>NC_133951.1:11146595-11789095 GCF_031877795.1 Strix aluco
ATTACACAGACTGTGTGATATACTATTCTAAAATTCCTGTGCTAACAATGACAATCTTTAAAACATTCCTTTCTGGTTTTGTGTGGGGCTTTTTTTGGTGTTTTTTGTGGTTTTTTTTTTTTTTTTTTTTTTAAATGCATTTGTCTTCACTGATACTCAAGTCATAGTCTGGGGAATTTGTGGGGCTCTGCAGCTTGCTTGTGCAGGTCCACAAAACATAACTAAGAAAAGTAAACTTGCTTTCTGTAGGTGTAAAATTAAAGTTTAACGAATGTAGAAAGGCTGAACATCGCTTAATCAGTACCATTCTTAAAATAGTCTGGGGTTTTTTTCAAGCTGCTTCTTTTTAACTGTTGATATATGCCAAGGGTGTAATATTCTGACTAACCTCACAGTTGTCTTTCATGATGGCAAATAAAAGCAAGAGACACACATATGGAAAGATGAATGATGGTTAAAGAAGGTAGGAGGGAGAATGCTGTTTAATGAATAGTATTCTCATTGATGAGATCTGATGGGTTTGTCATAGGGGTAGATGGGTGACATTCATCTGTGAAACCTTTTCTTGGCATATGTGTCAGTTATCAGTATCTCAAAGGAACTGTCATGTTAACTATTTTTCTTCCTTCTCTGGATGGGCATAGAAGTGGGTGGAATAGGAGCACTGATCTCTACTTTTTTTTTTAAATTAAGTAGAGAAAACAGCTTTCACATGTACATTAGTAAGAAAGAAATAGCGTCCAGTTTAATGTTGCTTTCCTTAATTCATGCCAACATATTCTGCAAATATTTTTTTCAGATCTATAACTGAGGACATTTTTCAACTTATTAATGCCATATTTATGTATGTATATAAAAATGTTGTGTGTCTGTGTATGTATATATATTTGTATACACACACACCCACCATATTTTTATGAATATATGAATGAACTATTAGGTTGTGGTTCCCTGTGATGTGCTGTTATCAGTTATAGCCCAGCATCTGACACTTTAGGGTATCTGCATTTATGATCCTGAAAGGTCTTAGTTTTAGTTTTACGTTTGAAATATCCTTGGGAAGAAACAACCTTAGCACAGCCTATCTGATACTCACACTTCCTTGATACTCACAGGTTGTTTTTTTTCTAATAGATGAAGTTTTATTCAAGCTGCTGTTCTGTCTTTTTACAAGACTTGACATGTTGCATACCTATGACTGTTTTATTTTAACCTGAATGATAAGTGCGTTTTGAAATAGCTGGAGAAATCCATGTTCTTTATAGCCTGCTGCTCGCACTGTTTCAAGGAATGATGATAATTTACAATCTGTTAAATTATTCCACAAATCTTTACTAAAAGATACTGGTTAATGTGTTGTAACTTTTTACGTGCAACTGTATGTTTTAGCTTGGCTCAGTTAATGATATGAAATGTCATAATTGGACATGTCATCTTTGAGGTTAAAATAGCAAACTGTCAGACATATTAAAGCTATTTCTGGCACTGCTTCTTCTGATTTGGGAAGTAAGCTCTATTTTTGGAAATGTGGTCAGTATCATCAGAGTGGTGAATTCAGAATAGTCTTTGAGGCACTTTATAAACAGGATTTAGTTACCATTTAATTTTGAAGAGATGTCTAGTTGGTTTTATGTAAATGTTTTGTGGGACTTTTTTTCTTTAGTCTTTCATGCAATTTCTGTTAACGATGTGAACGTCTGTTGAGTGAGGAGTTTTGATTTATTATTCTAAAATGTAATCCTGAAGTTGTGGTGAATGTAAAATTCCTGTTAGCACTTAACAGGAGCTGTTTGCATCTGCATGAGTAGCAGTATAAACACAGATGTTGATGTTGCCTGCAATAACACTAATATATATTATAATTCCGTAATTTTTAAGCACTGTCCAGCCTTCTTTTCAACTCACACGCTTAGTTTACTAGCTTTTTAGTCACTCTGGCATTTCGTTTTCTGGACAGGTAACATATATGATTAAGTGTTATTCCTGCTTGTCTGAAGCACGTCTATATTGTGAAATAAATCCTTTCACTATTGGAAGTGTCAATGAAAGTGTCTGTTTGGCGAGCTATCTGATCCAGTGCTAGAAAGCATTAGGAAAGTTTTCTGTTACATGGAGCCAGTAAATTTCTGGACTCAAACAATCGTTCCTATATCCTGCGCTTTACAGCGTAAGTGAATAAAAGCCCTTTTAAAGTAGCAGGAATTGACCACGAGGAGGTTAGCTATATTTGGAAACGACAGGGCATGCTTTTTGTGAGCATGAATGGATCTTCCTGAGCATGTTTGTGTTACTGAGAGGTTGTTGGTTGCTATTTTTTTTTTTTTTACCCCTTCTGTGAAGAGGAGGTCCTTTGTGTCTGTGTCAGATATTTGAATTTACCCTTCCCATATTTAATTTTTGTCTATTTTAGCATGTAAACATTAAAACTTTTTTTAGAGCTCATGTACAGCTTTTCTTAGATGGTGGGAGACAAGTTTCAAATTATTATTAGACAAGAGCAAGTAATACTTTCTTTACACCCAAGACTTGTCTTTCCAAGAAGCCATGGATTTCAACCCAAGTTTCAGACTTTATTTTCATGTTCAAGGTGAAGGAAAACTGTATATAGTTTATTTAAATGCATACTGTGATGAAGCTAATGGTTGCTGATTTGTGTTGCAGTGCTGGGAGAGGGGCTGGCCAAGGGAGATGGATCTTTCCGTGCAGTGCTCTGCTGCATGCATCTTAAAGGGAAGCTGCAAATTGTGTCTAATGTTCTTTCCAAATCACTGATGGGTGAATCACTGGTAAGTGGGTTTGTTGCAATCTACATAATTTAAAAAGCAGTTTTGTATTTCCTTTTTTAAAAATGTGTTTAATAACAAACTTCTGAACATATGTTTGACTGGCAGGTTGCAACAAAAATGATTTGTATGAAAAAAACCAAAGATTATATGGGCACGCATATGTCATCAGGATACCTAGGTTGTTGCAGTACCAGTGTTTCAGAGTTGTTATGATTTTGAAAAGCTTTTTCTTTGTTGGCTCTGAATCCTCGGGGAATGCAGAATAATTTGCATGTTTGTGCAATTGACTAGAATAATGTAAATCTCAAACTTTTTCTTACTTTTTTTTAAGTTGCATCTGACACTATTTTGTATGTACTTCAGGAAGTTTAGCCATTAAAGCAGAAAAGTTATGGATAGGACTTTCAAATAACTGGCCCATGATAAAGCATGAAAAGCTTTTAGGGGAAAAAAAAAAGCGCTTTGCATTTCAAGACAAAAAATAAAGGTTTGAGTTCAAAGCTTCTATTTTACCCTTAAACTGTCAAAACTTGTAAGATGCCTTTAACCCCATATGTGTAAGTAAGTGTTCTGACTCTTATGTGGCTACTCATATGGGGAAAATTAGGGACATATATAAGTCTCCAAGGGATAGTGTCCTTTTTATTTCTGTAATCTAGATTAAATAGCATGCAGTTCATCACCGTGAGCTGCTGGTGATGCTAAATCCAGAAACATGGTCATAGAAAAGACAAGAGCAGCTCCGGTCGGACCATGAGGAGTGTGTAAGTGACATCAGAAGCTGTTGTAGGAGAGCCTATTACCTTGAAATTGGATCATGTCTCCTATATGTTGGTGCTTAACTTAATCAATAGGTTGTTTTTGAGAGGGAGTTCTGTTTGTCTGGTATATCCTGAATTCCCTTCCCGCCTTGCTATTGCCTATTTTTACGTAAAGAAAAGGTTTTGTTCTTTGTGTAGCTGGTGTTTTCTAATGAAAAGATGTTTCATTCAAAAATTCCTGCAGAGGTTGAAGGAAACTTCAGGAAAAATTAGTAAAATAGCCAAAAGCTCCTTATCACAGGAAATGTACATTGCCTTGTTTTGAACTATTGTTGTGCAAATAAAGGTAGCTTGGTATATAATTCCAGAGTGTTGTCCCAAAGCAGAGTTTGAGGTTTTTACAAGCATTAGCTTATTAGACACAGTTGTTTTCAGTAAGAATATTAAAGTCAGCAACTGATTTACTGACTTGTGCCATTGTCCAAGAGAAGAAATGAGACAAAGTTTTGGAATTAATTTATTGAAGAGTTGGAAGCCATCCAGTTTCCTCCCCAGTGACTTAAGAGAATGATTCTTAGTAACGTTTTTATACTCTGATAGGTTTAAGCTCAACAGGTTCCATTTGTAGCTTTCTGCTGAAGAAGTGAAAAATAATTTTGAAAAAAACCTAAGTGTGAGAATTGAGTGTGTAAATTTTTAGCAAAGACAGTAAGTTCTGCTGCTCAGTAGCACAGTCAAAATATGGAGAAGCGTAACAAATGTAGTAGCACTTAATTAAATTTTTGCAAGAGGTTATTGAAATAAGGAACCCAGACCTGTGGTTTTTTAATCAAAGTTTTGACTTACGTGAATGTGAAATTGTTACACTTAGCTATATATTTTAGATAAATTCAATTCTGAAAGATTTTTACTTCAGATGTACTTGAATATGCAGTTACTTTTAGTTACATGGCTAATCTTTGCTTTTTAGTGAAAACTTCAAAAATTACATAGTCTGCATCAGAGCAGAAAGAGTTATGAAACTGTAGAAATTAGTAATCTCTAAAGTAGATCCTTAAGAAGAAATGAGCCCACCACTGCAACAGCAGTGGAAGTTATATTAATTCCTTTAGAGCCCGAGTGTTTCAGTAACTACAGCATAGGGCTCACGTGTAGTGCTTTGCATCAGTAGCTTACAAAGTGCTCTGTGAAGACAGTCTGTGTCACTAGCCCCATTTTGCAGATGGGAAACTGAGGCATGGAGAGGTGAAGTGACTTGCCTGAGGTCACCCAGCAGGCCAGTAGCCGAGCTGATAATAGAGCATAGACCTCCCGAGCCCCTGTCCTTTGGGCTGTGCTGCCTCCATGATTACTGTGCATGTAGACTACTGTTTGGAGGATAGCAATCATTAAGTATTCTAGCTATTAATGTTTGTCTTGAGTGGCAGCTAAACTTCATAAGAAATTTTTTTTCCCCAAGTTGTTCTACATATGCTGCTCCCCTGCATTGTCCTGTATTGATACTTGCTGTAGGTTTAGTGCTGGTTTTGGCCAGTGTAGAATTCCGTTTTTCACTGTAATGTTTGCTCGCTGTGATGTAGTATGTCATCTAAAATTGTGCACTGTAAATCAAACTCATTTTTCCTTCTTGCCCTTCTCCTTGGTGCTGGTGCGGGGAGAAATGAACTTAATTGCTGTGGTTTAATGCATGTGAAGGTTTGCATGTTTGGTGTATTAATATTTTTTCTTCCCCCAGAACGGGATGGTAACTAAAGATCTGACACGACTGAAAACACTTCTTGCTGAAACGGAGGTAATAATGAGTATATTATTGGGGAAAATAATGAGCAGTACCTGAAACAGCTGAAAGGAGATCTGGGCTCACTATAAACATACTGGTTCAAACATTATTGTTTCCACTGGTCTCTTGGTCTTTACCACCTACTTATTCAGGAACCCTTCATCACAATCTTGTATGACGTATGAGAAAATAGAGAAAGATACTGACAGGTTGTTGACTTTCTTGAAGTAGCAAGTAGAAAGAATTCAAAGCATTAGATCTGCATTATTTATTTAGTGTATTTTTCTCTTTTGGAAATTACTCTGAAGTAATAAACATGACTTAAGAAATCTTTTAACAAATATAAATACCCTCTCAGTCACCATTTCTTGTATTAGAAGTTAATCTGTCATGTCTGCTGATTAAATTGCCACTTTTTTTTTCCTTATGCTTTGCAATTGATTTGGGCTTTATTTTTAATGTGAATTCAAAACTGAAAGACATCTCAATGCAGTTTAGAGCTTTGGCCTTTTAAAATCTTCACTGTAGTCCCCGTTAAAATCATCACAGGGTGAAATTTGGTCTTGTAAAAATCTCTAAAATTTTCTTCTAACAATGAGTGGACTTTAATTTCCTGTCAGAATTCCTTTTATCAACGGCTGCAATCCAGTTGTTAGGTTAATATGAAATTCCTGTTTGTGACTGGAAGTGATTTCAGACTTCTGATAAATATTTTTGTATTGGTTGTTCTAAAACACACTTTGACAGCAAAGAAGCCAAAGCAGTTCTTGTTGATGAAATTGGTTTGTGTTCTTTTATAACTGTGGGTTTTTTTATATAATTGTAGGCAGCTGGTAAAGTACCATCAGGATATCATGTAGAAGATTTAGAAGAAGGTATGTAACTCAAATCTTAAAGCTACTTCATTTTTTTAATGAGAAGGCTTGGATTCTGCTGAAGGCTCAACCACTGCATCGTAATCAAAAAGCAAAAAAGGGGCTTGACTATCGTGATGAGCCCTGGGGATTGAGGTAGAATTATCTCATCACTGACTGAATTTGGAAGCAGAAGTTTCTATTTATTGGTCAAAGTGCTGTATCGGAGCCTGCTCCATTCTGCAAATTGTTTGAAATTTGCCTTCGTAATCTTTGAACCTTTGTTAGGAACTGAAAATTAATTTTTGGTGGATAATTTTGCTTGTGTACAAATACACTTTGGGTTGATGTTTAGCAATACAGTTCCCTGGACAGTTGCTATCCGACTCAGAAATACTTGGCAATTAGAGAAGTAACCCAAGTTTTGACTACTCCGCAGGGTCCCGGGATGGCTGGCAGTTCCGCCCTCCACCCAGGGGAGTCACAAGCAGTGAAGAATATACGCTATGTAAAAGGTAAAGTCATTGCTTTATATCAGCATTCTCCAAGGGATCATAATGTTTCATCTTTTATTTAGCTGCTGACAGAATGATTAAGAGGTCAGGAAAATGAAGGTACTTGTTGGAACAAGAGTTGATTTGTTCACAGATTTTTGGAAGGGTCAGTTTATCCAGAAGCACTTCAGTTTATGAGAGAGTGGTTTGAGGACCATTTTTGTAGTGACAGGTCAGCATCTGTCTCTTTCCCCTAAATTTTCTAATTTATATAATTTCAGAGATGTGGAAAGTTCCCACAGAAAACGGTGTTAGCAAACTGAAGCACAGTGAGGTGTGCTTTGATAGCAGGTAGCGTGCATGCCTTCAGATAGATGGGCTTTGTCTTCAGATTAAAAAATGTTTGTAGAATCTCCCTCTGGATCTCATTATTTCCATTTTGCATAAGCTCAAATAAACAGAGGTGAATTGCCTTGCTGAAGATCCAATGGGTTGTATTGGAATTTCTCCTCCTTGTCTTTTTCAGTTGTCTAGTCAATATTGCTTGTAGTTTGTGTTGTTAATTGTCATTACTTACCTAAAACTATTAATATATATGGGGAGGAACCATCATTATGCACTTGATTCTGCCATGTATGTAACTGGTGGAAATAAATTGTTTTAAAAACATGAGCAGGAATCTGACCTGCTTTTTAAATGATGGATTTGGGCTACTTTTGTCGTTATTTTCTAGAGATGCTAGATCTTGGCAACTCTTGTTGACTTTTATCCTATCTGGTGCATATTGAGCAATTTTTAAAAAGCAGATATCTACAATTTTTAGCTCGTGATGACTTTCTGTTGAGTAACATCTATACCATGTTTCCAACCATTGCTCTGAAACATTTTTCCACTAAAGCTGTAATTAGCTTTATGCACACTGTTAACCCTTACAGTGAGAAGGATGTGCCTTACTCAGCAAATCCATATGAACACTATCATTCTGACCATGGACTAAAGATTTTAGTTCCTTATGAGGAGGCAGTTCCAGGTACTGAATATGAATTTTTGAAGCTGTGGTTTATTTTTCCCCTGTGTGCCATAAAGCAGTAGGAGTACAGCATATTTATTCTAGATAATGAAGCTATGGAATTGCAGGAGGTATTAAATAAGAAACTAAAAATGAGAAAAAAAAGTGTCTGTTAAAAATATGAACAATGAGAGCTTGGAAAACTTGCATAATGATGACAAATTTTCAAGTAGTATGCTTTCCTATTAAATAATGAAAAGGAAAACCACTTGATTTTAAAGCTGCTATGTAGCTAATAAGAACAGCTCAACAATTTTTTATGCTTGCTCTACATTTACTTTGAGCCATGAAAATAATAATTGTAGTTTAGCATTCTAATATAATGGTGAATTGGAAAGTTTACAATAAAAATACTAAAATTGACTGCCAAGAAAAATATTTTAATTTAAAATATATTAAGGAACATAGCTTGAGAATGCTTTTAGTAACATCATGATATATATCATGCTTATTTTATTTACAATTTGGACATGCAAACCTTTAAATACATTTTTCCTGTAAGAAAAGATCAAATATGCTAAATCAAGTTATAACCACTGATACAAGCGTGGCCTAGATATCCAGGTACTTTTGCTGCAAGGTTTTCATGTCATAGTCAGGTGTTATTTGTTTTTGTCACGTAGCTCAAAGTTCACTTTCTAATTCATGTTGCCTTACATAATGTATTTACTATGGAAAGGTTATTCAGTCACTGATCCCCTTCTGCTGTCTTTATCAATGTTGTGGGGTCCTGACTTGCTGTATTAATTTAGTCTTGGTGCCTCCTTTCTTTTTGTGCAGTAACTCTTCACTGTAGGATTAGATTCTTAATATAAGTATATACATAGGTATCCACGTGAAATTCAGATATAGTTACATTTACAGAGTTCCTATAAATTTAATATCCTGATAGAGATCAGCCTGCCTGCCTTTATTTATAATAAATGTGATGCTTACATTAACTCTTTATAGTCTCCTTATGCAAAAAAAAATAAGCAAGGCAGCCTCCTGGCCTGATGTTTATAGTTTCTTAGTACCTTCAGAACTTACCCCCCAATTTATTCTTCATTTTGTCATCTATTTTTTAAGTGCTTCAGTTCTGAAGAATGATGAAGGTGCAGCTACTGCCTTGTGTTTTATAAAGATAGTTCCCAAGTTATACAGTCATTTGCCCAGACTTGCAATAAATTCTGAGAACTAGAATGCTTACATTGTATACAAGACATTTGGAATATCATTAATTTTGATGCATAAGCAAATGCCATTAAATGAAAAATATACGTCTTTAACAAATTCTTAATCTCTGCAAAAATAGATCCTTTTTAGACTGATACAGCCTTTACAAAGAAGAGGATTAAACTTTCTCCTTGAGACATGATTTCTGTGTAGGTGTATTTAGTAGAGAGGACCATGTGATGTCACTGTTGCTCCAGGAAAAACTGCTGAATGAGTATTTATCTGCTAATAACGTAACTGTTGGAGGAAATTACGCTGTATCTTCCCTTTGCCCCTGATTAACAGTGTTTTATTCATATTAATACAGTACCTAGCCATTTCAGGGATGGTCCATGATCTCATTGTGTTAATTGCTGTACAAACACTTGAATCTTTCTTCTTTGAAGCTGGAAATTTCTTAAGAAGACTTCTGTCCCCTCTATGTTTCAAAGAAATCTGATACACTTTTCTGGACTTTGCAGTAAGAGAGGGTGCTGCCTTCCTTGCAAAATGCTGCGTACATGTATATATTTCCAAATTAGTTCACATAGACTAAACTGCCTTAGTTCTGTGAGAGAGACTTAAAGAATGTCCTTCTGACTTTAAAAGTAAAATTTTGATAAATTTATTTTCTTAATTGGAGACCGAAAAGTTCAAGGCATAATCGTTTTTCCTATTTTATGTAGATTTTTAGAGCAAGGGATCTGCAGGTACGGTGCACAGTGTACTTCAGCACATTCCCAGGAAGAACTAACAGAATGGCAAAAACGATATGCTTCCCGCTTGATCAGATTAAAACAGCAGAAGGAAAACAAACAATGTTCGGGCAGTTATATGGAAACCTTGATTGAGAAATGGATGAATTCGTTATCTCCTGAGAAAGTGGTAAGGAAAATATACTACTTCCCTATGTGCTCATATTTTAAACTAACAGATGAGCCTGTTTTTGGCCCTTACTATCAGAGCTGGTCGAATTAATCCCTACCAAGAAATTGTCCAACCAATTTGCTCCCTTTTCCATCCTGCCCTATGTTTTCTTGCAAAGATACCAAAGACTTAGACTGATTTCTGCAAATGTACTCGTTCTTTTCAGGAATTCAGTAGAGCTTGTGAATTACAGCTTGTGGGTTAATCGCAGCTTGTTCATTTTGCATACTTACTATTCTCAGTGCAGGATGGGTCAGCCAAGTCTCATGGTATTGTTCCTGTTCCTTGACTAGATGGCAGAGCTTTTTAAACTGGAGAACAATAAATGGTGAAGCTTTCACGACTTAGTGGAGAATACTCGTTTGTGCATGGCTCCTTTTCTTTGCCTGCAGCTGCAGGCACTTGTATGAAGAGCAGCCAATCCCTGAAATGTTCAAAAAAAAGTTTGAATACTGAAGAGTGTGGGGTATGGATATGATCAAACTTAGCAGCTGTTTGGAATTCCAAAGAACGTTTTTGTGGCATTCGACCAGCTCTACTTACCACTGACCCTAAGGAGTTTTCGGTCCATCTATTGTTGATTAAAATCTGGGAAGAGTGGACTTTCTGCAAAATGCATTAATGAGTAGAAAGCCTGATTCTAGTTTCCTGGTGTCTCTAGTAGTCTCATTGACATCAGTGAGATCTAGGGTCTTCTGGAAATGCAGTCTTTGGGCCTCATTGTATCAGACCCTTCTTTCCAAACGAAATCATGTTTTACTTTAAACATAATTAAGTTGGTTTTTGAAAATCAAGTCCTGTGGTTAACTGTCCTTAAATGGTTATATTCTTTGCTTACACAGTATGATCTAGTAGATTTGGCTTGCTTGTCTCCTCTGAATTTGCACATATTTTCTTTAATTCCTAAGCAGGACTTGCATCAATCCTGCACAATCTAGGAAACCATTCTTTCCACTATCTGTTAAAAAATAATACCTTTTCCTGAATGTTTTTATTTTGTTACTGCCTGTAGAAGTTTAATGTTACCTTTTTTTTTCTTTTAATCTAGCTTAGTGAATGTGTAGAAGGAGTGAGAGTAGAACATAGTCCTGAGCTATCGGTAACTGTCACCACCAAAAAGTCTCATCAGACATGGACATTTGCGCTCACCTGTAAGGTAGGACTACTTATCTTTTGAAAGTGAGTCAATAATAACTAGAATGCAGCCCATAACCTTTTGCAATTAAGATTTCAATTGTATAATTCTTAAAATAGAGAAACTTCCTAGCACCATCCCTTCTCTTTTTTCCCAGCAGCTGTGGTGATTATGTGCTGACTGCCTAGGTTTCTTGAAAGCAGGCAGGACTTGTACCTGCTCTGAGAAGCGGAGAGTTCTTATAAGCTCTCATTATCCAATTGCAAATGAAGATATTCCTGAATAATTTCAGTTTTCCAACATACTGTCACTTCAACCTTTGCATTTTTTTTATAGCCTGCAAGAATGCTGTATCGAGTGGCATTGCTTTATGATGCCCATCGTCCACATTTTAGTATCGTTGCAATATCTGCTGGAGACAGCAATACCCAGGTATCACAAGAAGTTCCAGAAAACTGTCAGGAATGGATAGGAGGAAAGATGGTCCAGAACGGAATAGACCATTATATATACAAAGTCAGTATAGCATTTAACACAGAAATCTTTGGAACTTTTCGCCAAACTGTTGTGTTTGACTTTGGATTAGAACCAGTCCTCATGCAACGAGTAATGATTGATGCTGCTTCAACTGAAGGTAATGTATTAAAAAATTCTTTTGGAATAGTGGAAGTCTTTCATGACATCTCGTTTCACATTTCTGGACAGAACAGCTTCTGTATTAACAGCTAATGAATGTCTTTTACTGCACATTATGTTCATCATATACATGAATATAAATAGTGGGCAGAAGCTTCAGAGGGTCTAAATAAGGCAGATAACTGGAGTATGACTAGTACTCTGTGTCAGGATATGGCTCCTAAATCTTGGTGAAGTGCTGGGAATTTCTAGTTTGGTACGTGTCTGAAGGCAGCACTGGAAGTTAGAGTAGGTTTATGTTTTTATAATCATTCTTGTATTGATGAAAACATTAAGCACATAGAAGAAGGTCAGTAGAGATATGAAGTGTTTCTGTATAAGAATACACCTGGTCATTCATTCATTGATTAAAGCAGACTATCAGAGAAGTTGCTTGGTTTTGTTTTTTTTTTTTCTTTCCCCTCCACTTGCAATATCAGACTAGGGTTGTCAAAGGCAAGAGGCAGAGTATAGGCTTGTAACTCAATTGCTGTTGACACAAATTTTGAAAATGTGAAGAAAGTGTGACTATGTCTTTGTGTTCAAGTAAAAAAAAATACTAATTACATGTTACTGTAAGGGTTGTATTCTGTTTATGAAACTGGTCTGTGCCTTTCAGTTCAAACCTGAAATAACTTCATTATCAAAAAGATGTCAACAAACTGAAAGATGTTCGAAGAGGTGCAAAAATGAAGGAAGCACTTTGATTTATGATTAAAAGATTGAGAGCTAAATATAGGTCTCTATGTCACTTGGCAGCAAGCAAGGGATAGAGTATGGTAATTTTTTATGAAAATTGGAGAGATACAAACACCAAAGAAATGAATTGTAGCACTGGGATGTAAGCGGGAAGAAGAAAAAGAAAAAAGAAGGAAAAAAGTTGAAACTAAGAAAACAGCAGCGTTCTATTCCTGGCCTTTATTTTCATATAACAGGCTAACATTTGCAACATTAACAAAAAGAAACTGTACATAGCGGATACCAAAGATCATGAACTGATCTTTCCAGATGACCCAAGTACTTGTAGCCAAGAGCAGGAAGACTGTACAAGTTGTAATGTCTCTTGAAGCAGAGATTATTGCATTGCGAATGAGAAGCTATGCTTAGAAGCAAGGCTGTGGTCTTTTCAGGAACTGTTACATGATCTCCATGTAACAGTGTGGGTAATCGCAGGTGACAGGCTTCTTAAGGCATTGAGTTTGTGGAGGATAGGTGTCCTTTTATTGTAAAGCTGTTTTAAGATCAAGAGAACCAAGCCATAACTTATTTGCCAAGTTACTGTCAAACCAGTCTACGGTCTGGGTCCTCGTTGGCTTTAACTAACTACTAACCAAAGCGATACAAGGAATAGGCTATTCAAGTCCCCGTGATAGGGATGGGTGAAGCTGAGATAGCTTTAGTTACTGATATTTCCTTTTCACATATTGCTTGTCTGTGTGTAGACAGATACAGGTTCTTCAAGCAGGTTGTTACTAACATTTATTTCGAATGAAAGGAGTGCTAGGTGCTTTACAGATAAAGATACAGTATCCTGGGGTAATCTTAAGAAGTGTGTAAGCAGGCAAGTGAAGGGGATAACTATGTTGGATGTGTGTCCGATTCCGTTGTTGCTTTTGCTTTTGGTATATAAGAACTGGGATCTCATAGAAGTGTTTTTCAAAAAGAAAGATGCCCGAGGTCTCTACATTTGCGTGTAATTCAGGACCTTGTTTAGATATGTAGGCAGGAGAGATAGGTGAACATTAAAATATTTGAATGGAGGAGCCTTCATTATGCATTTTGAAATCTTTATTTGCTGTGGAAAAAGAGAACTAAGAAGTTTTCTGTGCACTGAGAATGCACAAAATGCTATTTAAGAAAGGGTCACTGTACGCACAATCTGTGCCAGGAACTGTTTATGTCGGGCTTCCAGTGGAAGCCTCTCTAGTGCTTGGAGTTAAATGGCTGTCTTTCTAGCAAACAAGGACTCAATCCTAGCAAAATTACTGAGCTTTTGTGATCAGAAGTGTGGTTAGTACCAGAGAAAGCTTCATTTATGGTGAAATGATTTCAAACACAGAAACCACACAAACATGGACTTTTTCTTGTCATACAGTAACTATAGCCACTAATACAGTTCAAGCTTGAGGTAGATATTTAAATGCGGCTTCTTCGTGAACACATGAGATTAGTGAGTAAAATAAGCTGCATTCCTGTAGTCATAGTCAAGCTGAACTGAGATTTCTTTTGCTAAAAAGCTGTTTTCCTTCTATTTAGAATAGACAGTCAAGATGATGTTAAGTGTTTAATTAGAATTCGAAAATGTCTTTTTTTGCACATTTTTCAGCGTTGGTGTGATATCCTGGATACCTATCTTAAATCTTACTCAGAGATAATACATTAAGATATTATAGCTTCACTATAAATGCCAAATATTTTCAGCTCTGCAATTTAACTGCGGTTCTGTTAACTGTTGTCATAGTGTTTTTGTGGCATTAATGAATATATTTTGGGTGGCTGTAGACAGTGCTTGGTCTTCTGTTTCTCATTTAAGCTATGTGGTCCCTGAAATTAGGGTACACTAAAAAATTAGTTTCCTTTCAATTTTCTAACTTGATATCATGTTAGGTTAAATTTCCAAAGTTTTTAACTTTGGCTATATAAGGCAATTGTCTGCAGAATACGTATGGTATGGTAGAATAGACTTTCTAGACCAAAGAAAGACTTTCACATTGTTGCAAATATGATGATTTCTTACCAGCTAGCTTATTGACTTGTTTTTATTACCTTCTGAATCTTATATATTGTAAGGTTCTTCACTGCTTTATATTTTTGAAATGAGGTGATGTTGCAGTTAGGCTTTGAAAGATACTGCAGTGCCAAGTCTGTCAAAATTACTTGTGATTATTAAAATAAAAGTGCTTTCCTTGTTTGTCCGTATTAATTCTTTTTGCTGTCTAGAGAGTATTTTATTTTCTGATACTGTTTGAGAGCCTGCTTGCTCTCTATATACACTCGGGAAGTAGGGATGGTAAGTACTAGCAATGAATTTACTAAAGCTGTTGTAGGCAGAGGAGACTTTTACCTACGTGTAGTTCATTATATCTAATGGGATTATTTTAGTAGTGTGTTTTTGTTGTTGTTGGGTGTTGTGTTGTTTTTTTTTTTTTAAAGAAAACCCAAACACCTATGGAGTTTGAATTATTTCCTTTCCCTATTATGTGTCTACATCCAGATCTTGAATACCTGATGCATGCACGGCAACAGCTACTAACCACAGCTAAGCGTTGGGATTCTACTTCTAAGACTATTGTAGAATTTGAGCCTAATGAAACTACTGAATTGGAGAAGAGCCTTCTTACCAGATACCAAATCCCTCTGTCTGCTGACCAGCTATTTACACAATCTGTCCTGGACAAATCATTGACCAAGACCAACTATCAGTCACGGCTACATGACCTCCTTTATATAGAGGAAATAGCACAGTATAAGGAAGTTAGCAAGTAAGTGATACCTTTATAAAAATATTTCATGGATATTTCTTGCTATTACAATGAGGATGACACCTTTAAACCTACATGCTTGTTTAAGATGCTAACTCTTCCCGTTTCTTTGAAATGAATTTGAGTATTAGTCTGGAAATAGTAACTTTTGGTAAGGGTCACTAGCAATTAACAAATGTAATTTATTGGTAACTCATTTAAAACAAATAGTATGTATCAGTCTATGCTTACAGTTGGAGGCACTAAACAGCTGTTGTACAATGCTTTGTTAATGTCTGGATAATAATTATTTTTGTATGTAGTTTTTTGGCTCTTTCTATGCAAAAAGGTATTAATAATAGTAATTTTGTTCTTGGTGGAAATAGGTTATGGCAAAGTGATATATGAAATCTTTGTATAAAAGGTTGAATTGTGGGTGGATCAAACTCTGATCTTATGATGATGTGGCAGCTGACTTTTATATTTATTCTCTAAATAGGCTGAAACCCAGCTTCTGAATAAAAGTTCCTAATAAAAGGCATGTAGTATACATTGTTTTGTTCTGTCTTTAGGTATTATGTATGTATCACCCAACTGGATTAGCTGCATGAACAAATACCGAGTTAGGAAAAAGATGTGAACTTCCCATGTATAGACTTTCATGGGCCTTTCTTCTGTAGTTTGATATTTGTGGTTAAAAACTTTGCCTGCAATCATGTGGTATGAAAGAGTTTTAAAGTGTTGCACTACTCAGAATGGAAAGTCAAAAAGGTGTAACTTCCCTTTAACCTAATTTGGTAGCAAATTTAGTTCTATCAGTTACTGAAGTTCCAAATCAGAAATGTCTTTTAAGACAAACCACTCCTGGAGCTACAGAGAATTTAGGAAGAAAATACTATGAGTAGTTGTATTTCTAATGCTTTTAAAGCAGAAAACTGATTCAGTTTCTTTTTTGTATCTCAGATGAAGGACAGTATATTTGAACTATTGTTCTTCATATCTTTCATCACTGCTGCTCTCTGCTCTTGAGCTGGAATCTAACATACGGAGGAATCATGCTTGAACACTGTTTTCAGCATACAGAAGTACTCTCCATCATACATATTTATAATCAGGTTGACTTTTCTAAGGCTTTTTAAACCAAAAGTGGGTTTAAAGTAAACATTATTAAATATGATAGAAAAGTAAACAATATTTTTACTGAGTGAATTTTCACATTGAGAATTACACTCTCATGCCTCATAGGAAACCAAAGAGCAGCATGCCTGTAGATACAAAAGAACAATGAGTGTATCCTGTGTGTAATGCTTCCCCTTTGGACAATTTGGTGCAGCGATAAGTTATTGTTCTTCTTTTTCTATCTAGTAGATTAATAAAAGTGAGTTTTATTAATGTTCTTGAAATCTTCTGTTTTGATAGTGTTGACGACAGAAATACTCTTTTGATCTTGTAGCTGACCCACTTTATTGCAACAAGGCTCAAACTAGCACGCTTTTCTGATCCTCTGCGGCTAAGATCACACACTTGGTATTCTCTAGTGACGTGTCAGGGTTGCAAGCTTAGAAAGGGGCCCAGAAATACAAATGCAAGTGGGTTGTAACACTTCTGAAGTGGTGCCACGAGTGAAAATGTTGATGAGCTGCTGCTCGCTAATGGGTTTGTGTATGTATATCGTAAAAGTAGTAGGGATGTCAACATGGCCTCTTATGACAAGACTGGGATAACATGAGTGTCTGCTCTTCAGAGTGGAGTGTATTGCTGGGTTTTAAGAATGTTGCTTTCTCATTTTGTAGGAAAACACTGTTTCAGGCTTTATGTGGGATCACCTGACTGGAAGTGTAGGATGAAGATTGCAGTGGCTTTAAAAAGTCTTGAACTCAGTTATAAGGGAGTTCATTCTGGATAGTCTCAGAGAGCTTTACTTTTTAAATGAGGTTTATTGTCATATTTCATGAGGCATTTATAAAAATTGCTCCATGAGTACATCACAGTAAGGGAGCTACTGCTGTTTACTTTCCAAATGCAAATGTACTCTGTAAGAAAAAGCAAAACAATGTTTGATCTCGGTACTAGTTTTGTTTTGGAAAGTGTTGCCCTACATACACCTGTTGATGGTTTTAAAACTCTTCCTTTCTCTCTTGCACATTCCAAAGAAAACCAGCATATATAATTGTTAGAGTGGCAAGAATGTACTGTGTATTTTCTTGTATGAACATTAAAGAGTGTGTGAGGTGACATACAGCTCCTTCCATGCAGTACACTATCTGCTACCAGAATTACAGAGCAGATTTATCCTCAAGGCTGTGAAAACATGAAATACTGAGTTTGATGGAAAATAAATTTGCTTTTGTCATTACTGTGTCTTACATTTATCAGTGCATAGATAGGTGTCACACTGCACACCCTGTCTGAACTCTGCATGTATAAATGTAAGAGGAGGTGTGCTGAACGTGATTTTAGAAAAGTGTTATATGGGGCTTTGTTCAGAATGGGTTTACTTGGCCTTTGGGAATTTATTGTTTGCTTTGGTACTGAGTGGATTAATGATTTATGAAGTCTTTCTTTGATTTCTGTGTTTTTAAATATGAACAACAGGCTTTTTCTTAGCTAGTTCCATTATCACTTCAATTAGGCTGGGATTTTGCAGTGTTTAGGAGGAAATGTAAGTTTTTGTTTGTTCGATTTGTGTAAGCCTGACTGAAAAGCTTCTTTAGTATAAACCTGCAAACAAGGTTGAGGAATGGATGAAAGAAGCAACATTTGATTTTTTTAAAAATCTAATCCTTAGAGGTTTTTGTAGTTTAACACTTTGCCAGAAGGTGTCAGCTTACTCAATGGAAATGGCTTGATAATCTCTTAAACTTTAGATTCCCTTTAGCACAGCAGATTCAGTCATCTGTGAAGCCGCTAACTTGTGCCTTGTCTCAGAACAGCAGTAATACCGTTTTTCCATCCCGTTATCACAAATCCTAATTTGAGAACGACCTGATACATATTTAGCAGCACAGGGGTTCAACTTTAAGAAAGCTTTAACAAAATAAATTCACAATAGCAAGTGGTAATATCTTAGTAATAATGCCCAGCTCTTGGATAGTGTGTTAAACATTTTATATAGTATTTTAGCAATCATCTGAACGAGATATGAGCTGTTTTATGTGTTGCTAGCTTGCTCCTTTGGAATAGTGCAACACTTGTATAGAAGAAAGCTTGGTTTTTGTTGTGTTTTCTAGCACCTGTGGAAAGGTCACGCTTAATTCTAGTGTGCTCCCTGAAGTATGTACTTTTGAGTGATTCCTTTAACTGTAGCTTGTGCAGCAATCTTTGTGGCTACTGATGAACTGAACAAATCCGTGTGCAGTAAGAAGACATCTCTTACTTTTTGAGAGTGGAGGACTGTAAAATTTGGATCTGACTTAATGCCCGTATTACGTAAAGAAGCAACTATTACCACAAGGGGGCAAACTTGCAATTTTCGTGCAAGACTCGTGATTTTCCAGATACGAAAAAAATATATTTGATTGGTTTTGGTAGATGTTTAATTACCAAGCAAGCTAAAATGTTGGATTTTATTGTTACAGGCTTATGATTATTGATACTACAGGGCTTAAATGATAAATTATGAGTGTATTATGTTAAAATAGAATTTAGAAGAAGAACAGATCAAATAAAAGCAGTATGAGAAGTATTATAAGAGAATGAGTGTTATTTCCAAGAGATTTTATTTCATTTGTGAAAACCTTTGTTTTTTACTTTTTTCTGTAATTTTGTTGCAAATTCAGGAAAAAATTGCAGATGAGAACTGAATATTGTTAGTGTAGCTCCCCTTTTGCTCTTTTTAAAACCAGGTTGAAGCAATCTGTTTAAAAAAACCCAACACTAGGACAAGCTTACTGTGTATTGGTGAGAGATCAATAAAGTGCGCTAATAAGTCACTTTAATGTGTTATGCATGTGACTTCTAGAAAATGGTAACTACAAAGAATGAATTTGTTACATGTATGATTACAGGAAGAACTTACTGCTAATTGAAATTCTGTGGATAGATGGTTTATATGGCTGAGCCTGTGATGCATACCCTCGTTTCAAATAAAATTATCTCATTCTTATGCCTACATTCTGATTTCAAGGCATTTTAATCAATCCCTCTGAATTATAGGTATAATACAATGTACCTTTTAAGATGTAGATTACCCTCTTTGGTGTGCAGCCTGGAAGAGATACATGAAATAAATAGGAATCTTACTCTGTTCTTTGCACATCTCTCCTTGAATACTTAACATAAACTTACAAACTATTTAAATAGAAATTTTTACTGCTTTGGGACATGCACAGCAACTCTAATTCACCCTAAACTTATTATGGTCTCAGAAAATCTAGTATTCGATTCTCTCTTGTGAGGGTTCTTTTTTTAAGCTTCATAGATGTCGATTCTTTTAAATATATGTTTTATAGGCTATAATCAAAAGGATGATGTATAAACATTTTACAGCTACACACTTATGAAGGGCCAGTTTGGCTATACGTGTTTATGTGTAAAAGTTATATATTCAGAATGTAAGGCAGTGACTCTTCAGTCTGAATGCGTGAAATCTGAATCGGAGAGCATTTTTCTGCACTGACTTGATACTTTTTTACATAGGTTCAACATAAAAGTGCAATTGCAGATTGTAGCAAGCTTCATGCTCACTGGTGTTTCTGGAGGTGCAAAGTATGCCCAAAATGGACAACTTTTTGGCCGCTTTAAGCTCACTGAAACGCTTTCGGAAGACACTTTGGCTGGACGGCTGGTGATGACCAAAGTCAATGCTGTTTATTTATTGCCTGTCACTAAAGAGAAGTCAGCACAGACCCAAGGAACCAAAGAGAAGGTTTATGAAGCAGCTATTGAGGAGAAAACAAAAGATTATATCTTCTTGAGGGTATCCAGGGAATGCTGCGAAGAACTTAATCTTCGGGCAGACTGTGAAATGCAGGTAAGTCTGAGTGGAAGTGGTTCTGGTATGGGAACTGTTTGCATTATGTCTGTTTTGACTCCACCCAAAATAATTGCTTGAAGATACAAGTTTTATTATTCATCATCAAATGCAGAAAGCAGAGCATGGATGAGAATTTCGGATAGGTGAAATCTTTTTATACGTAAATATACATGTATGTGTGTGTATGTATATGTAAATCTTATTATTTGGAAATTAATATTTTAGAACTGTTACAAAGTAAAAATGCCAGAAACAAAATTCATTAAAATGTAAAATTCAGAGATGATTAGGCATTGCTTGCAGATTTTTGGTTGTGTATCTCATGGTTTTGAGAGTGTGATTTGTAAGTTGTCTTGGACATCGTTTTTACATCTCTGGTTCAAATACAAAGCCTTCTCTTGATGGAGTTTTAAAGGAAAGCTTTGTCTTATTTTTATTTTCCTTCAGGTAGGTGTCTGTGGGTAGCTCATGGGCTTTCTTCCACTTCTCTTTCACCAGACCTACCCACCTTCTCCCCTCTCATTCTGAAACCACTGAATGTATTGCTTACTCCTGCTGCCTGGACTTTTCTCCAGCTTAGTCTCTCTCATGTGGCTTCCATTGGTCTGTTAACCATAGCTCTTCTCACCGGAGACCTCAGGACCCTTTTCTTAATGAAGTTGAATGAGGGAGTTTTCTATTCCTATGTGTGTTCTCCAAAAAAACCTTTTTTTAAATATCTGCTGCTCTTGACATAGCTTGAGCTTGAACTCGGTCTTTGATAACTTGCATCTTGGATTCCTTATTTTGTATCTTCTCATTCTTTTTGTATCTTCTCATTCTTTTTGTTTGTGTCATTGTGGATTCCGCTATTTGTTCCTAGGCCTGAGGTGAGATTAATTTTTAATAAGATCTGTTGAGTTTATCAGTGGGCCTTGTGCTGCTTTCGGCACCCATATTAGAACAAAAGGAATATTGTCCTTCACTGGAAAAGTCTTCAACTTACAGTATTTTCTTGATGAAGATGATGAGAGTTGGTAGATGGAGGCATGAGGAAGGTGAATAAATACTTCTATTACAGATATCCCGTGTTTCAGAATGATAATACTTGCCTCCATGGCTCTCACTCTGCTGACACTTATTCAAGATGGATATTTATCTGTCTTGGAGGCATTCAGTCACAAAATGAGGACTTACAACACTTTTGCTAGAGAAAATTGCGTTGGTGGTAAGATTAGGCTTTTGTTTATTTTGCAATCAACATGAAATGGGTTAGGATATATTTAAAAAAAAAAAGAAAAATTGTGTAGCTTGCAAACAAGATACATGCATTTACAGCTAATACACTAAGGGAAGACAAAACTCTAGTTAAGTTAAATACTTACACACTGGGGATGGGTGAGGAGTTTATCTGCTTTAGACTTTGTGATTGATCTTACCACCAAACAGAAATAACCTCAAATTAAGGTCACTGGCATTGCTTGAAATAAATGCATTTTCACCAAACGATTATCTCCTCCCATTAATTTTGTTTTGGGGAAACATATGCAAGAATCCTAATGTCTTAATTTAACATGGATAATTGGTCTGGGAAGACTTACGTTGTTCTGGTCTCTTGGCTTTGTGTTTGTTTTCTTAAAACAATAATTAAACGTACTAATTGATTCTGTCAGAAACTCCACTGGAATACAAAATGAGCTGGGGCTTCGGTAACTGGCTTATTTTTCTTTGAGTGTCTTATAAAACTTTGCCTGAGGCAGCAAATCTATTCTGCATTAAAAACTGGGTCCTAAAGTTATTTGTAAAGTCTTTTAGTACTTCATACATATATTGGTGAACTGGTGGTCAAATCCTCAGAGTGTTACCTATATCTTAATGAATTCTAATTGTGAGGAAATTTTTTCTGATTAAGTATTGGCTGAAAATTTAGAAAGGGATCCTCAGGTTAGAACTGAGGATATTATAATTTGGATGTATAACGTTTCTATTAAAGATGCTGAAAATTCTGCTGTTGTCTTCAGTGGAGTTAGTAGTCCCTGTGTGATTCTTTAACAAAATTGCTTTTATTTCTGTAGGTTTGGGGTAAGTTAGGTGGTTTGCTTCATTTCGTCTTCAATAATTCATCTCAAACTTCCTGATCACTTGTTTGCCTGTTGTCCTGGCTTAACTATAATAAATACACAATTCTGCTTTTATCAAGTGAACCATTGGTGAGGGTGGGATGGAGTGAACTGGTGCTTTAAACCTCCTTGGCTGCTGCTCTCTTTGGTGACCAAACTAACATGCGACTGTTTTATTTTTGGAGTGGTTACTCTGTTCTGTGTCCTCTTCTGTGAAACTGGCAATGGATTAACTTCCTTTCCCACTGTTTTCTTATTGTGGAATATATATTAAAGCAGGTTACATGCCTATCCTTCACAGATGGCCTCATTCAGTACTCTGCAACAGCAAATATAACTTTGATTCAATCCAAACTGGATTAAAACCAAAACAAATCACAAGCTGTTAAAGAAAGTGGTGAATGCAGGTAGATAATAAGAGGTATTTAATGCTAGGCACCTTGCTTGGACTCCCAGAAGGAGCTATTAAAGTGTCGCTCAGATGAACATCTCAGTTTTTCAGCATTTAAATTATCATTGTTATATTGGGTGGTCTTTTGTTAGCCTTGGTCTGTCTGAGAAAGGTATTTTTCCTGTATAAATCAAACTGAGAGGTTGGGACCGTTGCCATTTGAGTGGAAGTCTTTTGCAAACGTCTGAGGGATGTGGTTGGGCAAGGAAATCTGCACTGGGTGGAGTAAGACCTGGTTACCAGGAATATAGAGAAGGCTGAGGTACTCAGTGACTCTTTTGCCTCAGTCTTCACTGGCAAGGGCTCCAGCCACAGTGCCCAAAACGCAGAAGGCAAAGGTGGGGACTGCGAGAATGAAGAACTGCCCACTGTAGGAGAAGATCAGGTTCGAGACCATCTAAGGAACCTGAACCTGCACAAGTCCATGGGACCTGATGAGATGCATCTGGCAGATGAAGCGGCTTAGCCACTATCCGTCATATTTAAGAAGTTGTGGCACTCCACTTGAAGTTCTTGCTGGCAGGAAAAGGGGAAACATAACCCCCATTTTTAACCAGGGAAAAAATGAAGACCCAGGGAACTACAGGCCAGTCAGTCTCACCTCTGTGTATGGCAGGATCATGGAGCAGATCGTCCTGGAAACTCTGCTGGGGTACATGAAAAATAAGGAGGTGATTGATGACAGCCAACATGGGTCTACTAAGGGCAAGTCATGCCTGAGAAACTTGGTGACCTTCTGTGATGGGCTTACAGTGTTGGTGGACAAGGGAAGAGCAACTGATGTCATCTACCTGGACTGGTGCAAAGCATTTGACACTGTCCTGCCCTCCTGCCTCTGCCCTTCAAGACCATCCTTGTCTAAATTTGAGAGACATGGATGGACCACCCGGTGGAGAAGGAACTGAATGGGTGGTCACACACAAAGAGTTGAAGTCAATGGCTTGGTGTCCGAGTAGAGAGCAGTGACAAGGGGTGTTCCTCGGGGGTCGGTACTGGGACTGGAGGTGTTTAACATCTTTGTTGGGGACATGGACAGTGGGACTGAGCGCAAGTTCACTGACAACACCAAGCTGTGTGGTGTGGTCAACACGCTGGAGGGAAGGGATCCCTCCAGAGGGACCTGGACAGGCTGGAGAGGTTGGCCCGTGTGAACCTCATGAAGTTTCAACAAGGCCAAGTGCAAGGTGCTGCACGTGGGTCGGGGCAATCCCAAGCACAAATACAGGCTGGGCAAGGAGTGGATTGAGAGCAGCCCTGTGGAGAAGGACTTGGGGGTAGTAGTAGATGGAAAACTGACTGTGAGCCAGCAATGTGCGCTCGCAGCCCAGAAAGCCAACTGTGTGCTGGGCTGCATCAAGAGAAGTGTGGCCAGCAGGTCGAGGGAGGGGATTCACCCCCTCTACTCCACTCTCGTGAGATCCCCCTGCAACGGGGGTCCAGCTCTGGGGCCCCCAGTGTAAGACAGACGTGAACCTGTTGGAGCGGATCCAGAGGCCACAAAGTTGATCAGGGGGCTGGAGCCCCTCCCCTGTGAGGACAGGCTGAGAGAGTTGGGGGGTTCAGCTGGAGAAGAGAAGGCACCAGGGAGACCTTAGGGCGATGTCCCAGGGCTTAAAGGGGCTACAGGAAAAGTGGGGAGGGACTCTTGATCAGGGGGGTAGGGATAGGACAAGGGGTAACGGTTTTAAACTGAAAGAGGGGAGATTTAGATCAGATCTAAGGAAGAAATTCTTCCCTGTGAGGGTGGTGAGGCCCTGGCACAGGTTGCCCAGAGAAGCTGTGGCTGCCCCCTCCCTGGCAGGGTTCAAGGCCAGGTTGGACGGGCCTTTGGGCAACCTGGGCTAGTGGAAGGTGTCCCTGTCTGTGGTAGAGGGGTTGGAATTAGATGATCTTTAAGATCCCTTTCAACCCAAACCATTGTATAATTCTGTGATTCTCCAGAGCTTTGGAAGGAAGCTTGAGGTCCCCTTCAGGCAGGATGAGCTGGAACTGTCATTCTTGACAAGTGCTAAACCACACTGCTCTGAAGACCAGGGTATTTATTGAGGTAGTAGATAGGAATAAACTATGCAGTGGAAGAGTGGGGAAAAATTTTCTTAAATGTTCATGTTTCCTATTTAGAAAAAGTTTTCCTAGCAGTTACAATCACTTCAGTGAACTCCATGCTTAACATTGTACAGATTTGTTACTGCCCTTTTCTTCAGTTATGGTTATACATCTTGCTGTAAAATGTGATAGTCAAGTTGAATATTTAATGTCTTCGTATCTGTCAGAGAGTGAAAGTTAATGGCTACATTCTGCACTGATATAAGCAAACGTTTATTTACAGGAAAGCTATTGCTGGTTTTACATGCTGCATAATAATATGAACAGTGTAGTATTTAAATATACTAGAAAAAAAGAAGATGCGAAGGGCTGTGTTTTGCAAATCCTTCTGAAGGAGATGATTTTCAAGTAGTAAACATTACTGGTGTACAAGAGGGTTTTCACAGGTGTGATCCCTATGGTAGGAAGTGAGTTTGTGGGCAGATAAAGCAGTGTCAGGTCCAGCAAGTGGTTAAATCTAGAAGACTAAATTATTCTTCCATGGGAGGAATTCTCGTCCATCAGAGAAGGTTCATTAGGAAAGTTTATATGGCTTTGAATGAGGCCTGTCATGTTCAGAGAAGTGATTGCTTTTCTAACATTTTCCCCTCTCCCAGGTTTGCTGTCTTATTTTGATAACCATAGGGATCTTTAAGCAACAAATTGGGTTTTGTTTCTAGTCTACAAGGGCAACGTATTTTAGCTGACAAGACTTTTAAAAGTCTTTATATCAGTTGACAGAAAAGATAATTACAAAAAGATATTCTAGTATTGCTTTGTGTTGAACTTTTTGGTTGGTGGCAATAATTATAATGAGATTAAAGTGTGATTAATAATGGACAGACTGATAGAGAATCAGTGAGTGCTAGTGGAGAAAATTAATAGATCTGAGACCAGATTTTTGCTTAGGGCATGGGGGTACATTTAGTATGACTGTCACCTCCATGGTGTTCCCCTGGGATGACATGGGACGTGCTACCTCAGCTTTGCCCCGTCTCTTCAGCCGTGTGATGGTGCTGATGTACCAGCTTCAACTTGTATTTACTCTGTTTCTCTCTTGCTCATCTATTTATTCGTAGTACTGAACCAGCTTCTGTACGGTGGTTGTGGAAGCTATCGGTAAAGATGACCATAGAAATTTTATATATTACTGGTATGCTTTCCAGGTAAATGAGGGGTACTTTTCCAGACAGGTTGCAGTAATTTGGCTGGCTGTTTGTAAGCATGCTCACAGTTCATTGTAGATCTCAGAAAGGTGCTTACTCTTACTTAATCACAAATGCGCATTAGAGTTGTAGCACAGTAATTACATAAATATTTAGTGAAAGATAGCGATGCTTTGGAAAAAAACTAAAAATGTATGTCAGTCACTTGAAGTTCAGCAGCTTTGGGTGTTTTTATGCTGTTTTATATTAGTGTAAATCTATGTCAAATTTTGTATGAAGACTTCTGTGTTAGTTGTTAACATGTAGTTCTTTGGCACAATGCTCTGATCAGAATAATTTATATTTGTAGAGGTTAATAATTGCAAATTTAAATATGTCTGAAAGGTAATCCGAGTGAACTGTTTGTATGAATTGTTTCCCCAGGAGCTGCTTTTATCCCGTGTTCAAATTTAGAATGTGTTTTTTCTCTTTGCTTTTTTAGTGTATGTATGTATAAACTAATTTCACTATCCATTGTTCAGTTCTGAATTTAATCAGGGATGTTAACGTGCTCTGCATGTTGTTTCTGGCTTTGTACCAGAATTTTGTTGGCATTGTGTTTTAATGCTAGTAAATAAAAGATAAGTAATTGAGAGAACAAAAAAATGTATTGATAAGCAATTGTTAAATTAACTTTTGGAGAGTCCTAATAATTGAACATAAATGACAAGTTATATTATTCCAGAATGTTTGACTAGAAATAAATAATGTTTGGGGTTTATCTCTGCTGGTCACACATCTGATTTATGTCATCTGTTGATCCATAAAAATTTCTGGCCTGTCACTTTTTCGAGGTTGTTCTTAAAATAAGGGATGGAAGCTTATATTTGTAAAAATGTTTTAGGACAGTAATGTTTTCCAGAAGTATTTTTTTATATTCAAAAAATAATTCCAAGAATGTTTTTCCTTTAATTTTTTTCTGAAAGTACATTGGAATCTAATTGTGAAAGTCAAACAGCAAAATTACATTAGAGCAAATGCTGTATTTATCTTTGCTTCAAAACAAACAAAAAAAGGAGCAAGTTAATTTTATCGTAAATCTTGTAATTGAATGATGTTTGCTGTTTTCTTCTGAGACTCAGTAGTTTGCAGGAGGATAAAAATGTATCATATGCAGCAAAGTCTAACGAGTGTTTTCTAAATTAATAACTTTGGTTCACCTCTTCATTTATTAATTTTGTACTGCAGGTCGAACTTCAGTTTCAGTTAAATCGCTTACCCCTCTGTGAAATGCATTATGCCTTGGACAGGATTAAGGACAACAGTATTTTGTTTCCAGATGTCAGCATGACTCCCACCATACCCTGGAGTCCCAACAGGTACAAGAATACAAACACTTTAATATCAAAGATTGTACGGTAATGCAATACTGAATTTCTCATAACAGATGGCTGAAATCTGCCCTAGAACAAGAAGCATGCCTTGCTCCTCATTAATGGTGGGGATGGTTCAGAGAAGGGAGTGAAACTGTTCTAAATAAAACAAGAAACATGATCCTCTGAGGACTAGAATCTGTTGATTGGTTTTCCCTGTGGTTGAGCTGTGGTTTTATAGGCATTGCAGTTGTATTGTAGCTGTAGAAAACAAATCTGCTATTGTTATTTACTGTTCTGTTCTTCACTGAAAATATGTGTGATACTTCATAGGAATGTAAATACCAGTTACAAGGAGTTTGCTGTGCAGGATCTCAAGCGTGCAGAGCACTGCTTGCAAGGAGCGATCCAATAGGACTGTCTGAGTTGGATGCAATGAGCCCAAATTTGGACATATCACTGAGGGGATGACTTAAGAAAAGTGTGGGAATGAGCCTTGGAAGCACCAGTGTTGCACTTGCAAGCAGTCCTGAGATTCTTTGTATACATGTCTTACAGTTTCCTTTATGAAATTATAAACCCCTATGTTATATAAATACTTTTGAGGAACTTAAGGCTGATGCAGTGAAAATAGTTTGGCTTGAAGAGGAAACTTAAGGAAGAGAAATGTGAGGCTCGGGGAATAGGGGAGGATAAAAGAGGCGTGAGGTTTCTGTACTTAGAAACCAGGGAAATGAGAGGCATGTGGAACTGATAGCCTGTACAGCATGCGAGTTGTGTGGTGTCTTGAAGGTGAGAATGAAGAGTGTGACTCTGATGCAATACAAATCAGAAGATAGCTCAAGGATTAAAAGGGAAGTGATCTGGCCAGAAACCTGAGACAGTGAGATAACGTAAGACAAAAATTACTGGAAAAATTCTACTTTGTCTTTGGAAGTGAGGAAGAACAGAGATGATAAAAGGGTGAGAGTAGTGTTCTGGGTGAGGATGATTGGTGCATGCATCAAAGCTTTGACAGTACAGGCAGAAAGAAGGGAATAGGCTTTGCATAGAGTTATACTACAGAGCTAATGGAGGTCAGTGACGATCTGTTCGCTGGTTTAGTTAAGTTTTGGGCAAATCTTACAAGGAAATACTGTTTAAGAATAGTTTGGGTTTAAGCAGTGATTTCAATAAAAAGGTAAGTCAAGTAAGCTAGAACTTTCTCTTCTGTTTCATGTCAGGAAATTCAATTTGCAGAAATTTACATATTGTTGTAGTTGATGTAATTATTTGTGTAATGTTTTATATTTTTCATATATATAAATGATATCTATAACGGTTGTTCAGTTTAAGTCAGTGTAAAGAGCATGGTTTTTTCCATCTGGTGGCTTGGTTTGCCATACCTTGAGAATCAGTACTTCTGACTGACTCAAAACTGTCTTTCCCTCTGTTTTTCTTCTATTTTTGTTTTATGTCCCTATTACTTTCCTGTATGTCTTAGTCTCCTGCCAGCTTGTTGTTCACAGCTGTCTTAGAAGTTAGGAATTCAGTCAACTCCCTCTTGATTTTATTCTCTGTTGCTCACTACTACTGCATAGAAACTTTCCCAGTCTGTAAGAAGCGTAGTGCTTGTACCAAAGCAGATCACATTACTAAAGTATGGCCATATGTACAGCAGTGACAGGTGTTTTTCACTATGCATCTTTTAAATCTGTCAGTGGGAATATTAAAAACTGTGTCTACAAATCTTTAACCTCTTATGCTCATTGGAATTTTCTGAAAGCATCTTCCTCTTAATGCTGGTATCGCTAGCTGGTTAGAGCTAAAATCCTTTTTTTAGACTGCTTTCCCATTAGAGATATGTGCCTTAATGATCTTCAAAAAAAAAAGTAAAGGAAGTTTGTAGTTAATTGGTAGCCATTACTTTTTTAATTGTTTTTTCATTTCATTGTAGATAACTTTTACCAAGCCCTGGAGTTGTATAACTGTTGACTTTTAAAGTTGACAGTGTTAATACTGCAGGGAAGAAACATAATTAATGTTACATTTTGCATAGTAATAGTAGAAGATCATTGTATGTCTACTTGCTTTTGTTATCAGGTGATGGTGCAGCATATACTTTTTCTAAGCTGTGTACTATGCTGGTTAATTATTGTTAGGTGAGGTAATGTAAATTGAGAAGTAGTTAGATTCCTTTTGGAAAAAACCACCCAACTGATTTATTGCAGATACTATCAAGTTTTCGTGACTGAAGTGTGCAATTGTTTTGCTAGATCTGTTGATTTGTTTCAGTGTGCCTCAGAATGCCACAATCGATACAGTAGCATATAGGCTCTTTAATTTGTTTAAAGCTTTTGAAATCTTACCTCATTTCATTTCTGACTGACAGTGGATTGTCATAGCTTCTGTTTTTAAACTCGGTTGCCTCCTTTTGTACAGACAATGGGATGAGCAGTTGGACCCTCGACTAAATGCTAAGCAGAAAGAGGCTGTTCTGGCTATCACCACTCCGCTTTCAATACAACTGCCTCCTGTTCTTATCATCGGTCCCTATGGGACAGGAAAAACGTTCACTCTGGCTCAGGCAGTCAAGCACATACTCCAACAACAGGATACTAGGTGAGATGGGGCACTAAATATAGAGCGATGCTTGATTAGCAGAGAAGATGTAATTTTTTACTGAAATTCAAGTGAAAGGTAGAAATATAGAATTTCCATCCAGCTTAAAAACAAACAAAACCCAAGCCATCCGTCATTGTTTTGAATGATAACGTAATTTTATAGTTTTAGCCTGTATTTTTCATTTAGAACAAAACTAATTAAAATTGACAGTATGTAGAATGACTGTGATTTGCTCGACATGAAAAGTTTTGCAGTATGCTAGACAATAAAAACTGTTCCTTACTTAAATTCAAGTCTAGATTAATAATCACAAAATAGTTATTGAAAAGCTGTTTGAACTTTAAATCTTTTCATAACTGAAGGATTTGAGTTAAAGGGCTGAATCGTGCAAACTATGGTAGGTCAGTGACTAGTTTCATTAAGACAAATGTGCAGGAAGATGGCCACTGTTTCCTTTTTTTTGTATTCTACTGCTTTGAATTGTTTTCTGTTTCTTCATTGCTTTTTTATTTGCACCATTTATTCCAGCAGGATTCTCATTTGCACCCATTCTAATAGTGCTGCTGATCTCTACATAAAGGATTATTTACATCCATATGTAGAAGCAGGCAATCCCCAGGCAAGACCTCTCAGGTATTTTTTTAAGGCTTATTATGTATCTATAAAATACTATTCTTAAGAAAAGGTGTCTATAAAAAAAGGTTAAAGAACTTTTAAAACATAAAAGCATATTGGCATTACCAGCAGTGCTTTTAAAAACATAGACTAAAAGGAACGTGAAACATTGTCAACATAATTTTGGGTCATTTGTTAAATAAAAATAAAGACATCCTTTTTTAAGCTTTTATTATTCTATTGATAAATGTGTCTTTCATAATGAGCAAACTTTTGATATGCTCCTCTAAAAGCTACTATGATAAAATAAAATGAACTTTAATTGTATTTTAATTCCAGAAAATTTTGACTCACACTTACAATGATAATTTGGAAACTGGGGCTACCCACCTGACTTTTTGAAGAAAAATTTTGATGTTATAGGAGCTATATAATTCGAGAATCATGTGAAAGTAGTTTGGCCTCTTCTGATAAGTCAGTTTGAAGTCGTTGTATATGTGGTTAAATGTACTTACCATTGGTATTTTGGGGAGATTAGGTAAGGGAAAAAAAAATGAAGAAGAGGTGGAAACTTTAAGAGCAAGGAGGGTAAACTTGCATAGAAATAGTTGAGGAAGATTTATTTATGGGCAGAAACCCACTCCTGGGAATATTTTGCACAATAATCACAATATATAATGTATACTGCTAGCTTGGTATATATATTTTAAATTATAGGCATCATTTTCTGAATGCCGATGTATGAGTTTATCCTATTACTAAGAAAATGACACTGAATGTTTACTTGCTAGCTCTTAAACACCATCCCGGACTTATATTTTATGCAATGTCAGTAAAGCCATGAAGTTGTGTGAAAGGGCTAGATTTACAATAGGTGTAAATTCTCTTAGGTTTGCTGGCTTTAGTTGCCATGTGATGTTTTTCAGACACTGAGGATCTGGCCAAGGAAAAGAAGGCAGTTTATTTTTTAAAAGTTACCTTTTGATCTGGTTGTATTTTAACACAGATTGACTTAAGGTGATTTGTAAAGCACTTTGTGATGAAAAGCATTATGGTGTCTTAATTTTGTGGTGGGGAAAAAATGTGTGTAATTGACACCTTTGGGAATATTGAAGTGTGATTTAACAGAGCAAGGAGTTAAATACAGTGTTATTGTGGTTGCTAGGCTTTTGCTACCTTCTTTTATGTGCTGTATTCAACTATATAGTACAGTCTCAGAAATACTTATACAAAACATACATAAACAAAAGTGGTGCTTCTCTTACAGTTATAATATATATACATCTTTGCCAAGAAAATTACAGCACATAAAAGTCAATGAATATTTGAATTCAAGTATAATTGTCATAGTATTTGTTATGAAGTCTCAAGAAGTGCTGCTGTAGATTGTATGAATTGTTCAAATAGTCATGATACCTCTGTAAAAAGCTAAAGATTTAGAAAATGGAGGCACCTCTGGAATTGTGTGTATATATTTATGGATCCACAAGTATGTATGTTTTTGAATAAAAAATATGACATATAATTGAGAAGCATATGTTGTTTGAAAGCTTAACTGCGTGTCAACTTGATCTGGCAGGAGTTAAAGGGTCAATTTATCTGAACTGAAAGCTAGAGCTATGTGAGACTCCTAGCATAAAATTAAATATGGGTCTGTTACCTTTCTTATTGACTGTTGTCAAGATATATTTTCAAATTAAATTTGCTACTGTTAGTTTAAGCAGGGTGCTCTGAGCCTCTTGCAGTATTTTAAGGGAAACATGAAGTGGAGCAGAAGCAGTTAATTATCAAAGCTGGATGTGCTACTTGCAGAGTTTGTGTTTCTAGATGGCTGAACAGTTTGCTTTAGATTTTTTTTTTTTCCTTATTTACTCTACAAGGGATGAGCTGGCTGAATAGTATCCTTACTAAAAATGTTACCATAGCTTAGTGGGGAGCACCATAATATTTATGTTGTTTTTAAAGAAGAAAAGCTTAATTATTTAACATTGACTGGGTACTGAGAACTGTATAAATATTTCTATAAATTTCTGTGTGTTAGACGTACACTAAATAAATTACTGTGTCAGTGATGCAACATAAAGTTTGAAGCCTAGAGTTTGGGGTTTTTTGTTTAAATATCATGTTATAAATTCATATTTTTTCCTAGCAAAATAACTATCTGTGCCCTTTGGAAAATGCAGTGTCAGAATGAACACTGAGAATTTATGTTGAGTCTAAGTTCTGCACCTAAATAAAATACCAATGAGCCCTGAAGGCCAAATTCTCATAGTCCTGATGCCCATAAACAAATTCATACCTGGTAAAAAAATGCCCCTGGGTGTGATTAGATGATTCAGATGTATTAGGGGCGCACTCCAAAACCTGACTCTTACTGAAGAAACTTGACATTGAAACAATTTTGTTATATTTATGTAAATGAATGCAGAAGTGTTTCTGAAAGACAAAAAAACCCCAACCCTAACCTACAGTTATGAGGAAAAGCCTTCTGTTAGGTGCCAAGACACTTGATTTTAAGTGTGGAGAAGCAGGCACCTTTAGCTGGTGAGTCAGAGCTATAAGAGGTAGTAATTGGCTCCTAATTTGTATACCCTTTTACTCTGGGGATGTGCTTGTCTCCATCAACTGCTGGAGGCTTCAGGAGGTAGGCTGCTGAGGTAGGCACTGTAGCTAGATACTTCAGATTGTCACCGTCTCCTAAAAACTCCAGTCAAGACCTAGGAAGCAGATAGCAGCAGTTTCTCCCTATGTTTCTGGGCATACAGTGGTTTAGGTATCTACTGTTTATTACTATTATTTTACTTGCCTATTTCAAATTTAGTTGTGTTCATATGTTGGTTTTATATGTAACACTGGGGGGAAAGGAAAGAGCTATTTATTGCTAAACATGTTATTGTTGACTGTCAGTTCAGCAATGTCAGAAAATAAGTTGATTCTGTTTAAAATATCTCAGCTGAAACCTCTCCAGTTCATTTTTTAAGTACTTTGACCATAAAATAGATGTGTAAGTACTGCATGTATCCTGAAACCATGTAGCTTTAGTATGTGGCTGCTAGCTTCAGGAGATGCCCAGAATATATAAATTAATTGGCTGGAGCAAAACAGAGTTTGAATTAAAAAAACCCCAAACAAACCCAAAACAAAAACCCAAGAGGTTTTAAAGGACCATTGACCTTTTTTCCAAATTGCCTGGAGTAAAGTTCTCATACTGAAAATGGTATTAATTTATCTTATAAAATGTTAGTTTGTAAAATAAATGCCTCTTTAGCCGATCACTTTTTTCTTGAAACTCTAGCTTCTATCTTACGCCATCCTTAAAGGAAGATTCATTTAAAAAGTTAACTTTCAGGTTGTAAGACAGGTTCTTTACATGTTTTCTGCAGTGCAATGAACATACGTATTCTTGAGCATGAGCTTCTGTTTGGAGGTGGATCAAAAGAAATGGAAGAGGGAAATCAGATGCTTTTAAAGTTTTCTGTAGGCTTCTTGGGACTACTTAGAATTTTTTTTTTTAATGGTATTTTAACAGAGGCATGAAATGAGACTGCTAGATTCTTTTTTCTCTAAGCTGCTGTGTTCTTTTTACTTGAGGGATTTCAGGTGAGAAAAAACTGCACAGAATCTGAGGAGCTGGGATTGGAGTTTATCTAAGAAGAGTTCTTTGGAGCACAGCCTGAAGGGGGAGAGTTCTGGCCTTTTAATCAAGAACTGGGAAGAGTTAGTGTTTTCCAGTTCAGAACAGGGAAAAGAAGTTTTGAAGAACTTAAATTTAGTCCCCATGCATTCTGTGAGGAATCATGAGAAGTAGAAGACACTTCTGTAGGACAGGAGTGCAAATGGAACTCTGTTTAGCCTCCCTCAGAGGTTCTGACTCTAGCTTCCTGCTTTATTAACTATTAGAAGTATATTTTAAGTGATTTAGGAGTCTGAAACATGAACAAGGAAATGATTGTGAATCTTAATTACTGATACAAATTCACTACTTTTGCAAGTAGTCTATTGTACAAATTGATACTTTGATGGAACTTTATCAATGGAAGCCAAACATTGAAGATTAGGAAATACTCAATTTGACTAACATTTAATAGAAATATTTGGGCAAATTTATTTTTTTGACGTAATGGCTGGAAAGTTAATGGGAACATAGACAAGGTTAGCTGATGCTTTGTTCCATTCTTTGGCTCATTGGCTAGAGGTCCACAGAAATTAAGGCTTTTGTTGTGGATATCCATATGCCACATTTAGAAATAAAGGTGGTATGTATTTCCCTGTGAAATGCACATTCTGTGCATGTTAACCCAGCATTAGTAAGTGCAGTGCATATATTCAGTGCTTTTGTTTGTAGAAGATTGAGTCCCTAATCTATAATCTGGGATTTCTATTTCAGTGTGGTTCTCTATGTATTTGCCTGTGGTTTGAGTAACCTTTAGCCTTCAAGGTTTTAATTTCTCCAGAATTAGTCTTGCTGCGAGGCACATGATGTGGGAAAATACACCCTCATGTGAGCCATGGCTGGGTTTTGGTTTTGTAGCTGCAGTTTTTGCTCATCTTTGTACCTATAGCTGCACACTAGTAGAATGTGTTGCAGGTACTGATGAATGTTTTGCCTAGTAATTGCCCGACTCTGCTGACATTCAGGTACTTTGCTTATGCAGGTATTAAGATTAGAAGGTTAGTTGCTTGTTTAGTCAGAAGCAGGGTGAAATGTTATGATTTGTGTTAAAATGGTAAAACCCATTTTTGTAATGGCTTCCTCTAACTTTAAGAAAAAAAAACCCTAATAATGAAATTACAGGAGATGTTATTACCCCAAATTGCACCTGAGAAAGAAATCCCTTGTTCAGTGTGGCTTACTTATATCACGACATTTTTGAAGTAGTCACATCTGTCAGGTGTTTTTATGCCAGTGGTGAATAACAGCTCTGGGATACCTTTTTGATCTCACATCAAAATAAAAGAAATTAATGGGTAAGCAGCAATGCAGTTTGAAATGCTGTCAGCCAATCTGTGAGTCACACATAGTTGAATTTTTGTAATAAAAGACAGTGCATGGTATAATAATGTCTAATAACCGTAATATTTTGCATTTCAATAGCACCTTTCATCTAAGAATCTCAAAGTGCTTTACAAACATAAATTCACAATAAACTCATTAATCCTCACAGTTCTCCTGTGAGATGGTAGGTAAGTATTACCCTCAGTTAAGATTGAGAAACTGAATCATATGAAAGCTGACTGAACGGCTGGGATAGGTAGAGCAGGGTTATCTTGCTTCTGCTACCTTGTTCTAGCTATTAGGCCGTAACTTGGTGTTGTTACATCAGTGTAATAACAGCTTGTCAAATAAAGCTTATCAGTTTGGCTGATAAGAAATAAATATATTGGGGTAACATTCCGAGGTTCTTGTTCTGAGACTGACTCAGGAGTGCATTGTTTGCTCCTGCACTGAGCCCAGTCTTAACTGGAGTTACCTTTGGTCATGAAGTGTCAATTTTGGTTCCTTGTGTTGTCACATTAAAAAGCCATTCAGAGTACTGCAGTGCCTTTACACCTCTTTGCATTTAATTTTGAGGTTATTGTCCAAAAGGGACGTTGTATTTTCACAAACCAAATTTATTATAATCCTAATAATTGTTTTTCTCACATTATATGGAACTGAGCTTTAATTTTCAAATGTGGGTAGACATGTGATATCCAAATTTCAGCCAGTGCAATCATGTTTTGCGCTTTGGGGCATAATTACACTTTTCGAAATACTTGTAATGATTTGGGATTTGTAGTATGGATGCAGGAGAAAATAATGAATAAATAAACCGAACAGCATTAAATTCCGTATTTAGAACTGAAATTAGTTTAAATCATTTAATCTTCATTTGCCTTGGAAATAAAATAACTTTAATTCTAAATATTAATATCTGTACAAGAGTTTCCTGTAGTGTAAAGGTTCCAGTTTAGATTCACAGTTCTTACTTGATACAGATTATATTTTTGAGGAACACCCCATAGAGAAGCCCTTTGACATCTTTATCCAGATCCTCAGCTGGTGTGCTTTGGTAATTATCTATATACCTCTGTGGAGTTACTGGTACTCTGGGGCGTAGTCTTTGTGTCTTCCTTGTTCCTCTTCCATTTAGCTAGACTGGCTGTAACATTTCATCACTTTTTAAGAAAAATTCATCATTGATCTCATGATATGGTGATTAAAATTATATTGTGTCACGGAAAGATATTAGAAGTCCAGTGCTTTGAGGACAATGTCCTCGTATTTTAGACTCCAGCCATCCTTTTTGGCACTGTTTTCTCGTTCTTTTATACAGTGTATCATAATTATGGTCCCGCATGATAAAAAGATTAATAAACTTCCTGTTTGGATCTTAGAACTCAGGAGGCGTACAGTGTGTGTAAAAGGAAGTACAGGATTTTATTAACATCTTTTGAAATTTTTTTTAAAGATCCTATGGCTGCAGTTGATGAAATGTGCAGACCATTGCAGCTCTGTCAGTTCAAAGACTATGGGCTATATTTATATTTCAGCTGAGGAAATATTTCTTTGAAATGAGTTTACTGATAGTTTAAAATTAAACAGACATTGATGTGAGGATTGCAGAACTTAAATGTATGAAGAATTTACAAATTGCCATATGTGAATTAACCCTTGGTAACTGTCATGTATGTAGTATTGCACTGCAGCAAATAATGGAAGGTAAATCCAAGACATTTTAGCATATCTTAGCATGTAATTCTGCATAGTTGTGATGTTTTGCTTCGTGAAGATTACATTTATTTACCAGAAAACAGAATATTGGCATTTGAAATATTAGGCTGTCACTGTGTTCAAACTATATAGAAAATAATCCTCCTTTTTCCTTTCTAGGGTATATTTCAGAAATCGCTGGGTAAAGACTGTCCACCCAGTTGTGCATCAGTACTGTTTGATTTCAAGCACACATTCCACCTTTCAGATGCCACAGAAAGAAGACATTCTTAAGCAACGAGTAGTAGTTGTTACTTTAAATACATCACAGTATCTATGTCAACTGGATCTTGAACCAGGTAAAATAATTTCTAAACAAGAAGTGTTCATGCTTGAGAATTATCTTCCTCTTATCAGTGTCAGTTACTTAACCAATTCTTTGAACTTTTAAAAAATAAACAACGATTATCTTAAAATGGTCTTACCATTTTTTAATGAATAAATGTTTATTACAAAACTATAAACTGCTGGCATTCAAATTAACCTTTTGCTTATTCTGTTTTTTCCTTACTTAAAAAAAAATTAAAGAAACAGTACTATCTATGATCTGGTCTTGCTGAGATCCAAGAGGGAAAATTCTGTTTGAGATTCTGTCTCTGAATATTATGCTCATTAAGGTCATTACTCAGTGGAGCATGTAAGCATAAATACATGCAGAGAGCTTTTTTTTTCTTGTTTTGTAAATTGTTTAGCTTTGCAAACAACTCCCACACATACAAGCCCATGCTATGTTAACGTGATACTTCTAGAGTTGTTTTCTAAACTGAAATATATTAGACTGATTTTTTGGGGGCAGAGGCTGCTTAGGTTTTACTGTTCTCTTGATCTGCAAATGAAATTCATCTGCTTTTTGGAGAATGTGGAATTTCTTTACAGAAGTTGTTACAGTTAGTTTTTTATGGCTGTGTTTAGGCATTTGTTGCAATAGAGAAAACTAATATGGAATTTATGGTAAATATTTTCAGATCTTTATGTGGAAGTAACTGCTTTGTTTGGCAGTGAGCTTTGTACAGTCATGCTATAGTAATGTGTGTGCAGCTGTATAAAATTCATGTTTTCCAAAGAAAATTGGTACATTTTCACATATATAGTCTTAATTGGATGGTACACTAAGTCCTCTAATACTTTGTTTTGAACTTTAATATATATCAGTGTATAAAAGCACTTCTATACCTATGCTGAATTTACATTTCATAAAATGTAAGTCTACTGTGGCACAGTTTTTTTTCAAGTGCATGTTACCCAGTGCGTAGATTCCCACCCACCCAACAAACCTTTTGGTCCAATATTATCATATTGAATTTAAATTTTCCTTCAACTTTGTTCCTTTTTTCCCCCTGACATTCCTTAAAGTCCATAACCAGCAAAGTGCTCAGGTATGTGTGCAATTTTAATGGGAAATTTAGTATATAAAATAGTTAATAGGACTCCAAGTACATGAGGAAGTCCTTTTCATTGTCATTGTCCAAAGCCTCATGGTGATGAAAAGGTTTTCAGATTTGAGAAACCTACTGAGGGAGGTCTGCCAAGAGACATTTCCTCCTGGTATAAGGAGAGCTCAGATAAGACACTTGTTTAACTTCACATATATCAGAAGAAAGAGGCAGATCTGTGGGCTGTTGCTAATGTCACTGGCAATCAGTTGACCACTGTTGGTCATTTTAAAGGGTTTGAAAATTGTTTGTGTGGTTTCTAGTAGTTGCTAGAAATTAATTTGTATAAGCCATACTGAATTTTTTCTAATTTTGTTAGTATCAGAATACAGAACTTTCAGTACAACTTCTTGTATTGTTATCAGTGTTGATTTTATCATATTTCAAGTTACATTTATTTGGTGATGTCTCTGTTTTACAGGTTTTTTTACACACATTCTGTTAGATGAAGCTGCGCAAGCTATGGAGTGCGAAACTATTATGCCTCTAGCATTAGCTAATAAAAACACAAGAATTGTCTTGGCTGGAGACCATATGCAGGTAAGAGCTATGGAATTTTTGAATGTAAAGTGCATACATATAATATTTGTATTTTCATATTTAAGTTATTTGCTCCAAATGTCTGTGGTATGTGAATACCTCATGATCTCTAACATAGACTCACAGTATTTCTGCTGGGAATATACTGTTGTCTCCATTTTATAGGAAGGGAATTGACACAAAAAATGTGTGAATTGTCTAAGGTTACATAGGAAATCTGTGACAGAACAGACTTGGGCCTGCCTGCCCAACCACTGAGCTATATGCAAGTAAAATTTCACTTTAAAGGGGGAAATGCATAAATTGTACTGGTCATGTAATAGATGGGGAAGCCAAGGGAAATTCAAGGGATGTTATTTGCATGAGATGTGGCGATAGTTACTATTACAGTCAGGGTAGGAGTTTCTCCTACTTTTTATGACTGGTGTTCCCTGTTGATTTTTTGAAAGAATCGAAGAATACGGAGAATATGTATTATGATTTAGATAACTTTTTTTTCATAGAAGCATCATAATCTGGTAAGGATTTGAACAAGAAATAGAGAACTGAAGCTAAGCAGTGCCTTTATGTTACGATATGCCTAGGAATTGCTTGGTTTAAAGAGTTTAAAACACTGATTATGCATGTCATTTTGCAGCCTGTAGGCATGAGGAAGCATTCTTGGAAAAGTCAACTTTACTTGCTTTGCTGATTTAGGCCAGATTTATTTGTTGTTATAGATTTGCCTTTAATTCTCTTGACATGTCACAATAACACTAGAGTGGATGTTTGCTTTGGTAAAGTAATAGAGTAGTGTTGCCACCTATGACTTAATACTACCACATCATTTCAAGTCACAATAATAGTAATCCCAAGGACTCAGTGCTTTTTAAATACAGATCTGAAAAGGGCTTTCTAAGAGATTGGAATTCTCACCACTTCAGGCTAGATGACATCAGCCCAGCTGGATGGCTGGAGTCTTGACTTGGCCTGTGTGTCCCAGGCTACATGTGTAAAGAGCTGTTCCATAGCTCAGGTTCTTACAGAAGCTACTCTGAGGCATCCAGTATTTAAATTTCAAGAAATAATATTTATTGGAAGTGAAGCTCAAACTCAGAATCTGAATCATATGTATTCAGAATGACCAAGTAGATTGGCTTAATTTCTACATTTTAAAATTCTATTTTAAAAATCTTTTTTCATCATCCTTGCTTCTGTTTTCCTGCTGTGATAGATGGTGTTTGTTAAACAAGCCCAGTAGTAGTTTAGTGTAGTAGTAACTGGGCTGCTTGGGTTTTAGATTTTTTTCTTTTTATTTCTTTCTATTTAACTTTTTAAAATTGTGTTACACATTTTTATATTTTCTGATCTGTACTACTTGTGGTAGTAACTTATCTGTAAAGCGATTGTCAGAGTAATGGTATAATGTCATTCAAAACACAGTGTTTGGGGGTTTTGGGGTGTTTTGGTTGTTGTTTGTGGGTGTTTTTGTTTTTTGTTTTGGTCAAACAGCTCTCTGCTTGGAGTTACTCATCTGTGTAAGCCACAAAGAAAAACCTTAGCTATAAGGGTTCTTCTCTTCTCTTTACATAGTTATTTAATGTTTTATTGTTCCTTTAAGAGCATGCTGGCCTTTTGTCACTTTTACAGTAGGAATGGGCATTTCTGTGGAATAGTCATGGTGTAAGTCTTCCAACTGTGAAGGTACAGTAAAAGTAAGGTTTCGTTTTTGTTTTGATGCAAAATGCTTATGTTGGGAGCACGAAATTCCAAGTCCACATGTTTAGTTACATTTTCTTTGTATGTGTGTGTCTATTACAGCTCAGTCCTTTTGTCTACAGTGAATTTGCCAGGGAAAGAAACCTTCATGTTTCATTGCTTGATCGGCTCTATGAGCACTACCCTGCAGAATTTCCATGCAGGATCTTGCTGTGTGAGAACTATCGCTCCCATGAAGCTATCATCAAGTAGGTGTGAACTTTTTCACTGTATCATGTGTTTCTTTGACTGGTGTGAGTGAACAAAATGACTCTTGAGCCAAGCACAGCTGAATGAACAGAGAAGCATTACATGTTTCTGTAATGAAATCTTAGTTGTTTCAAAGTTAATTATTAGAGTAATTCTTTGTTACTAGGTTGAAATTAGGTCTCCTAGAACAGACGCCAGGGGTTCAGTTAGCTCTATTACAGACCCCTCATTCAGCTGGGGATGCTTTGGCTGGCAAGACTTGCACACTAAGCCAGAGAAGAGCTGACTTTCCCTTTTTAACTGTTATGCAGTATACTTTATAGGGTCTGTGTTTCTCTGAACTGTTTCAGAATTTTAGAATTACTGGGGTGGATTATCTTGGAATGGTAAGCTACGTGCAATGTAAGGAACGTACAGATACACAACTATGGATAGAAAAAAATAGGTCAAATCTTGGGCATGATTCTTTCCCGTTGTCATCTTTTTTTACTATTTTCAGGCCACATTAATCAGTGGGTTTGCATTTTTATGCTATGATAAACTAATGGCTGCTAGTGTAGTGAGCTCATCCAGGAGCTGTGCTAGAAAGAATAAGTGCAATCATGGGGAAAAATGCTAAAGTTTAAATCCTGGCTTAAATATGTACTGAGGAATATTATGTTGGTATCTAGTCATACTAATTAGGTTATCACTGTGTTCAAAGCAAAACCAGAAGTATTTAAGTGCACTGGGGAATCAAAAGTAAGAATGTAACATAGTTTGTTACATAGCTTGTTCTGTCTTCATTTTGTGGACTTTGTAATTATACACTGAGAGATGCTAAGTTTTTTTTTTTTACACATTTCTTGAAATTTTAAGTTTGAAATGAGAGAGAATCTGAAAAGGAAGGGATTGTTTCAGCTTTTGGTTAGAGATCACTTCCAAGAAATGTGCCTCAGAAAGATCATGAAAATTCACTTCAACAGTTGGAGTTCAGACAGTGAGTTCCTAGAAAGATCCACTGTGTTGAACACCGAGGTAAGGATTGCAGAAATGCCAGTGGGGCTGGTTGGCTGTCTAGTGGGAGTCCGGTGTGCCTAATTCCACTAGAAAGTATTGCTTTGTGAAGGGAAGCCTGCTAAATACTCTCACGGTGGTCCCTTTAGGAGATTGTCTCAAGTCTACTTTTTTTTAATACTGTGGAATTCCCCCTGACAAATGGGACCATGGCACTTAAGACAGAAGTAAGTGTAGGAAGATGGTTCATGGTGGGCTCATTAATCACACCTACCTAACTGAAGAGACCGAAAGAAATTAAGGGAAGAACAAGCCATTAGTTCAGCCTGACTTTGGAGCAGTAATTGGAAAAAACAGTCCTTGTAGAAAGGGTGTTTTATTGTTTAATGAGAACTCATTACTAAGAATTAATTCACAGAAGAAATTAATTAAATTAATCTGCTCATTGGCAGCAGTGGACTGCTGCAACTCAGTCCACAGAAGAGTTTCATATTCTTCAGGATTGTCCAGTGTAAACCAGTTCTGGTCAGCAGTGGGCTGCAGTTTGATGATGATTTGGTAGCAGACTAGTTTCTTTAGCTTTTCTGTGACCAGTTATTTACATCTTAAGCTATGATAGTTGGAAACCTGAAAGAACTCGTTGGGCCCACTGACTGCAGAGTCTCTTGCTTTTGTTGTCTTAATGTCAGGCTGCGTTCGTGTTACTGCATCCACAGAGCTATATCCGAAGAACATTGAAGCTGGAGGCTGAGCATTCAAAAGTTAGATTATACCAGAATTCACTAATTAATGAAAGCCAGTACATGAGTTTAGCTCTGCTGTGCATGCAGTAGTACTACCGATGGTAATCTGAAGGCTCTTCTTGCTGGCTTTTTGTCGTGTTCCATTTGGTTTGCCTTCTTTCCTCTGACTTTTCACCATGGAAGTAGTTCTTGCTTCATTTCTTTTTTAGTCAGCCAGCTTCTGTGTGGCTGCTGCCAGCAGAGGAAGTATGTTCTGGTTGTGTTTCTGATGACTAACAACATAGATTGGTCTGGAGTAGAAGTCACAGGGGAAAAGTTTGCTTGAAAGCTGTACGCTTGGCCTGCACTGTTCTCAGTACGCATGAAACCTTTACTAAATTTGTCTTCCAAGTTCAGCAACTCTTAACTGATTTAAGTAGGCCCATCGTCCAGTCAGCCTGGGCAATAACCAGTTCAGACAGCAAGTGTTCCTTTTGCCCAGTTTCAAGCCACCAGAACTTCTGAGTGAAACATTAGTGACGCTGTTCATAACTTTGTCGAGCTTTAGATTAGAAGAACATACTGCCTTTGTAGAAAAAATGTTGGTAAAGCATATTTTTACTGCCTTCTGCTCCATCTGTAGTATGGTATGTAGTACCAGTTCAGAGAAATCACTTGAAGACGCCGAATAGCAATCAGTGGTTCTGTTTTCCTTATGAAATATTTTGTGTTTGCATATTTTATCAGTGAGCTCATATGTGGACTCCACATTTTATTGTTTTGCCTTGTTACAGTTATACATCCGAACTTTTCTATGAAGGCAAATTGATGGCAAGTGGAAAGCAGCCAGCACACAAAGATTTCTACCCTTTGACTTTCTTCACAGCACGTGGAGAAGATGTGCAAGAAAAAAATAGTACAGCTTTTTACAATAATGCAGAGGTAACTCTTCTTTGGCTTTATTCTTGATTGTTTTCTTAAAGCTCCGCTCTCCCCAAATTTATTGGTCTCTGCTCAGTGTAGGTGGAAGATGTAAATTGTCCTCTACTAGGAGAGGGGAACATGGAGTTTGCTAAACATGAAGTAGTGGACATTGCAATTGTAGTAAACTTTTCCACTAATTTATCTTCTTTTTTTTCTTTGCAAATTGCAAGCTTCATACAGTTCTTTCAGGCTCATTCTTCAGAATCTCTTTCCTGATCATTTTTGTGACATTCTGCTGGATGTATCTTAGCAACTGAGAGTAACTGCAATTTGAAGTAAAACTTAGATATCTGTGACTGTTGTAGAAATGTTCCCACTCAGATAAGAGTCCTCTGGAGTAACATTTCATATTAGCTTTAATATGTTTAGGATCAGTGACATTAATCATGTGCAGATGAGATTTTTTTTTTTAGGTGAGAACTTATTCTCAAAATGTTTGTTTCACATCGATTTATTTGTATTCTTCAAAAATTACTTTAATTTTCATTCCTTTCCTTGAGTTAAAAAAAAAAACAACCAAACCAAACCCCCAAAACCAGACAAAAACCAAACACATGCACCCCCCTCCCCTGAGTTGGTAATACTTTTCATAGTGGAAGATGCCTTTTTCCAGTCATCTCAAGTTAGGGGAGGGTTGACCCAGGTTCTTTTTTTCCCCACCAAAAAGATGTCTTAAGAAATGTCCTTGACATTTAAAGAAAAACAAAGAAGTATCACTAATTTTCTTAAATTTAGGAGGAATTTTAACTGGTTAGGTTGCAGTATAGCAGCAGTGTTTGTTATGAAGCACTGCAGAGCTGTCTGTTTCTCCTTGTTGATCAGGGTGCAGTTCTTCTGATGCACAATTTTTAACCTTTTTGTTGTTACTATGCTGCACTTGTTATGTATTCTGTGATGTATTAAAATACCTGCTTAAATAAGAAGCTCCAATGACTTCTGGACACATCACTGAAAAAAACTGAAGGCACCTGACTACTTCCATTAATCTACTTGGATTGCTTTGCCATTTAAAAAAAAGTTGTAAAAAACCTAAAAATATCTTCAGTGGCCAAGTAACTGTCTGAAGATTGTGAGTCATTAATAGCTACAGGCAGAAATGAAGGACAACAGCTGCTTAAACACCAACATGAAAAACTGAAATTCAGATCATGAGGGAGATTTTTGCTGTTTGACCCTTAATGGACATTTGCATTGGGGTATTTTATGGTTCATTGGTGCCTATACTGAGTATTAATCTGGAAAATACACTTTCCCTTTTTGGTCTTAATTCTAAAATTTCCTTCTGTGGTGTTAATTCTAAATACATCCAGAAGCTATATGCTTTCAGAGAAGCTTGCCAAAATACCTGCAAAAGATCATTAAATTTGTGCTATGGTTTTTATAGATATCAAAGTTTATTCTAATATCCTTTCTCAGTAGAACGAGCTTTTAAATACAAGAATTTATGTTGCAAAAAGGTATATTCAGGACTTGTTCAAAAACAGTCACATATTTTCACTGCCCTCTGAAAATCTGAAATTATAAAAAATAAACTATTTGTGACTTTTAAAAGATTAGCAGATCTTTTTGCTCTATTAGTTTCCTCCTGATTTTTTTAAATTCCTGAGTTTTTCAATAAACTGTTCCAGTTTACATCAAGTTTTAAAAAATAAATACTCAAATGAATGTGTGTCATATAATCAGACCTTAGATACTAGGAAGTCAGCATAAAACAACAGACTTTTATAGCAGTTATGAACTTTATACTATTGTACATATCTGTTGTGATTTATATAACTTCTCATGTTCCTGAAATGTCCATAAAAGTCCCTAGAATTCCCACTTTGCAGAAGAGATAATATAAAAGTGAAGAGCATTAAATTTATTTTTAACTCTCCCTTCCCACAGCCAAAGAGAACTGGATGAATAGGGAAGAGAAGAAAATTAAGAATACTTGAGGTTCTTGTAGGAAAGACTATCTGCCTCGCTTCCAGTAAGAGGCCGAGCTTGCATTTTTGATGCTATAGGAAACCTGCATTTATCCATTATCATGCATTAAATAGCTGGATAAATATTTATTGAATGACAAATTGACATTTTTTAAATGACATATTGAATATAAATGGTAAAAAAAAAAAAAAAAAAGAAACCACAAACCTTCCATAAGGTTATTCAGAAATACCTTCTGTAGTGCATATCTCTATTCAGTGTGTTGAAACAGAACCTGCTACGCCTGGTGCTTTTTGACAGGAGGTTACTTTAAGCCTGTCTCCTCACAGGAGGAGGTTTTCAGGTTTTATTACTCATTAGTCTTCTCAGATAGCACACTTTAATAGTATTTCATAGAGATGAACTAGCAGTTGATGAATAATCTGAAACTCCTGATGGTATCCTTTGGAATGGGAAGCGATTGTGCTCTGGTATACATATTCTCCATATATAAAATCCAGAATAAAAAGAAAATAATCCCTATTTAGGCAGTATATTTACTTAGGGAAATTAAAGTATGATAAGAAGGGTCCTACTGCACTTGACATTTTCATAGGAACACAATTATGAAAATTAAGATTATAATTTCTCAATTTGTACTTTAAAGGTGGCATTTTTGTGGGCAAACTTTTATTTCAAGATTTAAAAAAGGTACTGTATAGTAAATACATTGTTTTAATACATGATATTTTAGAGTATTAGAACGCAATAATATTACTGCTTGTTCAGTAAATCTACATAATACTGTGTCATGTAAATGTTTCAGAGCTTTAAAATTCAAATTCTCTTTCTGTATCAAAGAATGGTCTTCAGTGGAGCATACTTTTAAGAATTCTGACTTTCTTTTAAGGTGTTTGAAGTAGTAGAGCGTGTTGAAGAATTGAGAAGAAAATGGCCTGTTGCCTGGGGCAAATTGGATGATGGCAGTATAGGTGTCGTAACACCTTATGCTGATCAAGTGTTCAGAATTCGGGCTGAACTTCGGAAAAAAAGACTGTCTGATGTCAGTGTAGAGAGAGTGCTAAATGTTCAGGGTAAGTAATAGTTATATGTCTCCAAGATATGCTAAGGAAGTGAAAAATGTAACTGGTGAAGTTAAGTAAGACTTACTAAAATAATCTTAAAATGATCAGAACAAAAGGAGAGCTGTGATATAGTCGATAAAAATCAGCGTATCAAAATGAAACTGGCAAGTACGCCGATTAGATGTTATTCCGACAATGAAAACCAAACCAATAAATTCATGGATGTGAGATTTATCTTTTTTCAAAATCAAGTTCAAGCTTACTTAAAAAATACATTGATTGAGTGAGTGAAAAATGTGAAAACTGATGGATTTTTATCGTAAGGGGAAAAACAGAGTTCCAAATAAAAATGTAACAAGGCTTTAGCCTCAAAATGTTTTACTGATTTTTTTTTTTTTTTTTTTCCCTCTGCATTTGTGGAATAAACTGTTAAAAGAGATCCACAAATTTAGGTATTTGTTCCTAGAATCACATTGATAACAAGAATTTTGTGTAGGCATAGCCTGTTGCTAGGTTGCACTTTTAGTCAGTAATAAACAAAGGAAGATAATAAAGTAACTGAGTGACAGTGAGTGGAGTGTTCTGTTATTTCATGGCAGATATTCATATATTTGAGAAATTTTAAAGTATGAACCAAGAACTTTTTTTTTTAAGGTAGAATCAATAATTCCAAGATTTGTTATTGGCTGATTGGCAATGTTGTAAAGATAATTAACGTTTCAGAAAGTTCTGGAGTGATTAATATCAAGATGAAAAATAAGTTTTTTAAAAAGGAAATATTCTTGTAATAGAATATGCTATTTATAGTGCATCTTCTAAAATTTTTAAATCTTATTATTCTTGCATAAAGCTCGTCATGTGAAGGGTAGCTATCAGTTCTTCAGAATATCTAGGTGTGAAATGTGGCTGGCAAGTGCAGTGGTCTGATTGTGTTACTAGCAGAAATAGCTACAATTATCTCAGATATTTGTTTTTTGTTTCGTTTTAGGAAAACAGTTTAGAGTTTTGTTTCTCAGCACAGTACGAACACGGCATACATGCAAACATAAGCAAACACCAATTAAAAGGAAAGAGCAGTTACTGGAGGATTCAACAGAAGACTTGGATTATGGTTTTCTGTCTAATTACAAACTTCTCAACACTGCCATTACAAGAGCACAATCCTTGGTAGCTGTGGTGGGAGATCCTATTGCTTTATGTTCCATTGGAAGATGCAGGTACTTTATATATGTTCCTTAGTTAATTGGGGCTAAGGATACTAGAAAACGTGTTTACCTATGACTGATGGATTTAATAAAATGATGGATGTTCTTTCAGGTGCCAAATAAGACACAATATATTTAAACCCTTAAAATAACTGTATAATGAAATTGAAATTCTTCACATTTATATCCACAGAAATACCATAAAGCTTGACAGTAGCAATTGAAGATGCTTAATTTTATTTTCTAGTGGGTTTTTTTTGGTATACCTCTTACAAGTTTAAATAAAAGTAATATATAATTTGGAGTTAAACATTATGATGTAATTTCACAGTTGAATATTATGGCAGTTGTATGAAGGCAGAAGGCCATTATTTAAAATGGTCTTGAAAAACATTATTTATGTTTTTATATGTCTTCGTGACACTAGGAAAAAAACTTGTCAAGATTTGAGCGAATTCACTTTTTATAGACCTAAATGAAGAAATGTGGAAAAAGCTAAGAGATGTAAACACTGAGATTAAGGATACCAAGTTCTTGTTCTTCAAAGGTTTATTTTCCAGTGGAAGAGCTGAAATGTTGAGATGATCAGAGATTAAACCCCGAGCCTTATTTCTCAAAGAAAAGAAACACTGCGCTGACTACATTATTAAAATAAAGCTAAAAATACGTATTAGTCAGTTGTTATATCTATGTTGTATTCTACTTTCCTGAGCAGTATTCTTCTGTATTGAAAATGGATGTGATTTTCAAAGATTAGAATTGAAAAACCCAAATGGAAACCAAACCTTTGTTTACTGTATTTATGAAATATAACCTGAGTTTAACCACTTAGCTGCTGGGGACGCATCAAGAGTATCTATACATTAATATAGTGATCTGCTCTAAACTGCTAATAACATCTTATTAAAAGAGAAATAATGATTGTGGTTTTATTTCACTTTTCCCATTACCTGCTTGTTTTTTTTAGAGATGATCTGGTTTATGTAACTCACTGATGAGAAAGGGCTCTGTGCTTCCCGAGCACTTGATCCACAAATGATGAGTGTCTGTTACAGTCTGCTGGTGCAGTCTCTAGTTCATCAAATTATGCTGCAGAGATACATGACTTCACTGTAGAGGTTGCCATGCTGTGCTGACAGATTTCTCCTACTGCTTGTTCAGAAATTACTTAGTTGATAAATTTTGCTTCTCTCCCTACATTGGAGTTCAGCATGAACAGCGTTACCTAAGTCAGAGAATTAAGTTAATCCCTAGTTAGTCTAGCTAGCACCTAGGACCGTTATTGGTTCTCTAACCATTTGTCTAAATACAGCTTTTGTTGGAGAACGACCATGTGTCTCATTCTCTCTAAATCCCAGTGAGAAAGATAATGTCTTGAATTTTCATGTAAGCCTGAGTGTTGAGGTTTTAAATTAGATACCCAAAGGCGACCCAGTTTTCAAATGTGGGGGCTCAGCAGTTTCTCCAAGTATGGCTCCTTCAAACTATCTGAAATAGGGCCTGCAAAAGGGTCCTAAAATAAAAGTATAAGCTATCAGCATGCTACATAAGTTGCAGTCTTGGCAGTTAGGGATTGAGTTTGCCTTTGGAAGACCAGCAGTTGTTTATATATGTATAGCTGTTTGAAATTATAAAACAAAAAGATAATTAAGAAACGAGCACTGGAGCTTTAGTAAGATGTATCTCAAACTTTCCCTTTAATACACCATTGTCTTGTTTCACTGAATAATTGAACATTCACTCTTTGAAAATAGTGCTGGAGGGGCTCAGGCATGCTGCTAGAAAGATAGTTCTTTTTTAGTACAACAGGAGTATAGAAGTCTGAAAGAAGTGACATTTCGTTAGGAAAAACAGACCTCAAAAAAGTTTAGAGAGTACTTGGATTTTATAAATATTCTAATACCTGTCAAAATCAGTCAAGACTCTGTAATAATAGTTGTAGAGAGCTCTGTGAAGTGTGCCCAGGGTAATCATTACGTTTCTGTGTGTTACAATCGGACTAGACAGGGCTGTTTTGGCATACACTCCCTTTAAACTCCAGAGCACCCTGTAAGACACAGACAGCAGTATTTTATTCTCTGTTCTTACACCTCAGTACAAGTGTTCCATGTGTAGAGAGACTGCTTGGGGCATTTTAAGCAAAAGTGGATGGGTCTCAGTGGATTTGTGGTACTTGGCAGTAGGTTTGGTAACTGAATTGATTAATTGGAGGGAGTTCCATCATTAAAGCATCCCAGTGAAGTATTTAATTTTAGTTTTTAATCCTCACTTGCAAGATATATTTGCCTCACAGTGAAATGCAGAAAAAGGGCCATCTTGCATCCTGAATTTTAAAAGAGCGTTTCTTGCCTTTATAAAAATCACAACAGAAGGTGGGCTTTTAAGGAAAAAGATTTTGAATTTTTAAATACATCAGTAACATTACAGTATTCATGCAAGAAAGACATTTGTTCTTTTCCACAAAGCCAGCTACTCAGCAAAATGTGACACTGCTGTGAAAATTAGTGCGCAGCAATCTCTCATTTTACAGGTTTTGGGGAAATACCAGTGCTTGCTTATAGGCCAGACCTTATTACTGAAGGGTGAATTACAATGAATTATAGTCAAGCACACTTTTAAGATCACTGTCTTTTTAATACTCTTTTTCAATAACTTTCATTACTCTTGTTTTTTTTGAAAGAGAACAGCTCAATCAGTTTTTTTTAAAGTGACATCTTCAGACCTATTTAAATATCTTGTAAGCTTAAGTAACTTCACCCCAAAAGTTCCTTTGAGGTTAAAAAAAAAAAGTTCTAAGTGTAAAATTTTTGTATAGATCCTGATAAAAATGTAATGACTTTTTTAATAAGCAATAGAAAGACATGTCATGAGCAAGCAGAAGACAGGTAGGAATGTTCTTTTATTACATGGTTTAAAGAACCCCTCCACCCTCCAAAAAGTTGGATACAGAATTTTCATAAAGTCATTTGTCATCCGATGGTTGTCTTTCTGGCTTGAAATTTCTTCTATATGTTATAGAAATATCTGTCCCACAATAAAATGTATGGTTTTATTTGTTTTCCACCAGAGGATCTCAAAGGCCCTCTAGATACTCCTGACGTATTAATCTTCACGTGACTCTTAAGTGTTTCACAAGAGTAGTTTTGAGGGTATATCTCAACTTTCGTATTTGTGACACTGGAACTGAATGATCTACCTAAATTAATGGAATCTTTTTGGTGTCTTCTGGGACTCAGAATCTATATAATCCCTGTGACTCTCTGAGCTTTAATAAGTTCCATAAATCATATGCTTTCCAGAATTTTAAGCATTGTGTTTACTGTGTTTAGTTTTCTAGGAAAGAATTCCAAGTTAGACCTGTCCATGACATTAATAATAAATGTGCTATACACCCAGTGCTGCGATCTGATATGTATCGACAGACCCATGTGTCGTATTTTAAATGACCGGGGAGCTTTGCATTATGCTGTGAGGTTCAGATGCATGGATCGGGTTGCAGGATGGATGGCTTGGTGTGTAAAATGAGAATACACAAAAAAAATAAAAATGCCACACAGTTATATTAAATCTGTTTTAATTTTAACAATCGCCATCAAGTCTTACTCCTTTTTATTGTTTCTAAAAATTGTTTCCATAGGAAATTTTGGGAAAGGTTTATTGCCCTATGTCATGAGAATGAAAGTCTCCATGGTATCACATTTGAACAGATCAAAGCTCAGTTGGAAGCTTTGGAGTTAAAGAAAACTTATGTGTTGAACCCACTGGCTCCTGAGTTTATCCCCCGAGCTCTTCGGCATCAGCATTCAGCAAATACCACCAAACAGCAGCAGTCACCACCAAAGGTAAAGTTTTACTCATGATGAATTTTGTCAGAAAGTGGAAGTGAATCTGGAAGTGCCTTTTGAGAAATGACATAAAAGGCTTATGGAACAAGCTGTTTGTTTTAAAATTGCATCAGTGCAATCAGATATGAATGCAAATTCCAGAGGGATCCTCAGCATTTTCAAGTGAAAACTCTAGACTTGTATTATAATACAGTAGTTAGCAGTATAGCTTGAGGTTGCCCAAGCCTTATTTCCTTACTAAAATGTATACCTTGGGTCATACTGGCAGGTTCATTGACTATGTTGTAATGACTCTGATGAACTTCAGCGATGGATTTTGGCCTCAGTATTTAGATGAGCCAGATGAAACCCTCTGAACAAGAGGCAATCCCTATCCCAAGCAGCTTGTGCTCTGTCTGTAGCCGGAGAAACAACAGGTTAATATAGACAGTGGCAAGGAGTATAAGGAAACAACAAAATAATAGCCAATATGTTATGTAAGATAATTGTTTGATTTAATTAAAAATATGCTGTAAAACAGTACATCACCTAGATTACCTCACTGATAATGTCCTTCAGAAGACCAGATTTCATTAGCATCAAGAGGGCAGAAAGATGAAATTACCACTCAGCAGTAATTTTATCAGCTGTTTTTATAAAAGCAGGTAAAGACGTGATTAAAATACAGAGCTTCCTCTAGGATGATAAAGAATAACACTAAGTTTTGGAGCTTTTTTGGGGGATGATATATTAGTAATTCTATTTTAACAGTTCTTTATAGTTTATTTCAAAATAATTTGAGTTATAATTTAATTAAATTGTGTTTAGAGATGCAACTAAAATGCAGGTTGTCAGCTTTGTGATGAATTCTGTTGTGCAAGAGGGAAGAAACGTACGTATTTTCCATAGCTTTGCATTTTTGTTGCAGGCTGTATCATTTAAATGAAATTTTTACAACAGGTTTTTTAGCTTTAACAGTACAAAAAGGAAAGCCTTCCTTTTGGCAGTCCTTCCCAAAAGAGAGTTTGTAAGTGAGAACATTTGGTTTCTTCTTCAAGATGCATTACTTTCTGAAACAAACACCAGATTTCTAAAGCATCTAGTCATGTGTCAAAACACTAGGCTTACAGAAAACCATAAATTAAAAAATTATTGCCTTTAAAAAGTCATTGCTGCACTCTCATTTTTCATGAGTGCTTCAGCCTTGAGTGCCTTTTCTTTAATAATAGAACATCACTATTAATATTTTTTGTTTCCTAAATGAAAGAAAAGTATTTGAAAATGCAGGAATAGTACATTAAAAAAAAGGGGGGGGGCGATTGGGGGAAGGGAGAGTTTTGTGAATACACTGTTCTGTTTATTTTTCTTCCAGTTTGTTAGTAAACTAAGCACTTGTGCTGTAGAAATCAGAAGAGACACTTTCAAACTGCCAGCACTGTATTTTCAGCTTAAGAGCTGAAGTGTTTTAACCACCTATATCATAATTATAACAAGATCTCTTCCCTCTGAAAACAATTGGCAGCTAGCATGTGCAGTAACAGAAGTAAAGCAAGCAGGTAATACTCAAACACACAGAGAAAATGGCTGTGATACGTGAGACATTTCCCTTTGCTCAGGTTTTAAAAGCAGATGGTTAACTTTGCTTATTTTAGACTCCTAAGTACAATATTTAACATTAAAAGATTTTTTTATTTTGTAGAGAAAAAATGAGAACAGCCTTTGATACAGTGTTTTGTGGTGAGTTTATGGACATCTGTGCAGTTCAGAGCTTGTTTTTCATGATTTTGTAGAAAAGGCACCTTCTTACTCAGCAGAATTGCTCTTGGATTTATGTAAGGACATTAAAAAACTCTTTGCTGTTTATTTTCTAAAGAAGAAAAAAGTTTCTGACCTGTGTCTGAGAAGCAAACAGCTAAAGCTGTGGGCTGCTGTGCTTCATGGCAGCCCTGTCTGTGAGGGCATCTGCCTCCACCTGTGTTTCTGTGGCTTGGCTGGGGATGGTGAAAGCGTGGAAGGAACAGCAGTGTTGGGTAGGCACAGCCTTTATTAAAGGTGATGATGCAGAAACAGAGAGTTTTCAGAAGTAGGAGCTTCCCGCAGGGTAGTTAGCGTACAGTAAATTAGGCTCTGAATTTTACAACTCTGCCTACCTCCCGTTGACTGCCTGTGCTCCAGCTTTTTGGCCTGGATTCAGGCACTTAATTGGGATGCATCATCATCCTAGACGTTTTATACAGTCAGTGAGGACCACAGGTCTCATTAAGTCTCTGGAGAATACTCTCTCCTGTCTGTTGACTAAAGGGGAATCCTGGGAGTGACAAGGCTGCTAACTGCCTGAAGTCACCTAAATGTTGGTCTGAGTTTCCCCGAAGTGCCTTTATGTAATGTGGATTTTAATACTCTGCAAGTGGAGCAAGTTTTTAGCAGAAACTGAGTGTATCTGTGCTCCAGTGCTCTCAATCGCCATCAGTTAAGTTGTAGGTTTAGGTATTTTGCAGATGGGTAGGGAAATGAACCTTGATGTGGAAATCTTTGAGAAATGATAACAGTTGAGTTAATAATAGACTATTATAAAGTCATTAATCCATCAAAACTATTAAAAGACAAAAGAAAGCCAGCTCATCCTTTCCCCAGTTTAGAAATGGCCCCAGTTGACTTATATTTACTAATCTGATACCATTACATGCTGAAGCTCCTGTTCAACAGGACAGCTATTCTTAGGAATTGATGTAATTATTTGCTATTTCAGTTTTTAAAATATGGCACCTATAAAATACAAGTATGGTAGGTAGAACAGAGATTTGTTAGACTTCTGCCTGTACAGCTTGACGCTAACTGACAGCGTAACAGATGTAGAAATGCCTTGTAGTAACCATGAGTGATTAAGGCACGTAGCTCCTCCACATTTTAAGATTGAATCTTGCTCTCTTTAGTGAATAAACAGGTTTCTTTTATCTAAGTACTGCAAGGAAAAGCAATTATTATTTTATTTTTCAATAATTAATTTTTAAAACAAGGGAAATTCAGAGACCAGTTCTTTAATCTGGTTTATGCATGAGTCAACATTGTCAAACAACCTGTCTTTGTACCCTGACTAATTTGCTCAGACTGCTGGAAAACTGCCTAGACTTATCTCCTGGGCAAGAAAAGTTTTGCAGCATCAAAGGGTTTTTAGATTTATTTTAAATTTGTGAATGTACTTAGGTCCAGATTAAATAAAGTATTCCTATCCTGCAAAAGACTTAAGAGCATACCGACAGTTGAATATGTGCTCAAGTTTATGAATATTAACTAGTTCATTTATGGCATAAACTCATGAGCGTGTGGGAGGGAAAATTCATTTCTGTTAACCTCCTTTTTTAATGTACAATTCACCAAGGAAAAACAGTTTCCCCAGGGTACTCTGGTTCTTGACTCTACTGTATCGTACTTTTGGGGGAGCAGTCACTACGGGGCCAAAGTCCAGAAGCAGATACCTGAGATGGGGTAGGGATGCAGTGTCTGATGAGGCTGGGTGAGCAGCTGAGTAAAACTGGTGGCAGCTACTTTGTCTCCAAGGTTCTTGAGCTGAAACCTGGAGAAGAAGATGGATAATGCTTCCACGGCTGCCATGGAAGAGGAATACTGAGGGTTACGTTAGTACTGGGTGCTGCTCCTGAAAGAAGTGAGACTGCAGGAAATAAAATTGAGAGAAGGGGAACTCAAAGTGGCTTGTTGTCACTCTCCTTGCATCTGAAAACAGGCCTTGAGAGAGAGTATCCCCAGAGGGACTGGTAATGACCCCCTGGTTAATTGAATTAAGTGGTATTTAATGTCCAACTTCATGAATTCATAGTCAGGTGGTGGAACTGGACAGTTGAAAGCATAAGAATAAAATGTTGGGCTAGCTTCTTTTAAACTCTATTTTGTATTTAATTACAACGTTCACTTTGAAATAAAAAGCTTTGGTTTATGTAAGAATGCAAAGCATTACTACTGTTGTTTTTCCCTTTAAAGGGCAAGGTCCATCACCATACCCAGAACGACCATTTCCCACCTGATGGAATCGGTAAGTATCTCTGCTCTTAGTGAAGGAGTTCCTCTGAGCTCACACTGATTTGGCTTCAGCAAAGTTGATAGTAATTCGACGTAAATTGAGTATCTGGTCTCTTCTCTGTTTACTACTTGTGTGTATTTGGGGAACAGATTATAGACTGTTAAGTGGACATTAGGTATTTCCAAGGTTATCCCTTTATAGGTGTTGTGCACACTGGCTTTAAAGCCTTAACACAGCATAGTTGTTGGCCTCTTAGAATTGACTGTGTTTGAAATTCATAATATAAAATACTGTACCAGTGCATTTGCACTAAAAGAGTTAGGATGCTATATTGCATGCAGTGCTTTATCATGTACTTTGAACTTAAATTTTGCTGTCATATATCCAGATATTACTGATAATTCTTTTGCAAGGTAGCATGCAACAGCTTAATAACTTTGTTATTAATTTGAAAAAGCATTAATTTAAAGCTTGTCTTCCCTGCTAAAGAAAGTAGGAAGATTCTAGTTTTTGATGCAGTATTTAACAGCTACTCTGACTGTCAGCATATTTAATTGGTTTGGGACGTTCTTTCATTAATGCAGTTACGAGGTACCTGTTTCTCTGTATCTCAACTGGTATTTTCTGCCTCTTCGAATTTTTGAAATGGGATACAGGATTTGATTAATGCTTTCTCTCAGTGTATCAGACCTATGCTGTTAGGGAGTTGCACACATGCTTTATAAAGATAGATGCTATTAGGATGAAAAAAGAAAGATAGTCATCTTCATATTCTTTTTGTGTATATATCTTCTTTTTTTGTATGTGTGTATATATATATATATTTTTTTCTTTTCAGTTCAGCCCAATCCTTCTGTTCTAATCGGAAATCCTATCCGAGCATATACTCCTCCCCCTCCTCCTCTGGGACCTCACCCCAATCTGGGGAAATCTCCAAGTCCTGTTCAAAGGATAGATCCACACACTGGGACAAGTATTCTCTATGTACCTGCTGTATATGGAGGAAATATGGTCATGTCTGTGCCTTTGCCTGTAAGAATTCATTTTCTGTTTTTTTTTCCTCCCTCAATTGTTGTATGTAAAACAATGAATGGCAAAATCAGTGAATATTTTGCAAGCTTTTTCAGCACTTCAAATATGTGGGCTTAGCTGGCTTTAGGAGTGGCTGTGCAGAGGGCCACCAGAAAATGAAGACTTAAAATGTTGCTCCCACAAATAACTCTGGGCAGCCTAAAAGCAATTTCATGTTCACGTAATTTGGTGTATTTTCTCAGCTCTGCGTTTAGGCACACCAGTGGAATCTGTCTCATCTGACTTGAGATACCTGCATCTGAATTAATTGCCTAGTTCAGTTCTTAATCATTGGAGAGACATAGGCGATTCAGACGGAGCTTGTTTATCGGCTTCATACAGTTTAAATTACCAGCTTCGGATGTCTGCAGTGCAAGGTGTCTGAAGTGAAGTGATAAGAAAAATAAGCATAATGGGATGTTTTCCCCTTCCAGAACCTCATAGTGAACCAGTTTCCTCTCCAATCCCTCTCCTTAATGGCATTTGAGAACACAATGAAGATCCCTAATCAGGTCTGTTAGGCTACATTTATGTATGGAATTTTGCATTACAAGTAAAACTATCCCACCAAAATTTACACAAATTAAAGAAGCAGACTCTGCTTTATTTCTAACCTTCACAGTCACATATTCCAGGAGGAAAATGGGGAGGAAAGGCTGCAGAAGTGATGCTGTGGAGTAACGTGTATGTGTTGCACATGATTCCTGAAGACTGTGGGAAGGACATGGAACCCAGACGTGCAGATGTGTTTAATACTATTAATAATGCTAAATGTTGGCATACAATTAATTTGGTTTTTTAATAGTTACGAGTCCTCTGTTGTAATTTAGGTTATGGATGCTGTATAGGGGACTTGCTGCAGGAACTCTGTTTTCAGTTGTATGTCTTAGATCAGCTAGCAGCTATAGATTGGTTTTCTTTCCTAGGTCAAGAAATTTTCCATTTTCCTAGCTTGCTAGAAACCTGCATTTGATGGATAAATTTAAATGCAATGAGAAGGCCAGCAGCTGTATCTTTGTCATGCTTGCTCACATTATATTAATATCAAACCAAGATAATTTAAAAAGTTCTGTCTCATTGTTCCAAGGTTAATATATTTTTGTGTATTTCCAATCAAAAGAAATATATTAAAAATAAGTATTTTGAGCTCACCTTCCCTGAGGATGGATTTTTTAAATAATTAAGTGGGAAGACTGAGGTACTAATGAGACAGCTGCTTTTGAAAAGAAGCTGATTTGTGATTGTACAGATGCAATAGTAGCCTAAAGCTAAAGTTCAAAGTGCACATTTCAAGGGCAAATACTAATTTAAAAGAAGAATTGCATGAAAGTTGTTACACTTAAAACAAGTAGGGACTGAAGTAAAATGTGTTTATGTTCGTGTAAGATAAAGTGATCTCTTTGCTTTGTTTGAGGCAGTTTCCATATCCAAGGTAAAAACATGTAGAAGTTGTCTGCTGGCATCAGTAAAGTATGCTTTGTCAGCCTGAGTGTTGATGATTACTTTCCCTGCACTCTCCTCTTACTCATACATTTTCCTCCTTTTAATAAATTCCCTACAGGGCGAGATTGGACTAATTTGATCCAGAGCTGTCTTCCTTTGCGTTCCTTTCAGGAATAAAATTTAAAATCTTCTAAAAATTCCTGACTCTTTTTACATGCTTTCAGGAGGTAGATTTTACTTCAAATATTTAGGAAGATGATCTGCAATACATGTGTTATGTAGCATAGACACTTTGGAGTGGCCCTGTCATTCTTAACAAATGGATAGTCTTTGATTCTACCAATAGTCCTGTTAACTTCACTAGGTGTCTGGTGGGTGCAGAGGTATGGTATGCCTGCTCGTTCTGTGTTACAAGATTACAGCACTGGGTGGTAAAAGGACTATAAAGAATTCCTCAGGTTCAAGGCTTCTCTCTCTGTTTCCTCCCTGTGACATAGCCTAATGTCTCTTTTCAACTACCAGGGGAAAGGGCTTTTTATTGTCTTGCACCTCACCCACGTCTATTTATTGAGAGAAGAGATTAATATAAAGTTTATTAAAATACAATTTGTCCATCAGTCTTTCCTCTCAGAATTTTGAAACCACTGAAACAAGAATGGGTTTTGATACAAAAATTTTTGCCCAGGGTAGTCCTCCAAAATCTTTGCTCTTTGCCATTGCTGCTAGGCCTGCCCTTACCGCTCTCCCTTTCCAGCACCGCCTGTAGTTGTGCATTAGGTCATCTGATGTATGGAAAACTGATTATTACTGATGGAATGTGAGTCTGCTTACTACTTTACTTCCTTTAACGTACCTTAACAGATTGCGTCTTTTTTTTTGTTTTTTTTGGTAAATTATGTAGGTACCATGGACGGGGTATCAGGGTAGGTTTGCAGTTGACCCTCGAATCATTACTCATCAAGCAGCTATGGCATATAATATGAACCTGTTACAGGCACATGGGCGTGGGTCTCCTATCCCTTATGGCCTGGGACATCATTCACCCGTTAGCATAGGACAACAGCAGCAGCTTCAGCATCAAGACAAGGAGCAACATGAACAAAGTCGAAATGGTTAGTAGTTGAAATTCCATTGCAAATTGGCTTTGTTTTGAGGGAGTTTGTACTTTAAACAGGATATTGTGGAAAGGATTTCTTTTGTTCTTTCTCTCTTTTAAGTGTCATTGAGGGATCTACAGATTTGGGGAGATAACCTGTGATTTCCCATAACAAATAGAATAACTAAGATATTGTGAGATTCAGAGGAGGAAGTAATCAAAGTCGGGGGGTGTGTCTGTTGAGGGTATAATTGGTCTGTCTCTGTTCTGCAGTCCAGTGGTAATTACTGCTGATGTTATTTGCAATTAAGTTTGAAGAACTACTTAGTGATGATTAATGAACAAAGTGCAGCGATTAAAGGAAAAGTGTTATTTGGCTGAATTAGATATATATGTTGAAAGTGTATGTATGCTGTAAATGCTATACTAATATGTCTAAATTTTCCTTTATCTGGGGAGGAAAAAACCCCCAAAATAATTGTTTAATTGAAACATTAATTTCGTAAATGTTTTTAGGTAAAAGTGAAAACACTGCTGGACCTGAAATCAGTAAAATTCGAACACCTGAGAAGAAACCTCTAGAATCCAAGCAGGTGGGTTTGTCTGGTTTGGGTTTGTGGGGTTTGTTTTGGTTTTTAATATTCTCTCTTTTAATGAATTTATTCATTACTGACGTGTTTTTGTTTGGGTTTTTTATGTGAATTTTCAGAGTTTTTCATTCTCTTTTTCTAGGTTGACTTAGAAGCAAATTCTCAGAATAGAAGCCCAGAGTCACGTTCCAGTGTTGGTTATCCTAATGCTAAATTTCATCGCAAAGATAATCTTAACCCCAGGCAGCTGAATCTACATCTCACCCCACCCCACTCACAGTATGCAGTTCCCAATCGTCACTTCCAGCACCTGTCACAGATACCAAGGCAGCCATATCCTCTGCAACAGCAGCAAAACCTTTTAAGTCAACAACAAAATCATTTGCCTGAACAGCAAAACCAAATGCCACCCCAGCAAAGCCAGGTAGTTCAGCAGCATAATCATTTGAATCAGCAGCCTCCACAACCTTCGCAGCTTTCCCCTGCTTATCAGGCAGGCCCCAGCCAATCTTTTTTTAATAATCCAATTCCCCACCGACCACATTCTCCTGCTGTAGATGCTGTGATTTCAGAACAACACCCCCCACCTATGTTACAAGAAGTCAATAATCCTTTGAGGCCTATTGCACAGCACAACCCTGTTCTGCCAACTCACTTGAACAACTTCATTGAAGAGAATCCATCAGGAATGCCTTTAGGGGACACTTTAGGTAGGTGACTTTTCTTTATTTAAATTCAGAGTGTGCAATTATAACTACATTGAAGTGAAAATGAAGGAGGTATTTACCTTTTCAGGCATATCGCTCTGAATTGGGTCATTGTTGGGTTAGTTTCCATAAGTAATGTCATTGAGCATAATTTGCTGCTTGAGGCATGTTTGAATATTCAGCACTTTATTAGAAGATTTCATGTTTATATGATTTTCCATATGATTTAAAGAACCAGGTTATACACTGCAATGCAGTTAGTGTATAATAGGCCCTGGAATATACTGTGTAAAAAGTATAATTTTTTTTTTTTCTGACAAAGATCTTTAAAAAGGGGCATTAGATAAATTTTTTTTTTGAAACTATTTTTATAGATCGTATGCATGGAAATGTAGCTTTGGAAACAATAAGGCAGCAACAACAAGCCAGGTTACAGCAATGGAATGAACATAATGCCTATCTCAGTCAAGGCACTATTCCATATCAACACCATCACCATCCTCATCTACCACATCTTCCTCAGCAACCAATTGGATTGCATCAACAGCAGCAAGTTAGGGCAAACTGGAAACTTGCCAGTAATACAGAAGATGAAACAGAGGCAACATATTCAAGGTATTTGTTTACTGAGTCATCAGAGCTTGTATAAAATTGAGCAGTGGGCACCTATCTGTAACACTGTGATCAAGTGCAAGACACTGAAAGTATTGCTTTTTGCTGCTGTTATTATGAAGGTTAAAATAGTTGGCAGGCTGACTTACAACTATACTTTTATTATGTGTTATGCTTTATTTTGTTAGTATATTGGGTAGTAAAGCTGTCATGGAAAAAATACTTTTATGGAGCTTTTCAGTGCTATATTAATGGAATAAGGAATGGATAGAGAGTAACAACCTTCTGTTTATAAAAGAGGCGTCTGAGTGTAGTTAAGGTCTATTTAAGTTGTAAATTCTTCAAATTGAATTAGCAGTCTCAGATTTGTGTGCTTGGAAAGAAACAAACCGACCCCTCCCCAATGAAACCTAAACTTTTCTTCCTTTTCAAAAATACTTTGCTTTTAAAGCAGATGAAAAAAAAAATGCTTATATTTGAGAATGGAGCATTAGGGGGCAAGAAAAGAAGCTGTTGAACATAAACATAAAAATGGTTCCAGTGATCATCAGCTTTAATCATGTATATTGTAAAGGCTGGATTTTTAAATTGCCTCTGTTTACTGTCATCTCCCACTATGCTTTATTTTCCATCTGGTTTGTTATAGCCATGGTAAAGCATCTAAGTGCTCTCTTATCTGACTTTGTGAAGTGCTGAATTGAATATTCTTGACCGTTTGAAGAAGTTTGGAAGTATATTGTGTAAATGAGGGGAATCCCTGATTGTTCTGGTTTTTGCCTTTTAAGGGGTTAAAATTTTCTTTAACTATGTGAAGTTTTTTACTTTGTATAGTAAAGCAGGAAATCCTTACCTTAGTTGTCTCTTAAGAGATAACAAAAAATTGATTCTTCTGACTGTCAAGGAAATCTCAAGAGTTATTAAAACTTTGAGATGATTCAGGTAGGTATTTCATCCAGTTAATCCTCTTGTGCCTAGATTTCTGATTGCTTACAGTCATATCCTTTGAAGTTAGGGTCAGTAAGCGCAAAGATGAGTATATTTAAATTCAGTGTTGTGTGCTTTGAGTTTTCTTCACCTCAAAAAGAGTGGGATTTCAGCAAAACATTTTTTCTTTTTCTTGATACATCTATTCTGTCAATACAGATTCCAGGATTTGCTCAGAGAACTGTCACACCGTGATCAAAGTGAAAGTCGGGACTTAGCTGAAATGCCACCCCCTCAGTCAAGACTGTTGCAATACAGACAAGTTCAGCCCAGAAGCCCACCAGCACTCCCTTCTCCTTCCTGCAACTCTAACCACAGTGCTCACTTTCCTAACTTCACTGAAAACAACAGAGACATTGAAATACCCAGTAACCCAGCATTTCAGCAGCATTTACCCCAAATATACAATCCCCCTTTCTCAATGCCATCTGAACATATAACCCCATCTCCCTTGAAATACCTGCAACCTGATGGATCGTGGACTTATGCTAACCTACAGCAGAATCACCTTATGGGGCAGGGCTTTCATTATGGTATACCTCCATTGCCCCATAGGTCACAACAAAACCCTTTTATACAAATACAGAATCATCAGCATGCAGTTGGTCAGGAGCCATTTCATCCGCTCGCATCTCGAGCAGTATCTGCTTCTTCGCTCCACAGCTTAGAAGAGGTAGGCGTTTTTGTCTGTGCATGCCATTGTCGTGTCATTTTAATATCAAATTATATTTTGAAGTGGTTATGAATGCAAAATACCTCACGTATTAAAAGCTCACCCTGGGAATTTCTGTGAGGTAGAAATTTTCTCTGTCTTCTCTGTTCACCCTGTGCATATTCGTGGTTCTCATCACTGCAGGTATAACATTTCCTCTGCTAAACAGGAGGTCTTGGCTTTTTGAATGTTACTCAGAGTTTTCTTGCACTCATTGCTCTGTTACCTGCGTGTCATTTATCTGGAGTGCAAATTAACCACACCCCGGGTGAAAACTCATGCAATAACTCTCTGGAAAGTCAGCTTGAATAAGCCACCCAGTTGGCTCAGCACGAAACTGTGAATATATGGTTACTTTTCATATGAACTTGAAACCAGAGCAGTACAGTTGTTTCAACATGGTACAAAACCTGCTTTAATAAATCTCACCTAGCCTGAGGAAATTCTGTGCAAAGCCCTCCTGTGTATTTTGGGGGTTCGGAGTGTTGGAAATCAGTGCAGAGAGATCCAGCTGTGCTGCGAGAATCTGGGTCCAGCACAAACCCTGCCACACCAGAGCTGGCTCTATCCCTCTCGATCTTTTTGTGTTCTGGGCTCGAAGGGTCTGTGTGAAGGGTCTGTGTTATGGGATGCAGACTATGCAAGCACATACAGCTAGGGCAGGTCATGTTCTGAACAGGGTTTTTTAATCCCTGTTGGAATCCAGAGTGCTAAAGAGCGTATGATATGTAGACATGGAGTATGCTGGAGCCAGGTTGTATTCCAGGCATGTCAGAATTAATATTATGGGATAATCTTGCACTGACTGTATGTAATCCAATATTTGAACATAAAGTGGCTTGTTCTGTGATGCATTTTTGTCAAGTTTTTGCAGAAACTGTGGGGGTATCCCTGCTCATCGCTATCCCACATAATACATATTTAATTGTCTTTTGACTTGAAAATAGAAAATACTTAGTTTATGTGCCTGAGCAAAATAACTGAAATTGAATTCCAGTGCACTTTACAAATTTCTGCCTTACACAGATTCAGAGAAGTTAATGGAGTCCTCAGGCCCGGGTAGAGCTGTAGTAAGGTTTGATTTTTACAGACATTCAGAAATTCTGTGTCTCAGCCCACTAAGCCATACCACCTTGTATAAGATCTAATACTTTGTGACAACAGTTAATGTCTTCAGTACAGTGGCACATAGGAACAATGGCTTTTCAGCAGTAATAAACTAATAAATATTCCTATAGAGTTTGTGACAGCTCCTGCTATCTGAAGACAAGTAGAGTGAGCTTTTACATAATTAGTGCAAATTCATTTTAGTTCTTATTTCTTCTTCCTTTCAAAATACATGACAGAAATGCCAAATGCAGTAAAAGGGTTACAAGACAGACTTGCTTGTAAAGTTTCCTAGACTACTAGTTCAGCTGGTAGGTAGAACTGAATACACAAAGAAATCAAAATGCAGTTTTAGGTATATTTTTAACAGAGATCCCTCATATAAGGCAGGTGTCAGGGGAGATGTGATGACTTTTGGTATCCTTACTAACTGTTTTCTCAATCACTATTTATAAAAGTGTTCACTGACTTGATACTTGATAGCTTTTGCATGTGTTTAGTCAAACCAGATTTGAATTGCATATCAAAGGGAATACTTCACTTACTCTGTCTGGTCCTGTACTTGCAAGTGTCCAGAACTTTAATAACTTCCTGACTGCTTACCAAAATTGCCTGTTAAATTCAATAGAGAGTATACTTTTTGGGTATGATTCGGGCAGTAACTTCCAAATTTTGTTTATTTGGTGTGGAAGGATACCCTCAAGAGAGTAGAGTGACAGGATATCTAAGTGCTGTTCCCTTGCTATATCATAATAGTGTGGTGGCTATAGTGAGATATTACAGTTTTCTTTCATGCACTCTTTTTTCCCCATCTATTTTTTGTGGATGATATAACAACAACATTGGGGAATTGCAACCAAGTTATGTGATGTTTATTTAGCTATTTTTTAAATGACATTTCATTAGGATGTTTACTTGTTCCCTTTACCAAGTATAGATTTACTTTTGTGACTTTTCTGTTATATGTGCTCTTGTTAGTACAGTGCGGAAGGGAGCAAATACTGTGTTTATTTTTAAAAATAAACTGTAATACAACAGACTTGCTTTGAATTTTAAGAAAGTTTAGAGTGTCCTTAAATCTGAACTCTTGAAGCCAACACATTAATTAATGGTGCTCCTGCCATTTTCATCTACAGGATTTATGGAAGCAAGTAGTTTCTGGGGTTTCAGATAAAATTCTCTGCATTATTTCTTCTGAGGGCACACACTTCTCCAGAGCATTTGTTTTGTGTGTACATACACAAAATCTAGTATACAAATGTGTCATGCTTCCCCAAATCATGCTATACAAGTCACTCATTTGTCTTTTGGAAACTAAAAAACCATTTTTTTTCCTCTCTACATTGTAATTGAACATTTGCTCTTGTATGTTTCTGTGCTTTCTTTGCTTCATTTGTTAAATGCTGGGTATCTTCCTCCTCACTATGTGATACATCTCCCATGTGTAGGAGTGTGAGATGTAAAGGTTGATAAGAATTAAGAAATCTCAGTTGACACTCTTTGCACTTCCTTTAAAATTCTATGTCTGTTTTGTATGGTTAAAATACATTAGCAGTGACCGCAATATACAACACATAACTTGAAATGTATTAGATTTTTTTTCTAAATACAAAGGACTTTTTTTTTTTTTACTTCGTAAGACATTGCAGGGAAAAAAATTGGATGCAAAAAATGGTATTTGATACATGCAGTTAATAAAAGGAGCAAAAGGCCTTTTATTGTTTTGTTTTTTTTGTTCACAGTATGAACCAAGAGGACCAGGCAGGCCGTTGTACCAAAGAAGAATTTCCTCTAGTTCAGTCCAGGCTTGTTCTGAAGAATTAAGCACTCCTCAAGACAGTCTTGGTCAGTGTAAAGAGCTTCAGGACCACAGTAACCAGTCATCTTTCAACTACTCACCACCTGAGTTGTGGGTAAACTCCTCCTCATCTGCCCCATACCCAAACATTCCATGCAACGGAGCCAACAGAGCAGTTCCACCCCGGGAGTTGTTAGGTAGGTGCAGACTTGGTCTTTGCTTCTCTGCTTCTCTCTCTGCTCCATTAAGTAGCCTATTTAGGCTGGAGTGAGCAAGTCTAAATGAAAGGGTTGGTTGGGGGGGTGTTTTGTTTTGTTTTAGTTTTTTTTTTTTTCCCTTTTCACAAAATGTTTTCTGCCATCTCTTCAAATCCTAAAACTAATTAAAGCAGAGATTTTTTTAAGTATTCATTGTTTTAGTAGTTAAAGTTTTGCTTAGAGTAATCCTGTTTTCATTTGCTATCTTGTTAACTGGTACGTTGCTGATGTCTAAAGAAGAATACTGTTGAGTATTCTTCATTGACAAAAAACCAATACTGCTTCTTAGTCTTCTCACAAAAGTTGTAGTAAACCCACATACTCTCTTACAGTGGTTTCAAGTGCAACTGAGTTAAAAGGAGCTAAGGTAACTGGTGGAATTTATTTGCAAGATAGATTATTTGTTTCCAGAATCAATGATATTTCTTATTGATATTATAGTCTGGGGGAGAAACGATGTAAATTGGATTAGTTAATCGCAGTATATTTCCTAGTAAATGCAGCTACTTCATCAAAGTGGTGATGAAGTTTCAACTCTCACTGTGGAAGAATCACACTGGAACCTGGCTTCCCTGGTGGTAGTGGCAGTGCTGATTGATTTAGGAGAGAGAAACTAAATTAACTTTTCAGTGATTAAAAAAAATCTGCAAGTAGAGCGTTGGAGCAGTGTAGCTATTCTTCTGTTCTTGTTTTTCACAAACATTTAAAAATATCAAAATTGCCAGGATAGTACAGTTTTTTTTTTCTATGATTTTGCTTTAAGGATCTCAAACTATAGTTAAAAAAATAGTAATAAAAATATGAACAATATTTCAGTGTGAATATTAAAAACGCTTAATAACATGAAAAATTATTTAGAAGCTGGTTTTATTGCCCTTAAAAGATCTAATTGCTTTTGGTCAAATTTTATAAACTTCTTGTATTTCAGAGTATAGTAATTGTGAAGCAGAAACATGCAGTGTTAGACTGAATGAAAATAAGCTGTTTATATTAGTGACAGCATTCAAGAGTTAAGTTCCTAATGTGCATTTTTATTTCCAAAGTGTGAAAATGTTATTTTACAAAACCATATTTATGGCAGCATCTTTAGTGGTAAATTCAAAGCTTCAAGTTCAGGGCCCCTCCTTCAATCTATTTATATTTTTACTGAAAATCAAGGAGCTGAATGCATGATATTATGTGGCATCCATCTCTGAAGTTGCTCTCTAGGCTCTGTGATTATCTAATAGGAGTTCAGGAACCCTAGCAAGATTATGTTGGGATCAGCTGATACCACATTTCCTTGCTTTAATGTAAAGGTTGAGAACATGTGTTTGAGTAAAATCCTCAGAGGAAATATGTGTGTGTAGGAAGTACCATATCTATACATTTGCTGTCAAATAATAAATCCTAAACAAAAGGGGCAAGTTTTGACTAGTGTCTGCATTTGCTATGAAAATATTTTTTTATTGTAGTTAAGCATGGTTTCTGTTTTGTAAATAAATGTATATGCAACATTGCCCTGCATCTAATCATTCATGCAAACAAATCTCCATTTTTATGGCTGCTGTGCTCTTCTGCGTTTACAGCTCACTGGCTGTGATGATCGTATTTAAAGCCCAAATGTGTTTTATAGTGCTAAGGGTTAACGACCAATAACTTCAGTGTTTCTGGTTACTATTGATTTTTATCCATGAAATAAAAATCCATGAGAATGAGATGCTGTGAACTAGTCCTGTGCCTGTATTCATTGCCTGGGAGTGAGCGATCATGACACCAGACCGTTCAAGGACTTAGATTTCCTCTACATCAGAAATGGCCACGGCACGAGTACTCGGTTCTATCAGCGTGGATTTATTGAGTGCAAGGAGAGCTGCTGTGAATTGCTCAGTGTTGTTATATACAGGCACTTTCCAAAATTGAAATTTGAGACCTTGATTTGCATTGCTTTTTCTGTTGGTAGAAAGGAAATTATTTAAGTTCTTATTCAAGATGTTTATTTCATATTTTTTCTTCTGTTAGACTACTGAACATAGCTTTCACCTCTGGCCCTGCTTGTCTTCTCTTGTCTTCTCTGTCTGAGTGCTATGGTTATTTTGGGGAGGTTTTTTTGCTTGTGTTCTGAGGGGGTTTTTTTGAGTCACAGCAACCCTAGCAAAACTGTTTTACCTCTGTTTTTTCATTCTTCTATGGGTTGGATTCTTTTTTTAAGTACTTCATCAAAAACAAAAGCCTGTGTGTGACCTTTCCAGTGAGAAACTTTATACTTTGTTTTTCTACTTTTGTACTAATTTGATGGCACATTTTTGTATGTGCACTTTAAAAATAACATAATACATTTAAAGATTGAAATAACTACAGAATATATCTGTTGCTCAACTCCTAGGCTATTTTAGATAGAACGTATACCTCCATTTCAGTGTGCAATTTCTCTAGCTATGCAAGACAGCAGAATTCTCCAGACAAAAGTAAGATTCCTCATTAGGATTCAGGAAATTCACTTGAAAGCAGTTTTATACCTATGGTTTAGAGCGCCATTTTTTCTGATAGTTACAGAAGTTGTTAAATGTGGAGCAAGAACATATCAATTAGCAGGAATGCATTCAGACTAAAATATCAATAATTAATTGGTTGGCATTCAGGAGTCTGAATTGCTGTTTGAGAATGAATTATATATGGTGCTGTAAATTTTAATTTTAGCCTATTAAGCTCTAAAGCAAGAAGAATGAAGTATTCTTTGTGCTGTCTCAGTGGATAAAGTGTTTAAATTAGAGTATATCCCATTCTGAAGCAGCTTACCTTCAGTGCATCTGCGAAATCCAGCTGTGCAGAATTGCAGGTTCAGTGTTATGAACTCTGTAGGTGCATGCACGTGAAGAACATGTTTAATAATGCCAGTCTTCTCAGCATTGCTGACAAGGATGATACAAGATGCAGTAGTTGGAAAGGAAAGTAGATAACTTATTGTTAAGAAATTTCCCAGGACCCAGAGTGACTAAACACAGAAAATTGGTGGTGGGGGGGGCGAGGTTACCAGGAGAGGTCATGCCACTGCCCCCTCAGTACTTGCTTTGGGGTTACTATAGATAGATTTCCTAAGTCAGAGCTGTTCATTGAGACAAACTCTGGTTGCTCCTTTTGCAGCTCCACCGAAGACGGTCAAGCCCCCAGAGGAACACCTGAAGGCCGAGAACATACAGCTATCCAATTCCTTCAACTACAGCGTGCTACAGCATCTTGGCCAGTTCCCACCTCTCATGCCCAACAAGCAGATCGTCGAGTCGAACAGCACCAGCCAGCAGAACGCTGGTGGGAGCAAGCCTGTCATGTCCTACGCAAGTGCTCTGCGGGCTCCACCAAAGCCCAAACCTCCTCCTGAGCAGACAAAAAAGAATAGCGACCCTTTGTCTTTGTTTCAGGAACTTAGCCTAGGTAGTTCATCAGGTAGCAATGGCTTTTACTCCTATTTTAAATAATCAGATTATTTTTTTTAGAGAGAATTTAATTTTTATTTGTGTCAGTAGATCTAAGATAGTTGGGGCTTCACCTGTAGTTGCAAATATTCCCTTTGTTTATATTAGTAAATATATCCTCACTTAATTGCTTTGCTGCTAGACTTGCAACTAATTTTTTTTAATTATATTCCATTATTTTGCATTTTTTGATGTGGGTCGTTTTTTTTGGAAGCTTTTCTGTAGGAAAACACACACATGTTATTTTTTAATTTGTGTAATGTTAATGATATGTTGCATTAAACTAGCAGCTGAGAGGTTACTTGTACAACTTTAAAAAAGGAAAAAAAAAAGAGAAAAAAGAAAAAAAAGGAAAAAAAAAAGTTTGTTTAAATTGTATTTAAGGAGATTGTAAGTAGCATTTACATTTATTCAATAACATTAGCATACTATTGCTGGGTTTCTGTACCAGAAATGGCCAGTTAATGTAAAAATGTATGTTATTTCTGCTTAAATTCATTTAATTTTTTTTTTTTAAATAAAGGTGCAGCATCTTCTAAATACTTTCAGTTTTATCAGCTTTTTTGTGAAGGGATGCTGCATTCTCCGACTTTTATAGTTTTAGATTCTGTATGATGTGGTATTGTATTTTCCATCCACTGTAGGGTAAAGTAAAGGCATTCTTTGCAGACACCTATGCCATTGTTTGGAAACATTCAGATAAAAAGTATTGGTATACTTTAAAAAAAACAATAAAAAAACAAAAAAAACCAAAAAAAAACCCTAACAAAAAACAAAAAAACTCTACATTTTATTTTTGGACAAGCTAGTAATATAAGCTTGTTTGAAAAGTTAATTTGATAGGTTTTTTAAATGAATCATGAAGCTGAAAATAAATTTTTAGGTATGTTGGTGCTTAGTAGATTTAATAACTATTTTAAAGAAAATGCGTGAATTTAGTAAAATACTTTTTTGTTTGTTTGTTTAATTTTTTTTCCACTATGCATGTGTAAATGTTTGTAATCTGGCTTTTTCCTCCCCCCTTCTCCAGTGGTATAAAGAATTGTGCCGCTTTAATTTTTTTTTTCCAGTAAAACTTTTGGTACATTATTTGATGTTTACATTAAAATGTGACATTATACAAGGAAATTCAGATATTTTGCTAACTGTTTTGTTTGAGGAACATCATTAAAGAAGAGATTTAATGTTTGTCAAAGCTGTATCCAAATTAATCTAAATCTTCTGGGGATGAGAATGATTACCAGGTTATTTATCTATATGAGTTCTGCTAAGTTCTCCACAAACCTGGCCCTTTAGGAATGCAAACTGAAAAAAACCCATAATTATGGGATATTTAAAAATTAAAGAAACAAATATGAATGAAAACTCAGAAGATAAATTTTGTCCATAAAGATTTCTGGTCTTGCACACTGTTCATACTTTTGCAGCTGGGGAGATAGAGAGGGGTGTTTGTATAGTTTCTCCAGATTAGTAGTCCTCCTTTTACACTTGAAATAACTTCAAATCTGGGAAATATTTTACAGGGACTGAGCTGGGTGTAGTTGCAGTATTCCTCCACTTATTACATACAAGAATTAAAATTTTAGAGCTGTGTGGGGGTGATTTCAGATTTTTACAGCTGTCCATGGGACACCTTACTAATGAGCAGTGGCTGCTGCTGTATTCAATCAGATTTTTGCTCTGGTTACAATCAGGTTTTTTTTTTTTGCATTTGACTTCATGTTTTAAGGCAAGGGTCTTTGTGTAATGGGGTTGATTTAAACTCAGTACACCGCAGAGGTTTGCATATAAATTTTTTATTATAAATCTTTGCTGGTTTCTGACTCAGAAACTTACCTGAAAAACTTTTTCCTTCTTTTTGCTGTAAAGAAAAGCATGCATAACTCGTTAATTTATTTCCTAATGTCTATACCAAACTAAAGATGCTGGGGGAGGGGAAAGCCCCTGCCAAGTTATGCTTAGCACTTCAGCATAGGGCATCAAATCAAGAGGACCCAAAAATGAGTAGAGGCCAAACTCTGCAACCTTGAATCAAGCAAAACTACTGTGTTAAATGGGTTTTTGCCGAGCTGACGGCTGCAGAAATAGGTCCATGGGAAATTAATTTGCAAGGGCCGGGCGTGTGCTCAGTGTAAGTTAGCCTCAGTCTTTTTATTTCAGCAGAGCTGCGCCAGTTCTCCTCGACGGAGTGCCTGGCACTGCTCTGTGAGAAGAATCTGTGTGCCTGAACGTTGTAGTCTGTGAAGAGTTCTTGATGAGATGTGCAAGACTATGACAGAGGAGAGGTAGAGTTCAAATGCACTTCACTTCGCCGAGTTGGCATTGTAATTTCAGGGGTTTCAAAATCACTCATTTATATGGAGCAGTCTTTTGATTCTGTTCACCATATTTGAATATTAAACTAATAAACATCACTTGTTAATTTACTGCTATCTGTCAATTAGTTAAGGGGGAGATGGTTGCATCTCGCCACATCTTATTCTGTTTTACACTGGCATTTTATCTGCACTGAAAATGTTATGGATAAAGGAGCATTTTCTCTCTGACTTGCAATTTCATTTTTATAACTTTATGAAAATCCCTGCTGGTTTTGATTCTAAGTTTTCATAAGTGCTCTCACCCAGGAGTTTGAGGGTGGTGTGGTAGAGATCTTCTGACTATCAGCTTTGGAAATGTTTAGCGTAAATCAGTTGCATTTCTTAGAATTCATTTTTTTCCAAAAGATTATTTATTTTGAAATGTCTTGTCTAGCCATTATATGTCAAGTATATAGCCCTAAGTGGGATCTTTTGTTTTTAGAGCAAATTATCCAACGTTTATTGAAGTCACAGCTGTTTAAAAAAACCCCAAACTGTATTGTAAACTCTTTTAGGGCTTTAATTGAACTCTTATTAAAATCAAATTAAGCCTTACAGATGACTCCAGTGGGCACTGGCTCAGGCAGCACTGTAGATATGGAGCTGTTGCAATTACAGTGAAAATTCAAAATGATGAGTTTAGATTCTTGGTTTGTGTAAGTTGTCTCAATGCAGAGGAAATGAATGGAGGCTTAGACATATACACCAAATATTTGGCTCCTTGACTTTTTTTATAGCTAAAATGTCACACTTAAAAGTACAATTAGTGCCAAATCCGATGCTCCTTGTCCAGGAGTGAACCCGCATTGTTGTCTGTGGAAAATTTAAATCAGAAGGTCATTCTGATCTAAATTTAGAAAGCTTGTATTTAATATTAAGTTCTGGTTTTATTCTCTTTAATTCCAGTTTTTCATGAGAAAAATCTGGCTATCTCATGGGAGGTTGTCAGTGTGGTGTTAAGAACTTATAAAGAATTGAGAGAAAGATTTTTAAAAAATTATTTGAACTCTAAAAAAATTAACCTTTTTTTTTTTTCCATTTGAAATAGGGCTTCTCCCCTTTAAAAAGCTATTCACTGAGTGCAGCTGGTAGGTTTCCCTGGGTATGTTTGAAGACTGAATTCTTATGAGGCTGCAAGCTTTAAACTTGGCCTTCCTAAGTCAGAAAAAGAAACTGGAGAAGGTGCTGCTCCCTTCCATGAGTGCAGAGGTAACTTGGAGATGGATTCTGAAATACTTTTTACACCTTTTAACGATATAGTACTTCCCTTTGGTGTCCTGGGTAAACTTTGATATGGCGTGGGACATGAACGTGCTTGCCTGGGTTGCTCTTGCCCTTCCTGCCTGCAGTTGTCAACCTGTTTCTGAAAAAAGCTCTGCTGCAGCCAAGGTCTCGGGCAGGGCTCTCGCGGTGTGTCCCCATCTCAGTTAGTTCTCTGGCTGCCACAGGCTGTGTTGTGGGCTGGTCTCCCTGCTCCAAAGGACACCCAAGTGCAGTGGATCCACCTGGGGATGCATTCGGGTCTGCCCATGGTGTCCAGCTCCTCGTAACCAAGAGCATGTCCCAGGGACGATTCCCCTCCCCGTTCTGTCTAGCATAAACCTTCACCCTTTGTAATGCTTAGCTGCTATTCAAATGGCAGCCTTAAGGGTTTCCACAATACAAGTAATAAATAACTGTTACACATAAAAGCTGGCTAGTTAGAACCAAAGCCCTTGCGTCCATTTCTTCCTCACAGATCCTGGAAGGTGTCATCTAGCATTGTTTGTACTGTTTTACTTAATTGTATGTGCTATGGCATTACTGACCCTTAGCAGTGAATACTGCTATTGACTGTACAACCCTGGTGAGTACTCTTCCCTGCTTTGATTAATTAATGCTTTGTTCCCAGATTTGTCAAGTTCAGCTGGGCTTTTTTGCCTAGATCATGCTCTATAAGCAATTCTTTTGCTCTGTATGTAATACCTCTGCTGTAAGTAGCACTGACAGCAGCGTGTTGGACCACTGCGAAGTTTCTTTTTAGAGTGAGCTCAAGCATATCAGAATCTGCACATTTCCAGAGCAATAAGCCCATGATGCTTCATGCTCTGCCCATATCGTTGTTCAACTCATTTCCTTTGTTTTGTTAGTTTTTAAGTTTCTAGTTTTCCTAGAAAAACTGCAGACAATTAACTTGTCAAGATGGATGGTGATGATCTATGGTGCCTATAAAAGTCATATTCCTTGACATGAAATACGGGCTATTTCTGTTGGTATAGCAATACTCGCGCCAGTATCTTTTTGTTAGCTGTGTCAGGGAGCAAGGATTGAATCATTCTAAATTTTTTTTTTCTTTTGTTCAAGAAAAGTAAAAGGATTGACAGCAAATGCAATGGAAATGTCAGTTTGGTGTGGGGTTTTTGGCAGCTTTAGCTTTAGTTGAGAAATGTTGAAAAGTTTTTACCTCATTAAGGGTTAATAGATGCTTCTGATAAATTACAGAAAATGCTCTGTGATCTGAATTATCTAAGACTAGATAGAAGATGTTGTCAGTCCATTTTCCATAAGACTTGCTCCCTCCTGAAGGGCAAATCTTTTCACAAGACCAACTGTAAAGCCATTGCGCTGCTCCCAGTGAGACCAGTGATAGTGGGCACAAAACTGAACCAGCGCCCTGGGGTGCAGCCCTGCCAAACCAGACTTGTGCTGCTGGTTCTTTTAGAAAGAAAGTAGGCCAGAAATTGGAGTTCATTCCCTTCTCTGCATTTCTCTGTAGAAAGCAGAGGAGCAGCTCATGGTCTGTCTAGATGCAGAGTGTGCATATGTGATGTCTGTATAGCTTGAATTTATGTTCAATAGCTTCAGTAGAGCCAGAACATCGATCAGGTATGACAAAGCAAGAACAATCTCATCCTCTACTTCAGTCAAAGCAAAGACGTGATGCTCTTTTCTTGCCCCTTGGTGATAATGGAAAGGGGAAACAATTTAAATGGATGCGTTTAAAACAGGTCCTATAGTGGTGTGTGTTGTTTATGGTACAGAGCAGACCAGTGTTTAAGTTATAAAAGTAATACAACATTCAAAAGGACGCTGTCCCTCCATGGAAAGTGGATGCTTATTTTAAATGAACTTTAAACAGGTTTATTCTATAAACCATTTTTGCACATTGGTCAGGTTCCTGGCATGCAAATGTCCAGCTGCAGCGCACTGGATGGAGCCCAAGGGCTCAGTGTTAATCTCCTGGGGCTGGCAGGATGCAGCGCTGCAAACAGCCGTGTCTCGATGTTGATGACCTCTTTATTGGGTGTATCCCTCAAGAGCTGTCAAGCCCAGGAGAGAAAGTGTCTCTCTGCAGCGGGGCCAAGGATTGCATTGCAGGGGGGGGAAACTTTCAGATCTTTGGGACTTTCTGGAAATCATTGACACAACTGTCAAAGTAAGGAGAGAAAGAAGAGGTGATGGCCACAAGGAAGTGACACAGTGGAAAGGGATCAGTGAAAAAAAAAAAAAAAAAAGTAAATAAGTAAGTATACCTGTTCCTTTGTAAACCACATGCCAGGGTGGTCAAACACCCGAGCATCATGCACGTGCTGGCCCTTTTCAGGCATGGATAGACAGAAAAGTAGGATTTTGTACCAAGATTTCTGAATGAAACCTTCCCTGCACATGCCCCTCTGTGCTCCATCTGACCTGCGAGGCTGGGGCAAGCTCTTTGTCCCCGGCCTGGCTGGGGCTGGGTTGTTACTGCTGTGGTACCTCTTTGCAGATAAATGTTGTTCTGAGAGCTCAGCTAGCTGCTTGCTAAACAGGCAATTTTGTTCTTCAGGGTTGTTAGTCTGGCACCTTTTCTGCACATTAAGTTCACACAACACAGCATTTAAAAATAAGAGAAGCAGATTCTCTCCACGCCTTGTGCCTAACAGCAAATCTTACTCTTACATAAACACAAAACTTCACGTCTTCTGTTGCACTGACTCTGTGATTTAACACCTGGTATCTCACAATAGCGTGTCACGGGCGGTGCCCAGAGGAGGGGATGGGCACCAATGTTGGTTTACAGAGTGGCAAATGGCACATGCCCAGGGGACCCGTAATCAAAGGTGTCCATGGGTCTGGCAGTGGCAGGACCAACGCTCAGGATTTCGTGGTGGCTGGTGGTAGTTACATGTTCTGTGAATTAATTCGCACATTGGTCATTAATTTGCCTCTTATGCTCTCTGGTGCATGTTTCCAACTCGGTTCTCTGGCCCTGACCCAAATCCACGTGTGCTCCTGTTGGCTGTGTAGCAGCCAGGTTCCCATCCCTGTTTCATTCTGACTCCCTACCAGTGAGAACGTTTCTTTCATGTCTTCATGCTACATTCCTGAAGTTTTGGTGGCTGTTCCCTGCTATTTGCTCAGCTGTGAGAATGAAAACTGAAACTGGTAGCAGCTCCCCCCCAACATTATATTCTTTTTCCTTTATGAAGGCCAATTACTTTTGTTAACTCTCTCAAAACACATTATCAGCTCCCTGGCAGAGAGATTTCGATATGGCAGAACAAACCTGCTGTAGGAGCAGTGCTGTTCCCACTGTGAATACCAATGACCAATTTAATGGATGGGTCCCTCATCAGCATTTCTTAATATCTGGAAAAAGAAAATGAAGTCATCCGCATGCTTCTCAGTCTTGCAGGGGCCATGCGAAGTAGTGAATGATCAAAAAGCCTCAACTTAAAGCAGACAGAAAACAAAGCTCAGCCAGTTTAAGAGCTTTAGGAGCTATGCAGCTCAGCTGCCTGAGTTGCTGTCTGTGGGTGTAAGGTCTTGCTACCACGAGCTGTGTGTTTTCTCTGTCTCATGAGTAAGGTGAGCCCAGAGTGGCTGTAGAACCTCTGGATGCAGGCCAAACCCCAGCACTCACTGGGAATCTTTGCATTGACCTCACTGGGGCTTGGGTGAAGCGGTTCAGCCCTGACACAAACGGGAGTGCGCGTGAAATGGATAAGATCTTCCAGGATGTGTTTATCTGAAATATGTACGTCTTCCTCTTGAATATCATGAAGGGGAGTAAGCAGCTCCTTGGCTGGGCAGCAAGTTGGCCCATCAGGGTAAGGAGCCACCTAGAAATGACTTTGTCCCAGAAGAAGCATTGCAAGAGAGGGATGGTGCTTCAGAAATGGTGTGGACGAAGGGCTTCCTGGGGGCACAGGACATGCCACTGGTCCACATGGGGCAGTGAACTTAGACCCACATCCCCAAACCTCACTTATCTCAATGTGTTGCATGTCCAAGGTGAGGTTATTTTGATGATGATGGCTGAGCTGGGACTGCCTTTGTCCTTGTCAGCTGCTTTGCTTAGATTAATCTGCATTGTGTCTGAATATCCCAACCTGGGGACAGCCACCACAGGGGTCACACAACTACTTTGCTTTCTGTTGTCACATGTAAAGGATCTCCCTAGAAACTAGCCTCTTGTTTTCCCGAACAATAAAAATGCAAATTAAGAATGTCAGCTCTGTACCCAAAAATAAGATTTCAAAACCATTTAGCGTTTCAGAGTGGTTCAGTGACAACTTGAAGACTTGCAGTTGTCTCTCACGATGAGAGACAGGCAGAGTTCCCCAGCTCATACTCAGATCTGAGCACCAATGAATGCTTTATCCCAAAACTTTATAATATATGTGTTATTTGTAGTGCTTTTCAACTTCAAAGAGCTTGAAAAATATTAATGCAACTTCACAAAAGGTTTCTGTTCTCGCTGCTGCTCTCTGATGGGAAGACAGAGACATGCCTGAGTGGCTGGGGGCTGCTGGAGCTCAGCATGCCCGGACAGGGTCTGGCCGCCAGCAGGGCCGTGGGCAGCCTCTCGTACCAGCACAGGGTCTTTTCTTGAAGTGCTTGAACATGTCACGATTTCAGATCTCTTCAAATTGATCAGAAATTTTCTGTTCCAAATTCTGTTTTACTTTAGAATTGGGGACAGCTAAGCATAGAGGGAAGGACACTTCAGTTTCCTTTTCTCCTGTTTTTGAAATTATCAGGTGAAAACTTGTGATGTAAAACATACTTTTTTTCTACTTGGGGAGAAAATGCTGAGCAGGTGCTAAAAATTGAACTTTAAAAAAATATGAGACACCCACCTCTTGGTGCTGGGAAACTGATAGTGCAGAGGGCTTGGCCGGAGGGGCCAGGTGAGCACATGGGCCTGGGGGACCCCCAGCCCCCCCAGTGCCGCAGGTGGCCGCGGCAGAGCACTGTGGGGGCTCCGCAATGCAACCAGCCCCCGCAGCGTCCCCATCAGCGATGCCTTGGGATGACATTTCTTCAAGCGTGCATAAGCAGCGATGCACTTTTGTAGTGTTTTTTGGGGCTGACTCTCCTGGGTGTTACAGTTTAAGTCCTTTCCTTCTTGGCAGTTACCTTGAAGGATTTTTCCTAAAATGTAGTTTTATGTACGTATGCAGCGAGCAAAGCCTGGTGTTCTTGAAAAGCCCATTCACGAGGAACAAATGAGAGTTCCATACAGCAAATACCATCCAGAATTACACTGTCATTCTGGACCTAGCAGAATTTGATGGGCCAAGTGATTCATGCATCAAAATCATTTTCCAGAAAGTCATGCTACTAGAAGATTATGCTTTTTATTAAAGGAAAATACCACTCTTAATGTTCAGTACTTCTTCACTTTTCCATCAAAGTTTAAGCAGAACAAAAGCTGTATCTTGTGGATTTCTTGTGCTTAATCAGAAAGAATGGAACTGCACAGCGTAAATTTGTAGGAGAAATTTTTATCCCAATGCTATGCAAAGGGGTTTTTTTTCTTTGTTGTGGGTTGGTTGTTTGTTTTTAACAGTTTAATAGACTAGCATAAGTATCTCCTCCTTATTCCAGAGGGGTAAGATAACCCTTTTTAGGAAGATAGAGGAGTACGACATGAATGGGGGAACAAACTCCCCACAGAGCTAGAATTTCTCATTGTATCTCTCTGACCCAAGTGAGGTGTAAAAGCCCAATATCCCCCATGGATCTACACCAAACATCTCCCTAAGAAAGCTGTCTTCTCTGTGGTATAAGCTGCCTTACACAAAGATTCTCCCTCAACTGTATCAGCACAGGGCACCCCCAAATTGTCACAGAGCAGTCCCCTACACCCACAGCCCACGCTGGTGCTGAATGCTCTTTCTGCTTTCTTAAAAAAAAAAAAAAAAAAAGAAAAGAGGAAACAAAGCAATAATTACAATTGAACGTGCCTTGGTTCAGTAATGACTTCGTTAATGGAGTGCGTGTTGTATAGTGAGACCCAGACTTTTTAAAAAATACCAATCTTTTCAGAACACTTTTTGGATTTTTTCCTGGGTGCTGGGGACATCAGTGCTCCGGTTCTGCATCCATGCAGGTCTCCCAGGGGTTCTGGGGGAAGCGAGGCAGCGCGATCAGGAGGAGGGTGATGCCACAGACGAAGAGCAGGACGAAGGAGGCGCAGGCACAGGCGAAGGACCAGGAGTAGCTGTACTCAGTCCAGGCTGTCTCCTTGCTGTCGATCATCCTTTTCACAGATTGTCTCATGACTTCAACAGAGATGATGATGCAGAGACCTGAAGGAAGATAGGAGCAGTGGGTTGAATAACCAGCTGTCAATTTTTCATCCTTAATTAACCACCTCATCTGTCTTTTTGCATACAGGAATTGCAGTGAGATTCACAGGTGAGTCACTGACTTCAATGTTTGAAGGAACCAACGCTTGCAACTGCTTAGCTCTGCTATAACCCAGGCCATCCAAGTCAGCTGATGACTTGTTGAGTGTGATCTTTTAGACAGGCTTGGATGGGAAACTCAAAGTGGTGGAGGAATAATTGCATTCCCTAGGGAGCTTTTCCAAAGGTTGAGTAAGGTTTTTATTGAGGTGACAATTTGCACATCTGTCTTTCAGCTATTGTGTCATGTCAAAGTATGGCTCGTGTGAAAATGCAGTCTTCATGTTTTTGGGAGACAGCTGTGTATTTTGGGCCTGGATCAGCTGTTTCTTTGGTATGAGTCTTAATAAATGAGATAGTATAGTGTATATCCTTGGTTTAGATTGAGGCTGGCACTGAATATGCTAGAAATGCCCCTTTTAGAGGTAGTTGGAGAAAATACAGACAACCTGCTGGGTGGTGCTTGCTGAGCAGCACATTTTCAGAGCTCTTCAGCTGGAACACCGCACAGGGACTTGTAGCCTGACCATGGCTAGGAAGAAAATGCCCCTTTCAGGGCATTTTTAGAAGTGTCTCCATTCTCCCAGGATCCATCTAAGTTTCTTTACATTGTCCTATGAATTGAGTGCAAGTATGTGAGTGCTGAGCCTCCTACCTGCAAAGGTGTAGAACATGGATGCTGGCTTCAGCAGATAGTCCCTCTTCTTCCTGAAGGATAGGAGGACGCAGATTGTTCCGATGATTGCAAAGCCAACACTGAAGATGGCAATGGCTGCAGCTGAAATGCTGTATTCTGCCAAAGCAAACACCAAAAAAAAGCAAATGTATGCAAATTTTGAGCATGCTCCCATCAGCTGTTGTCACTTTGCAGTAGGTCACTCTGAAAAATATGTATCCTCCTACTGCTGTGGAGAGGTGGCTCTGGTGAATTGATTATTTTCCTCAAATAAAAGCAGGAGCGAGTACTGGCCACGTATCTTTTGAACGTGAAGGATTTAAAAACAGAGTAGGAGGGGGAAACACTTCTGCACACTTACTGAACAAGCAAATGGTACCTGTAGTGGTCTGATGAAGCTCTGGGCTGGACTCGTTTTAGCTCTGCTGTATTGATGTTATTGTTGAAGCCTTACTGGGCTCCACGCTCTCATTTCTTCCTCCACACTCTACTCTCAAAGTAAATAGCCAGCTCTATGCTATTTTTATTCCATGGCTGTAACGAAGAGCCCTGACAAGGCCCCCGTGCAAGGTGCCCATGTTGTACCAATCCAGAAGGACGGCTGCGTGCTCCAGAGGGCTCAAAACCTGAGCAGGCAAAGCAGGCAGGAGGCCAGAGGTGAAGTGTTTGCATAGCACCTTTTTTTTTTTTTTCCCCTTTAAGACAGTGATTTCCAGCTCTGTGAAAACCCAGATTCTTCGGGGCATAGCATTAAACCAATGTCCTGGTTTTTGCTAAGCCAGCTAAGTTGTGCACTGGACACTTTTCCCAGCTGAAGCACACTTCAGTGCCTGAATGGAGGGGAAGAATTTCTAACTGAATAATTCAGGCCTTCATTTACATATTGCATTCGTTTTTAGATTAGTTTAATATTTAACACATGTAGCCATGCATGAACATCACAGTGCCTGATGATATTTGCCTTTCAAGCCATTAAAAAAAAAATATCTCCCAGGCAAAATCATGAAGAATTTTTTTGCCTGTTACTAATTAAGCTCCCATCGAATTGTAGCTATTTCTGCAAAAGGGAGCAGCAGATCACTCTTTGTTCTCATTGCTTTTCATACCACTGTTTTATTATAATTTCCTTAATGTTTCTCTTTACTATGTGCTACAACTGCCTGAAAGAGTTTGTTTTGATGTAAAATCTTTTGCTGGGGCTTAAGCTTTTTCTTTTACTTCAAAGAAAAGAAGTTTTTCCTGATATTTTTCTGAAAGGACTAAGAAGGCATTGGGTGCATTTTTAAGATCATATGGCTGGATCTGAAAGTATATAAATGAGCAAAAGCAGGTAGCTCAGATATATGCTCTTCCATCCACTTAAAATTCCCAGTCTTTCGTGTCTTAAACTGCATTTTTAGAAAACCTGTGTGCAGGGTTTTCCACCATTATCATTTCCAAGGGAAGCAAAGCAGATTGTTTCATATGTGTAATGTAATCATCAGCTTATTTACTCCATAGCAAAATGTGTTGTGTGGCAAACTAGAAAGGAATTTGTCCTCAATGAGAGGGCGAGAAAAAAAAGAGAGGAGCATATTAGATGAGTGCTAAAAATATTTGGCTTTATCAGCGACTTATTAGAAAAGTGAAAGACTGTTTTCCAAATCCATGCTCTGTAAACTCTGACTGTGAGTGTCTTTGTGGGATCTCTGTTCCTTCCTTCCATTGTTTGCTCTGGTTTTGACATGACTTTCATATAAAATCAATATGAAGCATAGAATTCCTAATGGTCTTCACAAAGTCTCTGTACTTCTTTTCAGGGTCAAGACTCTGCTTGGGGCATGATTTATTCATTTAGATTTTATTAATGTCTTCTTCCTTTGATGGCAAAGGCTCAGACTGTCGCCAGTAGTGCCAACATTGTAAAGTCGTTTTTATGCTGAAAAGACTTTTTGCGGTTTTCATGTGTATTGACATTGTTATATATTTGTGGGACAACTCTAAGTAAAATCACACTTAAGAGTGTTTTTCACATTTTTCACATTGTTCCCAGCTGATGGTATCTGATAGAAATTCCTCTACTGCTTTCAGCAGAACCAGGGTTGAGCCCTCATTTTGGGGACCCCTTTACCTTATATCTTGTGTGCACCTCAGGAAAGTGTTTTTCAGGATCATTCTTACCTTTCTGGGTGGTTACTTCAAATATCTTCGAGCTCTGTCCCGGTGTGAAGTGCCTGAAGTAGGAGCAGTTGTGTTCTGAAAGAGAAAAGGAAATTTAATTTTGTGTGCTTGGAAATCGCTGATAAAATGTAGGAAAAATGAATTTGCTTTTTATTGATGTATCAAATTTGCAATGTTTTTAAGGTTCCCTACCCTTGGTGGTACTGAGAAATTGGAGTTGGATGTGTTTTATTCTGGAGCAGATGAGTGGCACATGCACGCCAGGTCATCCACTCCAGCATGGACAAGGCTGAAGTCCCCTCCGAGAGCTTGGCACACTGATTGCTCATCTACTTAAAATATGAATTACAGATAATTTTTCTTGTTCTGCCTTTGGCCATCACATGTTTCTGCCTCTCAGCTGTATTTCCTGGTGATGAGACCTGCCGTGCCTGCAGCTGAGCTGGCATCTCAGCTCACCTCCCCTCGCCACTGCCAACCCACTCTTTAGTGGCATCACCCCATCGGCCACAGGAGGGTCAGCACTTCTGCGATGAGCTTGGACTCCAAAAAGGGAGGATGGAGTGTCCTCACCCACCTTCTCCCTCCTGGCTTTTCCCTCCTCCAGCTCGTAGACCCCTGTGCGGCAGTGGCTGGCAGGGGGGAGCAGCCCAGGGTGTTTTGCTGCATGGGTGGGGGATGTCACCACGCTACAGGGGTCCCAGAGATGAGGCTGCTGCAACGCAGCAAAGCACACGGTGGTTTACTACAATAGGGACACTAAGGGCTTTGTTTTGGCTGTCAGTAAAAAAATACAAAAGCTTTCTGAAGCCGCAAACAGTTGTCCAGGGAGGGGAAGGCCAATCAAAGACATACAAGTCAAGGGCAAAGAGGCTCCCATGCAACCTGTCTTTACCAAAGTTCACTCCCATCAGAGCAGTCTATTAAGTTAATTTGATAAGATAGCAGAGTTAGATAGTGGAAACTTTATGAAGTTCTTCTATCTGGACTTAACATGAGCATGCTGCCAGGTATATGGGGTATTTACAGAGTGTGAAGTGAACAGGGATCAAGATCGTGGGGCAGGGTGATACTGGGAGGAGGGAAGTTGGTAGATGGGTCTCCCAATAGCCACGGTATTGTTTCATACTCGGCCTAGTGAGAGTCAGCCAGTGAAGCAACGTCATTGCTGTCAGGAGATGCACAGGAGGCTTTCAGCCTCAGTGTCCCAGCGGGATGGGGAAGGATCTGGTGAGGACCTGCTGACTCGAAGCTTTGGCAGCAGCAGGGTTAGGGTGGAGGGTGTTCTCGCTATTTATAACTGATTTAATTGAAGGTTTGAAGGGGCGTGGAGCTGGGAGAACAGTTGCTCGCCAGGAATTTGGCTGGAAGGGTGCAATCGCAGAGAGGCGTTGAGCAGCGCCAGCTCTGATTGCGCTATTCTGCTGAGCCGGGCTGGAGAGGACACGCTCAGCGCCTGCCCCAGCACCCCTCCTGCACCCGGGGTTGGACTCCCATCAGACCCGGAGATCGTGCCAAGATTGCACGAAGTACAGGCACTGCCTGTGGCAAGGGGCCGCTTGGTTAACACTAGCATCTCTTGTGCATAGTTAGCACCAGTTTCCAGGAGATACTGGTCCTCTTGGGCACCCAGGCTGGGGCAAGCTGCTCCAGGGCAGGTCGTAGGGTAAAGCCTGAGCTGGGTCCCGGGTGCAGGATCATGCAGGATGTGCTGTGGGTTTCTGCCTGGGGGCACAGAGTGCATTTCAGTGTTTATTTACAGCATTAATTTCTAGTGGCAAGAAAATACCAGGGTACTGTATGTTACCTGTTGGTTCTTGTGTGGTTTTTTTCTGTCACGTAAATGGGAGGTGTTGGAGTTACTGATTTAAGGAGGATTTATTTTCTCTCTCCCAGGAGATAAGCAATTGTAAAGCAGCGGGTTTGGGCCCGTTAGTGGAAGATTCCTTCGAGACGCTCTTATCTACTTAATTTTATAAGCTGACTTTTATTTCATCTGCAGCTTCTGCTTGCTGGAGACTAGGTTAGTGTTCAGCTCTGGCATCTCCTGACCTGTTCTTTATTATCGTTGCAAATGACTGGAGGAAACATATTTGAACTCAGACCTCTATGACTGAAATGACAAATTTTGAGCCCCAGAGCAGAAGTTGTGTGCCTCTGCCAGCAACTGAGTGGTGGCTGAGGCTGAGCATCATCATGTCTGGTGATCCCAGTTTGGGGATCCTTTCGCTCCTGGGCTAAAGGGGAGGGAGATGGGATGAGACTGGGACACTTTATTTGGCTTGTTTGGTTTGGCTTTTAATTAATTCTCTGAATAGCCTGAACTCAAAGGAGTCCCCAGGCGTGTTGACTGTACAAAGCCCAAGGTGAAGCCATCCAGATGTGGTGTGATGGGGGACACAGCACAGCTTTGTGTGCACTGCAAGTGAACCAAACCAGCCCAGTCCACCCTCCAGTCCATGAAGGCTCATCAGAGTGGGGGAGCACACAAACCCTTCTTTTAGAGATGGACTTGTCTGCAGGAAAAGGAGCTGCCTCTGTGTCTTGTGGCTTATAGCAAATCTTTGCCAAGGTACGATAATTGGGATTATCACAAAAGGGGGTTAGTTCTAGGGGAGGTGTTTTTGGAGGTGTTGTTTGTTTTCAGTTTAAAGATGCTTCGGTGCTCTGCTGAGCTAGGAATATCTGTTTCAACAAGGCTCCCTGTTATTCAAGAGATCTGAGGCACTTCAATGCCTCTCTGGTGCCATCATGAATAAGAGAAAAGCCCATTTGTGTCACACCACATTTATGTAATGGATAGAATTTAAAATGGGTTTTATAATGGATGAAAACTGTGTGGCAATCTTTGTTTCTCTTCATCCCTAATTGCATTATTTCTGCCACGAGGCCACCTCAGTGTGCAGATGGGGACAGTCCAGAGGCTCTGTGGTCATTAAGGCTTGCACGAACTTCAGGGTTGTAACATGTGGTTTATCACACAGCGTCATCCCTCTCCCAGGTCACCCACCCTTACAGCCCTCCTGGTCCCCTCCCTTCAGATCCATCATTCCTGGATGACCACTGTGTTGGGGGCAAATTGGCCAATTCATGTTTCTTCTATTTGTGCAGAGCCAAACTCTCCTGCTGCTCACCGCCATGGGGCTGGACGGCAGCTACGCAGCCATGGGGCACAGTCAAAATTCAAACACATTGAGCTGTGGTTGAAACTTGGGGGTCTGCAATATGGAGATCCATGGGGGAAGAAAGGGCAGATGGGCCACGAGAAGTTTGGGCCATGCAGAGGTTCAGGTGGAGCTGTCACCCATGAGCATTGGAGTGACAGGCTGGGGAGGGGCTGGAGCCCACCTTGCTCTTGTACCTGAGATGGACACTAGCAGGTGGGGTTTTGTGGCAGGCTGGATGGTTAGAAAAACCTGGCTTTTAATGTGGGGTTTTCACTTGTGTTAAATCTGGGAGACAGGACCTGCTGCTGTGATGAGAGGAGGTGTTAAGGTAAGGGCTGAGCGGTGGAGGGGGCCAGACCTTGGGCTCTGACCTGGCCAACAAGCCAGGAGAAGGCCTTTGACACACACTGAGTTTTGGAGATGGTATCTCCAAATAGTTTAATTTCATACCAGTCTTGCAGAGTGAGTCTCTCGTACGGACGCAGGGAATGAGACAGCCCTGCTGATAAGCCATTTGCTCGAGCACTTTTCCTCTCCAGTTGCCTGAACGCAGGTTCCCATATTTACAAGGACCTATTTAACCTGCTGGCAGCACACGCAGGCTCGAGAGCATCCCCGCTGCTGCTGCCCAGCGTGCAGGCGCACAACAGCCCGCTTTGTAGGACAACACCTACGCTGGAGTTACTGGCAGTAACTCAGTTTACAGCTGGTAGTAAACTGCCCCGGTGCCCACTGACCACAGTTAAAAATGTCTCAGTACTAATCTGAATCTGCCTGGTTTTAACAGCCATCTCCCTGATCTTTTTATTTCTTACAGCAGGATGCTGAACCCTTTCCAATTTGTCAAGATCCTCGGAAGAGCGCTGTAAAATTTTAAAGCTCTGCCTAAATCACAGCCCTGCTTTGTGGACTGCGAGCCAAGTCTTCCTCCCCATTTTGCACACTGTGCTGAGCTCAAAACCTAATAAATAATGTTAATCGTGCCATCCATTTCCTCTGCAGGGAGTGACTGGTAAATGGTTATTAATGCAGTGATAAATTCTTATGTTTCTTTTCCAGCCCTGGCAGTAATGTCTGGTTATGTCTCATGATTTTCAGGAAAACCAGTGCCCACATCTGCTCTTTTACTGCACGTTTGTTCATTCACATTTTCTTGACTGCTGCAGTTCTCACAACCCCGGTGTTTCCCTGCCGACATCTCTTCCCAGAAGTGTGAAATCTAATGCAAGCCATGCGGACGCAGCATCATTTAGCAGCCCGGATACACACGGGCTGTGCTTCCCCCCTCCACCCCACGCTGTGTTCCCTGTGTGAGTAAAACGGGGATTCAAATATTTATATTATAATTGAGGTGTGAATTTCGCCCCTTGAAACCTCAGATGCTGATCACGATGCAGAATGTCATCCAAATTCCCAAATATCTTAAAAAAACTGGAAAACCACATCCGGGGTGGGGTGGGTGGCTCAGCTCCTCCATCATCACCCGGTTATTCGCTGCGCCCAGCAGAACAGCAGCGCTGGGACGTGACTCAATGCCTGTGCAAGCACATGCTGATGTCTGTCAAAGATAGTAGCTGCTTTCGTGCTGCCCTGCCTGTGAATCTGCTTTTTGCAGACAGCTGGATATTTATGAGTTTTATATTTACCCCGCAGTTGTGCAATTTTGGAGTTTATCCACCAATTTCTATTGTTTTTCCTTTTGTAGGAGTTTTCCTCCGTGTGCGAGGAAAGCCGTACAGTGAGGAATATGTCTCTAGGCACGTAAGTACCTTCGTGAGAGACATTAAGCATACAGATGACACACTCCCAAATTTGGTTAGAGGCAGATCCGAACGCTGTGGCTGAGCTCCTCTCCTCAGAACATGTAATTTGGCCAAAGAGATAAAGAATTGCAGTAATACAGGGAGTATACGATAAGCCCAGGCAGTAAGATTTTTTCACAGGAAATTTTCAAATATGTGTTAACATATATTTCATTTCAAGCAGCGAGTCTAACATGAAGGCAATCCTGTTATTTCTGTTCTGGAAAGCATCCAGTACCCTATGAGCCTTCTAAAAAGGCAGCGTAGCTCAGTCACGGAGGGAGTGTATTAGTGCATACGGCGTGAATGGTGCTGACTTTGCGATCAGCAAAAACATAATGAGCTCCTTTTACCACGGGAATGTAACGGTCTTCCCGGAAAGCAGCCGTGCCCGCTCCCCTGCTGCCCCCCCTATCGATTGCGCTGGAGAAACCTGTAGTGGAGACGTGTGTGGGACCCGGCTGCCTCCGCCGGGAGGTGAAGAGGCTCAGTAAGTCAATGAGAAATTGCTTCAAACTCAGTTTATGCCTTTTTTTTGGAAGTTGGCAAGACCTACTTCAGGCACCTCTTCCTCCCTACCCTGAGGAACAGTTGTTATTGAAGTAGCTTGGAGATAACCTAATGCTCACCAGGAACAGGCTGTTCCTTCGTAGCTATATGGATCTGGAAATCCTAAAGATCCAGCTATGTATGGTGGACCCATAAATCCTCTTTCTTGCCTGCTGCTGTCAGTGTGCCTGGGTGCTGTGGGACCCATGGTTGACGTCAGCAAAATTTCCTCCATCCCAACTTCACTCTGTGATTTCCACCGTGCCTGATCCTCCTCCCCTTCCCCCCGCCACTGTCGTTGTTGCACAGGAGACTCAAATATGGTCACAAACAGACGTGCAAGGCAGCACAGCGCACATGTACAGCAAGAAGGATGAAAACGAGGTGTGTTTGCAGACCAGCATGAAAACAGCCCCATGCAGCCCCATGCCACAGCAACACAGACCCTATTTTCCTTCTGCCATGTCCTGCAACCTCCTAAGCAAAGCCTGGTGTGGCCGCCTGGTGCTTTCTCCCGTGCATTGGTGGGTGGTCACCTACCTCCTGGCAGGCTTATTGGCCCACAGCCCTTCTCTTTGGGACCTTTCTCTTGCATAAAAATCCGCTTTGTACAGAGTCGCCATAGCCCAAAATGAGCCGCTTCGCAGGTGGCGTTCTCCACTTTGGGGCTCAGCACGGCCCAGTGGTCAGTCACTACGGCTGCAAACAGGAGCGAGACGCCAACCAGGATCACGGAGAACGTCAGCCGGACCTTCAGGGGTTTGCTCTCATCCATCCCGCTCCGGCGCGGTGCTCCCGGCGAAGCACGGCGGGTGATTCACGAGGTCTCCCAAAATCCTGGCGCATCTGAGCGTTCGCAAATGTCAGCCGTCCCGCGCCGACGGGGAGAGCGGGGCGGCCGCAGACAGCTGCTGGGCTGTGTCAGCCGGCGTGGCGAGGAGGCTATTAATGCACGGAATGAGAGCAGCGCCCAGCAGAGCTCAGCTTTCTGCCCCGTCCCGCTGGGTTTGTTTTGGATTCCCACGAGCCGACTGGGTGGGCGCTCGCTCTGAGTCGCTACAGCTGCCGTCCAAAGGCTGTAATCTCTTGACTTGCGGCGTGCCCAGAAATAGGCATTAATAGGATGATTAACTTTTCAGAGGGGTTATAAAAATATATGTGTTTATAATAACGGTGGGCCTGAGTTCGGTCTGATCCTAAATAGTTTAATAGCCCCTGCACCCACAAACTGCACACCCGTGCCTTCAGCTCGCGGCAGCCTCTGCAAGGAGTGCAGAGCTGGATGTCCCTCCAGAGCCAGGCACTGCGGCGTAAAGTGGCAAAATAAGCTAGCTTATTTATTTTATTGTTTATTTTTATGATGAATATTTTTTAATTAACCTGGATTATTCTGAGTAGCCTTGTTTTTTCTGTTTTTTGGGTTTCTTTTGTGCCTTTTGCCTACTGTTTCTTATGCAAAACCTCTCGAGTGCTTGCTTGTTTTCCCACCATCCAGGCTTGCCTCAATGCATACAGTAACTCCAGCGTTCACCTGGCACACCCTTTCCTTCTTCCACAAGTGACTTCTGTCTCCCTGAACCCAGACTGCAGGGGCTGGGGCCAACCTCTCTCCTTCCCTTTGATATTTCAGCTGATCGTAAAGCTAATTTGATGATAATGTCAATGCAGAGGCCACTATGGAGATGACATTACAATTGCAATGTCAAACTGAGGAGGACAACAGTACTGAATGTCAAAGGAATGGTTAAAATATGTCAGTGGAAAGCTGCAAATATCATGTTATCGTGTCAAGATAATGTCAAAGCTACTCCAGTCCTGTTTTTATGAACACACCAATTTGATGTCAAAATAAAGGTGCAGAGGTGTCAGCTCAAGTTAATGAGGACAATTTGAAGCAAGGAGTTAAGGTGAAAGGGGAGTGTGGGAAAGGGAGAGAATATAAAGAATAAGTTAAAAAAAATGGATTCAAAATAACTGTAATTGAAATATGACTTAAAGGGGTTAACATTACACTGCTTGATATGTGACTGGGCCAGCTTAGACACACCCGAGGAGCAGGGTGACATATCTGAACCTGGTATGGGCATCTGATGTTCTGCTGGTGCGGTGGGAGTCATAGGAAGGAGAGAAGGTACGTGGTGCAAAACTGGAGAAGGGGACTGGGGATGTTGCTGGGGACATGGGGCAAGGCAGGGACCAGAGACCACGGGCACATCTGTAGGAAGATGCTCAGAGCCCTGTGTAGTACTGTGATACGCTGGGTTGGGGCTGGGAGAAATACTAGAGGTTTATATTTAAACCAGAACCAAAAGTTCTCATAAAAGTGGAAAATCCTAAAGGAAATGGACTTTAAACCAGAAAAAGAATGCATTAAAAATTTAATGCCTTTTCTTTTGAAGTAGTCTGTTGTTAAAGTTCACTAGACATCAGTCGATCTTAGGAACTGCATCCCGACTTCACTTCCTTGATGCTACGAACTCCACTGGTCCTTCGCAGGTTGAGTGCAAGAAAGTGAACGAGTGTTTACAAATGTGGGCACAAAGAAAGGTTCTGGTTGCTGAGGAAGCAAGTGCTAATGATCATGCTTTAGACTAATTACAACCTACAAGGACTGCAGGGGTGGGAACTCATTAATTTTTTTGTTGGTGTTGTTCTTTGTGTCTCTTCCAGCCTTGGCAAGAATCAGACTTTTTGTTCTCGTTTAGGTACTCTGATCTGGATAAGTTCCTCAGGGTTTGGTTTTGTTTTGAGTTTCCTAATAATATCTAGGAAACAACTAAAGTGAAATCAGAAGGGAAAAATTCATCCTTCCATCCCCTGCAGAGTGGAGCTGAGAGTGTGAAGGAGACACAATGAGCTTTAACAGGAGAGGCAGCGACTTCCCTGGAGACTGAAACCCCACATTACTGCAGTTGAGATGAAACATTGTCCCCAGGCCAAAAAAAGTGACCTAGAGCCACCGGTCCATGGGAAAGAAACTGTTTTGTGGGGTTATTGCTCCGCATGAGCTCTGTGGGTTTGTTACATGAGCTGATGTAGCTGCATCGCAAGGGCACTGCTGCCTCCTCCTCCCGGCACAGGCTCCGTGTGTTTTGGGGGCCGTTGGTAGGTATTTGGTGATCGTGGCTTGTGGCCCCTGCAATGGCCATGGCAAGAGCCAAAAGGCTCCTCTGCCCATGGGCTGAGCCTCTGTCCCCAGCCTGGGAACCTCTTGCCCCGCGTGGAGGTGAAGTTGCCCTCCCTGGGGGGCTGGTGAGCTTCGTGGGTCAGACGGGCATCTGGCAAACTGCAGAAGCAAAAATTACTTCTGGGGGAGCAAAGGGCTAAGAGAAACCCCAAAAGTTTTCTGCACATCCAGAAGACCATGATACCTAATCCTCTAGGAATGGTTCCTGTAGTCTCCCTGGGTCAGCTGGCAAGTATTCACACTTAAAAATCAATATCACATGAAATATAAACAGGCTATTAATGAGGACCCGTTGGGAAGCAGGGAGGGTTGTAATTAGTTGCACTTTAGCAGCAGTGAGCGAGAGACACAATTATGTTTCTCTACTGGAGAAAATGCTGAAGGAGATGTCTTAAGATCAACTATTGCATTATTTTTTCCCTAGCAGAGGCACTGGCTTGGCTCTGCTCCCTAGAACTTGCACTTTTCTGTTTTTCTTCCAGACCAGCCTCAGTATTCACCACAACCAGATTAACCAAATTCTGTGATTCCCTTCTTGCAGAAGGATGTCCTGCAGAAGACCCTTCCCAGGTGAGAATAACCCAGAGCGGAGGAGATTGTGCCTGGTCTGCTCTCAGCTCAAATGCATTTTCAGCAAACAGCTTTCTTCAAACGGGAGCTCCTTGGCAATATTCGAGCCCCAGAGCCTGCATTGCCCTGGTGTGGGCACCGTGACCGTGGTCAGCTCTGCATAGCTGATACCCGGGAGTATTGCCAGTGGCACCCTCCAAAAGCTCCCGATTCTGGGGGTAAAGTCGCTGAAGGCAAGAGCAAAATGTGTGTGTGTGTTTTGGTGTTTTTTTTTTTTTTTAATTTTTTTAATAGACTCCCATGGGCTGGGGCATGAAGAAGCAGATACGATCCTGCACCACCAGACACAGCCCAGCCTCTGACGGCCCCAGCCCCACGGTGTGCAGGCAGGGCTGGCATCCCCGCGGCTGCCCGCACGTCTGATCCGCAGCTTCGTTCCCTTAAAATACCGATCGCCGCGCCGGGTGGGCCGTTTCGGTAAGCGATCCCTTTAGCTCTGGTGGAGCAGGGCAGCGGCGGCTGTAAGACGAGCTGTTTTGCAGACAGGTGCAGGTCACTCTTCATTCCCTTTTATTTTTGGCACCTCCCATGTTTGTTAGTTTTCTTATTCCAAGGAAATGCCACATCCTCCTCGCTGGACTCTTTTTCCACTTTCTTAAGCCTTAAGGACTCCGTCTTTGCTTCCCCCTCAAACAACATCACTTTTTGATACATCCCTGTTCACAGCAGGGCAGCCAGAGCTCTTGGGGTCACTATTTACCCACAGACTTGCTCAGCAATGTGGGAAGAGCCGTTATTTATTTTATTTCAAGGGAACCAGCTTTGGGCTTGAGCTTTAAATGGTTTCACTACGGGGTGTCGGAGGCATTTGAAAAGATGAATGCCCTGCCTCCCTCCAGACGTGCCAATTGATCATATGTACGGGGAGAGGCAGGCAGATAGAGATACGCAGGCAGTCTTCATCTTTAAAGACAATCTGGAGACTTGGGAACTGGGAAGGTAAAGTTAAAAGACGTATTTGAAGAAGAAGTATTGTCTCTCACACAGGGATGATTTGGGATGTCTGGGAGTGGTGAGAGGCTGCTGAACTGCTGACCTGTGTTTGGTGCTGCTCCTACTGCTGGGATTTTATGGTGGTGATCAGAGCAAGGCTTTCGTGGAGCTTCAGCACGCAGGGTCAAGTGTTCTTCAGGCAAAATGGACAAGATCAGGGAGAGGAGGATGCTCGCAATTGAATTCATGTGAAACCTCAAAAGGTGAAGGCAAAGTACAGGCTCAGAGCTAGCACTTCAGAAGACACTGGCTTATTTTTCTTGATGGTGATTTGCAATGCCGCTGGCCACCATACCAGTCTCAAACTGGGTGCTGAAACCAGTGCACTTCATATGGGCCAAGTTTAAGCTGGAAACTAGAAGGTTTTTCTTAGTTTCCAACCCAAATGACTGGAAATATTGTGAAGATAGCTTATGTCAGAGATTTTGTGGTCTGTGGGACTGGACCACAAGAATAGTTTTTTCTCCTCTGATATAATGGCTTCCAGTAGCATTCCCAGTGGCAATCAAAATAGGTAGAAAAGTGAAAAAATAAACACAGAAATCTCAGCTCAGAGAATTTGGAAGTGAAAAATCTATATACCTTTCTCCACACAAAAATGAATACATTTAAAATGGTTTATTTAAAAAGTAAGGATTAAGTACATTATACATGGTTGTGATTATACCAGTAGAACTGAAGCACAGTGGAAATAACACTTTAGAACTGCAGACAGAAATGTAACCTCAAGGGACGTGATATATTAGCCCTTGCGGATATGTGATCCATACAGAAAGAAAAGGAAATATAAAAATAGTTTATTGTTAGATGTATGGGCATATGAAGTGATTTCTTCTTTTACTCCTATTGTGTATGAGAAACTAGGAAAAGAGAGCTGACAATATACCTGAAACTTTGTTTCTTGGAAAGCCGAATCTGATCCAATAGCATCTTTTTTTTAGGTCTGTTGTTACAGTATGTTATAGGATAATACCAAAAGACCAATTGTTGTTAATGATATGATGATGATATCTGCAGGCCTTCTTGAGAAATGTGGCCTAATTTGTGTTCGATGCTGTCCAGGGAAACCAGAAAGATGTGGAAGAACAGATGATCTTTTTTTTGTACCTAACACTGAGTCGTTTCAAAGTCCGAGCACAATCTAATTCTGTTCAGATAGATCAGCCATGGAGCCACACACTGTTCACGGGCAGGAATGCTCCAAATTTTTCAGTTTTGTCAGAATCAAATTTTCCCACAGGAGAAGACTGCTTTTGGAGGATTTTTTTTTTTTTTTACTGGAATTGTCAAATGAAACAACATTTTTTTGGCTTTGGTTGAACAAATTACTGTGCTGCAATTTGACCTAGACCATGAGTTTTAAATCACAGCCCCCATTCTCCCACAGCACAAAAGCTCTGGTCCCCGCTACCTCCCCGTGTCTTGGTTCCCTGTCCAGGCCCCATATTCAAGAGCATCCCATGAATATTGCCCTGCTCCAGCTCCATTTTCCAAAGGTGCCTGCTGGAGAAGAGGCAGATGCTCTGGCCTGGACCGAAGCAGGGAGTCATGCTCGGAGGGCTGCTGAAACCAGCCCTGCTCTGGGGGAGGAGGCTCTGGCAAAGAGGAACATCCCAAAATGCTCAGCAAGACTTTTTTTTTTTGCCGATGTGGTGTCAAAATACTCCACATGCCTCTGCAGGTCTGACCCAGGCTGTAGAAAAGCCTTGGACTTTGGCAGGAGTCAGATGGTTGGTTTTAAACACTGGAGAATGACGATTAAAGGAACAAAACCAACGTGCAAAGCAAACCTCACACTGTCAACTTCCAGTTCAATGTACATGAGTTTAGAAAAACAGCCTATATCTAACTAACTCCTGGTTTTAAAGGGAATGGTTTTATTCTTAATTACAGTAAACACGGATGAGGACTTATTTCTAACTATTAGTTTATTAACACAGTGGGAAACAAATAGTTCTGGGAAATTGCACTTGAAAAATACATCGACTATAATTAGATGTAAATTAATTAGCACTTAGTATGACACACTAATGAGACAGAAGGTTTTTTTTTCATTGCAAACTTCTACTTCTATCATAGCTAATCAAAGTATTTTAATATTACGAAGTCTCAAAAAGTAGGAAATAATTTATTGTTTGAAAGCATAAAGATTCTTGTAAAAAAAACCTTTCATCAAGAACTTTAATAATTTTAGAACTCTTTTATGTTGTCCTAGCCGAAAAGTAGGTAAAAAAGTTTTCTTGTCTGCCTCTGTTTGAATTTTTTTAAAAAGCTTGTGTAATACCTTTCTCCATAGTGTGTTGATACAGAAAGTAGCACAACATTTTCTACTTTTAAATCGTTCCCATCGCTCCATTTGCTTTAGCTCTCAGAGTTCAGAGGTTTGAAAAAGGATCCCAGCAGAGTTTTAACCTGAATGGAAACTCTAAATAAGCAGGGATGAAGGCTCCAACCCACGTCTGCCAAAATAATGATGTCGCTCTGTCAGGCTGAGGGCTAGGCAGAGCTTAACAGCAACTAGGGGAAGATTTCCACTTAAAATTAAGAACTGTGTCTTGGTTCTTGCAAGGAGAGAGGCTTAAGCAGGGTTTACCTGGCGGGGAGAGGGGGTTCACTTGGATCTTGGGATGTTAAGGCAGCTCCTCCGAGATTTTCCTGGAGGACTTGGTTCCACTAGTTGAAAGCCTCATATCCAAAACACCACCGAGTCACTGACGCCGTGGCCATCGCAGGACAAACTAAGACGAAAGAGGTTTTTAACAGTTTGGCCAAGATCTCCCACAAACAGTGAGCCAAGCTTTCTAAATCATGATTTTTTTTCTTGTCACCACTTCTCTAGTCTTCTGGTAGCAAAGATTTTCTGGGCAAAGATGACGGGTATATTCAAAGGAATCTACAGGAATTAGATGCTCCTCTCTCACTGCACCTAATTCATCCGAGGGGAATTGGGCACCTCATTCTCATATGGCTTGGTTGAGTGGGCACTAAAATCAACATGAATACTATTAAATTAAATTACCTTTGAGTCAGGCCCTTGAGCTTTAAGATTCCAAGCCTAAGTGTAAAAAATGAAAGCGAGGATTTAAAAGAAAAAAATATTTCAGACTTTTTTAGAAACATACAGAAGCAAAGGGTGCAAATTAGTTCCCCCCTTAGGTGATGCATAGAGTTTTCTGTGGGCTCTTTGCACGTAAGTAGATTCATCATTACAAAATAAATTAAATTAGGTCGAACCATCATTTCCATCTAAAAGCAACTATACCTTGCACCATGCGGCACTTATTCATAATAAAAAGAGTTTAATAAATATCTCATAAACGGTGATTATTTTTGTTCTATTTTAAAAAATACAAAGTTGTCATCCATTCTGTTAACACTCATTTCCCATTGCTGCAGGAAGTTTTGCTAGTCCAAATGTATTAGCTTCTCATTTTCTTATGCACATTGCTTAGATATCTTAGTTTCCAGTAGCGTTAGTGTTGCACTTGTGAAGCAGTAAGGAAAACAGGAATGCAGTTGCAGGGAACTGGCGGCTTCGCCTGCGCGGGCCACCCCGGCTCAGCTCTGCTTCTCGCTCTTGCTATAAGTAGTCTATAGGGGCTCCTGACAGACAGCACTCAGCACCTTGCCGGATCAGGCACTAGGGCTAGTCGAAATGAGAATTCAAGTTTTCTAAATGTTAGGCAAGAAATGATATTTGCAAATATGCTCAAGTCCCACCTACTTTAATCCTTCCCTTTCTAGGTGTTTCAAGATACACCCACCCTCTTGTCCCCCACCTGCATTGCCCCGAGGGACACCTTACACCCAGAAATGGGAGACCCCCTTACCACCCCATCAGGGAGTCTGTAATGCTCAGTATGCGGGTGCTCTACGGTTTCAGTAGCACAGGTCAGTTTTAGAAAGTGTTGCCTTCAAAAATATTTTCTTTTTTTTTTTTTTTTTTTTTTTGAAAGAGGCAAAGCTTATGCTGTGTCAAAGGAAAGTGGCTCACTTGATGAGTAGTTCGTATTCATCCTTGGGCTTGGTTATAAATTATATTTGCAAGTTTGTATTAAGGGATCTCAATATTAGAAAAAAAAGTCGTACAACAATTTTTCTGTAATCCTTTAAAACACACTGGTGGCAAGTCCTTTGCAGTTTCTCCAAGACTTTGTACACACTACAAAAGTGCAGGAACATGAACTGCCTTCATCTCGTGACACCAAGAACTGAAAGAAACAAACTCCTAATAGCTTCAAAAGAAGCTACGAGTGTGTAATATCTTTATGTTGGTCCAGAGGATCTCCACTTGCTACCTCAACACATGCCACAATTAAAGAGGTGAGAGGGTATTTTAACATCGCTCCTTCTCTTTCATGACAGATCCATTCTGTTTCAGTATTTCTTCAAAAAGCGCAAGGAAGGAAGGTACTTCAAACAGGCGTCGTTCTCCTATTGACCATGTTGACATGGAGTCCTTCCTTAAATTCCTTCTGAAGGAAGTTGTGAACCTGCAGAAAACTGGCTTCTTGGTCTGCGTTGTAGCTGGCAGCTGTTGTAACCTTCAAAGGCTCTCTGGAAAGAGTGTACATGGAAATTTCATTCATGGGAATGGTGCTTGCTATCTTCATGCCAACCGGAGAAATGTCTCTAGATGGAGAAGGCTCTGTAGAACGAGAACTGGATCTGGACCTCCGTCTCCTGTACCTATAACTTGGCATCCTGGCATAAGGAGAACTGGAAGAAGTCTTAAGGAATTCCCTCTTGGTCTTAAACCTCAGCTCTTTGTTCTTCTCAATATAAATGTTCACAGCCAGAACACCTATGGTTTCAGCCACAATAAAAGACAAGGCTCCAAAATAAAAAGACCAACCATAGTTGTAATGGTTCTTTTTGTCCTCATCTCGCTTGTCACTGGGGTCACCTGCATTGCTTGATATGTAGACAATGATCCCTATGATATTACTTAGTCCTAGAGAGAGAAAAACATAAATCAGTGGTGTGGCTGGGAAGATAAAAGTCAAGCCATGTTACTTTCTGGACCTGAATGGTTCAAAGATTAAGACCAGGAAATTTTGTTACATTTATTTATGCTTTTATTTATCTCAAGATTTCATTTATTCTTGAAAAACAAAGAAGAGATCCACATCTGGGTCACATATGCTCGCACGGATTTCAAAATATTCAACAGAACTTGTTCCCATCTCTTCATTGCCACAGTGGGAAAGAAGTAGTATATGGGAGCTTGCTAATATTTTTAGTGGGATTATAACATTCAGAATAATAATAAAAATACATTTTGAACTCAGGGCTATGGCTGTTCACCTTGATCAAGATAAGTTCTCTTCCACCTTGCTGAATTTTCATCTAAATGCAGCATGCTTAATCCGAGCTTCAGGGAAAGCTATTAACAATGTGGCTGACTCTCTCGGATGTTTCTAGTGTGAAAAATGGGCTCACCTATCATAGGTGAATTTTTTCTGCCATGATATAAAAGAGAAGAAAGAGGCCCTGGATGTAAGAGATGCCCGATTCATCTAATGTTGAATAAATTTTAAATAGTCTAAAACCTGCTTGTTACTGACTTTAGCTTCCTTTTTTCAGGAAAACTAGATGCTTTTCTAGAATATACTTACTGTAGAGCTTCAAAACCACATTTTTGTCTTAAGAAATTTGCCTACTGTGATGTTGCTAGTGCCCTCAATCTAGGAAAAGGGGTACAGGGAGAGAACTGTCAATAAGCTTCTCCACAGTCCTTTTCAGTTTAAAAAGGCAGCATTTCTTAAGAACTCAATTTAAGGAGAACATACCTGCTGCAACAAAGAGAATCCCAGCACTGAGAATAATGTTGTTTTTGCTGTTGTAAATCCTTCCTGCTCCGACACAGAGTCCTCCCAGCAACAGCAATATTGTGCTTAGGATAGGGAACACACTGGAGGCACGGACAATGCCTGGAGGGGAGATAGACAGAAAACCAAGACAGACAGTAATCATTTCAGATGCCTCCTTGGGTGCAAGTCTGGAGATTATAAAGTCTCAAAACGCCTGGCTTTTGCTGGCATTATCACTGATTCTGCATTTCTGGGCACGTTTTGGGGAGCTGAGGCCATGGGTAGGTGGCCAGTGTGGCACAGACACTCTCAACTGAGCAGCTGAAATCTCTTGAGTTTTCTCCTAGAAAGTCCAGCATTATCGCCATTATCCGATGCCACCGCATACAGAACATTTCTGGCAAAGCATAAGGTAAGTGACAGTAAGACCCATCACCATGCAGGGAGCGGCAGTGAAAAATTCATGAGCTGGCTATGAACCCTACAATGTTTGGGGATGGCTTGAGCCGACGGATCCGTTCCTTGATACATGAGCAAGGTGAGCAAATTACAGCTCTTGAAGTCTGCAGCATTTGTGTTGCCAGCGAGCACAGCTAATAACCCCTTTTTCTTTTGTTGAATATTAAGAACATTGAAACCTTTCCGATTTCTAAGGAAGAAATTTTAACAAGTGTGTCTCAGATGTTTGTGTTTAGGTTCCTGACAGCTAAGTAGAGTCATTTAAAATTCTGTATGCTTCAGTCCATTCACCAGCTTGGGCTATAAAATCCCTGAAAAAAAAATTAAAACACCACTTCAAGCTAGCTTTCAAAGTCGGGTCACTACAAGACTAAGCAGCAAGAGAAAGGGAAGCGGCAGGGAGGGAACAAAAGGGCTGAGAAAAAATAAACAAGCACAAGTAGAGAGATGTCTGTATTGTAAAAACCAAAGGGGTAAAACCTGGTAGGTGTTCCTGAAAGGAAGAGCAAGGAACTGAGTTATATTGTTACAGAGAGAGGATTACTTTGAAGAAGCAGAGATAAGGTGCTGAATACAGGATTGCCCCAAAGCTGGGGGCCGTGGAAAGGCAAAGGCGTGGAGGGGAGTCCTGGCAGCGTGAGTGGGTGCCGGGGTGTGAGGGATGCCCAAGGCGAGTGGGGCTCAGAGGCTGCTGTCACAGAGGGGTCAAACCCCACAGCACATGGGGAGGACACGGGCACCCCGGGCTGAGTGCACAGAGGGGAGAAAACCGCCATCTGGCCCAGTCTGCTGATGCGGTGCCATTAGCGACGCGGTCCCTCCTGGGTGCCATCTTCCTGGCTGACACGCACAGCGAGCGGTGCCCGTTTCCCGAGGAGAGACGGCCAGATGTTACAGCTGATGCTTTCTCATTTTACTTTTGATGGCCGTGGTGTTCCCAATTTAGTGAATTGCTTCCTAACGATTCCCCTGGTAACTGGTGGCAAAACTTCCACTGACTGTAAGAGGGACAGGAGTGGGCCTTTATTAACAGCACTGCTTTTGTGTGCGCTGCAGAGCCCCCGGGGAGCCCCAGCCACGGGCCCAGCCCTCATTAGGATGGTGCAGACATAAAACAAAATAGACAGTCCCTGCCTGGGAAGCTTATGCCTGTATCGATCTGCAACAGCGAGAAAAGTACGTCTCCTACTAAAACCAGCAATGTCGCTGCACGTGTCCTTTACAGACGGGGCATTTTCTAACCGGATCTAAACCCAATTCAGTTGGATGCATTACTATTCAGACAGTGTCTTGCAATAATTGGCAAATCCAAGTCATGAGGGTGTAAGGTCTCTAATCAAAGCCCTTTGAGTGGTGTGAGCCTGTTCTGTTGTCCTGGGTGTATCCCCACGTGTGTGGTATGAAGTAACAGTGCTTTGACTTTGGGGTCAGTTTTTAGAGTCAATTAGAAAAAGATTCAGTATCTTTTGTCCTCTGTGCTGCAGGACATGAAGGCACCCCAAATCACCGTGTCTGTTAGCGTCCTGGCAAAAGGTAGCATGGGCTTAAAATCTACTGTGGCCCACCCTTTCTGGTTGTTGTTTCCTATATTTTATGGTCATACTGTTTATAACGATTTAAATTAAATCCAAGAGCTTTCCTAAAATGCTTCAGTGATACCATCAGAAGGAACTTGCCAGACATGCCAAATGTAGGGGGTGGGTTGTTCTACTTGTAGTAATAATCTCCAGAGATAATTTTTCTATACTAGGTAATTAATGTGATGACAAAAAAAAACACACAGTGTTCTCTTCCTGCAAAACTCTACAGTATGTTTTTTCCTACAACGTGTACTTTTAGCTCTGAATTTTAAGAGGAAGCTCATAGGTACAATGTAGAATTTACATGTGGCTCCTGATACTGGTAATAAAATGACAGCACATCAAAAAACATTAAGGCAATCTGGTTTTTGCTTTCTCCCCTGCTTTTTTCTTTTCTTGTTTACCATCCTGTCTGTTTGCATCGGCTGTTCTGCACCGCTATGCACTGTGACACCTCCTTCGGTGAAGTGCCGCAGCGTGCCGTGCTGCTCCTCCCCACGGGGCTGCGAGTCCCGGCGCTCTGCTCCTGCTTTTATTCTCCTCCGAAAGGCAGGAGCCAAGCAAACGGCTTTGAAAAGGGGATGCTATAGCGTGTGGGGAAGAAGTGTATGAAAGTGTAGACGTGCCCCTGAGGTGGGGTCCCCAGTCCCCCTCCTCATGGCTGCACTTCTGCACCACAGCAGAGCTGCGATGTCCTCACGTGCGCAGTGAGGATGAGTACGGCTGAAATCCCCTCTTCTGCGAAGGGAGAGGTGCGTGTGTCTTCGTGCGATGCTGGATCGGAGCAGCTTGGTTTCTGTGTGCTGCAGAAACGCAGGAGAGGAGGGAAGCCGGAGCACACGTGTGCGGCTGGGCGATGCAGGCGGCAGCCTGGGGGACTGCGTGGGCTTTCTGGGCACGGCAGCGATACCGCTGCCACTCGCTGGGCTCCGCACAGACATGTGAAGGGGATTTTTTTAGACTCATAGATTGGTGTGTGTTGTCACAGGGAAGGTTCAATAGAAGGGGTCTTGTCTGAGCTGCTCTGCATGTGTTAGCTGTCACTGTCGCTGGCGTTCGCTTGGTTTTGCAGGGAGCAGCCTGAACGCTGACGGGCAAAATCCAAACCCCTGCTCCTAGCCACACCCCCGACCAAAGTCTCCTAAAATAGTAATTTTTTCACTGACTTCAATAAGGTTTTGAACGAGGGATTGATTCTACTAGCACCATGATGTTTACATTTATCTGAAGCCTATATTAGATTGGTCACTGTGAGGCAGGCTGAGACCCTGCATGCTGCTATTTAGGGTGCACAAGATGCACACAGCATTGGTGCCTTTGTCTAAACCAGGCAGGAAAAATAAGGGTTACCCCTAGCATGGCCCTCTGAGAAACTTGTGCCAGGAACTAGCTAAAAAGCATGGTGAATGATATAGAGACAGCAGATCGCAAAGGTGTTGCACAGAGGGCAAAAATGGGACGGAAGGTCTCATGTGTCCTTTGAAACAGGATGCAAATATCCTCTTGTCTTAGACAATGATTTGGTCCCTATTACATCTCCATATGAGCTCATCTCTTCTGGATTTAGACACCTAACCTTTCAATAATCTCTAAATCAACCGTATGCATTTTAAGTGGAGCTGCAGTTTTTCTTACAAAAGTTAAAGCCGAGGAGCCCTGTTACTTGTGCAGGGAGCAGCTGAAGACTGATTTTGCAGAAGACATAAAGGGTTGGACCAACTTGTTTTTAAGGTCTGTACTTAGTCACTTTTGACAACAGCTTTTAGGAACACCCGTCACAAGTACACTTACACACAATTTACCAATCTCATGTCTTACTGTGAAGCTGTAGACTGTTTTTCCCACTTCTCCCTTTTCTCCAAATAAAAAAGGCATAATACGCTTTTATCAAGATGCTGCTTAATTCCTCTTTCCTTTACAGTCCTTTTACTAATGATTCTTTCCTAAAGCTGACTTGGCATCAATTTAACATTAGTTCCAAGGCTTTGTATGAAAGATAAATGCAGCTGTGCTCACACTCTGCTAGCCTGTCTTCGCCTGAGCACTGAAATCATGTCACCCAAGTGCTATGACTGATCTAAATTGACAAGAGTAAAGATGAAAAAAAATCTGGGTTTTCTGGTAAAGCATACTTTTCAGAGATTTTTTTTTTTTTTTCTTTCTTCTTGTCTTAGCAACTAGAAGTTGTTTCCCAGAAGCAAGCAGAAGGGCAGAGTGGTTCTCTAAGTGGTGTTTCAGGTAATTAATAGCAGTGTAATTGAGGAGCGTTTTGCCTTGCTGGGTGTATTAGCCAGCAGCGTCATTCATGGCTCCCTGAAGCTTTCCCAACACCTCGTGAACTGCAGTTTCTTTCTCTGGTAAAGGGCATTGCTTTCAGCTTGGCTGGTCAGCTCTTTTGTTCAAAAGGAATAACTAGGCAAGGCATCCTCTGGGGAAGGAGAAATCAAACTTTGCAGGATTCCTGAAGTTTCATGCTCAGGTTCCGAGACTTCCTATCTGCCGAGCGAATGGTCATCTGCAGGGGAGGAAACGATTGCCCGAATTTCAAGCACGGGGTTGGTGGATGAAATCACTTCTGTGGCGGATTGCACACCAGCACAGAGAAGCAATGGCTGGCTGGCCATGCAGGGAAGCCACAGCCCATGTTCATGCTGGGATTTTGCTGTTAGCGCAGAAATTTCAGCTTCCTTCCTACAATGCAGTAATTTCACTGCAGGGGGAGGTGGCTCAGCAGCTGCAAAGGATGGGGCTTGCATAAGGGTTGGGTTTAAGCATTAGGAAAAGCTCCCTAATGGGCTGGAACCCACTCCTCAAACCTGTTTTGATATGCTAATCAGATAAATACCCCCTCTGTAAAATATCCTTGCCAATCTGGGAATGATAGCTATAGATTTCATTTGAAAAATTCCCATATAATTTTTTGAGAATTAGCCCCACAATTCCACTGGCCGAAGGAAACCTTGAAACGGGGATCCCCGATGGTCACAGCTGTGTCGGCTGCAGTGTGAACTTGACATACATCACCACTGCTCTGTGCCACCCAGTTTGGGCCAGTCTCTTGCAGTGAATAAGACTTGGGCTGGACTCTACAGAAGAGAAACCCAGGAAAGTCTCTCTGGCTAAATCTGTTAATCCCACGTATTAGGTATCACTTTTTGACTTACGGAGAAGGTATTCTGAGCTGTCATGGTCATAGTCATTGTCTTCAGGGAAGTGGTTGATTCGGAAGCAATGTCCTTTGTAGATTCCTAAATGAAAACAAAGCAAAAATAACCCATAAGAAATAGAACCAGGTAAATGTGCTTCTGCCAGCTCTGCTTTATTTCCTTTTCCTCCCAGGTTGTATAATTACTTTCCTGTAGGTCACTGATTTTTTTTAATGACATCACGAAACTATCTCTAAGGTCATGAATTTTGGGCAGATTGAGCTGAAGCCTAGCTGAAGGAAGGGAGAGCCAGGACTCCTGGGCTCTTTTCTTCAGTCTGCACTAATACCGTTCTCTTGAGCTTTTTAATCTCTCTGTGCTTTACTTTATCAGTGCTGTGCTTATCTTACAAGCATACTGAGTTTGCAAAGCTGCTTTTTGTTCGTAGAGTGACTGTCACTGTGGGTCCCTGCTCTATGGCTGGGACTCCACAGCAAAGCCAAGTGCCAATCTAGTGCTCATCACCCCTCCTGTCTTGTCAGTGAAGTGCTGGCCTCCCTCACCAGAGCTGGTAAATGGTGAATTACTCTCTAGGCTTGGAAAACAAGTCCATAAATCTCATCCTGCTGCAATTTAAACCCATATGTTCCCCTCAAGGTTGGCTCAGCTTTTAATGGCATATTTGTTTAGTTAACTGGGAGCCTGTGCAGTAAGTCAGGGCATGAGTGTGCACTCCTGATACCTGAAGGAACAACGCCAGAGTTGGCTGGATGAACCCCTCGCTCGACTGAACAAGAAGAGGTTCAGCACTGTCTATCCGGGTAAAGCTTTACATTAGTATTTTGTATTATTTTCTATCACAGTTATCATAGCCACATCCAGTCCTAGCTGCAGTTGGGTAGCTGAGACTGCCGTTGCACGGTGAGCTGCGCAGGGACCTCTCTCCAGAGAGCTCTCTGCAGGAGCGAAGCCCCGAGGTGCGATTCTGCCTTGGTGCTTTCATTATTCATTAACCAGCGCTTTCGTGCTCAGGAACATACATCACCCAGGATGAGTTATCCTCTGCACAGGAGTTTCGGTGCTTACAGCTTGAGCTGGCAGAAGGATTTAAAAACCATCAGTTAATACTACTTTAACAGAAGCACAGCTGCAGTCTGTAGGATATAAATGTGGATTTATTTCACCACCTATTACCAATGATTACAAAGATCTCAAAAGAATTACTAATCCGGAGGATTTCAATTGCACCCTCTGAGTGTCAACTGCAGGTTTGCTACTACAGTGCATTTAATTCTTCCAGTAAATGATGTATCTACTCTAATTGCGGTAACGGCTCGGGCTTTCTCTGCGCAGCACTTCAAAGGCTGTGAAGAAGAAGTAAGCGGCTCACGTCACATCTGGAAGTGACACACCTGTCCTGTCTGCCAGGGGGACAAGAGCACTTCAGCTGGGACCGCTCCTGCTAAGCATGTTTGCCTGTGCATCCCTCTGTTTGCCATCAGCTGGGTTGCTGCTCCTGATGGCTCTCCAGCAAAGCAATCCAAAATTTAGATTTTAAAGATCCCAGTGCTTATTTTTATGGCAGTTCACGCAATGAAACTAAATCACTCCCAGAGTAAGAGCGCCTCTGAGACTGGATGGTCATTTCTTTGAGTCTCTTCATTATAGTGTGCCAGTTTAGAGGAAATACATTCAGAGTATGATTTTTATTGTCTCCTATTCATTAAGGAGAAAATCCAAATAATCTCACCCTAATTTCCTATGGAAATAGGCTTTTCAATGACTCTGTGTTTGTGTGTGTATAGGTGGGGCCATCTCTCAGTCTGTACGTACTTCTCCAACAACTTTTAAGGTAGTTGGTTGAATTTATCCAGAGCTGATAGAAACGTAGAAGTATCACAGGTACTCAAGCTCACACAACTTCCGTGAAGGAGAGAGCTCTGTCCACCAAAGGCTGCTTTGTGAACTTTGCACATTCACAGAGCATGGACATGGGCAACAGCCCAAATAAATGCCCCACTTCCAGAAACTCAGTTACGAGACAAGAAGTCTGCAAGACTGAAATGTCCCCCAAGCCTCTTGTGTTTGCAGCACTGATGGATTGATGGAGAGTTTTGGCCTCTGTAAAATGGCCTTACGTTATTAAACTTCTGAATGAAATGGGCCCCTCAGCAGAAGTGTCTCTTAGGCGGGGGCCATGAAGCCACCCCTTCCACCGTAGGGCTGAAATGCATCAGCAGGACAGGATGGGCTGCTAGTCGCAGTGTCTGGGCTTTTCCTCTTTTATGGTTGGAGACCTTCATTTCCTAGTGCTTGTATCTGGAGCCTTTCACATGAAAGAGTATTAGCAAGTCTAGCAGAGGTGAAAAAAGAGGATAATTAATCCCAAACAGAAAATTCTAGACAAGCTTGAGAGTTCCTTTCTATTTCCAGTTTTCAGGAATACTGAGATTGGTCATTCTGGCCAACTTTTTATAGAAATAGAAAATTACTCTGAAATTTGGACCTGTATCAAAGCCTGGGAATCCAAAATACTCTTCCCAATATTTTTGCATTAGTTCAGATCATAGATATTGGTTCAGGGTGCTCTCTAATGTCTATGGTATTTGATAGCTAATAACAGCAGCAGACTGGATATATTTTTTCCATAAATTTAACAGGTGTCATATAACTCAGAAGCAGCTTATTAAACTCTCGGTGAGGCTTGAAGTTGCTATCAAGAACTCTGGTGAGGTATTGAGGGCTCTTTTAATCCACAGAGTATCAGAAAGAAAGTCTTGCTAGGAAATGTAACAATATCTTTTTTTCATAATGATGGACTTTGAAAGTCAGATTTGGGAAAAATTAAAACTAGCTGGGTGGAAGCTACTGAAGCAGTGGTCAACTTTAAAAGCACAACAGCAGAGTCTGACTTGTGCTTAAACACAAAAAATAAAAACAAAACAAAACTGAGATTTGGTAAAATACCTGGCTCCATGCCCTTAGCGTGTAAAGCGACGCAAAAGAACAAAAGCCATGAAACAAGAGGTGGCAGAAAAGGAACCACCTCAATTAAATTCAGTAACAACTATTCTACAGCATCTGCACAAGGCCTGAACTCCTCGAAACTCCTCTCAAAGGCTTCACAGAGGATGCCTTGAAGAAATGTGTAGACAAACGTGGCCACTGGTCCACGCTCAGTAAGGCACACATGGGCTGCTTTCCACACCAGGATGTGACGTGGAAGAGAGATTTTTTTCTTTGCTTGCGTATGAGGATACAGTCCCTTATACACTTTGGAGAGGAAGATGGAATATTTAACTTCTACTTCTGTACCCACTAGAGAGACATAAATAAACTGCAATCACTGCCTAACAGATACTAAAATATTGAGGAACTCTTCTGGATACCTCTTGAGAATACAATATAACATCCCACTGAGACGCTGTAAGTATTACTCCTTTCTTTGAATGATTACTGATATGTTTTAAATGATGTTTTTAAAAATACAAATATTACAATGCATTTTTTCCTCATAATAATAACTTTGTTCTGAATTTTGAGGTAGGACTTGAGGATCTGTGTTAATGATAATGAAGAGGCAAATTTTCTGAAGTGTTGCTTATAGTGTAAGAACTTTTTTTTTTCCCATCGGTTGCAGTGTACTTAGCTGGCATTTAAAAACCAAAAATTGTTTCTGAGTCGGTTTTACTCTGTGTTCAAGGGCTTCTCCGACAAGGTTAGTACTTCCCAGTCTCACTAAGTGTTGTTCAGATAACTATAATTAGAGTGTGATGTGCTCAGATAATGTGATAAAGGAGGAACTGTAGTGCCTAAGTGAAGATTAAGCTTTGTTTTGGGGTTTGAGATCTCAAAGTACACAGAGTTTTCAACAGTAAATCAAACCAGTGATCCCAAATTCTGATGACATACTACCTTCTCCTTGCTCTTTCTCAAATAATCCTTTAATAATCCTGCCTGTACCATTGCAGAATTGTTCACTGGGGTTTTATTTTTTGATGACTGAGAGCAATGGTTAATGCTGTAGGATGCAAATGCTTATTATCTTTGTTTGTGGCCATGCATTACATGATCACGTTGTTGTTGGCCATACTATCAGCCATGTCTTTGAAACAGCCATTTCCCATAGTTAGTATTTATCAACGACAACATACCCTTCTGCCCTGGAAGTGTTTGCACAAATCAGCACTGGAAGATAGAGACAATATTTGTCAAGGCAGGCTGTACTTTTGTTTTCTCCCCCCACAATCCTGAAAATTATATACGACGAGATCTTTCCCTGACACTAGTGTTCTGTTGTAATTTAAAATTACAATTTAAAATGTTTCCACCACGCAAGACGCTAGCAGCTTTGCAGCAGAGGACCTTGTCTGTGGGGTACTTCTGTCAATAGCAATCTTTGTCTCCTTGCTCTGAGCACGAACTTATGGGCGGCGATATCTGATAGCAGTGCAGACACATGAGGAGAGATTGGTCGAGCTGCCACCTCCTTCTCCATCAGCAGCTTCTGCGGGCTATTGCTTGATTAACTATGTCATCTTCCAGCCCTCTTGCCTGCCCTTCTTGGTAAGACTATGCAGTAAAACATTGGTTTTGGGACTTGGTTGAGAACCCTTTCTTGTCTTCTCATGGGACACCAGACATTTGCAACCTCCTTGGATCAAACTCTCCCCTGCCAACAGGCCACATGCTTGTAGCTCTTGAGCAGCTACAGATACTCAGTGTGAACACGTGCTCAGTGCTCACTATTAATAGAGTTAAGCGGGGTTTTCTCCTGAGGGGGGTTACACTGATGGAATGAGTGCTATGAATGTCAGCTGCAGAAGAGGTCGCATGGCTACAGCAATTACCTGCGGGCAGGTAAATACAACCCATAATTGTCCAGCCTAAAATCCCACTAACCAGCTGATTTCTTTCTGGCAAATGTGGGTCTTCTGGGATGGTTTGAAGATGTGAAAGGAAATGATTTTCAAGATCATTTGACAGCAAGGGCTTGCAGATACAGGGAATACAAGTTGCAAGGAGCTGAATGTATATTTAAAATAAGGCAATTAGTAAGGAACCATGGGAAATTTGGCCTGCTGGTTCTGCTTGTTGCATCTATTCTGTGATTAAATGCCGTGCTTCAGTTCCAGAGCCAACTGTTAGCCTGATTTACTGAAACACTTGAATATCTGAATGTTTAAATGACAAGTTTTCTGAATATATCAGCACAGAGAAGGCTGACTGACAGATAACATCGCAGACGACAAGAAAAGCGTGACATGAAGAGTGGGGCCGTTCTAACAGAAGTGGCCTGAACACAGTGTCCATCTAAGCATGCCGTGTGGGACTGGGTTTCCTTAATGGCATGGCTTTGCACTTCCCTTGGACAACCTCTATTTATAGTGAGAGAGAGCGTGTCAGCACCGGACTCTGCCAGGGGAGAAGAGAAACAGTTACATATTTTTTTCCTTAGGAAGATTTCTCTGCTGACAAGTTCTGAAATCCTTTGCCGCATGATTTGAGCAATAGTGAGCAAAGGAGATCAGACATGCCAAAAAATGTTTCTCTCCACAAAATTTATAGCACAGAGTCTATCTGTGCACCGTGTTCATTTCTTTGATTTTCCACCAGTACAACTTCTCTGTCTCACTGGATTGACGCACAACAGCAAATGCAGATGCTGAGTTAACTTCCTTTTCTCTTCATTCCTCTCATCATAAAATAACCCTTGAAAAGAGGAATGGGTGGTGCACCTCCTTTTCCTTTCAAAACTTGCTTTGTGGTGCTGATGGTCAAACAGGGACTATTATGGTCCAGAACTCTCCACTCAGGCCACAAGGAACAGCATTAGATATTTTTCTGTAACTTGGCACTTTCTATGTTAAATTGTCCTGAGTTCGATTATTTGTCTCCTGCTGTTTGCTGAGAGTTTCACAAGCCTGTCCTTGCATTACTTGAATGAGCACAGATCCTGTGAGTCTCTGCCAGAGGATGTTTAATGCTGTCATTATAAAAGAAATCATGAAGTATTGATGCAGGTCATGTGCAAAACACACCCCATGTGAATTTGCTACCCCACATTGCTGCTGTAACACTGCCTTCAGCGCCATGGAGGATGGAGCCAGCAGAGAAAGAAGCCTCAGGAGGTTAAATACACATTTATTGGGTGTCTGCCTTTGAGAAAAGTTTGGCTGTTGTGAGCCTTGCGAAGCTGGAAACTTCAAAGCATGGATTGTTTTTGAGACAGATGCTGTCTGACACCCCCAGAGTCCTGCCAGTCCAAGAAATATTTGTCCATATGACAGTTTGTATTTTTGTTTCATCCTGAAGATGAATTTGATGAAGAGCACTGCTAGTACCTGGGGTTATTGTCATACTTTTGCCAGGGTAGGTCCTGTTTTCAGAAAATGCTTAGGACCTAAAAAGATTAGAAGGCCCTTCCCATAACTGTGGTCTATCATGGTACCATAAACGAGCTGACCAGCATGAGCTGTCCATGTGTGTCATGGTCAGGCTAAAGCAAATACAGTTCCACTGAGTCTTTAAAAAGAATTTAGCCCGAACCTTAACCATGTTTCTCTACAGGTGTTGGGACAGTGAAACAATAATCTTTTATTTTTCCTCATAAAAGTCCTTTCCTTCTTTCTCTGTCTTTCATCCCATAACTCAGAATTCACTTGTTTCTCATTGCGGGGAGCTGAACTGCCTACTTAAGGGCCAGATTCTGATTTCAGTGCAGTGGATTCAAATCTGTCTCACCCAGTAACAGTGATATCAGAATCTTCTCTTCTCCCTTTGATTGCTCCCCCTCTACTTCCCGGGCAAAAGGAAAATTATTTTAAAATGTTGAAATGTATGAAATTTGCCCCACTTTCTTCCTTAGGAGCTGTCAGCTCTAACAAACCCTTTGGGTTCTTCTTTTGATCTATTTTCAATTGTCTGGTGGGCAAAGCAAAGCTCCTCCTCAAGTCTCTTATTTTCTTATCTTCTGCTGTGACATGAATTTCTTCCTCTTCCAGTCCTCCCCCTCTGCTGCCTATAGACCCTCCGCTGCTCAGAGCTTTTCATCAGTCCCCTCAATCCCACGTGAATAACTACTGGTCGCTTTTGCTCCCTGCTCCATCTTGCTCCTCTTTAACGTTTTTAAACGCAAAACACCTTCCTGGTGTGTTTAACACCTCATGAGGGCTCAGACCGCCCCGGTGGCAGCGGCGCTGGAGGAGACAAGTGAGGAGCAGCTTGCAGCTGCTTCTGCCCACGCGCTTGCAAATGAGCTGGTGTTGGCAGGGGATCGTGCTCCGTTCTCACCCTGGCCTTTATTCTTAGTGCTTGCCATTCCCCTCAAGTCTGGCAAAAGCATGTTTTCTCTAGGAACAGGTCTCAGTTTATCTTGTCATTTGACATGCTCAGTCCCATCATCAACCTCACTCCATTTCTTCTCTTACCTTTGCATAGTAGTTAATGTTCCCTCCTGCATTTATCATAGGCTTTCTATGAGAGAAGAGACTGTTTTATACCACCACTCTCCAGTATTTACTCTAGGATATTACAATCTGCTTTCCCCAACGTGCCTGCACTGTGGCAGTGTCTGATCTGATTGCCTTTTGCCGCCTGCAGCCTCTCCTTGGTGCTCCTCTACAAAGCCCTCTCTGTTGGAAGCAGAGGCAGCTCACAGCTTCTCCTTTCACCCTATCCCTGCAGAATGAAGGTTGTGCCACTCTATTCCTTGCACTGCTTTTTTCTACAGTGGTCTCCAACTGTAGTGGAGCTCATTCTCCGCATTGCAGAAGAGCCATCTCCGCTGACCTGAGTGCCAATTCCACAGCCATAAATAGCGACCAGCGAGGTTCCCGCTTGAGCAGTTTGACCTTCATGTCATGACCCACCCTTTTCTCTTCTAACACTCTTGAGTTTCCCGTGGCCCGGATGTGGTGCCTTAGCTGATCTCCTCGACACCAGTGGATGCTCACCATTGCTCAAAGAAGTTAACCACATAGGAGTAGATGTATCTCACTCAGGTGCTGAAGAAGTTCTGCTGTTGGGTGGTGACTTCTAGTTCTGGCTTTACCAATTTTACTCTTTAAGCAATGTTATTTTGGCATGCTGCAATCCAGGACCTAACACCTGAACGTTACTTTGTACAGCTTGGTAAAGCACCTCCAGATTCTGGATCACCTACGCTAGAAGGCATCCAGGGAAATGCCTACAGAGGCTCAGTTGGTTATAATTCACGTGGGTATATACAGCCTTAGCAGCTGACCTTCTGTTTTCAGCTGGGTAAATATCATCAAAGATGTTGTGCATGTGTATTTCTGTGTAAGAAATGAACAGATGCAGAAAAGATGCTTTGCCACAGATGACTTTAAAAATTCTATGACAGCCTTTTGTTCCATTATAAGAGTTTATTTGAGACCTTGAGTGATGTTAGAAAATCCGTGGCAGTGAAACTCATTTCCCGAAGATTCACCTCACCTGCACATCTGGGAGCTAATAAAACACATCACAGTGTCTGGCTGCTGTCCTTTGAATTCTCTTCAGTCATTACAAAGCTGCTGCCAAAAGTACTAAGTGTCCTTGTGCTACCACAGTGAATACCAATAGTATCAGAGAAATGTAGGACACAGCGAAGTAGGTAAGAGTTGATTTTATGTTACATGTTGTTTTGAGCTACTTGATTTCCATTTTCTTTGAATGTTCCCCTCATAAACCAGTATTTTGGCCACAGAAGTCATGATTGAGGTTATTCAGCAATGCTCCTGTCCCTTTCCCAGGTGCCTTTCCTTAGTCAAAGTGCAGATAAAACAGCGTGCTGCGTTATTCCACCACCGCTGCTGCGGCATCCCCAGCAGCCCCTCTGTGCATTGCTGACAGTCTTCCCACTACCATTCGCAATTTGCTCCTTATTAACCATGTCCTCTTGTGCTACTGCTTGGATGGCAAGGTGGGGGAAATTTCGGGGGGGTTCTGTGGCTTACTTTAGTCATTTTTCTTGCTCCTTTTTATGGAGCTTATTGAAGGAATGACTCTGTGTTTTCTAGGAAGAAATGCTGACGTACTTCCAGCCCTGATGTTCAGTTTGCATTTTGTAAATCATCTGCACAGGGAAACAGGGGCAATTCCTCAAATTGGGTATGATATGACTTTTTTTGGGAAATGTTGGTGACGCTGCTTGAGGAACATTTTCAAATCAGAGCTAAGTTAGCCCTGCCATGGCGAGCGTTCCCATGCCTGGCTCAGTTCCAAGAGACTGTCAACATTTCTAGTTGTCATGGGGTTGTTAACTCACTTTCCTGTGTCTGCTTTTCTATCTACCACCACGGCCCACGCTTGCTGTGTTCTGCCTTCACACCTCGTCTCGTCCTGCATCTCATGCCGCAGTCCTTTATCCCGGCAGCCCAGAAGTTTGTCTCAACACTCATTTCCATACTTTGCTCTGCTGCCACTTTGCCAAAGCTGTTCTGTAGTTGGCTTTTCTACCTTAGCTAAAATTGGTCTAACACTTGAGACGTTGGTGTTGGCTTCTTAGGTGAGCATCTTCACCCATCAGAGCTTTGAACTTAGTCACTCTCCAATGCGTTTCCAGCTCTTACTTACATTCTGGTCCAAAATGCTTTAGTGACCCAACAGTGCTTTTGGCACAACGAGTCAGAGACTAACTTGGTATTCACAACTGGCCATCACCGCCCCGACACCTCAGGAAACTGTGAGAAATAGGCTGTGGTGGCATGTATGCTAGCCAGGATTCAGGTATATCTTGATTTGGACCATAATCCACCTTTTTTCCCTAATATTCTTGACCCTGACATACATTCACTGGTACAAAGACTGCTCATTCAAGCAGATCGCTGCTAGTCCATCAATCATTATGAGAGGGCTGAAATGCCAAATTGTACCGGATGCAATTTTGAGAACAGATAGTCATTTTGTCTGATGAAGCGTTCATATGCTGCAAAATGACAAATCGTGTTTATTTTCACATTGTCAAACTGTGCTTTTTTCCTGTGTTGGCACAATTGGAATCAAGTTTCCCTTAAGGGATAGTTTGGGTTTTATCCATCTGGTTTCCCTTCCTTCAGTAAGTCATCAGTTCTCCCTCATTAACATGGTGATCAACCAGGGCTTGATGGTTTCACCTCTTACAATCACAGCATGTCTATAAAGCCTGTATCATGGCTTGTCACTACCTGGGGGAGGAAATTTAAGGAAATGGACATTCATGTCTCTTCAAAGTCCCTACCGAGTTTATAATTTGAGACATAGTCATGGTCAGGTCTGGGGAATAGATACTGTTCTTGAACTAGATGAAACATACCCAGTACAATATGTGATGCTTTGTCCCTTGTATCTTCTGCCACTTCAACTTTCATACACGTGCAGCCTTGGGCTATTGCCTTCTCATTCTTAATTTCTACTTTTAGACCCTCTTAAACTGCCATTTTTTCAGGTTCCCGAAACATCCTTATTTTACAACAGGCAAGGTTTGCAGTTGTCATACAGCAGTCTAAAAAAGTAAGAAACAACTCTCCAGAATGAGGACCCAGGTAATCCTTGAGGATGTTTGGGGTAACATGCACAGAATGCACCTGGTGTCTTCTTCTGTAATGGAAAAACCCTCCAGATCTAGGCAGTAGAAAAATGGTTCACATTATTGGTATCCTTGTGAGATCTCTTGGTGTAGCAGAAGTTTACAAGGCATCATGTAATTACCTCTTTGCATAAAATGAATTATCGTGTGCTTTAATAGCAGGGAACGTCTCTAACCTGACATCTAGAACTGAACTCTTTCTTTACAAACCTTCTTTTGGCTCATTCGCACACCACAAAGTCATTTTTTATGAAAAAACCCCAAGGGTTACAGTGGAAAGTAGTGATACAGGAGCTCACTAGTTAACTCACTGGGAATATGCAGGATATTTGGACACTCCTGGAATCTTGTAATGATTGCATGTCTCTTCAATCCATGGTGGTTCATCATGAGATGATGGCATTGAGAGAAACGGTTGGATATTGAAGAAGCAATAGGGAAATTTCACTCCATAAACCATCTTAATTGCAGGGAATGCTTGCAATATGTCTGTCTTCATAATGCAGTGACCTTGAGTTGGATCTCCATTCATTTTTGAGTATGTCTTCCTCATTTCTATGCCAGCTTGTTGAGTTATACATAGAAGCTAAACCTCTAGAGATTGATCATGCACAATCAGTGATGCGGGACTGAAACAAGGCAGATGACAATGGGGAATCTAAAGGTTAGGAGAAAGGGGTGTAACTGCCAAACCCTGGTGATGGCTGGATTTGGGAAATGCAAGGCAAAGGTTTCAAAAATCATCTGCGTGATCTATCAGTGGAAAAGACACTCCACCAGGAGAGATTAGTGCGATGCATCCAAGAGAACGTGTTGTCTAGTTGAATACTCAGGGCTAGTGTCTAACCTTGGGAACAAATAACAGAGCTGCTGGTTGGAAAGAATAGGTTGTGAAAAAATGAAAGGAACAAAAATATTTTGCAAATGTAATATATCCTGGAAGAAAATAGAAAGGAAATATGCGGGACTTTAGCTTGAATTGGAGTTACTACTGACTTGGTTATTCCTGATTCCCAGCAGTATATGCAGCCCGTAAGGTGCCATACCCTCATGGAGGGTGGGTGCTGGCAGGGTTGGGTGTCTCAGGCATTTGGCAGCCAGGATGGTGTGTCCCTGGCTGTGGCCAGCCTCGTGTAGGAGATGGGGCAAGCTGGTCTCACCGGGGCATGTTGAGAGGGGAAGAAAAATGTTGAGCAGCTCTGGGGGAATAAGGGCCTGAGAAAGGAAGGCAGAGAGTGATGTAAAAAAGGAGGGGGGAAAGGAGTGCTTTGAGGCAGAGTGGGGTGGAATGGGAGGTGGTTTGCCGGGGAGAAGGAAAGGAAGCTTGGAAGAAAGTGGAAGGGAAAGAGAGCTGGGGAGGAGGAGGAGGAGGAGATGTGAAGGGTGGGCGGTGGGTGGCCGGAGGCGAGAAGAGGGCCTAGGAGGAGAGCAGGAGCTTGGCAGATTGGTGGTGCCTGCAGAGACAGGGACCAGATGGCGACCTGGGTCCTCCCTGAGCAGCTCTGCCTGCATCCACAGCCCTGCCCAGCCAAAGAATCGGTGCTCGTACTGCTGACAGAAGGTGAGGGGATGCACAAATCCACTGCCTGATGAAAATTAAGAGCCTGAAACTTATAATTCCCAGAACTGATTTTAAATTATTACAGTTAACAAATGAGCTAATAGATAAAAATGGAGACAGCTACCAAATAGATCTGTTTAAATTAACATATGCAGAAGATATTTCATTTGGCTCCCCCACCTGAAAATTTCTATTTCCTAATGCAAACTAAGCAGTGACAAATAAAAATGAGACTGCAAAAGCAACATGACCTCTTTAAGCTTTAATTATTCATTAGAACTGTTTTCTTCTCTGCTGAGATTCAGAGCAACACATTTAAGCGGGTTCCTCTCAGGTTTATGGAAGATGTAACTTCCTTGTTACACCAGCTAATAAATACCACAAAGCACAATGGCCCAACAATATTTGTAGAAACAGCATTTGGGAAAATGTGTTTAATGAATCAGAAGTGTCTTAATCTAGTCAGTCTTGAAAAGCAAAGCATATCATGCAAACTTACAATGCACTAAAGCACAGATGCATAAATATTTTATTGTCGAGATTTCCGAGTTTACTTTCAGTATTTCAGAATTGCATTTTACTATGAAATGTCTCTACCTGCATTGGGGAAAGATAATGGTGGTGGTAGCTTTGGGCAATCCAATCTGGGATCTCAGAACTGGTTTTAAATAATGTACCTGAGAGTCCCAGCCCTTATCAGCATCAGGCACATCTTCCACTGTAACCAGAAATGCTTATTGCTTTTTGCTGTCCTAGAATGGCATGGAAGTGACTGGCAAGGTTTACAGCTGGGAGGAGAAAACCAAGAAATTTTCCTTTTGCTGGAGACTGGACAAAAGACAGGGGCCCCTGTGCCCGGCTGCACGGGGCGTTGTGCCTTTGACTCCCTCACAGCCCTCCCTCATCAGTCCTTCATCTCTCTCCCTGCCCTTGTATAACAGCATCTCAGGGACCATATTTCCTCTCAATTTTTGAAAGCAGGAGAGGACCAGTTTGTCACCACCTTGGTGAGACCTCCCGAGAGGTACGCAGCTCGGGAGGCAGGCAGCAGCTCCGGCCGCCTGGGAACGGTGCCATGCACAGGGGGAGATTTACAGCTCCTCTCCCCTTCAGACACTTCATCTGGCGTGATGCAGAGCTGACAGCTCCTCATTTCCAGGTATTACAAACTCCTCTTCCTCCACAGGAGCCTGTACAGGCTGCCTGGGGTCCCACACGCTGAGCCCCCACCCCAGACAGCAGCCCCTGCAATGGTCCTGGCAGACAGGCACAGGCAGCCGAAGGGCAGCCTTCCAAAACCCGCTTCTCTTAACGGGGCCACGCTCTGGTACTTACTCAATCTTTACAACTCAGTGATATGCTGCCAATATATTTTTGCCAAGGAGACAAAAATACGTCTCTTCTTCCTACTCCCTCAGCCTCTGAAAAATCTCAGTTGTGTGCGAAGAGACTGTGTGCGCGTATATGTGTGTATATTTAGGGGGGGAAAAATAAGAGTTTCTGTTAATTTATTTTCCAGTTGAAAGTCTGCCTTGTAACCAGGGAAGCACTGTTTTCACCGTGTATAAATTTGGGCAGCAAAGCCTTACTTCGTGCTGAGCAGAAATGGCAGCGCGTGCAGTGGGAACTGGGAGCAAAGCCTTTAAGTGCCCCATGTCCCAGGTTCTCCTCTCTAGGATGAAGACATGATGGCTTATAAATAATTTGGGATTTTATGGGTCAAAGAGCCCTGTATTAGCAAAGTTGCCTAATGATGGAGAGGCATAATCCTTCTAAGGTGGGGAGCTCTCTGTTTAAAAGGTGCTTCAATCTGCCCAAGGGCCAGAGAGACTCCAGGTATTTAACATGTTAAGTTAACTTTTAATTAAGGAAGAGTGTCTCACACAGCCATGGTTTGGGATTCTAGCTATGCTCTCTGAATGGTTTTACTTTAAAGGCACCTGGTACAAAGAGGAGGGATGGGATTGGAGGCTTTTTCTAAGCTTCACAGCAACTTTGCAAACTACATGCTCAAAAAAGGTGTATTTCTTTTTCCTCCTTTCCTTTCCTTTTCCCCCAGACCTCGCATGACTTCAAGGCATTAACATCAAATGTTAATGAAAGTTTGCCAGGCTTCAAGGGCTGTGAAATGGAAGTTAAAAATCCTGCACCATAGGATGGCTCTAAAAATACTCAGTCATGTCGAAATATCAACCAGCTCCAGCAGCTCTCCTGCACACAGCACTATCGATGCATCAGGGCTTTTTCTCCTAAATAAGCTCTTGAGAAAGTTTGCCTAGTGACTATAGATTACTCATGCTCCATAGACTGGATTCACTGGGTTATGTGCCAGCAAATACCTACTGGAGAGTGAGGATCTGCCGTGTCATTTAACTCTGACAGTGCCCCGAGGGAAGAGCCAGCACCCGAGGGGGGATGCACCAATGCATGGCTGCTCTGCTGTGACTCCATCCAGAGGACTCATAAATGTGGCGTCCCTCCCCCAGGATGAGCACAGCCTGAAACACCAGCCCTGTGGATTTGCAAAGCTGAGGTCTGATGCCAGCCCGCTCACCAGTAGGGTTAGGCTCCAGAGCTCTGCTCTTTGGTGTCATTTATTGTCCAGGGTGCTGGGGTTTGTAGGCTGAGTTTCTACTTTTTAGGCATGGCAGCACCTAAACCCCTCTGCAGATCTGCTCCTAAGGGCTCTCAGGTAGGAGAGCCGTAACCCCATGAGATGTCAATGCTTTTCTGCAGCAGCTCCACATGCCTCAGGCGATCTTAGTTGATGCATCCTGCTAACCAGTGAATACTCAATATGCCAGATGCACCTTCATTGACTTCTGAGGGGCTCCAGCAGAGATACTGTCATCCCATTGTGTGTTAAAGGTTGATTTTTTTTCGATTTTTTTTTTCTAACAGTGCTCTCATGAGTGGGAATCCAGGAACTGGTTTTCCAGCACCACAGACTCCTTTTTCTTCTTTCTCTGAGAAGTGCAACATACTTTCTCCCCGTGAAGCAAATGAGGAGCCTGAACACAATGATTTGGATCGTGACTTCAAGCACAATCTTGAGTACGGTGTCTAACACATTCCCATCACAGGAGAAGCCACGGGAGGCTGTGACTCAGCTGCTCCTCTGAGTCACGCAGCATGATGCTCCCCTGCTCTCGGGGGACAGCACTTTGCCGTTAGCCTCTATCAGCAATGAACTACGGCTCTCCCTCGCTGGCTCAGACCTCAGCGAGATGTCTGGACCCCAAACTCTGGCCATTCCCCATGTCAGGGGATGGACAAGGGACACCGAGAACGTGTCCCCAGCCCGCAGCACCAGACCCAAGTGGGGAATTTGGTTCAGGTGTGTGCAGAAAGTTTCGTGTTCCCAGGCAGGGGCAGGCTGCCTGGTCCCACTCCAGCCCTTGTAAGTACATTGTGAGTCAAGCTCAAATTGCTATTTTTGAGCAAGTCACTAGAAATAATTCATGTATGTGCAAGTTGAAATTCTGCTTAAAAATCACCTGCTGCCTTGGAAGCTTAAAACCTGGGAGATCTACAGCAGCAGGTATTGAATTTCATTTTACTAGGTTCTTTCCAGCTGTTACAGTAAGCTTAGATCCTCACCCTGCATTTCTTCACTTTAAGGATCTTTTCTCATGCAAATAATGCCAATTCTAGTGCTGGCAGGACCAGCTGCACATGTAAGTGTTGTGAAGAATCTGCCCCTTTAACTGGACCAGATAAAGTCTTGCACCAAACACTGAGACGCATGATACTTCTTAAGTGAAAGTGCAAGTAATAAACCTTTTTCTTTTAAGGATTTCAAAATAAATTTCTGACTATTTAGTTAATTTATTTGACGGTATGAACCGAGGTTTTGGAAAGCAGGAAGGTGCAGGTTTATGTGTGTTAACTGTGTGAGCAACAGTGCAAAAGGAAAATGCTTTTTCATCCATATGAGCTTCTGTAAATTGTATTCTATTCTTAGGAGAGTAAACATAACATAAAAAAAAAAAATCTAATAATTTAAACCTTGCAGGAAAAGAGGCAGAAGCGATGGGAACCTCTGAAATGATAAATGTATGAATTTATTCCACTGCCACTGTGGGGTTTTAAATTAGTTTTATTTTTCTTTTCTTTCTTGTTGTTGACAAGTTGGGTTGCATTGCTATACAGTTATAATGTTTACAGATAAGAAAATCTTGAAGGTCAAAGATTCGGTTCTTAGTTATTCTTGTATAAGGTAATCTTCTTGTGTTGGTGACAACGGGGAATGATCTCATGTCGCCATGGGTACCTGAATCATTCCTGTCTAACAGCAACATTCTCCACTCCTATCCCCTCTCCTTAAGTTCTTGCATAAAAAAAAAAAAAAAAGATAGCTACAAGAAAAGCTTCATGTGTGATGCAAATGATGGACTGGAGGAAACACTTTTCTTTAAGAAAGTGCACTGTGCCAGTGGTCTCTCATACTGCACCCACACACAATTGGGGTGACGAATGAGTTTGTACTTGACTGCGACCAGTAAGAATTTTGCCATGAATGCTCCAAAATGCAGACCGAGTCCAATGTGTTATCAGTGTTCGTTACAATGCCTACTTGTAGACATCAAAACTGCTGAAGTTCAGATGGGTAACTTTGTCCCCATGGTAGCCTTGACCAGGGCGACACACAGCAAACTCAGCTGCAGCTGTAACTTGTGTTAGACCAGCACGAGGAAACTGAAAAATTACTGATATCCAGATTTTGCGGCAGAAGTGAGACCATCATCTGCCCACAGCTGATCATGGCAGGGACATGGCAGGGAAAGCAGAGAAGCACGGTGGGGGGAAAAAAAAAAAAAAAAAAGACAACCTTAATTCCACCTTCCCCTGTTTCTGCAGGTTTAGTTCAGTGCTCTAATACCTGCTGGATGTAGCTTTCCTTGACAGTTTTGTAACATCTAAAGGACAGAAAAGAAAATGAAGAGGAAGCAAAGTGTACGGGCCTTGATCGTGACAGGGCTACAGCTCTTTGTTAGCTTTACTCCCTGCTACAGCATGAAAGTTTTTGGTCTCTGCTAAATCGTGCTTTGAGTCAATGTGGATGGATCATGTACATGAAAGACCAGGAGCAACAGTTTCTAGAGGCTGACAGCATGGTTGTGGATCAAGACTTCTGCCTTTTTCTTTATCGATGGGAGGGACTGAAGTCTAAATTTGCGTCTTTGTGCTGAAAGTCTTTATTCAATCTTATTTTAAGGGGAAAAAAACCCACACAACAACAACAACAACAACAACAACAACAACAACAACAACAAAAAGAGTACTCTCCAGGAAGGGGGATCCAGCAGTGCACGCTACACATTTTTCTTGATAGCAGGATTTCCTTTTCACTAAACCATTTTTGACTCCAGTAGTATCCAGCAGCCAGGTAAACCAGAAACCTCAGCTGGAAGATTTAGACCTGCAGTTTCTGGCAACGGGACAATATAGTAGAAATCAGATAAACCAGCTTGTACATACCACCTTGCTGTGAATTAGGACTGTTCTTGCATTTCACTGTTGTACAATCAATTTTCAGAATAAGAACCTTTCTTTTACATGGTCGGGGGGTTAATTCAACCCTGGAATAAATGGGCAGCTAACAATGGGCCAAACTCAGCTTGGATGTTGCTCTAGTTAATTAAGAAGAGTAGCATCAGGGCTAAATTTGGCAAGGAGTGTTTAAGTGACTGCCTTCAGAGGCAGGGAAGAAAAACCCTTGCTTAGCTCACTGCATCCAGCTCTTCAAATGCAAATTAACCTGTCAACATCTGCATGCAGCCACACAGGACAGCTGCAAAAAGGAGCTCCCAGCACCCAGAAGAAGGGCTGGAAATGTTTAGTTCCAAACAGCTATTTTCTAAAATAATTTCTAGTAAATAAGAATACATTTAAAGTGGTAAACTGAGCATCTGCTACATGAAACGAATGGAGGACAGCATGTGAAAAGAAACATATGTCAAGTATGCACTTCAGATGCATTGACTACTTGCCTCCAAAACAGAGCGAATTTAAACATATTTGCAGCAAACACTGAGAAAAAATTGCCTCTGCAACCCAAAGAAGAGCCTCAAATAATAGCAGAATTTAAGTTTGGCCATACCTTGCCTTTCCTGTGGTGGAGGAGAGCAGATCACTGTATTTTGGCTGCTGCCTGGCTGCTTTAACTGAGGCACACGTGGGGAATGCCAAGCCCAGACAGCTTTTATTTGGATCAAACAATGTCCCTTTACCAGTGCATTTAAAACCCGAGCAAACCAAGTCACTGCTGGAGCCAAATCATACCAGATTCAGTTCACAGGAGGGAAGATACGAAAACACCCCTGCGCTTTTTATAAAGTATCTTATATGGCAGCAAAAGAGACGGTGACAACCTTACTCGGACTGATTCAGCAATGCGTACAGCAGGAACGAGCTCCAGCGCTGGAAGGGGATTGCTTGTGACTCAATCTCTTTCTTCAATACACTGCAACTCAGGGAAATTGCATTTCAGTATTTTGTTGAGCCCATTATCCTCAGACAAAATCTTTACTGACTTAACTGAAGCTCTTACTTACAAAACAAGTACAGGATAAGGCCCCTTCAGCAAGAAAGGAGAGGTTGGATTTCAGCTCTAAAGGGTGCAACTCATTTTATGAGGCAGCATGCGGGAATATTTCACTCTTGCTTTCAGTATAACAGGGCATAGGATAAGCTCTGATGTCTCTTTTTTTTTTTTGGTCAGGGAACAATCTCACTACCAAACCTAGGACGCTGTGCCCTCTGTCAATCTGCTGAGGCTTTGCTGAGGTTTTGCTCACGCGGCCGTGATCTCTGGGTGCAGCCATCTCATATGTCCCCTTAGGAGAGAGGGAAACCAGGATGGAAACAAGCCACCAGCAGCTTCTGCAGAAATCATTTTGCTATGATAATGAGGTATAATTAAACAGGAATTAAAAATCCCCTATCTATAACCCACGGCTTGTGTCAACACTTCTACTCATCTGTGGGTTTTTAGCCCAAGTCAGCACTGAGGAAATAGTGAAGATCTTTGACTCAGTTGACAGCATTGGGCTTGGTCCCTTTCACCTCGGTGTACCATAGCATCTTACTAACTAACACAAAATGAGAAGAAGAAAGAGAAAAGCCTCTGGAAAATCCAGAAACCTGCCAGAAACAACTGCGGTTCCCAGGGTGAAGCTCAGAAAGGAGATACCGCTTTCTGCCCCTTTGCAGCACCTTTACCTCTTTGCTTGGGTTTTGCTTCGATATTTTTTTTCCTCCTGATCCTGGGAACCACAATTATGGAAACGAAGAGCCTCAGTTGTAACAGTGGTGAACTGACATGGCCCAGCAGCGGAGCCGGGGTTTTAATCCCCTTGGCTTGCAGAGCAGCACAGTATGCTATTGAGTGTGTTTCCACCATGGCAACAGCGGTGGAGCTCCAAGAATTCGATTTCCACAGTGCCCCTGGGCCTTGCCTTGACATCTTCATTGTTTCACAGTGAAATAAATAAATAAAAATCCAATAGTAGTGTAAAAGCAGTGCAAAATATGGAATGCTATAGAACAGGGTTACTTAATGGTTAATTTAGAAAGGAACATATCATTAAAAACGTATGAAGGTGGCTACATATTGATGCTGTATAAATATTTAAAAGGATGCCTCTCGTAAGGGCAGCGTTTCAAGCTACACCTAAAATAACGTGTGCGAAGGAAAATTAAAAGAATATTTCACCATTCAGACTTGTTTAATCTGCCTTTGAAAGGCTTTTTCAGCCCGGCTACTGAATATTAGTATGGGAAAGGATATCAGACAAAACTCATTTTTGGTGTAATTCTACCAAAGTCAGCAGAGTTAAACTGAAGATGATTTTTCTGGCCTTTTAAATAGAGTGTAATTTTCTCCATGGGTAGTTATTAAATGCTATTGAGAGAGATTGCTGCTGCTGTTGGAAGGGCTTTCTGGAGAGGTCACTCTGTCCCATGTGAATAGCACCAGTGAAAAACCAGAAGGCTTGTAGTTTTTACAACTTGAAGAGTCCCTGGGGGCTCTAACTACACCGCACATCACTGCCTGACCCAAAGCTAAGAGCACATATCTGTTCTGAGTTGAGATATCCTGGCTTGACATCCACTCCTACGTTGCAAGAATTCTGCCCGTAGAAATTGTTTAAAATATTGGAGGGGGCATTGCAAAAGATATGCATGTGGACATTTGGTCCCATCTCTGTCAGAGAGGACAGAGTCCTTAAGTACACTTTCTGAGGCTCAACTGCCATTTTGGGGCTGGTTAGGGTTCGTATCCCTTTCACCAGCTGTCCTAAGCACTGGTTGAGAAGGGCATTCCCTAACCTTCCTGTTTTGGACTCCGACTCTTGTAGCCTTGTCTGCACATGGACCAATTTGAAGGCTGCAAAAATGTCCAGCTGAGCACCTACTGCATGTCCTCAAGACATGAAGACATCTTCAGGCTGAAGAAGTCCCAGACTAAAAGGTTCCTATTTTTTTGGCATTGGCAAGATCAGTGTGTGGGAAGGCACCATTGCTGTCAGCAGCTCTCAAAAGGTACCTCGAGGATCTGGATCTCAAGTGTAGAGAAGGAAAGTAGTAACCTTCCTGCAAGTTGACATAGGCAGGTCCTCACCCAGCACACACGTTTCCAGAATTGCTCTTTCAAGGCACCTGGTTTTCTTTCTGCATACACAGGCAGCTCAGCTGTCCAGGCAAGGACCCTGCCCTGTCTTGCAGAAATCAGGAGCTCAATTCTTAGGCAATGCAGCACCAACCTTTGTCTGGATCGTGCATAAATCAAGATAAATCTTGGCTTAAATGGGGGCCAAACCCAGAGAATTATTTAACCATTTTACAAAAAGCCTAACTAGAAAGACTCTTGGGATGAAAATGAGAACACATGAGACCTCATAATTTATATATGCATTAACTTCCCACTGGTGAAATTAAAATGCAAAATAGTATCTCTAAACAAAATTGTGAAGCTCTGTCCCTTGAGATAGTTAAAAATTAAATGGGCAAAGCATATACCAGAGGATCTATTCTTACCCTTGTAGGACTTTGGGCTAGATCGTAGGTATTTTCTCCCTCTCACAGCTACAATGCTGAGCTCCAAGAAAGGATTTGTCTGTGCAGTACAGTGAAGCTCAGCAATAATTACCCATTGTGCTATGTGATGAGCCATCCTTTTGGTTCTTCAGTAACCCGTGCACCTGGACTTTAACTAAAACCAAATAATATGCACAGAAAACATTTTTATGTAAGAGGAGGTGAACATCACTAAAAATCAGAGAGCCTTTGTATGGCATGCCAAACTGCTGAAGCGAAAAAATGTCTTCAGTGAAAGGGCTCAGATGTGAGCATGTTTCAGTGCACAGCTCCAGGAAAAACTCTGATAATAAATGTGAGCTTGTTATCGTTGCTTTTCAGTGGGAAGTAAAGCCGGAAGCAGGGTCGTGCTGGCTAATTGAAGCTTACATTTTCATTCAAGCACTGCATTTTAATTATAAACTGGTGACACAAGTGTCACTTAGTTCTTATCCTGTTTTAAGTGTGCATACGTATAAAAAATATTTTCAGTTATTAATTTATTCTTGTGATCATATTCATTATCCTACATTATGTCTACCAGGCACGTGTCTAATGACATGTTTGATACACGCTAATTCTTATGCCTCTTTTAATACAGGGCTTACACACACATTTTAGGCTGAACACAGTGCCAGTTGGCCACCAAAACAAGTGCACATTAATGCTATAAAATCAGCATTAGGAACTGCGTACCCATATTCTGGCCAGCTGCAACCACTTGCTCAGCCCTCCCGGGGCAGAGCCGTCATGCCAGAAAAAGGGATAACCTGTGGGAGTAGCCACATCCAGCGCTGATGTCTGGAGATGCCAACGTGAGGTCCTGGCTGCTCAGGTCTGGCCCTGATCCTGAACCACTTGCCCTTCGTCCAGCTTCTGCGTGTGAATGCTCCTCTGATCCTGCAGCCGAGGGTGTTGGCTCTTTGCATGGCCGGAGCCCTGGGTAAGACTTGGAATTCAGGTGGAAAATTTCTGGCCTCTTTTTCCTTCTCTATGGGGTTTTGCTGCTGTGTCCAAAGGCTGTCTCCAGCTAGAATGCTGCCATTTATATACAGAAATTAAAATAAAATGAGGAAAAAGGTCACTGGGAATTGGCTACCGAGAGACACAAGGTAAGTCATTAAAAGTCAGACCAGGAGTACAAGTGAAAACAAGGGGAATATCCCTAGAAAGCAAGTTATGAAGGTAAAGCTCTTTCAAAGACATCAGATGGAATGGGATAGCTATGTTTTTCCCCTCTTAATTTGCTACCAAACTATAAAGAGAATTCTATTTTAATAAGCACTACCGTAGCGGGACACTGCAAATGAATTGTTCGAATGGCTATAATTAGAAGTGATACTTGTGAGTCTAGCCCTAGCGTTATTCCCAAATACTGCATGTTTTATTTCAGGTCTTGCATCTTTAAGGATCCCAAAGCATCTCCAAAACCGTCTGCATTTGCCAGCACTAAAGGCAAGGACAAGAGGACAGGAAAGCATGCAGAGCAAAGGAGAAACGCTTACCAACTTCTGAGGCAAGCCTTCAGTCTACTGAGGAAAACCACAGGATGTTTAATCTCGTGATTAGCAGATAGTGACACAGTCTTGGATAAATATTTTTGGAAGCACCTAAGTAACTTAAAAAATTAAATCCTGTTGACTCTCAGTGCAACATGAGGTTCAAAGACAAACCACTGGAAATATGGTTAAAGTTCATAAACCACAGCCCTTGAAAAGACTGCTCATCATCTCGGAGCATCTTTTGTCGACAGACAAAAATGTGTTTTCGCAGCGGGGGGGGACGTGGACCAGCTCTGATCCAAATGCAGGGTGGGCAGATCCAAGCAGCACAAAGCCTGAGCCAAGAAACTCAGCCTCTTGCCAGGTTTATTGGCTTGGATTCAGCACACGCATAAATATAGAGGGGCTTTTGGTCTGCGTCCTACCCGTCCGTCTGGAAGAGGTTGGTCTATCTGGGAAGAGCACACTGGCGAACCCAAAATTGCTGTAATGGCAAATAACTGACAGTCTGCTGCCTGCTGGCAGGAGGATGAGGATAAACACCCAACTGGTTAGGGTTAGCAACGCTAGTTTTGAGAAGCCATTTTCAAACTGTTACTTAGCTCCCTGATTTATTAATTGATATTTTATCATGTCTAGGATAGCATTGCTTGATACCGATGTTTTCCAACAGTTCCCCTAATAAAACCCAATTGAAATCATTAATAATGTTGCTGAGCTCTAATTGTACAGAATAAACCACTGTCAGCTGGGTGTATGTCAGGTGGCAGAGCGGGTCCAGGGGATGCTAAATTTGGGAGGAAATGATGAAGAGTCTGGGGCTCTCCCTCTGCAATCGGCACTGGAAACCAAGTTACTGAAGTTCTGGCAGTTCACAATTGCCAACAAATAACCTGCCCACCACCAGCAGAGGCATATCTGGAGAATAACAATCTATTTTGGGCTATTTACTCCACTGGCTCAAGCAACAGAGCTCTGTTCAGTGAATCTGAGGGCTTCGACCCTGTTCATGATCCATGTGGATAAAAATGTGATGTGACATAATGCAACTTGCTGTTTCATCAGCTTGCTAAAAACGAAGTAACACACAAAAAACCCAACTCTAGCCAATTTTGCATTAAAATGTATGCAAGTATGTAAAGGAGCATTGCTATGGGTTACCTGAGTTTGGAAGATCCACTGGACAAAGATGATTAAAGCCCACGATTGCCATTAGTGAGTCATATACAAAGGGATATTACTAACCTTCATATCTGGCTACCCTTGAAAACTCAGTCTAAATAGCCACAAGGTCTTCCAGCGTTAAGAGTTTGCTATTTCATTTGCTTGCGGGCAGCTGAATGCTGGGGGCTGAGCTTTAAAAAACCAACAGCATGGCAATTCTTACAACAGAATTATCCAGTGTCTTGCTAATAGCCATCACTGATATTCAGTGAGCCATGAGATAGGTATGCACAGCTCTAGGATAGGTATATGCAATAAGTTGTATTTTAGATTTGATTATATTTAGGCAATGTACCTCTAGCAAGATCCTATTTCAAGTCATAATTGCGACATGTCATGGTTCCTTTTTAATGCCTTGCAGCAACAATAGATAAACTATGCCTCTGGGATGCAAGGAAGATACAATAACAATCCTAACATTATTGAATGCTATGTATTTGGGCAGGAGAAAATTTTCAGTCATCCATATTCTACAGAAAATTGCATTATTTAAAATGTATAAATGGGAGAAAACTGATCTAAAACCTCCAGCAGAGAATTGGCAGTGACTTAAAAATGGTTATTAACTAAATCTGAAAAAAAAAACCTGGCAGCTAAACAAGGGTGGTAATTCCTTGCTGAACTGGGTACCTCTCCCACTCAAACAGGGGATGCTTGTCGCTTCTGAATATCTTTGAAATATTTGGCATTATCAAGCTAACGGGACTGGCTAAGTGAGAAGCATTCAAAGGGCATAACTAAGTGGCACAATTCCAAAACAGCAATTAAAAGGCGGAATGCTTGAAAAAGAACAATAAAAGAGGTTAATTCGTATCAGGGCCTGGCAATCTGCACAGGAAATACTGTAATTCCATAACGCACTCTCCCTTCATCCATTTCTCCATACTGCGACCGCATGTTTATAATCTAGCATTCTTTTGCATATAACATTCGACAAAAAATGACTCAATTCTATTGAAGAAGAACTTACAGTGCTATTTGTAAAGTAAGCAGGAGCCTGGATAAACACATGGGAAACAAAGTAAAACAGGTAGAGAAAACAAACCTCGTACCTTTTGACAAATACAAGATTATACATTTTTCATTGGCAGGATGGCACAGAGATGCTTGAGAGTTAAGAAGAGAGATTTAAAATCCTAAATTTCTACCTGGGACAGTATCTACCAGTTCTCTAAAGAAAGACTCTCACACCATCATTGAAAAGCCGATTTAGAAGGTATCTTTTTAGCAGAAGGGAAGTTATAACATTTCAGCGAGGAGATGCAGAAAAAGAATGAGAACAAAGATGTTAAGATGACAGGATGCCACAAGAAGGAGGAGAAAGAGGGGCTGGACTATCTGCCAGGCTAAATCAAGAACTGCTTCAACACTTTCACTGCATTTGACACACACATGCAACAACTGGCAAAAATGCCCCCAGACTTGATGGGAAATCTAGCTAAAGTCAGCCTAGGCTGGGCTATCCATCCTGCGGGCAGCTTGCCCTGAGGCTTGCTATTTTGAGATATTAGAGAGGCCACTTATCATTAATATTATAATAAATCCCAGTACAGAGAAAGTCACCATCTCCAATGTTGCTGTGGTTCCCAGCACCTCTGTGTGCCCCTCAAAATAGCCAGAACAACCGCTCTGAAAGAAAAAATATGAGCTGGAGCCCAGGAAAGAGCCACCTTCCACTCTAAAATTTTGAAGGTAAAGTGAACTGATGTACTTTGAGAGTGGAGACAAATAACTAAAGGAAACAACTATCTGGGAATAGAAGAGAGAGGACAAAATATACTGTAATTTTACTGATCAAAATATGCTGAAGAAGTGAGATACTTTAGGGCAAGGCAGAAAATAGCAAGAAGCCCTGCACAGCACTGGAGCTGTCTACTGAAAACATCCTTTTGTTCTGAAGTCATAAATGTGTATCAGCCTCTCAGACATACGGGCAGTTGTGCATTTATCCTGTTTATTTTACTACTCCTGTGCATCCTGCCTTGCCATCTGTCGGTAAGAATTTGGATGCTGAACCATAAGTCTGCGACATAATAAATACCAGTAAACAGAAATCTAAAATGTAGAGAAGCACAAAGTAATGTTTGGAAGAAGCACCAGGTTTTCAGTTTGATAGTATGATTTATTTCCTGAGATGAGTCTTGGCTCAGAAAAGAAGGACCAGCAGGAAAAGGTCCAACTGAAGGGACAGATCTATGATCCCTTCTTATATTGGCTTCATATTGGCATAATTCCACTGCCTTCCTAGAAAGCAGTTAAATTTACGTAGGTGGAGAATCAGACTTAATCCTGTCCCTCAAGGAAGACATGCTTAAACACAAAATATTGCATGTATAAAACATACGTTGCAAGCAAAATGCTTCAAACCCAGTTAAAGTAGTGTTCATGCACCTTATCTGAGCTGGGCAGCCCAGTTGCCATGTCCCGGTTTCTCCACATCTTGTTTTCTCTTTTATTATTAGTATGAGAGGAAAGTGGGTGGGAAGGAAGCACAGTTATCCCTCCTAGTCAGGGGCAGAAAGATAAAGTAACTGGCCCCAAACCAGGCAGGAAACCTAGCGAAGCCCAGACCTACAAGCCCACACATCCTCCTCCTCCCTCTCCATTTACAGTTTGGGGATACAGAAATCACTGCTCGGCTCTTTGACACACAAACCACACAGACACCAACTAAATATCTGGGTGCTGAGAGGTATTAGTAACAGACTTCAAATTACACTCAGTACCTAAGTACTCATACCTCTTCAAAAGAATTAAAAATGCGATGAAAGCACTAGCCTCTCCTCCTAATATTTTTTCTTTTTTTCTGTTTCTGTAAAGATGCACAAGGCTACAGAATGGAGATATCAGATATACTCCCCTTCTCCCCCAGCTTTCTAAGGAGGTTCATGTGTTTTGTACCTGTCAAGACTCTGAGCAAAGCTACAGGTTGGACAGCAGGGCAGAAGTAATGCAGAGTGACCCAGTGAATAGGACAGGAGCCACTGGAGAAATAATTACTGTGTTGAAATTTCACAGGAACAAAAAAATACATCGTCATATTTGCCTGTTTTACCAGTTTACACTGGTGAGGGTTAGTAGAGCTGCCAGAGGCAGGGTAAGCCCTGATGAGGTGCAATGAGCTCCTGCCAGTATCTAAAAAGAGTAATAAAAGCCCATGGCAGAATCACAGAATGCTTCGGGTTGGAAGACACCTTAAAGATCATCTAGTTCCAGCCCCCCTGCCATGGGCAGGGACACCTTCCACTAGACCAGGTTGCTCAAAGCCCCGTCCAACCTGGCCTTGAACGTCAGTTAAAGGTAATGGCTGCTGGAAGAAGGCCAAAGACCACCATTATATTACACTGCAAAGGTCCCCACGAACCCCAAAATGACTTACTATGGCTCTGACAGATACTACCACACATGCCATCTGTCAACCACCTACAATATGCGGTATAATTATATACAGAATAAAAAAGTAACTATAGCACAACACAGCCACAGGTATTCTATTTGTATAAGCCAGTGCTTCCTTGACTCTTCACAAAACATTTCTGAAACCTAGGTAAGATTAATATTATCCTCATTACATCTTGCACAGAGGAAGAAGTTTTACAGCTGGATTACAAATGTGCTTTCATTGGTTTACAGCCTTCGGGGAGTATCGTTAATGCACAGAAAGTCTTTGGGTTCTAAGTTTTGCACTGGGATATCTGACATGCTGAGAGCCACGGAGAAAAACCGAAAACCTTCATGTAGCCTGATAGCTCCCTACTGGCTATATAGCAGATCGAGTTCAAGAAAGCAAATTAATTCATGAAAGCGACATATATTCAGGCAATTAGCTTCAGATCCCTGTTTCATAGAGCGTCTCAGGAAGAATGGATGTTTTGTTACATCAATATGGTCATTTGAGACCCTCTGTTCCAAATGTTCAGAGGTGCATTTAGGAGTTTCGTGCTTTTTTTATTTGAGAAGAGAATAGGTAATGCCTTAAACCATCTTCTGCTGACCGTTTCTCCAGAACAAAATTTCTCAGTATTTTAAAATATGTTATGCTATGGACAATGTTTTGAAGAGATTGAACTCTGCATCCCTAAAGATCGCTCCAAATTCAGAAACTCTCTCTAGCAAAAGGAATGCTCTTGAAAAAAATTAACCTAAAAAGGCTGTCAAAAATCACTCTATCAGTTGCTGGCAAAACTGCACTGCTTCAAACACTGTTACAAAGGTGACACTGGAGCTCTAAGAATTGCTTTTAGAAACAGTGAGTGCAGCACAGACACTTTCTCAGCAGCACGTGTTTTACCAAGGAAACGGAGATGGTATGAGCAGGATGTATGGAAAGAAAGAATGAAAACATGGACTGAATCTCAGAAAACTGTTTACATTTGTTTTGAAAGATTCATGGATAACAGATCACTCTTCAGGACCTATAATGCATGTACAAAATACATATATGTTGTCCTAGAAAGAGACTACAACACAGACAGGGCAAGTTTTTCATAGCAGAGACACCCATTTGTGCATTCTCCATTTGCAGCTCCCTTCTCTCTTAGTGTGAATACAGGCTCACATGCCTGTAAAGTCCGAGAAGACCAACCATCTCTTAACGTGCCTGTGGATACAACCTCCAAGGCAGGTCATGTCTGATACTGAAGTGATGTAACGTTTGCTCTTCGACAAATAAAACTTCAGCAACAGCATCTGAATATAAAGTCTGCATTGTATTTAGTTTATTGCAAATCGTGGTGGTGCTAGGACTTCATAGCTCTGCTTTGGGAATACTAAAGAATATTCCTTCTTTTTGGATAAGCCGTGAATTTGCAGTATTGATGGATAGCAGCCTTCCTTTATTTGCTTGCCTCAAACATTTGTATAAGCATTTTTATTTTGTTTTCAAGAGTATCCATGGAAGCAGCGCATGCGCACGCTGCAGTTCCCATGTTTGTGCGCATTCATCCAAGCCGGAAGACTCACAAATAATTGTGCAAATGTGCGTTTGTGCAAGTTTTTAAGTCATAAATGATTTACTCGATCCTTCCTCCCAATCATAAATGTTCCAACCACCCAGTCAGGAAGGACGCATGGTTCCACATGAATTAAATAACCAATTGCACCACTCGAAAAGTAAATGGCAAACAGGGAATACTAAAAGCAGTAGACACAATGGGTTCAAAGAGATTCATATGCTGAAGTGTTTAATAAAATACTCTTTGAATAAATTTAAATTACAAGTACATTACTTGATTTCATATCTTGATGTCAGAGAGCCTGCAGAGCTCTCTATTGCAAGCTGTCCTATTAACTTCAGCACGATTGTTCACCAAGATAAGCAGTTTCAGTGGATAAAGTGGTGTTTTTAAAATATTTTTTTTTCTAGGCAAATATTTTAACAGCAGATCCTGCTTATAAGTAAGACTGTGCAAGGCTTACATAGTTGTGCTGCACATTTACTATAGGAATAGGGGCTGCTGGAAAAATAATGGTGGTTTAACCTCTTCTCTCTCAGGTTAGCTTGACCATGAAATGATTGTTCATAAGACACAGCATTTGCTGTGTTTCCAAGACTCTGTTCTGCACCATCTTGACAGGGACCCACAGCTTGTGACAACTACCATAGCTCGAGTGTGGACACGGGATGTAAGAGCAGCCACTTGAAATGGGGCTGATTTGTTCTTATTATTAATTTGTGGGTTGGGGTGCAGATTTCAGGTGTGTATGGCTGCATGGGGGCTTCATCAAAAACTTCTTACTCCAGTGACAGTTTAACTTTAGCTGTCAAAAGTGCAGTTATTGTAGATGCCGTGGCCGCAGAAAACCAAACCCCAGCTTTTCCAGGGAGTCCCTGGGCCATTTTACTGCAGAGGCCCAGTCGAATCACATCCACTTCTGCTATACGCACATGCAGACCAAGAATTATTTTAAACAGTTTCCTACCTAAGGCAATTATCTTGGATAGAAGTTTTTAAAATCCATGTAAAAATACTGCTATTATTTAAAATCCACTCAATGAGCCTCCTACCTCCACCTTTGACAAACATGCTAAAAGAACAAAATCGGGATTATACAGGCAAGAATTTGACTGATGTATCATTAACGCTACTTCATGAGTGACTAAGCTCCATAGTAGTATCAACTACTAGTACTGAAACATGACTTCATCCCCAAGACAACTGCAGCTCTAAACAAAGACAATATGCTGGATCCCTAAACTGTATCACTCCAGTTACCATTACAATGCTAATTTGTTGTAAAATGTTGTCTCAAAGAAGAAAAACAGGAAAACATTGAGGAACACCTAATAATTTGATCAGAAGGTTATTCTTCTCCATTCTGTTTCAACAATTTTGTTTGAAATCTTGAGAATTGGGGATACTGAACAGGTGATGGTTCAAAATCCAGAATACAGGTTGTTTTATGGATATAGTTGAGAAACATTTTAAATGGAAAGTTTCAACTGACCTGAAATTTACTCCACAAAACGCTTTATTCATGTCAAAAGCAATCTGAGAGGCCGTTTAAAGTATTTTCAGCTTTTGCACATTTGCCTCTTAGGTTTGTCTTTTTGAGATAAGAGCGAAATGGTGCTTAAAACCATTAAAATAAATTAAGTAGGTTTTTGTAATTATTACTCCAAAACACAAAAAGAGTTCTAAAAATAGGTTTGAAGCCAGACCATTTAATCACATATAAAAATCTATAACTGAAATTATTTTCTTGCTGTGTATCTTCTCAGAGTTGCAACTGTTATGTTGATTTTACTAAAAGACCCATCCACTCCGAAGGCGTGATGCTCTGAAACAATCAAGGGGGTGTTGTTTTAAATCAGCTTCTAAAAATGGTTTTATTATATTATGAAACAAAGGAACCTTTCCATGGTGAAATCAAAGTCCCATGATATGGTTTAAAATATGAATACTTTAATGTATCTATAGATTTTATCTTACAAAGACAGAACATACTGAAAATGTAGGAGAGAATGTAGTCTCTGTTCCTCATATCTGTGAACAGATGACAGCTTTCTCAAATTGTCCATTCTTAGCACATATTTGACAACTTTAAAATTTGTAACTTTGTAATTCGATTAAGAGCATTTGAATTTTGAGCAGAAAAGCTCAATTGCTGTTGGATAGATGGGTCCCATGAAATGCTTTTTTGCCCCCTGAATTGATAAGGATTCAAGGTCCACTTGCACACAACTGCTGGGTGCAGTTTTTCAGCAAATACCCTTGCAAATAAAACGTGCTCAGGAAGGCACAGGCGCTGCCCCACTGGTGCAATGAGACCCGAGATCAGCCAGCAGTACTGGGCACTGTTTGCAACGCTGCCCATTTCTCATGACTTCACTGACTTCTTTTTTTAAAAATGAAGTTCTGACTTAAGCCCAGTTGAAAACAAGGCAAAAATTCCACCACTTCCAGCCAAAGCTGCACTTCATTTCTATGAATGAGATTCCTGGAAGACCACACAGAAATCCTGACTTTGGGAAACTCAGGGATTTCTCTCAGAGATGACAGGCCCAGTCTAGCAGAGCAAGCTCAGCAACTCCTGCAAGATGCAAACAAACTTATTTTCTGTGGAAAACAGAGTCTGAAGACGCTAGAACAAGCTCAGTGAAGATCACAAGATTCGGTTCAAGTGGAGGATGCTCAGCATCTCTCAAGCAAACTCAGGAGCTCTCAGATGCAAGCCCTCATTTTCCAGCTGTCATAAAAGCCCATATCTAGAGTTAGATTTCCTGTAGGAGTCATAAAGTCAAGCATTATTATTACCCATAAACCTTCACATTTCAGTAATACTTTCTCTCTTTATTGTCTAAAAATATTTCCTTGTCCTACAGCTATTCTACGTATGCATACTACTATTAGCTAGCAAATCTGATATTTTAAGAAAATAATGATGTCACACTGTAGCCTTAAATTGTTAGCAAAAGGAAAAGATGAGAACAGACGTGAGGATGAGGTGCTTCTACCATGGCACAGCCCTTTCTGGGGAGAAAAAACCCTCTGAATACAGACTCTGAACTATAGCTGGGCTCGTCTGGGCTGAGCTGTCTGTCAGTTAGAATAAACCTGGAAACCAGGTTTGTAAAGTTCATGTGTGCTAAGTTGTGCTGATGGAATGAGGTGCACTGCAGCCGATATGCCAAGCGCATTACTGTGGGAAGAAAGACTCGAGCGTACCCCCACCCCCACGAGCCACAAAGCAGCTCGGCAAAAGTCAACAGCTTTCCTCTATGCTCTCTCCCTTTTATCCAGCATCACGGAGGCTCTGTTAGCTTTTGTGTGGTGGGAATGGACCCAGTGGGTGAGGGGTTCAGGGCCACCGTGGCCCTGGCCCCCACTGCCAGCGCCTGCCCGCGGCGTGTCCCTTTCCTGGGGATGTGCTGGTTTCCCACGGTCCGAGCTCCGCGCGCTCGCCTGACAGATGTTGTTTCCCATCTGGGCTTTCCGATCTGCAATGCCAAATCCTTCAAACACCCATGTGGTTCTTTGTCCCGGTAGTTACCCACCGCGCCTTCTCTACAACTCCATTTTCAGAGAGGGAGCCACATGTTTGGCCTCTGCGGGCAACGGGGTGTCCTGCCTCAGCCACTAAAACACGTATCTTTTTATTTGTTAATATTATCCAGCCCGACCCTTGGGTTGTATTAAATAACCCCGAGTCCACACTAAAGCACTTGAACAGTAGCAACATCTTCGCCCAGGTTCCCAGCATCTCTGTCTGAGGGTAGAGGGGAGGAACTTGGCTTTCCGCTGTCCTGCCCGAGAGCTGTGGCTGAGCCCCAAGGCCCCTGAGGCCAAAGCCCCGGGGGGTCCCCAGCCTCGAAGCCTGCAGGGCTCAGATGCGCCCCAAAGGACCAAAAAGTCCCGAACCCGCCAGGAGCCCCCCCAAAAGCCCTGAAGTCCCGGGGAGGCGGCGGGAGTGAGGCGAAGGGGGGGGGGAGCCGCGGAGAGAGGTCGCCCCCCTGGGCAGAGCTCCCCCGGGCAGAGCTCCGCATCCCGCCGCCCGGTTCCCATGGCAATCTCGGAGATGCCGGTTGCCACGGTAACGCCATCCTCCTCCTCGGCCGTGTCCGAGGCAGCGGCGCGGCTCCGGCTGGGCTCTGCCCGGCGGCTCCGGGCGCGCAGCCGGGTCCCCCCCGGGAAGTTGCTTCTTCCCCTCCCTGCCCGCGGCGCGGCCCCCCCCGGTACCTTCGAGGCAGCAGATCCTCCAGAGCCCCGAGTGCGTGAGATCGCCCCGCGCCCGCCGCGGCGGCCCCTGCGCCTCGTCCGTCGTGATGTTGGTGCCGTTGCAGATGTGGGCGCTGGAGTAGAGCCAGTAGTCGGTGCCGATGGCGATGGCCATGAGGCTGAAGGCGGCGAAAGCGCCTACCGTGGTCAGCAGCATCTGGACGCCACGGTCACACCACACCATGGTGCTTCATAGTCCCCGCACGGGCGCGGGGGGCCGCACGACACCGCCCGGCAGCCGCCGCCGCCCGCGGGAGGGAGCCGAGTCACGGGGCGGGGGGCGGAGGCGGCGGCGGGGGTGGGGGGGGGGGGGGGCGGGAGGGGAGAGGATGGGAGGGGAGGGGAAGGGGAGGGATGGGGGGGGCAGCCGCTCGCCGCCGCCGCGGGGCCGGGCTCCGCCGCCCCGCCCCGGCAGGGAGGGAGGGGCCGCCCGGGAATGGTGTGGGGGGGTGGAGGGGGGGGGGGACGGGGACGACCCGGTCGCCCCTCGACGTGCTGCCGCCCCGGCCCGCAGCTCCCGACCCGCAGCCGGAGCATCGCTCGGCTCCTTTGGTGGTGGCGGCGAGAGCGCGGTGCCCCGTCCGAAGTGGCACCTCCCCGGGGCAAGGAAGGGGAGAGCGTGGGCGAGTCCGGCCCGCGACCCCCCCACGGCTCCGCCACTGCCGGAGCTGGGCTGGAGGTCGGGAGGGTGCTGCCCACCCGGTGGGTGCAGGGCTCTGCACCCTGACGGCCGTGGCGCGGGTGGGTTACGCGCACCCTCCGCCCGCTGCCCGGGGAATCACCGTAGAAAGGTGCCCGGAGCGGTGGGGACGAAGTGCTGCGGCCCCAGGGAGAGCGGCCGCCTCGTCGGGGAGCTGCAGCCGGGCAAACGGGGGGGTTTAGCCACGATTTCCTCCCGCAGCCTCACTCTGCGAATAGTTACGCAAGGAGGTTGTAGGCAAGTATTTGGGTTGCTGGTTTTCTCCTCTTTGGAAGGGGATGCAGAGAATCCAGCACCTGAAAATATTTCCCTTCGGAAAACCAAGGGGAGAAATATCTACACCATTTTTTATCGTGTTACCCTGCCTTCCACCCCTGACTCCCATCACTGCGAGTTGACAAGCCAGTCCTGCCTCCACCTCATCCGAGTGACAAGCCAGATGAATGGGAAGCCTTCCTGATCAGCTAATGCATTTGTGTGGAGGGAATGTGGCAGCACACCACCAGTTTTATGTATATGAATTAGGGAGTGGGAGGACAAGAGCTACAAACCTCGAGAAATACAGCGCTCTTCCCGAGCAGTGCGTGGATGGCTGCAGGTGCTTGTGTGACTCCACCGCTCAGCATACCAACGCAGAGATGCTTTTCAGCTGCTCGTACTTTTCATAAAAACTGGGAAAGCAAAAAAGCAAATACAAATTAAAAGCTGGTCTTCATTTCACGGAGACCTCGGCAAATTGCTCAGACATGAAGCCTGTGAGCATAGAAGAGCTCCAAAGTTAGATGCTTGGTTTAAGCATGTAAATTATGCTTTGCTTTTCAGTTGTACTTTGTAGGTCTATCGGTGCCTTTGCAAAATCACCTTCTAAATGAATGTCTCCATTAGGGATAGAAGAATGAAGTCAGGTAAACTCAAAAGCAGAGTGAAGCCTCGTTCAGAAAAACTGGATCGAGCATTTAAGTTTAATGAGGTTCAACAAACTTCTCATTTAAAATATATGTTTGTACCTCTGGGCTTTGGGGGTTTGGACAGAGTGGGAAAATGAGATACTGAAACAGCAGGAGAGAAGCTATTTCCATAGCTTTTTAAACCTATCGAGCCTTAATTAATATTATTTATTTGTATTACTGTACTGCCTGAGAGAGCTGCTTATGGCTGGCTCTCCACAGCAAGGAGCAGGGAAAGGGCTGGGTGGGCTGGAACCAGGGCAGGGGTCCCACTCGGCACAGAAATATCCTCCTCGAGTGCTCCCAGTCCAGAGGTGCGAGGAGGGACATGATGAATGGTGGTGGGTCTGGGGGGCTCTCAGCAGCCTCTGCCAGCAGGAAGGGGACACACCACTGCAGGGTTTTCCATGGGCTCAGAGCCACCAGCCCTGCGGCAACCCAACCCTATTGATTGTGCAAGGTACATTAACAGAATTTATTAATTAAATCTCTTGCTCCTCTTCCTCCCCCTGCATTTTTGCAAAGAAAACGATTGCTTCTGTTTCTACTGCCCTGTGAGAAATAACTCAGGCTCCTAAAGGGTTACAGAGAAGCATCCAAGGCAGACAATCATTTTCTGCCCAAGCTATCTTCTTTAGTTTAAAAATGTTCTCTATTCTTTTGAAATGCATGAAGTAGATTGTGGGAGAGCTAATATTATATTCCACTACTGAAAGCTGGTGGAGTATTTTACATTGATGTCTGGCTCTAGTGATTTTCTAAGGATTTTGAATTCATTAAATCCAACCATTGAATAATCTCCATTTGTGGCGGAAGGAAGGCAGAAGTGCTTATGCTCTTCAATAGCAAAAAAGCATGTAGTCTTTTCTTAAATGCAAAAGCTATCTGACCCACTACATGTAGTAAAGGTTGCCCATCATGTAACCTTTGATTGCAGACTTTGCTTATGATACAGCCTTATAATACTGCCATTGAATGTAGCAGTAGAGCAGCCTTGGCAGGGTGTTTTGCACTGCAGTAGCATCCTCCGTCCTCAATCAGAATTAAGACCCAATTGTTGCAAGCTCAAACCAGAGACAGAAGCTCACGACGATGAGAAGAGAGAGCCCCACAGCTTCTCCCTGTAATTTAGCCCCCCACCCCAAATGACACTGTGCAAGGGCGAGTGTCCAAATTCAGAAATGTTTTTCACACTGGAGAAACAGAAACTTGAAACAGAATTGGTTTGATTCCTTGAAGTTATTGTTCAAAGCTTTAAACGAAATCCCGTGCCTGATCATTTTGTTTCTGAACTGAATAACAGTTACTTTGGATATGAAACTTTGGCTTTAAATGAATTCAGTGAGAGCTGTCACTAACAAAATCCTGCCCCAGAGACACCACTGGTATCAGAAGAAAACTGCAAGATGTTACCATTTAGCATTACTGCTTCTGCTGCTAAGTGTCAAACACATTGACTTTAATAGATTAGGCTTTTTTTTAATTTTAAATCTATCATCTAGAAAAATAACACTAGAATTTCACTAAAAGAAACTTTTGGAAATTGCTCAAGAAACACTCAAGAGAGCTCTTTCTCGGAATGAAAATAATCACTTCAGTTAAATAGAGCTTTTGATGTAGATACAGTCTAACCATCATCAAAGCCTCGAACAGATATTTCATCCTCCCTTGTCCTTTCTCAGCTTTTAGCTCTATGCAAGTGAGAATGAATTTTAACATCCAAGAATGTTCTAAAGCTATAAGGACATCTATATAATTGACTATTGTAATCTCCTATGGGTTGTGATATCTTTCCTATCTAATTCAATGCTGATACTAGGAAAAAAATAATCATTAATACTTTCCTTCAGAGTAGGAAGAACTGGAGAAATGTTTCATACATTTTGTACAGTGTCAGATAATCTCCTTTTATACACAGGGCAGTGCTGGGATTCGATTCAACTCGCCAGATTAGCAGCAGAGCTTCACAAGTGCAAAGATCTCCAGCCCGAGCAGAGGACCTTGCAAGAATATGGGATGTGGCAGAAGATATCAGTTATGCACAGCTATGTTTAAGAAGGAGTAATATTAAAGTTGTTCATGGAACTATATTTTCATATACCTTGGATCAGATCTTGGAGGTTAGTGTGATACCAGCTGAAGTGCATTAGGAGACCTTTGCAGAACTGGATCCAAATGAATTGCCAAGCTCATAATTCTGTGGCAAAACAGCTGAATTCACTTCTGAGGGCTGGTACAGTACCTGACCTATCGATCCACCTATTCCTTCTATGAGCATTCATCATATATTGCAAAGACATAGTGTCTTTCACCTCTGAGGACCCCACTCTGTGTGGAGGGTCTTCTTCCTCCAGCAAGGGAAGGTTGGCAGAGAAGTCACCTTCACATTTCAGAGTTGAGTCTAGAAAAAGGTGAACCTGAATTTTGCCTGAGGAGTTACAAAGCTGAATTTCTTTTTTAGTCCGATAAAAGATCACCTGAAGTCAGCATGAATAGTTTCAGATTGTCCTTCAGAGCTGAAGAAATGGTAATCTTAAAGGAAAAATATTGTCATTCTCTTGCCACTTGAGGGACAACATCTTGGCTTCGATTCTATTATTCCTTTTAATATATTAAATATTCTTTGGCTTAGTCATGGGAAGCAAAGCAACACAACTGCTTTCTAATAAATAAAATGTGCTCAGAAGCAACTCTGAAGCTTTCCAGATAACTGCATTTTGAGTTTGCCAGGAAGCCAGATGCTGCTATTGGAAAAGTAGCTGCTATGGTTTGTCATCTGAGCCTAGAAATTGATACCCAAGAATGATATGATGAGACAGACTCGATGACAGCACTGCTCTTTCTATAAATAATTTGAAGAAAAGATTTTTTCATTTAAAAAAAAAAAAGTCTCTTTTGCTAGAGACTTGCACAGCAAACCAGAAAATTAAAAAGGATAGGCACGCTGTGTTTGAATAGGGCCATCAAAGGAACATGATATACACAATTTATAGAAGAATATATAGCAGCTCTCACACATTTTACACTACATAGGCTGTATTTTTCCCATAATACCAATAGTTATGAAACTCATTATCTTTTTGACAATGGGGAAATGGAATATTATTCCTTTACTTGCTTGATCATGTCAAATGTCAAAGCAAATTATGAATGCTTGTCCTTCAAATACTCATCCCTCCTGGTAAGATATTAAATATCAATAGCGTTCACATTCAGCTACAGAATGAACTAATATTGCACACATCTCACAGATCTAAAGTTCACTGTGCCCGTTACCTGTCATGCGATTTCATCTCTCAAGTCCTACCTCTTGTCCATGTCCTAAGAGCTGGGAAATTCACTGCAGTGCTAAATGCCACATTAAACATTATCTGAGTACGAGTTAAAACTGTGAGCAGGGGTTAAACAGGAGTCTAAAGTGTTAAAAAGGGAGTGGGAGAAAGAACAAAGGGTTAATAGGACTAGAGCCTTGATTTCACATCACAGTTTCAAAGGATTTAGAGAGGCAGTACCACTGCAGGAAGTTTCTAGACCTGCTAGAAGTGCAGGGAAAAAACTCATTATCTTTTTGATGGTGGAGAAACACATGTGCTGACTGAGGGTTCATCCAGTCAAGGTACTACTGGAACGAGCTGTGCTTGTTCTCAGGACAGCGACAAGAGGGAAATACAAATTCTCCTTGGGAATATGGTACAATGAGAGGGGGGGAGTGGGGAAAGGAAGAAAAAAATGCCTGTGAGGTTTTCTCATTCCACTCAGTCAGTTCTAAGGAATAATTACACACCTGTAAACAGCCCAGCAACAGGCTATTTATGCTGTACAAACACACACACAGCTACTCCGAACAAACTTCAGACAGACTAAAAGATGAAATAGGGAGTCGGGTGTCACCGTGATTGATTGCACTTCTGAGGGCTCTCTCCAAGCCCACGCGTGTGTCTGTGCACCCTGCTGACCACTACCAGGACTCCGAGCACCAATTCCTAATCACCCCACAAACAAAGAAACATTAGTCTCTTTAATGTCCTTTTTTTTTTTTTTAAAAAAATAAAAATTCCTCTTTCAAATAGATGTGCCTTCTCAGACCTAAGGGAGAAGGTGCTGTAGCAGAGTGGCATGGTGAGACTCACCAAAGTCACATGAAGTACGAAATGAGGCAATCTGTTGGGGAGGTTATTGCCTCTGAAACAGTGCATCACCCTGGCACCCAGAGGATGGAGGAGAATTACCCCTGGCCAGCGAAAGGGAAATTGCTTGCTGCACTCAGCTTGCATTTTAACCTGAAAAAAAGGGCTTCAGTGGGAACATGTTAGGAAGCGGATTGAGTGAAACAGGTTTTTAGGATAAGTCTTAAATACTTACATCAATCATGATAACTTGCTGCACTGAATTTATCTCCTAAGCTGCCTAAAGTAAATTCCTCAGATCTGTCTGAATAATTTTGAGCTGATAATGCGGCTTTCGAGAAGGAAGGCTGTTGCCCAGTGAAAGGATTTTCTCATTAGAATTTCAGCCGATTATTCACCAGAGAGATGGTCTTTCGGGAGCACACCCTGGCAGCTCCCTTGGAAAAGTTTTATAAACGCTCAGTCTACTAAGAAAGGAAATTGGATGGTAAAATTAAAGCTAGTCATTACTTCTGAGAGGTCAGTGATGGAACAAACATCCAAAAGACTGAGGATTATCTGATCTTCCCTGTGCTCCCGTTCTTTTCTACACAAGAGAGCAGGAAATCCTTTTAGATCAGCCTGCTGCGACAGCTGGAACTGCAGTCTGTGGTGCTGAGCACAACTTACCACAAACATGCTCCTGATCAGATGTTTGTAGCACTTATGAGTCTGAAGACCTGGTTTTCCACAGAATCACTCTTGGGAGATGAATATTGAACCAGATAATCAAAGCTTTACCATGAGACACCCTACTCCACTGGACTGAGCTTATCTAAACCAAGAGACTTTAAGCCTGTCTCTGTCAAGGATTTCTCATTTCATTGCGCTTTTCCACATTCAGTGCAATTAGTTTTTTTGATACAGAGACCGGCAAGCGAGGAGAGATGGCAGGTGAGAGACAGGGGAATGCAATGCAGAGTTTTACCAAGAAGAGGAGCCAAATTTTAAATCACTCCCAATTCATGAGCTGACTGAGGTGGAGTAAATGCTGGAAGAGTCCATGCGCCTCTTCCTCATTTAGCAACTGTACATGGAGTGGCAGAAACCCCTTTCCACAGACTATTATGTGATAGCAGCAGTGAGGAGGAGAGGAAGAAAAGCAGTAGCAATAATAACAAAACACCCTGAGATTGTGTTTTAAATCAGCTGTAAATATGGCCACCAGAATGCCATAAAACCTTGCCATACACATTGCAGTGGAACCATCATTTGTGCTATGACTTTTTAAAGCTACACTGGTGTCTCAATGAAGTATTTTATTTGGGCTGAGTAAATGGTAAGTGGTGTATTTATTGATTTTTATCTCTCTTCACACCTCAAATGCTGCCTGGCTGCTCAAGGCCAGGTCACAGCACACTTACTTATTCAGCAAACACCTACTCCATGGCTGAACCATAAACTCTTTGGGACAAAGACAGTATCTTTAATCAGCCTAAGGTCCCAAGAGTTTCCTCTCCTCCCCTTCTTTTTCCAAAGAGACCCAATGGTGACCCTGATGTAACAGAGTGCTCTGGAGGAAAAGCTGGTAGGACCAGTAATGCTTTACATCCTATTAGTGCCATGTATAAAATTGTTTGAACTTGGTACAGTTTAAGCTGAAGTTTCTATGCTCAACACAGTGATAAAGTACATCTAAGTGGTAACACCTGCAGATTATGCTTCTGCCATGGTGGTGTGGATTTTTTTTGTAAGCAAATAGCTCTATAATAGACATTTAGCAGTAAACTGTAAGTGCAGAACATTTTGTAAGAGGGCTTTTGCTAGAGGAGCCAATTTACTGCAAATATGAACCAAATCAAAAGCAACACAAAAGAAAAACATCAAACCCTTTGTACCTGAAATTGTCAAAAAATAAGTCAGAAACACCTTGAAAGAATAAGATCACAAACCAACACGACCTTCTCTGTTCACCCAAGAAACTCTTCTCAGAAGGATGATTAGAAGAACATGGAAGAGATTAACAAGATTCTGGATAGTCTGGTGGGACCTCGCAGTCCTTCAGGGGTCCTTGTGCCAAGGTGGCAGCACCAGTGCCACCAGTATCCCTGCTGTGGTGGATGGGGCTGGGAGGAGCCCAGCCAAGTGCTTCCCTCATCCCTGACTTGCCGTCAGTTTGGAAAGGGCAGAGTAGCTAGGGGTTACTGAGGGGCCAGAGGACAGCAGAGACTCATCCCATGGTGGAACGAGCAAAACCTCCTGCTTCCAGCTCTGGAACTCCTGCTTTGGTTTTCCTTTCCTGGGTACGTACAAGGGCAACGGACGTGGCAGCAGGTCAGTGCCGCGCTGGCACGCGGCTGCTCGCGAGGCTGTTCAAGAGCACCCAGGAAACGGCAGGTTTTGTTCAAGAGAGCTCAAGTCTCATCGACTTGAAAGAAAAACGGCTTCTGGAAAAAAGACAAGAAATTGCAGCAGCCGGAGTTGTGAAAAGCCTTGACAAAATATTTAATATGGAGAAAAAGAGAGTGCTTGCCAATTGCTAGAGCCTTCCTAATTCAGGTTATTAGATGGTTACTGCCACTACTATTAAAAAGGCACTATTTTCTGAGTGATCTATGCAAAGAAGGGCTGGAACACACCTACAGGTTTTCCATGTGCTTTTAGCTCTGCTAATGGAGAAAAAAAAATTTTCCTCTCATATGAGACTCAATTGAATAATTATTCAATTAAATTAATAAATAATGTGCTATTTTGTGAAGTATTCAGTAAATATGTGCCTAGAAAATTCAATAGCTAAATCTCTAGATACTGTTTTATGTTCATCACATCTATGTTGATCCAACTGGATTTTTTTTTTTTTTTAAATCTATGAGGAAACCATTAAAGAATGAGGCTGAGGTTTCAAAAAAACCTGAAAGGAATTAAGCTTCTACTGAGCTCCACACAACAATGTTATCATGTGATTAACTCTACTACAATTTACTTAGTAGAATGAAAAATAACAGCAGCTATTCTGGCTGTATATGACCTCTTTTCTCATAGCAGACACCCATTACAAGGTCACATCTACTGTCAAACTTCATGATTAGGCTCATTAAAACTGTTCCATTGAATTTTTATTTTTTTTTTAAAGGAAAACATGCTTACAACAGAGATTTTTTTTTTTTTTTGGTCAGAAAGTACCTGCTTTTCTTGAAATTTGTACATGTTATTATATGGAACTTGAAAATCCAAAATATGAATGTCTGATCTTTCCCCACCCTATCTCCTCCCCTCAGGTCCCTTTTTTTTTGGTATTATTTAGGTGAATGATTCTAGCAAAAGTGTTCTTGCCTTTTTAGCAGAATTTTTACATTTTTCACATGAAAACATTCCAATAAGATCTGTATTAATACAATGGTTTCTAGGTAGCAAGGAAAAAAAACCCCCACAGCATCTCTACTGAAAAGCTGGCAGATGTTGACTTTTTACCCATAACAGTAATGTCTCTATAAAAAGGAGCATTCCAGTCTCACAAGCGTTAAAATGGAAAATAAATAGAAGTGGTGAATATGGCATGCCAAAGATTACATGTGAGGGACCAGAAATTCAAATCCCCTCTCAGAGGAGACATTGCAGGGGTAATGAGAAGATGCAGAAACTTTTCAATCTCCAAAATCAGTCCCTCATGGAACATCATCGAGGCAGACAAACCAAATGGGGCAGCATGGGCGGGGAGGATTATTTAATGAGTATCGGCAAAGACACCCACAGACAGCCCAGACTGCAGCCTTTGGAAAGAAAGTACCAGAAGCCATTCCCATTTGCAATAAACTAATTATGTGTCAGGGATTTTCTTCTTGTTTAGACAAACCATATTGTTTTATTTACAGTTCTTTGCATGTTTGCAGCCTCGTGGAGGTGGGAGAGGGTGTGTGGGTTTCCCAGATGGCAGCCGTGGTGCTGCAAGATGCTGGAGAGCACCAGGCAATGCCCATCTTATTAGAGAGTCTTAAATGTAGCAAATACCATACAGACCTTGGGGGTTTTGGTGATGGGCTAGAGCACGTGGTCCAACACCGCCCTCCCAAGATGATATTTTAAAATGTGATGAAAATACCATGCACACAGGGGGCTGGGGAGGCACAGGCTTTCGCCATCCTGCAAGAGCAGGGTGGTGCTGGCAGTTGCCACGTGGGGACAGGTTATGGGGATGACAGGGGCTCCCTCCCTCTTCGGATGGGCAGGAGGCTAAAGACAGGAGGCTTTAGTTGCTAAACATCTAAGCAAAACCAGCTCAGTTACTGTATAGAAATCTGCCTTGCTGAGAATAAGAGAACAGCTGGTCCAGTGCACACACATGCACTCCTACCTTCTCTGGGCTTGTAGCCTGCAGGGTACTTTCCCCCCCGCTCCCCACTTTTGTAGCACGGCCAGCACTTGTTCCCACAGTCCCAACCCAGGACTGCAGAAGAAACAAGGTTGGAGAGGAAAGAAAGGTGAAGGAATTCTACCAGTTGCTAAGGGCTTGGAGTAATTCACACTGTTGTAATTCCAGCAGTTGAGATAGCCACAAAATATATTTAATATTTCATTCTTTCTGCTTCCCCCCACCCCCAAGACATTTTTTCCTCAGTGGGGGAGAACGCTAACAATTACTTCAATAGCAGAATGAAGTTTAAAGCCCAGATCTTTCCAATTCTACTTAGTCCTTTAAGCTATTCCAATCCCCTTTATGTTCTTTCTGCATACACACATCTGTCTTCTTCAAAGCCTTAACCATCTCTGACACACCTGACCTTTCCATCCAGGCGCGATGGTTAGATGCAAAGAAAAAACCCTTTACCTACAGCAAGTAACTCTTTGTTTTGCCAGTCCCACGCCTGAAAATTTTGCTGCTGCAGGGAGTAAAATGGTGAGCAACCTTTCCTTCTCTTTTGCAAAAAATGGAACTGTCATCTCTTCGAGAGAAATAACAGCTTATCTTTATTTTGTCAGACATGACTGTTAGTTATTAGAGTCTTCTTAAGAAAAATGCTACAAGAAGAATTAGACCAGTATCGTCACAGAAATGTCAAGGGTTCAGACAAGATCTGGGAGATCTCAGATATCTAATTAAACTTTCTTTGACAGTTATGTTGTGTAAATACTGGAAACATTAAAATGAAGAATGAGGTAAAACTAGTTTCCATACTCAATTAATAGATGTTACACCCATTCAACAGCCATTACTGTGATTAGATCCATTCAATTCATGCCAGTAAATATAATTTCATCTATTCATGCACACAAAGTTCATCCATTTTTAACTAAAAGATCTGATAAACTTACTATGTTTGGTAATACTACTATATTTCTGGCTGGAGTTTATATAAACTCTCCTTCACTTAGTGGATAAGACCATACATTGCCATATGATGGAGCACATTCACCCTTGTTTTAGAAGGTTTAGAATAATTTCTGTAGGAAAAAGTTATTCCATAGATGAAGAGAATTTAGGCTAAGAGGAATTATGGCTAATAGATTCTGACCTCAACAGGCTATAATGCAGGCTGGCTTTGCACTCAGTAATATTTGCATCAAGCCCATATCTCATAGCTGTGCTAAATCATATCAATTCATCATTTAAAGAAGCCACTACATCCATTAGTAAATTGTTTTAATAGTTAATTATTAGCAGTATAAAAAGGATGCGATTATCCCCAGCTTCAGTCTCCAGGGGCATGGTCAGCATGTGGATTATACTACTGCTGCAACTCCCATCCAAAGCCATCAGTTTAATGAAACATGAGAAACATTTTTGAAACCAAAGATGTTGGCTCTGGTTAGCCAACAGCTGGATATTAGAGCTGCCAGTCCAGGCTCAGACAGAGGCTAAACAGGGTTCAAATGTGAAACGCGGCACCACTGCTGCACACCCAGGCAGCCCACACAGCCACCACTGCACAGCGGTGGCCCTGGAGGAGCTGGCACAAGCCCACCTTCATTTGCCTCTCATCCCCCAGCGTTGCTTTCCCACGGGGTTGGTCTTTTTGGCAGAGGCTGGGGAGGCTGCTCATCCCCGGGGATCAGTGCCAGTTGGCGTGCGGTTGCTAAGCAAGTTCATCAATACCAATTAATCCTGGAGGTGATGTCTCCTGCACGTGACCATGGCCAGAAGGTGCATGTTCTGCAGCTGGAGGACATGATTAATAACCACAACTTCAGCAGCAAAGGTGGCCAGTGCTTCCATCAGCACTGCAAATGGAAGTGGAAAGTCACCAAGCCAGCTCGGTGCTGCCAGCCACAGACCTGCAGAGTCATCTTCAGTGGATGCAGATGAGCTAGGTTTAAGGAACAATGCTCAGAAGCAGCTCAGTACACAAAGTAGTTTTGTTTGACAGTACAATAAGAAATATCATAAATCAGTTCTTTCTGTTATTTGCTGCAATTCCTCTAACCGATCATGTGTCTTCTTAGCACTGGGGTTGGATAGAAGGAAGAGGATCATTTGCATTAAAGCTTTTGAAAGGAACTCCAATAATTTAATTCAATTACCCTTTCCAATTATTTTCTGATGCAAAGGCATGAAAATTTGAGTTGAATTGCAAGTTCATTTTGTTCTTTGATAGCTGAACAATGCTTATTTTTCAACTGGCACTTTGTCTCTTTCTGCACCCTCAGTTGTTCCCACCACCATCTTTTTCCATCTCTTCTCCATATCCCATTAAACCTCATGTTCAGATTGCTTGGCAGAAAACACACCTGAGGGCAGTTACCTGTGCAGGTCCTTTGGGGCCAGCAGTCACCTCTGCTCAGGTGGCCAAAGGGGAAATGTGCCTCTCTGCAGCAGCATCCCCAGATGAGAATTGATACGCCACAACCTCCATCACCAAAAAAATCAATGAGCCTTACCCTGCACGTTAACACTGGGGGGGCAGGACCAATGTTTGTAGCCAAGTAAGGGGAAGGTGCAGCCCAGTAAAATGATCTGAGATGAAGAAAACAAATGTAGAAGGAAAACACATTTTTTCTAAAAAATTCAGAGGGAAGGGATCTTTTGTAAGGGTTTTTTTCCAACAATTAAAAAAGGAAAACCCCAAACTCCTACTAGCGTGATTTGTTCTGGAGGCAGGATAGGATGACATCAAATCCCATAAGCAATTTGCACTGCTCTCTTACCAAGCACAGTTTGGCAATCTTAACTCCCCGCCTCGCTTAAAACAGTATCTCTGTTCCTGGATAACCCCCAAACCCATGGCGAGTAATGAATAAGAAAACAACGGGTTGTTGTTTTACTTCCCATTCCCAACGCTCACTCTGCATTAGGCTCCATCATTTCACAACTCGCTTGATGTAACACGATGTGGCAGAACGTACCCTGATCCAGGAGTGAACCCTGATGCAATACAGAACGGATGCCTTGGCCTGAAACTGCTCCTTCCTTGCCTTTCCTACCTTTGATCCACATTTTCTGCTTGTGACAGGCTGTTAAATAAATATCACTGACAAGGCTTGGTATGGATTTGTTTTTCTGCAGCTTGCTTTCTTTTCGTTCAGCTCTAAGCTGAGTGTCTTGTTGACAAATATACAAACTCCATTACCAATTAATGATTTTAGCCTGCTGTCCTCTACTCTCTTTACTCCCCAGTGCCAGTTCTACACATTAGCCTGGGTAACATTCAAAGATAATTGTGTTTGGTTTATTTGTTTTGTGGAGTAGCAGCAATCAGACAGGCAAATCCCAGTCCTTAACAAAGCTGCAGTTCTGTTTTCAAATGTAGCCTGCTCCGAGGAGAGCTAGAGAACCACACACTACATTTGCTCAAGGTGAAACCTCACTTTTCTTCTTCCACTCAATTTTTTTCTTCTTCCAAGAAAAGGGACATTTTTCTCAGCACTCAGGGCTTTTTGAAGGCTTTGCACATCCAGGGGCAGGATTTCTGCCGACTCTTAATTTGTTTTATCGCTTTTTAAAGCCCACTCTTGGTGCATACTGCAGTTAATCGAAAATGAGAAGTCATTCTTGGTAATATATGTCAGCCCCAGCACACATGGGGTCAGGATCATACATATTTGTGTAGAGACCTATTTCAATGTTTGAAGAAACATTTCATGAATGTTTTCAAAAGTGGTCATTGACTTTGAGTACTTCAATTTCCAACACAGCTGAAGTGTAGTTTTTAAAGATTGGGTACTTGGGACCTCTGATAGCAGGAAACCCAGTACCCTTAGGAATCTGGGTAAATTAAGTCCCTGGAAGTCCTCTGTGGAAAAAACCCCCCTTTGATTAACACTGTAAGTGCAGGCAGAGGTGGTACAGCTTGAACATGTTAACATGGCTGCAAAAAAGAGCGAGTGAAGGGTGAGCTTAATTCAGCTTCTGTTTTCTGCTTCCAGAGATGTAAAGTCTTGCTGAACAGCCGTGACCATGCTGCATGTTAACCGAGGAGACACGAGACACAGTTGGCAAAACACGTTAGTATCTTCCGCTCTGATAATTAGTTTAGTGAAAAATGATTGCATTATGTGTTTGGTTTCACTAGAGACCAATTGCAGTCTTAAAAAAAAAAGAAAAGCTCACATTAGGTGCTTTTAATAAGACAATAAAGTCTATAGTGTTTCCAAACAAGAATTAAAACCCATTCAGCACGTGAGTAATTAGCACAAGTCAGGTTGGAGGCCAAATGCATTATTTAGTAATGGAATTAAATTTGCTTAGAAAGAAGCCCATTAAAATCCACAAAAATGCATAAGTGTCAAGGCAATGTATTTAAAACATACTGTAACAGAACTGCTAACATTGCACTAGGATGTGGTTCAGATTTTAGCAAATACGCCCCCAGTCTTGTGGTCAACGATGGAGATTTTACTCCAGCTATGCAGGGAGAAATAATCCTAGCAGAGCCATATTGCACAGCAGGTGTTCATCTCACAGATGGGTTGAAATCAATTATCAACACTGACTGCTGTGCCATTAGGCAAGAAGTCTGAGATCCTCCAAATTACCCTCAGATTGTCCATATTTGCATCCCAAAGAGCCACTGGAGATAGTTTTCCTGGTACAGAAAGCCCTTCCCTTACAAGAACAACCTGTCCTTTTTTTCAGGAATGTGACATAAAGCTGTATTTTCTTACATGCTTTTTAAAACATTTTTCTTTGTGGCATGGGCAAATATGCTTATCAGTACAAATGATTCAGAAAAAAATAGACTATGCTTAGCAACCTCCAGCAAAACTAGCAGAATGCACTTGACAAAACTTGTGCTTTATAATGAAATTCCTATGAAGGCATTCAGCACTTAAAAAAACTAGGACAAATTATGCTGTAAGGAGTAGAATATGTGAATGTGGCAAGAAGCTTCATTTTATATTCTGGCTTCAGAGGGGTTACTTCCAGTTGACAGCAGTGTAAAGAAGACCAGAATAAGACCCATGCCCACCAGCAGAAATACAAAGCTGGTTTTGTATAAGAAAAATATAGAAACATCCCTTAAGCAGGTCCATGTGTATTCTGAGAACGGAGGTGGAGTGTTTGCATCTCTGCCATGAGTACATTCAGACCCTCGCTTATATGGTGGCTTAAGAAATGACAACAATTTTGGAGCCAGGCTACCAGCTCAAACACACTAGTGACTTGCCAGCTCATCCGTGTGGTAATTCTGCAAACCCAGTGATGCATGTACCATGCATCCATAGTACTAACAAGATCATGATAATTTCCATAAAAGTCAGCCAGCAGTGTCAAATGGAAAACAAAATAGAGTAGAAGTAAGAAATATGGCAGCTCACTTGATGCAGAGACTGGTGGCTCTGGGAAGAAGAAAGGATGGCTGCTGATCTCTGGTGTAAGATGAGGTTTCCAAGTCCTCCTGCAGACCCCTCAGCTCTGGGGCTTCTCCCGGTACCTTCTCAAGGCTCACATTTTCATTGCAAATCAGCAGCGGAGCTGGGAGTTAGAAGTGGGACCTGGATCTCCCCAACAGGGCTTACAGATAAGCACTTGCTGCAGTGATTTATGTTTCCAGGATTTGGACATATTCCTGCCTCCCTGGGATAGCTGTATACTTTCTGAGCCAATTTGCCTGATGGAGCAGGGATATCCAGATCTTGCTTTTCTTCCCTTTTGCTTTCCATCTTTGCACAGAGGGCAGGGAAAGGGACTGAGTATTAGGTAGAGAAGGGCAGTGCTCCCACAGCCACACACCTTGGTCCCAGAGGGGTTTCTGCCTTCACAAAACATGCACAAAAATGCAGAATGACTCTGGCCTGATATATAATTCAAGAAGTCCAAACAGCTCAGGCTGTTGGCATCTTTATTTGCAGCCTACAGTCAATCTTATTTACTTCTCATTCAGTTATGCCAATGGATAACCCAGCGTTGGGTGGGCCACCCCTCACCCTTGCCAGCCCAAACCCATGGTCAGGGCTGCAGAAGAGGGCTTGTGTATGCATTACCAGCCCAGTCCAGCACAAACAGCTTTTCCTCCAAGTTCACAGCAACACACCCAGACACAGGGATCTCACTGCAAGCTCTGAATAAAGCTTAAGCACAAAGCAGCCTGACAGTCCTGAAAGAAGTCAGCGATCTAAGGAAAATGGGTTTGTAGGTGATGCAAAGCTCTCCGATTCACTCTGAAGCCACTGAGCCTCTTATTATCTTCAAAACCTATTTTCTCCTCTGGGGTCACAAAGGAGGCTGCATTTCCTGGAAGACAGCTTTGAGAGGTTTGAGACTCCAGGAAAGCCATGACATTAGCAAAGGTCCTGCCACAACCGCTTGTAAAACCAGGAGATTGAGCTCTCTGTAGTGTATTCGTCCTCCTTTCAGGTGCTTGCACTTGTTTCTGAGCTGGCCACTGCAGTGAGGAGCCATCCCACCACTGACACTGAACTCCACAGGCACCTTTTGTGCTCCTTTTTTTCCATCTTTGCCCTTCAAGCAAGTTCTCCAAAGGAAGCATCATCTCAGGGGCCTTCTAATAATGTCAAGCTGGCAGCAGCTAGAGTAGGAAATGCATGGTGAGATGGGGAGGTTGGCACTCCACCCAGCACCCCTTTGGCACATCAAGTCAAAGTCTCATCTTCCATCCAAGCCCTGGCTCCCTGCTGGTCCCAGGAAAAGCTCAGAGATCTGTCCAAGTTGGCGTGGCAAAACCTCAAGCTTTGGACCAGAAGTCATTATGGTCATAAAGGCATTTCACCATCTTAAGAGTCAGTCTGTTTTTTCTAGCACCTAACCTGTTTAACGAGGGCCTTGGAAATTTGACCGAAAGTGAGTCTGTGGCCTGAAAAGCAGTTTTGCACCAAGAACTCCACACACCACTGAGAGCCCTTTTCCCAGCAGTTGTTGTAATGAGTTCAGCCACTATGCAGCTAATGACTGTCACAGACACTAAAACCCAACCAGAATATTTGGCTAGGGAGAAAATTAGACATTTCCATTGTCATTGTTACTAAAACAGAGACCTGTGAAGGATTACTTGCATATTATGGCAAACTTCAATTGAAATGGGCCATTACTTGCCTCATTAATATTTCAAGTATGTTTGAATGCACTATGGCAAAAATATATTACTTTGAAACAAATTCGGGTAGAAGGAAAAAAACCCCACAAACCAAATTTCATTACATAATGAACACACGCTACACTAAGCCATCCTGAGATTTAGCCCAAGAGGGTCAAAGACAAAAAATCCTGGTGTTCTACTTATTTATAAGGCAAAATTATCTGTTCGTTTAGGAAGAAGTAATCATGCTCAGTTAGACACACCAGAGAAGCATATGAAAAGAAAAATGGCTTTGAAGCTGCTCCTGATAGCAAGCCTAGACAGCTCAAGAAGAAAACTCAATCCAGGCTTTTTTTTTTTTTTTTTAAATTTTTTAAAGTATACATTAGAAAGTCTATGAAAGAAGTGGCATGAATTGGCAATTTTTTGTTGCATAACATTTTTGAATCTTTAAGAGAACATTAATGCAATACAGCTCATTTTGCCAGTACCCACGCACCTTGGTTGAAAACAATTCCCAGCTAAAGGTGTTCCTTATAAATTGGATATTAGCAGAGAACTGAGTAGATGGTACAGCCTTACTGCTCTCCTGCTTGTCTCTAGATGGAGCATGGCCTACCAATTTTCCAAAGGTATGGGATAGGAAAGTTATCTTTCATTGTAAAGTTTTGAACTACCAATAATTAGGCTAACTTGGGTAGGGAAGGCTTGTTACTTACCTTTATTTGTTCATAATGTCAATGCCTGTTATTAAGATCAAGTGTTGAAGAAATAAGGGATCTCAAAGAATCCAGCTCCATGCTAGGCTCAAGGTTTTCATCTTAATTTGGACAAAGCCATAGATATACAAAAGGAAAGGTATGGAGAGAAGGCACAACCAGAGTTTTCCATCATCACCTGGAAGGATGAAATTCCCTGTTCTGGGAGATGGCAGCTGGAACCAAACCTTCCTGAAAACTGGATTTGCCCCCAGAGATGATTTTTTTAGTGAATGACTGACAGTTTAGCCCTGTCACAGAGGTGAAGAAGCAGCTTCCTCCACATATGAAGTCTGAAGAGACTTTTCTGAAGCTAGGGGATTAGTTTCTTGGGACATCATTTTTTTTAACCATCTTTTCTTGTTAAAGCTACTGTTAATGGGTGATGAGCAATGTCAAGCTGCAGCCTGATGATTAGGTGAAAACTGAAAACCCCAACTGTAACATGAGCTTTGCTGCAGTAGAAGATGGATAGAGGAATTAGCAGTGTGGTTTGTCCACTCAGGAGTTTACCACCTGATTACAGTATTCTCTGGTTGAGAGTTGGAGGAACTCATTAGGATTTTTAATCAAAGTATTCCTCACCAGGACCATAATTATGTTCTCTGGCCCATCACTCCCATCCTGCTCCTGCTTAGGGTGCAATAATTCTCATTTTCATCCATACATAGTCTGCATATACATTATCAAGAGAGCTTTTTGTTTTGTGAAGACAGGAAGATAAAAACATGGCTTTTAAAGCTAACAGATAGCAGCTTTCATTTCACTTAAAGCCCTTCACATCAACAAACTCTCCTCCCTTCTGCTGGGCCCATAAGAGTCCAGCACAGAGAGGTCCTCAGCTGTCCAGGCAAGCCTGGACCTCACAGCAGCTGAGATCACAAGACACAAGGCTTGCTACCCCAGTTTAACTTTTTCTTTTCCTCTAGGCAAGAAGCTCACCTGTGAAGGCTCAAACTGGAGCTCCAGCAGGTTCTCCAGCACCACAAGGCATAGCAAGACCTCTGCTGATGCCTGCAGAGGCTCCTGAGAAAAATCAGGTCTCAGAATGAGATAAATTTCAGTTGAAAAGCAGCAATACTAGGACAGAGAGGAGGACTCTTACCTGAGCTGTTGCCCTCCTCCACCCAGCAAGGCAGGACTGCTGCAGCTCTACCTAGCCAGAGCAAAAACCCCTCACAGATCCCTCCCTGGTCCCTGCACCTTTTATAGCCCCACCACTTCCCACCTCTTCAGCACAAATTAAAGGGGCCAAAACCCCACTGGAGCCTGGAAGGAAACCCAGCTACCCATGGCAGGCAGGCAGCAGCCCCAGGGAGCGCAGGAGGTGAGGCTGCCAGCCCTGAGCATGGAGGAGCTCAGAGCTTTGATCGGGGCTGGGGGACGCAGCAGGCTGAGGCACCTGCCTGCGCTGCCTTCGCTTTGTCCTTTCTCACTAATGAGACCCACTGCTGCAGCTCCAGCCCTGAGCAGAGCCTGCAGTGGCCCGTGGGGCAAAGCTGTCTGTAGGGAAGCAGTGTCTTCTCTTTTTCTGCACAGGGAAAAATTACTGTCCTACACAGAGGCATTGCAAAAAAACCCCAAACCGAACAAAAAAACCCCACAGTTTCCTTCTGCCTGTGTTGGAGTGCTGCCTCTTGCTGGAGCGTGTCAGGATTAGTTCCATCACTCTGTTCTCAGACATGTATTAGGTGCTGTCTACACGAGCACCTTCCCAAAAAAGCAATTACTGAGAAAAATATCTTAAATCGAAAGGTTTACTATGTCCTGATTTGCCCAGTTCTTTGCTATGCCTGTAGCTTAAACACTAAAAGCTAACAAATAGCAAATATCTTTTTTTTTTTTTTTTTTACAGTAGAAATTCACAGACTTTAACAAATACAGGCCTGTTTCCAAGGTTAGCACATCCATGGGAAAAGTGCTGTCTTTCCAACGTTGCCGTACAGACCTGTGCTAAGTAAACCTGAGAGCTCATCACTCGTGCGGGGTTGCTGCCCTGGGCTCGGGCTGTGGGCATCACTGCTACGCTCTGCACCGAGAAATTAAATTGCTTTTAAACTTTTGAGTAATATCACAGCTACTTCTGCCAGGCATTCAGAGCAAACTCGCCTGCCACCTTCTGTTCCTGAAAGGATATAACTTCCATGGAAGAGTATTTTCCCATTTTTTTTGGGCAGGTCTGGTAGGTCGGGATCAGTGAGAGGAGTTTTTGCAGTTAGGGGCTGATTCCTGGCTCCCGCACACCCTGTGCCAGAGCCTGGGCTGCAGCCACAGCACATAAATACGGTAAGCAGAAAACGCACTTGCATTTCAGGGCTAATTTATGAACAGAAGGAGACAGATAAATGATGGGTGCCAGGGCCGTGGCTTCCAGTAGGCATGCTGAGAGGTATTTCCCCCAGGTACATTTATGGTGATAGGAATTTCCTTCCAGAGAAAGCCCAGGCTGGTTTTGTGTTACAGCAATGCAAAATGACAGCCACACGTGGCCATATGGCTAAAAACTCGGTTGCCTTTAGCCATATTGATGAATCACAGTGTTTGCTTTGTGATGGACTTGTTTAACCAGGCAGGAGTAACCTCGGGTGCCCAGGAAAGCTGGGTTACCTTTGCCAATGGGATGTGAGCTGCAGCCCAGCACGCCCTCCCGGGAAGGGAGCAAGGAGAGAGGATACAGGCACAGGAAGGCAAAAACCAATGTGGCATTTTCTCTGTCCCCAGACTTGTGACTGAAGGGATAATTGAGAAAAATAATCAAGAACAATGACTGCTCGACAATGGTGGCAAATTGGGTTGATACTCTCAATGCTCCTCAATTAGTCTGTACAGATGCTAATTGGAATAGTTCCTTTCTGTGGCGCAGTCAGCACAAATCTCAAAACCCGAGATAGTTTTTCTTTTTCTGCAAGCCATCTGTCATGCTAATGTATCTTATTGCTGAGAGTTGATGCTTGGTTTTTTCCTTTAGCCCCAATACAAAGAGAGAGTGCTGTGTTTCTCCCAAACCCAACCCTGGGCTCCTCCATGGGTGATGGTTTCTGTACAGAAAACAGCAGCTTTCCCTATAGCCCGAGATCTGTGGGCTGCTAATTGCTGCGTGGGGGTTATTCATATTAAGGTAACCAGGTGCCCTCCTGCAGCAGGGGCCTGCACACCTCGAAATTGCTCTGGAGTTGCAAATAAGACCCTTAGCTGATGCTTCTCTTTCCTGGGGATTGATTTATCCTGATACCTATCACTGCATCTCAAGGTGCATTTAATGATTCATACCCTTTAATAATGCAAGCAGATACGAGGAGGTCTTCATCTTCCTGAGACAGGTTCTTTTAATAATAAAAAATATTTTCATTTGTTTTCTTTTCAAAATAATAACAGGAAAACCAGGGGGATTCTTGGTCTTGGCACATTCTTAGTTTATAAGGAATTTTTTGAGCTCTCTCCTCCTGCCACCCTCTGATCCTCAGTGAGCTGCTGTTGGATGTGGGAGGATGCACTTATCTGCCCTTGTACATGATGGACAATTTCTGTCCCATCTCCCCTTCTCCAGCCTTTGTCATGGAATTTGGCCAGGTTGTTTCCCTTGATCCCCTCCACATCTAAGCAGGAACAACTCGCCTTTAGCTGCCCAGCATTGCAGCCTGGCTGATGCAAGGCAGCTTTTATTAGTGCAGTATTTACTAAGGGGTCAATTCTGTCCACACTGAAGCATTCAATTCTTATCAGCAAAAATCCATGTGCTATGTGTAGCTGTATCCCCGAGGTAGTTGCAGAGGCCATGCAAATCAAAGTTCAGCTGCCAGAAATCACACCAAAGAGGTGTTTATTGACATATCTCTTTTGCCAGAATAAAAACCGTTCCATTATAATATGATAAAGTTCCTGTCCTAGAGCTATGGACCCAGAGATGGGCAGGATATTCCCCGTGGCAGACTCTTTCTCCTTTGGGGCATTTGCTCCCATTCTGCTTTCCCATGCTCAGCAGTGTAAACACTGAGTATCCTCAATGTCTAAGCAAAGGCAGGAGTGCAATACCTTTTTCTTGAATGTCATAAAAGCAGCATTTCTCCAGAGCAGAAAGTCCAGATACACTGAAGTCTTCAGTAATCACATGTGACAGCATCTGGCAACCAGCGCCTGACACCTGCATCCGCATGTCACCCAGGGTTTCCTGCCAGACCTGGTACTCAGAGCCACCGACAAGTGGAAAATACAGAACAAAATCAATTATTCACCTCCAAGATACCCTCCACGGTGTGTGGGGCAGGAGGAGTAGGAAGATGTGCTGGAGGGTTGGTGAGACCACCCATGCAGGGTTCTCAGGCTTGCAGGAAAGCTTTTGCCTGGATATTTCCTGCTATGTTTTTGCCACTGTTTTCTAGAAAGTTCCTGATTCTTTTTTCTGCTAGCATAGGACTGGGTGCTGTCCTCATTTCCTCCTGCTTCTCCATACTGGTTTAAGTGGCTCTTTTGCTTCTGCACTTTCTGCTTCTTTTTTCCAAGCCCACACTCCTGTTTGGCTTTGTCTGCTCAAAGGTGCTGCATTTCCCCTGTTACAGTACTACTTAAGTGGCACTTTAGTTGTCCTTCATTCAGCCCTAAAGCTCTTTCATGCTGTATTCCCATTCACAGCATTTTCCCTCTCTGCTAAGAATTCATAAAACTTTCAGCTTTTTCTTTTTTTAACCCTTCCTTCCTAATAAAATATGGTTTGTGTGGTCTGTCAGCAGTGCTGGCTCTGTGCATGTTTGTGCATCTGTAACTTTGCATGACTGTTGACCTGTCAGTCTCTCTCCACACCTTTTGTACTTGTTTCAGTTTGATGTAGGAGACAAACTGGAACAATATCAGAGTGCTACAAAGTCACTGCAAATAGCTGGGTGAAAGAAGATGAGGATGGTAATGCCCTTCCTGGGAGAAGGATTGCTGTGGGAATACATCTCTGCCATACATCAGAGAATCCACCACAAGTCACAGGGCCATCAGAAACCAGGCTCAGGATGTTATTTCACTGCTTGTGAAAATATTAGTTTTCCTAACAAAATTTTTCACATCCCTCCAGTAGTCCCGGGTTTTCTGCTGATTCAGCAATGTGGCTGGTTTAGATCGGAGCAAGAGCATCTGCGAGAGAGCGCACCATGGCAAAAAAGGGGATGCACTGCAAGGGGATGGTGATGATGTTACTTCCTCTTCAGTCACTGCTTGGCCCCAGAGCAACACTTTGTGTCACCAGCTGAGTGACTTTACCCTTCTTCGCCTGTGTTAATTGCTCCAGCCACACACTCGTGTCACTGTGGCAGCAGGTTTCCCTGATGTCAAATGGGTTAATTTCTTTCTGCTCTTAAACAGTATTATATGTATGTATTTTTAGCTGAGCTTACTCGAATCTTTGTTTGGGTTTTTTTTAATATTTTTGCTCTGGCAAAATCCTGATAGTCTGTGGGAGTTACAGCTGAGTGAGGACCCTGAGCGCTGCTTTTGCTATTTAAAAAAACCCCCAACCTTTCTGGAGAAGCATAATTCCCAGAGGACAGCCTCTCCAGAAGGACTTCCAGCTCCTTTTTCAATAGCCTCTGTTCCCAGAAATGAACAATGGGGCTCAGTGTCACTGAGAAGCCTTCACAGGATCACTGCAGATGGAAAAAGCAATTTCTGGGCTGTACTCCGGGCCTTCCCGGCTGCTGTTCCGCCGTAGGAGCAGGAGAGGGTGCTGCGAAACAAGCGGCGGGGGCTGCTGAGCTGCTGCAGGGAGCGGGACCCCCAGCCCAGCCCCAGCCCCTGAAGAGCCATTTTCTCCTAAGGGGGAGAACAGGTTAAAAAGTCTCTCTGTAACACAGCTTTTCAGCATCCCAATGATGAGCGGTTCAGGCTGGAAACTGCTCCACACACTCTTTGTGAAATATTTTTAACTCAAAAAGAAAAAAAAAAAAAGATGAAAATGTTCATAAAACCACATTTTAAATCTTCTGCTTCTCAGCTATTCTGTCTCTGGAATGAATGGTGAACTTTACAACCTGTTGTGTCTTTCATGAAGGAAGAATGGGTGGGGATTCTCTTGTGGCTGTTATTTAATTATCAATCCCTGCCTGGGCCAAACGCAAGCGCTGGAGGGGGCAGAAGTGTTGTTCACAGCCGTGTCAGGCAGAAGGGCCCTGTCAGGTCACTGCCTGGTGATGTGCCTGTCCCCTCCCATCCCAGCGGTGACAGCAGCCCTCAGCCAGGTGCTTGGCATCCAGGTACTCTGCTGCACTTTGCAAGGGAAAAAGAAATGTCACAAATTTTCAGTGCTGAAAAGCAGCATAACCCGGGCAGGGAGCACAGGGATCACGCTGAGAGCCTGCTGTGTCCGTGGCGCCTGGCCGCTGGCGAGCCCACAGGCAGCGAGATACGTTGGGCAGGGACAGGCAGGAGACCCTCTGTCCTGAAACCAGAGGAAAAGCGGGTTTTATCCCAGCTTTCACTGTAGCTCCCTGCACAGAACCTGCCTGGAGCAAGAAACCCTCAGGGGTGTCAGGGGAGGGAGGCCCCAGCGGTGGCAGTTTAGCGATGCTGGGTGCTGTCACACAGCCCTGTCTGACACCCGTGCCGCAGGTGATTCAGCGAGTGGTGCCCATCGCCATTTGGGGCTGCTGAGCTGCTTTTAGGAGGCTGCTCTCCTGCAGCCGCGGATGCAGGCGCATACAGAGCCCCCAGTGCAGGACTGGTCTCCTTGGGGTAGTTCCTCGGGAGTCATCCTTGTAAATATTTCAACCCATGGGGCTTCTTCCCTCAGCCTTGTTAGTGAAGGTCCCTCAAGCCGCTCCCGACAAGCCCTCGCACCCGGTACGGATTTGACGCTGGCTGTCAGGAGTGCAACCTGCTGGCGAGGCGGTGAGGCGTTCTGTGGGAGCTCTCAGCATCCGTTTGGATCATCAATATTTGATGCGATGAGCGCTGCAGCTGGGATGCCGCAGAAGCCACCGGTCTTCCCAAGCCTGCTGCCGAGCCTCACTGTGTGCCCAGGACATGGCGAGCATCCCGAGAGCTTTAACGCCAGCACTGAAGCAGGGCTGAAGCCAAGACAAACAGCTTCTCTTTAACAGTTGTAACTTTTGGGTGGATTTTGTCCCATTCCAGCCTCTTCTGGCCCAGTGTCTTCATCTGCTAGACTGAAGGGTCCTCTTGTGTCCTGTGTCTTCTGTGCTGTGACCTGTGATCTCCCCAACTTCTCTTTGATGTTTTAAATAGCTGGTGTTTTGTCTCATTTTCATTGTAAATTCTGAAAAACGTTAACTCCATCACTGAGGGAGTATGAAATACAGACCATACTTCCTAAGGGTTTCTCAATCCCCTCCACTGGAATTACCCTCTCACCCTTACCATGGGTTACCCCACTGATGGAAAGCCATCGCCCCTGGGCTGGGATGTGCAGATCCTTCAAGTGCTACTGGCGAGCAGAGAGATAAGCCTGCTTCTTCAAGCTCCTGGGGACGAATTTGGAGATGCAGAATGAAATTGCTTTAAATGAAATAGACCGGAAGAGCTGGTGATGGAGAAAACCTCCTCAGGGAGAAGCCCACAATATCGCAGGTTAGAGATGAGCCAGAAGGCCATAAAGGACAGTTATAGGGTTGGCCAGTGGGAACACGTGTTGGATTAGTGGCCTCACCTTTGAACATCCCCGTCTGAAGGTCTCCTAGCCTGACTAGGACAGTGAAAGACAAAGTGCACATCATTTATGTGCCAATCTTTTAATTGATTTGCCTAAACAAGCTCTGACCCTTCCAAGTTTAATTGTTACTCTGAGCTAAATGAAACCTAATTTATTTTCAAGCGTCTTTCCTGACATCTTAAAAAACCCAAGCAATCAACCAAACAAAAACCGAAGACCCTCAAGCAAATGGGACAGGTTGACAGATCTATTTTCACCTTACTTTAAATTGCATTTTAATCTTCCCAACCTCTTCCTGCCTGTACAGCTCCAGCATGGAGCAGGAAAGACAGCTGTCCCTCGCCAGCTGGAAAAGGGTGTCGTGCATGGAAAGGACAATTCTATCCCCAACAACAACAAATAACCAACCAAACCAAACCCTAGTACACAAAAGCTCAATGGCATCGCCTGGAACAAGGACAGATGTGGTCAAAGAAAGGAAATAGAGTGTCTTCCCCCCATTAATGACCCACCGATGCCTGCAGAGGAGGCGCTGGTGGGAGCCCAGCCTCGGTGCAGCTTGGGCTGGGCTTGGTGCTGTGAAACCCTCATCGCACACCCCCTCTTCTGCAGCTTCAGGGCATCACCTTCCCACCTTCCTTCTCAAACAAAGGCCGGTTGGACATAACCCTGTTTTTTTTTTTTTTTTTCCTGCTCTTATTACAAATGAAGCACCAGAAAAATAGGAAAATGTGGTAGAAAGCCCCATTCTTTCTAGCTCATCTTTTCCTTCCGGCTCTGTTTCAGGCTCCTCATTTTTCTGGTGGTGCAGGTCCCCAAGACAGCCCTGACATCTCTCTTATGGCAGTTTCTATAAGCAGCTCCAATTTCTGTTGCAGTGGGAACACACAGCCCGGCACTGGGGAGGGAGCATCCTGCCAAGAAGAGCTCAGTGCCAATCACCATGCAGCGCAAACGAAACATTAAACCTCCAGAAAAAAACCATTATTAATTATCTGTATGCATACTAAGGGTAACACGTTTCATCCAAAGTTCCCAAAGTACCAACATGCCAATCAATAAAACGGTTTCTGGTTTATAAATAGGGAAACTGAGAGAGCCAAACCACAGTTTACCGCAGGGGTGTGTTTTCCCGTGGGCTGCAGCCCCACACATGCCGTGGGTCACTGCACTGGGTGGTACCTGTGGGGTAACCTCTCAGCCCCATTGGAAGTAGCTCTGATTTGCCCCAAAATATTTCACTGGGCCAAATGAAAATGTGGATGTTGCTCCTAAACACACTTATATACAGCCTCTAGGTACACACTGTGAGAGGGGCTAACGGCTGTGGTACTTCTTGTCTTCTCCCCTCATGCAAAGTGATTCCCAGCTTGCTCAAGAGCCTTTTGAGAATGATAATTGCTAACAGAGGCTTAGAAAAATGCAAATATACCAGAGCTGATGGAGGGGGGAGAAAAGAAAAAGCCCCCAGGAGTGTGGAGGTGGCAGTGTTATAATCTCAGGCTGTCATCGGTTTAACGTTATTAAACAACTTCTTAAAATAGCAGCCATAATTATTCCTATATGGAGCTCAATCTGGAGAGCTTTAAGCGCTTTCTCTCCTCTCCTGCTTCGCTCTGCTTTCCTGCTCCCAAACTGGGGGTTTGAGGCCCTGTGCCCGTGGCAGAGGAGCGTGGGACCTGTCTGTCCGGCAGCAGGACTTTGCCCCGAGGGGACTCAGGCATCAGCCCTAACCCAGTTTCACCATGCTCAGCTCTGTTGACATGAATGTAGTTTTTGTTGCATTTTTAATTGCAAAAATGTATTTACATGAATAAAATACAGCCCAATTGGGGATATGACCTACTTTTTATGGAAAGATAAAACAACTGTAGATTTGTATTTTTATTTCATTTATTTCAACTGCTCTGATAGAGCTGCTGAAGCACATTATAGGAAATCCACAACTGCCAGGCTGCTTTTTCTGTAAACAATCACATTCTGATTGAAATGACTGGGAGTTGCTACATTTCTGTGATGCAGCCTTTAACCTTCAGATCAGTAGAGCAATTTTGACAGTACATAATTTATATAGAAATAAATAATTTGATGGGGATTTTGTATGTCTGTGTTCTGCACTGCTAGAGAGACCTTCTCTGTTTATCTAAATTATAAATAATAATACTAAATAATATATAATTCTATTGTCCTGGACAAACACGGGTCATTCCAAAGTTTGTTAAGCACAGCAGGAGCTGGGGCTGCTCTCTGAAGAAACAGACCCTGTAATTCCTGCTAAAATAAAATGCAATTTGCTTTTCAAGTTAAGTAAGAGCTTTCACTCAGATATTTGAACTTGTCTAGTATTGAAGCAAGGCAGCTTTAAAAGCCACGTTATTTCAGTGTAAGATGTTGGCTGGGCACAACTCAGCCTCGGCAGGTGCCATGGGATGCCTCACTTGCCCCTCACTTACAGCAGCCGAGCTGGAGACAGATTAAACCAGCATTAAGGCCCACACAGCACTCTTAGGCCAAATCTAAATGCCATGGGTTTCCTTATTAGATATAAAGAAATGAGCCCGACCTGACCTGCACTGACATGACAGCAGGGTGAGACTTGACACTGCTCTCCTTGCTCATGTGCGTGACGCTGAGAGTGTCCCCTGGCTTCAGAAACGTCCCGTTTTGCCATGGAGGTGGAATCACCAAGCTCACCTCCAGAGAAGCTGAGTGACATTTTGGTACTTGTTCAAATTAGCTGTTATTAATTAAATAACACCTTTCAGCTTTCTTGGCAGATTTTCCCCCTGAAGTTGCAGCGGGAAGCTGGCATGTGTCAAGATGCCAGGCAGATGCAAGAACCTCAGGGTTATATTTTCATGAACACACACCTCATTAAGGATGTTATCACTATGGGAAAATAAGAAATTTATGGTCATGTCTTTTTACTATTTCCTCTTTTGTGTCTTACAGCTCCTCTGTCACAGAAGCCCACTACCAGGTGCTTTTAAACATGCCCATGAAGACAGCTCTCGTTCAGCAGAGCTTCGCTTGGGCTTAATTTTGGCTCTGATAAGGATCCTGCTGGAGTCCAAGGGATTTCAACATGTGCCTACACGCTTTGTTGATTAGCAACAGAGAGCTGAATCTCAGGTCTGGGGATTTGTCTACATGCAGATTTACAGGTGCTTGATAGTAGTTGGGACTAATTCAGGTAATATGGACGTTGTTCCAAACGGAGCGATTTAAACAGAACCAAATGCTCTGGCTCACGCAGCCCTTTGAGCAGCCTGAGCTGCAGCAGCCTCCATTTAAGCAGCTGCAAATCTGAATGGGCCCAAGCCATCAAACACCTTCTCTGCACCCCACTCATATGTGGGTTTTCCTCTTAGAAAAATGAATTCATGCTGCCCTAACATTAAAGATTTAAAGCAGCTGCATCTCATCACAGCCAGAAGATTTATTGGGAGCCGATGACAAAAATGATGGTTTATTGGGGAATAACCTTGAATGCTGGCACTGCATATTTTCAAGGCATATTAATCACAATTTATGTGTGAATACTTCTCCTTTCACTGGAAATGGAGAGAGGGGTGAGGCTTGGGGATTTCTGAGATGGTTTGATTAAAAATGCCAGCCAGAGCCTGCAGAACACCACGGTACAAACTGCTCAGGGCTTGAAAACATCCAGTTAGAGCCAGTGTATTCCTCAAATACAGCCCTTGGGATAAGAGTCTAGCAACAAGAGTTGAGTGGGGCTGATCTTTTGGTTGAAATACTGCTTTCCTGCGTTGCAAATTGTAATAAAAGAATCTTTCCCCTACAAAGTTTACTAGTAGACTGAATTGGCCAGAGACTCAAAGATGAAGTGATGTGATAACAAGAAGGGTGCTGGCACAGTGACACTACATGCTGAGAGCAGCTGCTGCAGTGATGGACACCAGGCTACAGGACAGCAATGCTGACAGCATCATCTCTTCTTCATCCAGCTCTGTTTTCACTGGAATCATTTGTGGCACAAGCCAGTGTGACTGGCTGGCTAAAGGCCCTTCCTTGTGTCACCCGCAGGGACATGGGGGCACAACACTGAGCACTGCAGTGCCCATCACTGAAATCAGTGTGACCTGGGCACATATTTTGCTGATCACAATTTTGCAGCTGTGCAGAAGGCCAGGCGATGGGCCTGGACAGTGCCATGCTGTCCAGGGCCACCCCTCCTTTCCTTTCAAGGGTTACATCTGGGGGGCTGGCTTGCAATTAGAGATACGCAGGGTAATCGCTGCAGTCGTCGCCTGCCCATTATAACCACTGCTCATTGAGGACACCATAATCCAGAATCTAAGGTATATAAAACCTTACATGATCATAAAGCAAAAAGGCAGCTTTTCCCTTTCCATAATCTACTGTATCCATGGGAACAGGTTGCAATTTGATATCTACACAATAGCAACAGACAGAAACCCTGTGGTGCATGGAGGAGAGGTCAGCTCAGCATCCTGGCCATGGCAGCGCCTGTGGGGTGGCACCCACTGAGCAGCCAAAGTGCTGGGGACACCCTGCTCCCCACCCCAGGAGTCACAGCTTTAATCTGTGCAGGACGGCTGTGGTGCAGCCAATTTGCAGAAAGAAAAGTTAAAGAGCTGATGTGGTTCTCGGGGAGGGAGAGCTGGCAGAGCCACTCGGCCCATGCAGCAAGGGATGCTGCAGCAGGGTGAAGGAGACCTCACCAGGAGGCCCTAAAACTGGACAAGAAAAGTGAGGAGGGAAAATGCTGGTTTTTTGTAGTTAGGTGTGAATGTCAATCTTCTGTGGTGGGAAAAAATGTCAAGTAAATAAATAAGTCTCATAAGGAAGGAAGAAGAAGAAAATAAATATCTCTCAGCTACTTCTCATTAGTGGAGAAGTATTTATTTGGGTGAATATTTAGCCTGTTCTCACAGCATCCCCACCACCGACATGCCAGTTCTGCACAGCTAACAAGCTATCAGCAGGGAGGAATAAGATTGTTTAATTTCTTAGCACACCTTAAATAGCCCATGGGGCTAACCCACATTTGGGAAAATGAATACACAAGCATGACAAATAGCATTAATAATGCAACACAAGGACCTGCAAGCAGAGCATTGTGTATTAGAAACCCCCAAACTGCGTACACCGTGCCTGAGTCAGCTCTTTACCCTGCCACAGTGATATGCAGCTGAAACCCACCCTAATAAAATACCTTTGGGGTTTGTCTGCTCAAAGCTGATGAAAGGGCACAGGTCTTCAGTCTGATGTCCAGAAGAGGCAACAACAAGGTTCATCTGGGGCTTCCCAAGCTGCAGGGATTTGCTGTCACCCTGCCCACCTGAGCAACAGCTCCATGCCATCCTCTTGGGCAAGAACAGGACCAGGTTGCCCCAAAACACCTGCCCAAACCTCACCTCACCACAGCAGCAGCTTCACCAGTAGCTGAAACAGTTCAGCAGTGCTCTTGGTCTGCATCCCTGCCAAGGGAGTTACTGTCTGGAGTGGGGTCTTGCCTCACCTTAACCTTCCCAGTGGCTCCTGGATAGGGGCAAGGGGAGCAGCACTGGGGGGCATTTCAGCTATACTTATATGTAGATTTATATATATAATGATATTTTTTCCCACTATGCAAGGAAGTGTTCTGGAGCCACAAGCTGCTCCAGCACTAACTGAGGGAGAACATGACCCAGCACAGCCTTATTATTCCTGGCTACTTAATTACTACTCATGATTGGTCTCTAATGAACCTCTTGCATCTATATCTCATGATTCAATAAGGGTTTTCAGGACACTCCTAACTAATGGGCAAATGGAGCCTGTTTCCACCTGGGCCCCATCAGACCTGGGGCCATGGGAATGACGGTGTAAGGGTGCAGCGAGGAGACCGTGTCCTAGGGGTGGGATGGGAGATACTGGCAGAGAGGAGACTTCATGTTCTGGGAGACACAGGCCACAAAATGCATCTCTGCTTACAGAAAGTGGATTTGATTTAAAAAACCCCAACACACAGGGGGAGGGTGGCTCCCAGGAGTTCCCCGAGAAGGTCTCAGAGCACCCATCTTCCTGACCAGCCTCCCCGAGCTGTGCGGGCTGGGGGCTTGCTCACCTCCCACGTGCAGTTTCTTCAGTTACCATCCATCCCTCGGGGTGCCATGAACCCCCCTATGGCACCCGGGCTGCGGGGTGATGTGTGTGCTGTGTGGGAGGCTGATGGCAGGGACAGAAAAAGCTTTGGTCCACTGCAGTCCTGAGCAGCACCAGGGAGTAGTGAACTGTGCACGGATCAGGCAGCCCTGGGTTTTTATTTAACCCTTAATCCCAGTACTTTGCTCTAACACTATAGTTCAAGCAGACATGGCCACATGCATAGATAGTCTGACACTAATTAGTCATTCATGCAAAACAAGAGGGGTTTTTTTTGCTTCTAAGTGCAAACAATTTTCTGTGAAGTGTCAGACGAGCAATTACCTTCCCACAGGCCCGTGTGGGTAGTGGCTTGACTCATCCCATCGGGTGAATTTGAGGACTTCAGTCTCATAGGGGTTAAACCTCTAATTTAATTTCTGATTTATCCTCAAACTTCACTTTTAAATTATTGCAGCCCAAGCAAGAGAGAAAGAACACAATGGGAGAGAGACTAAAGGAGGCAACTGAGCAGTGTTATTCAAGGAGGGAAGGATGTGGCCTAAGAGAGATTAAGGTGGGGTGAAACCATGCCAGATGCCTAGAAGATGTGTTTAAATGATGAGCAGGTGTCCTAAGGGGGTACTACATTTATTTACTGAGCATTTATTGCTGTGGAGAACATCAGCCACGCTGATGATGGGCGATGCTCGGGGGAGAAGGACCTGGCAGGGTGGCTGGGTGCCGCAGCTTGCCCCATCACCTTGCCCACACCATGCTCGTGTCTCTGTGCCTCAGAGGCTCTGGAGAAGTTTCTCCACAGTCAATGAAGGTGTGATACTTGCATTTAGAGGCCCATAGCTATCCATGCTGGGAGCTGCTGCCATGCCAGGACTGTTAGAGGGATGGTAACACCATCCGGCAGCCAACCACTGTTGCCTGTGCTTTACTGAGCACCACATTTTCCTGCTCAAAACCATCATTTACTGAACCAACAGCAAACACTTATTTTGACAGATTTCTTTCCGCAGTCCTGCACTTATGAAGGGCTTGTGCTCACTGGGTGAACATCTGAACTCCCAGGCTCACAAGTGCAGCCACATGATGACAATCTCCCCGGTGAATTAAAATAATTACTTTTCTAATTTGCCCCTAGACTCTGCTAAACCTTCTGGGGCCTTGAGGAAGGCATGAAGTTTTTTTTTCACATTTTCTGCTAATGTAGGCAGACATTTTAATTTATAAAATGAATAATTCTGTATTTAATCAGTACAAAGGAAAATTCCACATGGGGACAGGGATGTCTCATGATGCTGCACAGGATTAACCACACTAAATGACTCCCTGGTGTGGGGGAATGTAGCCATGTGGGACAGCCCTTGTGCCTTTAAGCATCAGCAATTTTTGGGATCCTGAAGGTCTCCCTTCCAAGAAGACAGACTGAGAATATAAAGGATTCATCAAGGGGAAGATGTAAAGGCAACTGTCTTTGAGCCACCAGAAACCACTAACATCAAGCCCAGCAAACTAGACTGGGCTCTGCGAATGCAAGATCAGTGCTTGTGAACTCCAGAGCTTTCCTGGAGCCCAGTTCACACAGAATATAGAGTGGAAAACTGATGGTTTGACTGGTTGGTGTGAACAGATGAGGAACAGCAAGCTTTGTTGCTGGATGGTGAGGCTGGGTTGTGCTTTAATGCTTGAACCTTCCCATCAGCGAACCTGTCACGTAGCACTTACAAACTGGGTTTTAAAATGAGAAAACGCATGCTTGAGATTAATACAAAAATTAAGGGTAAATACCACTATGTCTACAAAAAGATGCCCTGCTTTTAAAACTTAGCAAGTTAGGAGTCAGTGACACTAGATATATGTTACTTGCTTATCTGAAGAGACTGGAGAGGAAATAATCCTGTTCAGGAGTTGGCTGGATATATACGCTTGCAGTGAGGTCCCACAGGACGGGCGTCAGAGTTGATGCAAATAGCGATGCTGCGCCAGGACTTGGACCCTACTTTGGGGTAGTTTATAAATAATACACAATAAATAAAGAATAATAATTAATAAATAATAAATAATAGTAACAAAGAAGTACAACATTCATTACATGGTATGCTACAAATGAGGTTAAAAGTGCGTATATTCCATTTGTTTCAATTACAGTAAGACAAAACAAGCTCAAATATACCAAGAATCCCTGGAAGGTTTTGTTTTACAGAAAGGAAATTTTTGGAAAGGTTTAAAATAACAAGAATAGAAATAAAGTTTGGACAAAGCTCTTTCTCCTGTGAGGGGACTTGCTCGCGGCTTGCACAGGAGTGTATGAGGGAGCACAGCCTTTTCCTTCCCTGCACTTTGTTTTCAGAGTGATGCTCTCACTCTGGCAGCTAAGACCAAAAGGCTAAAGCATCATATGAAATTTTAAAACTGAAAACCTCAAAACAAGGTTCATACACACACAAAAAAAGCAGCTAAAATACCATTTTCTTGTCAAAATGAAATGTAATCCAACTACTTCGCTATGGTGGACTAGCGTCATTAATTTCAGCTACATCACTTTACACCAGTTTGGGATTTCACCTTTCACTGAAATAACTTGCATTTCTGGCCATAATTTCCCCTAAATCCTGCGGCTAATGTTTCCTATGGGAAGGTTTTAGGTAGTTTTCCACTTGACGCTGCACTGAAATTCTCCCAGGTGCTCTTCAGACCTCCAGTCTATGGGATAGTGGAGGAAATGTGGGTGCCTGAGCCACCCCAAACACCCGGACACCCCAGGGCTGTAGAGCCTCCAGTCTAATATGGGGTATTTAAGCAACAGTTTGCAAGTGGCCATAGAGAAACAACAACCTGCTTGTGTCTAAGCCTGCTGAGGTATTGTTGAGAAAGATGGCTATTTCCCATTAAAGCCTGGTTAAAAGTGATATCCAGCAACATGAGATATCAATCAGTAAATATTGAATCAAGACAAAATTTGTATTTTTCTAATGATGACTATTTCTTGGAAATTTACACAAATCTTTTATGCCTGCTGATGCTTAGGCCAGTAAATCTAAAACTCTAGGATACAGTCAAATGCACAAACTTTTGCAGCCTACCTAAACCAAAAAATAGACTTTTTTTTTTTTAGGTCTACTCTATTTTCTTTTTTCTGCTCTTGAGTCCAGCCCTGGATTTATCCCCCAGGCAGAACTGCTGTTTGCTCAGCAGGATGAGCTGAAAGAAGAGGACTTTGGAGAGATTTTTAGTTATGCAGGGAAGAATGAAAAAAAAAAAACCCAACCAAAGAAAGGAAAATATCCCAATTCTCTAGGTTACATTATTGGTTATGTAACCAATCTATCTGGTTATATTTACGCTCCTATAAATAGAGAATTGCTCTGTCAGAGTGGCCTGAAAAATAAATGACAAACGGAGTCAGGATGCGGCGACCGCCGGCGCTTGGGTGGGAGCGGGCGCAGGGGTGGTGGGGCTCAGCACGGGGACGAGGACATCTGGTCGTAGTCGGGGCACTTGAGCAGAGCCGGGTAGTTACTGTTCATCTGCAGGGACGCCTCGCTGGAGATATCCGAGGGGCTGCGTCCCCGTGCCCACGCGTCTGGGTGCAAGAACTGCCCCGAGTAGTCGGAGCAGTTGCTCAGCCGGGGCCGGTAGAAGCTGGGGTGAGGTCGGTAGATGTCCTCGGCTGTGTATCGCTTCATGAACAGGTAAACGGACATCACTCCGGCGCTCTGCAGGGGAGAGAGACACAGCCTGATGCTCGCCCTGCTAATGGCTGCCTTCTCCACCACCACCAAAATAGAACAAAAATAGAAATTGCTTTTAGTGCTCTGCTGATGATGCACTAGGGCTCCCGAGGACAGTCGCTTCACTGTCCCGTGTCCCAGGTCCTTGCAGTAAATAATGTGGCACCACCATGTCTCCTCCTCCTGCACCCATGTTTGGCATCAAATGGTGATCAAATGCCCCATGCTCCAGGCTTAGAGTCTGTCCCCCCTGTATGTCTCCCACCATACCATGTATTACCTGTCTCTCCTCATAGCCTACCCTTAAACCCCATCTGAGTCCTCTTTTTGCTCACAGCCTCAACGCCGCCCCCCCCCCCCCCCCCCCCCCGAGAAGAGGATACACTCGTTACAGGGATGTGAGAGCTCCTCGGTACCTCTGTGAGAAGGAACGAGATGGCAGAGAAGGCAAACGACCATCCATATTTGTAATTGAAGAACGTTTCTGAGTCCTTGGTCCTGTTCAGCATCTCGTCATTAATGCTGGATATGTAGAGGACCAGCCCCACCACGAGGGACAGACCTGGGGAGAAACCAAGGAGAAGGACAGTGGGAAATGCTTCAGGGATGGAGCTGATGAAGAAGCACCTTCCTTTAAGACCTGACTTGTAGGTGAAAGTATAAAACTGTAGAAGTGTGCTTGAAATAACTGGGGAAAGAGGCTGCTTTCCTGCTGAGCTAACCCAGAGCACTCCTCTCATTTCAGTCAAACCGTTACCTGCTCAAGCAAGTCCATGTGCACCACGTAGGAGCTGGCTTCAAAGCTCGGCTGTCACAGCTATTTGTTTAACACTAGCACAACACCATGAATAAAACATTCACTTGTCTCATGTAGAAACGTCCCAGCTGAGCAGTTTGAAGTTTCACATCTCTCCTGCGACCGATGTGCCGTGAGAGGCGTCCTCTCCCCCAGCAGCTGCTCCTGCATGGGTGGTGTGTGCTTTCCCCCGCATCTCCTCGCCACTGCTACAAACAAGTCTTGCACTGGGTGATTTTCCATCCTGCAGAGCCTGAGCAGGCTGCGGGGCTGAGCTGGGAGCCCCCGTGGCTGATGGCTCCAACGAGGAGCCACCACAGCAGGTTAGGAGAGCGCCAGCAGCTACAAAAGCAGATGTGCTCCATGCGCAAGGATTTTCAGGAGAAAACCTGGCTAGCAAAACTCACCTGACAGGATGAAGAATATCCCCGAGACAAAGGCGAGGATGGTCCTGTGAGGCCGAATGTGGCCGATGTTGCTCAGGATGAAGCCGATGAACATGAAGAAGAGGCTGACCAGAGGGAAGGGTGTGGCAGAGCGGATCATCTCTGGGGGGAGAGGAGCAGAGGGAAGCGGGAACAGATCAATCCTCCCCACACAATGCGAGAAATGGGCTCAGCTGGGTGAGATGGCTCCAGCCCTGCTGCCCTCTGACCACGATGTGTCATTCATTGCTCCTGGTTAATGTGGGTGCCCCTGTGCGGCTCCCCAGCCCCTGGCAGGGGTTCCCCTCTTTGCTAATGAGCTGAGTGAAGAGGTGACTCTGTCTGGCTGTGGAAATGTCTGCTAATGTTTGCATTCCCAAGGGTTTCTATGATGTGAAGTGTTACATAGGAAAAAAGCAGCAGAACCTGCGTTTTTCTCTAGTTTTGCTGCTAAATACTTCTATTTATTAAATCAGAAATGACTGCAGAATTCATTGAGAGAGCTGTGACACTCCATCCTTAACTCATCCCCCTACGTAATGTGTAATATCGCTACAGAATAAATACAGCTGCAGATTCTGGAGAGGAGACTATAAAGCCAAACACTTCCATAAACATCAGCACTGAATAGCCAATGACAGGAAATTGTACAGCTTAGAGCCCCTGTGAGCATCCTGCCATTAGAAAGGGATGTTCCCAAATGCTTAGGAGCATATTGGGTAGTTCACATCGTGAAAAATGTAGTTGCATCCTTGCATGGTAGCACTGTCAAGGAACTAGGAGCTCCTTTGGCAAGGACGCGAAGAGGATTTCCTGGGGGGATCCCTAGTGACCCTTTGGTGCTTTGCAGGATGCAAAGAGTAAGACTCCACCGAAACACTTACTCAGAACGTTGACTGTGGATTCAGACGTCAGCTGGATGTTCATGGGCATGACGTATTCGATAGTGAAGCACCGGCCACGCTCTTCACCTGCAGCAAACAGAGACTGAGTCACACCTCTAGTGTGTTCGTCTGTTTATTTCTGGTGGGGGAGAGAGTGGCTTTAAAATTAATTTCTGTGCATGCATAAAAATAATCTTGCTTTTTAGTGCTGCTTCTATCTTGGATGTCTCCCTTGTGCAAATGGATTCCCTTGCATATAAAAACGTGAACACTGAAGCCAGAGGGTTTAAGGTCACCCCAGGGGTGGTATCAGAGCTCCTCACCCCCCTGACTTTTTCAAAGCAGTGGCTGAAACTTTGTGACATTTCAGATCAGTCACTTTGAGATTCCCATTCCCTTGGGTTTTAATCAACTCCGTCCCTGCAGCCAAGTCGCTTCATCAAACTTGGCGCAGATGGAGGGAACGGTCCAGCTGACCTGAATCTAAATGTGGCAGGGACAAAAAGGAAAGTTTTGAGCTGCTGCCCAAGGCGTTCTGGCCGTGGCACTGGGATGGAGCGGGATGGTGGACGGCGGGGTCTGGCACGGCAGCAGCGAACTCACCCAAAGCCTGTGTGCAAAGGCACTTTTATCCATCTGACTGTTAAAAGTGGGCACGGGGTGATGGCGTTACTCAGGTTGTGCCTAAGTTTGGAAGCAAAGATGGGCACAGCCTTTAAAAATCCTATTGTCCCCAGCCCTTTCCTGTGGTTTGATGCTGATACGCAGCAAATATCACCTCAGCAGGGGGTGTTTTTGGGAGGGAAGCCATACCTGCTAGGAAGCAGACTCTCCAGAGCCCCGAGTGCAGCGACAGTTTGATTTCTGCTGTCTGGTTTTGGGGCTGGACGATGCCCTCCTCCAGGTAGAGCCAGTAGTCGGTGCTGACGGAGATGCCCAGGAGGCCGAGGCCGCAGACGGCGAACACGCTGCTGAGCAGGGTCAGCGCCTTCCTGCCACAGGCGCTCATTCCCAACGGCACCGGGGGCCGAGGCGGCGGCGGGGGGACGCTGCCGGGAGAGGGGACACAGCCGTCAGCACGGAGCTGTCTGCCGCTTTGGAGGAGGATGGATGTGTCAGAGCTTTGCCCTCTGCCCTTAATTGCTTATATGGGTCGAGCTGAAATAAGCCATTAAACCAATCACAGTGGGCTCTGACAGATGGAGAGTTTGAACCAAATCCCACCCGACTGCGGCCCGACGCCGGCCCAGGGCCCGTGGATGTGCCGAACGCTGAGTGCCAGCACCGGGGCGGGAGTGGTGCGGGATGGGCTGGCTGGGAGCAGCTCATTGGCTCCTGTTTTATTTGCTGCAGGTGAATTCCTGCTGCTCCAGCCAAATCCGGCACTCATCTCCCCAAGGATGTCACTGAACCGCAGCATCTGCGGTCCTCAGAGCCTTATCTAATGCACCCATGAAGGGCGGCAGCACGAGCCGTATCTCCTCGACACAGGAGCGCGTTGAGGCTCACAGACACTGCATTAAGGGATCAACAAAGACACTTTCAGTTGCTGGACTAAAACCCCCTCCTGAGCAGCTCCAGTCACCACACAGCGTCCCACAATATTGCTATTTTTCCTCTTTCAGGGTAGATTTACCCATTGGGGGATCAAGATCTCAGTTTTGCTAAAGCCATGCCACATCTATGCACGCTGAATGACATCATCAACCGCCTTGAAGCAGAGCAGTGTGACACAATAGCTTGCCTTTTTTTGCTTTTTATTACTTATTTTGCTGGATCAGAGGTGCCAGTGCCGATGTCAGCTGAACACACAGACTGAACTGGTCCAAACTCAGCTTGTGCTTCAGGGGGAGGCTGGAAAATGGGGCCAAAGAGCTGCAGTCAGGCCCTAGGCAAACATTAAAGGAGGAGGCAAAAAGCTTCCCTTATCCCCATGTCGCTCATGGATGGAATCTTCTTTTTTTTTTTTTTTTCTTTTATTTTTGCTAATTTGTGGAATTTAGCAGTTCTCACGGTGCCCTGCAGACTGATAAATCAGAAATCTGAGTTCTTGGTGAAGCAGAGAAAAAGTGCAATTAATATGGGGGGAAAAAAGCCACAGAAATGACAGATTAGAGGAATAAGAGCAAGAAGGAAAAGATACACACGAGAGGTCTTCTGGGGAGTGGAAACGAGGCTGGTAGTGCTATTGACTGTCTTTATAAAGACAGTATGAATCACAGATAAGTGCTGTGTCATGTATATTTTTGAAGGCACATTTTGCTGTTGTTCAGCACTGCAAACAATAAGGAAAAAAAAATAAATCCAACTAGACAACAAAAGCTACCAAATTTAACACAGTAGCAGCAGGATGCATCATCCTTGGGCTCCCTTTAAAACTGCATGAGCCTCGTTCACGCTGCCTGAAGTTTCAAGGGACAACAAATGGGAGAGGGCTGGGGGCAGAGCCCCGTGTTCCCCTGCTGCGTCCCACTGCCTGGGAAGGAGAGAAGAGTCCTCCTAAACACACATTTCATTTGAAACACCAATTCCCAAAATAATGATGGATAAACAATAGAGCTGGGGCACGTATGTCGTACGTCTCCCTGGGTGTCAGGTTTTGAACCTACGCAGGAAGAGCTCCATCCCACCCGTGCTCCCAGCTGGTGTTTGCTATCGTGGCACACGTTGGTGAGCGGCTTTGTGGAAGAGAAGTTTTGGTGCTGTTATCACTGTGGCAAAGGTGGTGGGATTTAGTGATTAAATCGGGAGATGTGGCTCCTGCCTGTGCTGGGAGATGACAGCTCGCTGTTCTCACATGTCTGGCCAGTGAGCAGACTGGAGGAGGGCTTATTTTCTTGCACCTCTGATATAAATATATTAATGTTTACTTGCTTACAGTGACTCTCAGAGATGCCAACAGTCCTCACAGCTTGCACTTTTACACTTGAAAGCCTCCAAAGATAATGTTCTGCCGTAGTTCCCTCATGATTAGTACGAGCAGACGATGCAGATGATAGTTATTTCTTGACGCTGAACTGTCTGTGAGCTGGGCTCTCTCAGGGAGCTCTTGCACTGCCCATCCCTGGCGCATCTATAGCACAAATGCACCGCACCAAGCTCCTCAGCAGCCTGGTCCTGGGCTGATCTTGCAGCAAGTTTCATACAAGACTGATGTGAAGGAAACTTGTAGTTGCTGTAGAGTCCAAATAATTGCATTTACTGAACAGATGCAACACCCAAGGCCTGTCTGCACCTCCAGCTTGCTGCTCTGGGCAGCAATAAGAGAGGAAAGTAGGGAATGATGCTGGAAGAGTTGCAAATTCTTGAGCAAAAGAGAGAAAGGGAGAGATAGACTTTTATTGTCGCATCCTACCCTGAGTCCAAAGCAGACAAGTACATCTTGGTAGGAAGCAGATGTACTTGCACCCTCAAGCGCTACAACAGCTCTGACAATTCTCTTCCATATGAAATTAAGGATTTGGCTCTTCCTACGTTCACACTGAGCCGTTTCCCAGAAGGTACCGACCTACGGGAAGGGGAGTGCTGTCACTTACAGACAGCCCAAGCAAATGCTCCAGCTCGCACTACCGCAAGCTTTCCACCTTTGGCTTTGCTAACAAGCCTCATTTTTAATGTTCTTATTTAATGTTTCCCTCAGCTCAGGAAAAGCAGGCTGTGTTCCCAGGAGGGGCACCTCCCTGCTAGGGGTGTGAGGAGTGAGGTGCACAGAGGAGACGCTCAGATTTTTTTTCCTGAAGAATTAGGAGGCAGCAGCTAAAGATGAAACTGGTAGCTCTGGGGCAGAGAAGCACGTGCTGCAAAAGTAGCCCTACACCTTGATAGCCTTACTGTCAAGGGGAGAAACCAGCACAGAGCTGTAGACATTAGGACACCACTTTATCCTTTCACGGGATGGGAATATGCAATTTCCCAGGGAATATGACATTTCCCCTTTCTATAGATCCCATTTGATCCAGCAATATGACCAGGCAAAGCACAGATCCTCTGGCTCATCCATCCTTCTCCCTAACTCTGTCAGAGCCGTATTTTCTAGTTGCTGCCTCAAAATGAATAGTATTTACTACAGAGTGTCTCATCCCTCTTGGCATTTTGGTGCCAAAATGGTAAAAGGAGCTGGAATCTATTCTTGGCTCGTGTATCATCAACAACAGTCCTCCCTGCACATTTTTCATTAATAAGGAGCCAAACATCAAAGTAGGGAGTATGGGAAGGTCCAGATAAAGCCATTCAGAGGGAAATAGCTAAGTATTTCCTGTGATTTGTTGTCCATCAACATTAGGCACTGGAAAATATACCCATTTGGCATCATTTATATTGATCATTGGGGTGACGCTAGCAGCAGCGAGAGGGGTTGGGTGTCAGAGTCACACCTCTCAATTGCCTCATTTCTTTTCTCTCTCACACTTCAATTTCCATGTAATCATGGATGCATTAGAGAGTGATCCCTATTACTGCCTTGCTGGCACATAAAATCAAGCTCGATGTGGTGGGGGACGGCAGGCAGGGATGGTGCAGAGCAGCCGCTTGGAACAAACCTTCCCCCATGTCCAGCGCCTGGAGAATTAGCAAGACTCCCAAGAGAAAGATTTTTCAAGGACACGAACAGGAGCTGGCTTGATTTTCAGCTAGGATTTAGTCCCCAGTAACCTTTAACAATTGTGCTGTGCTTCCTACAGCTGAAAAAGTGATGCTGTTTGGTTTCCAACAGTAGCTGTATTTTAAATTAAATAAATATAGCCCCAAAGATTTCCAAGAAATAGGACCTTAGAACTGTTCCTGCTCCTTCAATCACACTGTGCCTTCTGGTAGTAGTCCAGGGAATAATAAAGGCAGTCTGCAATGTAATCTGCAGTCCTCATAATGAATTTCTTTTTATCTTGAAGCCATAGCTTCTGATGGGAATTGCACATGGCCCTCACTGGGACTGACCCCTTCGGAAAATGAAATGATATTGGCATTGTTCCTAATGCAGTTCACCCAGATCTTACCCATTGCTCCATGGTCAGAAAAAGAAAATATTACCCTGGTCCAGATTTCTGAGCCCACCCCTCTGTGACCTAATGCTGAGCACGAGCCACTGCTCTGGGCTATGTGGATGGGCTGAGAGAAATAAATATATCACTGGTCAACTGCCTGGGCAGGATGGGTCGTATCTGTGAATCACTGCTCTGAGTTCAGTGGAAAAACAACACTCCCTCCTGCCCTGGGTAAAGGTAGAAAGAGCAGGGCCAAGCCAGGCCAAGAAGGCAGCTATTGATTTTTATGTGGCTAGAGCATAATTTCCAATTTCCTGACATGTGTGAGGAGGGAAAGTACTGCCAAGGTTATCAGAGCAGACGGGAGGGAAGGTTTTGTTTGTGGAGGGGTGCTGGGCTCCAGGACAAGGCTGGCGACCTGCCTCTGCAGTTGGGAAAGCCGGGTCCCTGCTGCAAGGCAAGGGCAGAGGGAAATCAGAGGTTAAGCCATGGGCCTGGAGTGATAGAGGCTGAGCAGGACATAAAGGAGAAGGAACGAAGCTTGGTGGAAGGGGGAAACCCACTGAGTGAGCAATTGGTGTACAAAGAACATCAGGGACCTGGGTAAGAGCCGGTGAATGCAGGAGAGTGTGAGTTGTGATGGAGCTGAACTGAAAGGACCAGCTCTCACTAAGCTGCGACGAAAATTGGGCTGGCTAAAAATAAAGGGCCTTCAAGCAGCATGATCTCTTCCTCAGGACACAACGCAGGCCACAAATGTGGGCAAAAATAAATAGGTCAAGGAGAGTGGCTCTTTCAGAACTAAACTTTTCAGATCTGGCAGAGCTCGGGCAGGCAGGACTGTGCTGGAGGGCTGGCTGAGGCCACCATGCATCGTCACCCTCCTTCAGACAGCAAAACATCTTCCTGGCTCCCTAGTGGGCAACTGCAGAAAAGCCTAATTGGTCATTAATAACCAATGGAATAGAAAGGTGGTCACAAAATGGCATAGCAATTCCCACGGAGCTTATGGAGCACCCAAAGGGTGCAAACGCTTTGGTCCTAAAACAGTGTGTGCAGGATGCAGCCTGTGTCCAGCTGACTTGAACTGCTGCTCTGTGGGTTTGCAGAGGGGGTTTTACCACCGTGAGGAGCACGCAGTGAGATGACTTTAGCCACAGCCGGGTGTATGCAGCTCAGCAGAGGAGAGAAAGAGGGAATGGTGGGGGCAGTGCCTGCAGCTCCACAAACCTGACCTGGAAAACTGGGTGATTGGGAAAGATAGTTTTGGAATTACCACTTGGGAAGCAACAGTCCCTCCTGAAGCTTGGAAAAGGTGTGCTGCAGGCAGAAGAGAAACATGAGACTGCTCTGCTTTTATATAATTGCTGAAGAAGAACATGGATGGCTGCAGAGAAAAGCAGTATCTCCTGGGCTGGTACACTGAGAGGGAAATGGCCGAAGGGGACGTGGGTTGGAGCTGGTCCGCAGGGTTCCCAGGAGCTCTGTCCTGGGCTGCCAGCACCCACCACCTCACATGGTACATGGGAAGACAGAGATATATAAGGCAGATTTACAGAGGTGCATTAGTGGTCATATGGAAATGTCAGCTCAATTTCTGAGAGAAATTATGTATTGGAAAAATTAAGTACAAAAATAAATCTTTTTGATGTGGAGGAGGTTTAGCCTGATATTAAGAAATGAAACAGTCCATCTCATGGCGGTTTGAACGAGCACTAGTAACTGCGACTATAAGCAGCCATAAACTTCAACAGGATCAATACTGGACTTGAAAGCTTCCCCTCAGCTGCTAACAGCGGTGCTGCACGGCCGGCCCCGCACACAGCACTGCCCTTACAGCCAGATAGAAACAGCAGCATTGAATCAGTCGAGTGCACTGGGCTCACAGGCTCTCCAGACAGGGTTTTTTTTTTAAAAAAAATAAATAAAAGGAAGGCTGGTTATGACTTATTTAAACCTAGATTGAGCCACAGCAATCATAAACCCATTATTTTTTTGCTTGTCATCAGACACAAGGAACACCTGAAAAATAATTGGAAGAAACGATGTGTGACTTGCCACACACAGTAATGCTCACCACTAGTTTTATGAGTGGGATTACTTGGGATTTTTCTTTTAACCTTGACTTCTATAATTTTTCTGAGAAATTCCCCCTTTCCCTAATACTTCCCATGCTTCATTTCTTGTCCAAGTTATTTCTTGAAGCTTGATCAAATCCTTTCATGGCAGTGCAAGAGAGAATTAAATGCTGTATAGAATATAGTGCTGTATTTTTCTGCTGAACCCACAGCCTGCTTAGCTAAGCCCCAAGGTTGACCCACAGCTGCTCATCCTTCTTCTTTACCATGCACCAGCCTATTTGCTGTGGACTGCTCAAAACCTGCCCTTTTTTTCTGGGTTGGGTTTGCAAGGATGGTGGTTACTGATTCACTGAGCCCACCTTCAACTCCAGCACCAAATACAAGGAGATCAAATGATATTCCCAAGGAGCAGCAACTGAGATTTATTTCCCCACCCCAGCCCTCTAACCAGACACTTTCCTGAACTGGCTGCCTCTGCTGTGACCACGTTGCCGCACTCACCAGGGTGATGGCTCTGCTCCAGCTCATTCACGCTAATGGCTTTGGATGATGCCAACAACTTTCAACAAATAAAATCATTGACCAAACAGCCCCTCCAGTCCCAGCTCACATGCTGCTGGCACAGCCCATGTGCGTACAGCTAGTGCTCATTCACATGGTATTTCTGGATCCACAAATATCCCCTTCAAAACCTCTCACAGAACACATCCTGCCTGTGTGCCTCCTTTCTCCTCGGTGTTTAAGCTCTTACCTCTTTTAACCCCAGCTGAAGCAATGCTTTGGCAAGCAGAAAACCTGCGCTGTTGGCTGTGAAGGTGGGAAGCTCAGGTTCTGGCAGACCGACTGCGAGGCAAGTGTCACAGCAAGGAGGGTCCTCGATGGATGCTTCAGCTGCTGGATGGCTCTGGGAGGAGCTGGGAGCGGGGTGGCTTTTGCAGCGGGCAGAGGACAAGTCCTGGACCATAGGAGAGGGCACAACCTCAGCTCTCCGCCTCCGACCAACTCACAGGACAGATGCACGAGGCCGGGACTCAGGGACAGGCGGATGGCCAGCACGGTTCCACATCCACACACCAGCAGCTCCTACCCTGTGGTTTTGTAGGCAAGAATTACGCAAAGTGCATTTCTTAAGAGGGAAATAAAAGCTAAAGCTCTGAGCCTGCAATATTGCCCACGCACCCAAGTCCAGTTCTCTAGGTCTAAACTATATATATATATATACACACACACACTGAAAGTTTACGTCACTAACAATAGGTGAGCCCTTTCCTTTGGAGAGCCCTTCCCAACGCCCTCTCAACCCCTGCACAACAAAGCTGACATACAATATTCACCTACTTGCAGTGTGCCAGAGTGCTCGCAGTCAGGGACATGAGTCAAACTGCTGATTTCAATACCCTGCAAAGAGCTACAAAAGCAGAATAAAAGGGGGAATATCTAGTGCAGCAAAGCAAACCAGCTGGGGACTTTGCTATAAGATCCGCAGAAATCTCGTTGCTGTGTGCTGGGCAAGGCGGTGTTTGCCCATTAACCTCTGCGTGCTGTACATTACAGGTTGTACTTTATATCCTGAATACATAAGCTCCAGTAACCCAGCGATCCAGTGACCCTCTTCTGGTCTCAGCGTTGTGCTTCCCTCTGCTCACCTTGGCTGGTGCAGAGGGAGCCTGAGCAGACCCATCAGCAGGGGTAAGCGAAGGCAACGTAATCTCACTGTGTCTGCGAGGGCTGGAGAAGAGCAGCGGGCTCAGCTGCCGGCATCCACTTCACACCAGGACCAAGGTTGGGCTGGTCTAGGCGAATGCTAAATCTTTAACAGTTGGTTCTTGTTCACTTTGACGTGTCATTTAAGATGGCACAAAATTCTGCAGTGGCCTTGTATATTGAAAAGAGGAGAATAAGCCTCTTCCTAGCATAGTGACAGCTTTTCAAGGTCTCTGTGTCCTTCCAGCAGCAAGGCAGGTCACAGCATGATTGAAGATCTCAGGCACCTTTTCCATAAGATATTTATGTTGTTCTAAACTGAAGTGGGTATGAACAGAACCTGCAAATGCAGCATAAGCCCTGCAGGACTGCCAACGCATGAAATTTCTCTGGGCAATAAACTTTTACTGCTACAGAAGATCTAAGAAAAACCCCAGTTACCAGCCCAGGCTTCAGGAGATGAGGCTGCTCCTGCCAAGCTGCTCAGCAGAGAGGGGCCAACACCCCCGTTTCCTTCTTTTCCTCTTAACGATCAGTGCTTGACAGCTTGAGCTAAATTAAGCAGTGCTGGGAGGTAAAAAATAGCATCAAGAGCTAATTAAAACTCTTCCGCCTCCCCCGTGTCGGTGGCAGGGAGAGGCGAGCCCCGGGTACCTGTGCCGTGGAGGCAGGGCAGCCCGCCGCAGCTCTTCCCCCGCCACCGCAGCTCTTCTCACCAGTGCTGGCAGCTGGGGTGTTTTTATGAACACTTTCAGTGTGAGAAATGAGAGAAAGCGAGAAATCCCCCGAGTGCCGTTGGTGCCTCTGAACGCCGAAGGCTGCAGACAAGCGGCACGTTGGGCAGGCTGCACGCGCCAGCGACGGCTGCCGAGACCGCCGTCCCCTCGGCGTGATTAAACACCATTGCTAGCGTGAAGCAGACGCCTTGTTATCCGGGAGATTGCATTCCCCCTTCCCCGCTTACAAACCAGCTTTACCGCAAAGCCTCCAGGTACCAAAATGATGGCTTAAAGAACGCGGAGAAGGGCTGTATCATCCACACCTCAGGCAAACATCTTAACAACCCAAGTGCCATTTGTGGCTGCCATTAAAGCCAGTTACCAAACGCAACGGCTGCTCCATCTGGCTTTGCTGGAGCAGTTTGGGACTCAGCTCCTCAGATGCTGGCGGTGGTGGTGTCTTTGTGCACAAGCTCTCCAGGTCTGACGCTGAGCAGCCGCACAAGTTTGGTCCCATCTTCACAGAGGAAAGGTCTTTGCTTTGTGTAGCTTGTTGAGTTTAATAGTCAGGAATATTAAAGTACACAGTAAGCATTTATACATCATTGGAGGTATTAAACTTTCTACCACCCAGATTTTAGCAAGATTCATTGCCAGTTCCAGGATTTGACGGTAAATGTCCCAGCAGACACGGTAGGAAAAACCATGCAGGACACGGAGCAGCCTGAGACCAGGCACAGGCAGCATGACCCGCTCGGAGGAGCACAGCTCGGCACCAAGCCCAGCGTGGCCTCGGGAGGACATCGGCTGCCTGCCCTGCTCAGCACGGGGAAGCGTGACCACATCCTGGGGAAGTCTATGGGAACAGGCGGGGAATAGACTCGGTCTCACTCTTCCTCCAGCCCTCCCCCAGGCCAGCACCCACTACCAGGTGCAACTTGGCCTGACTGTGTGTAGCTGGTCCTTACCTACACCCTCTCCTCTTCACCGGCCCCTTATATCATCATGTTCCTGCAGCACCCACCCAGCGGTACCTCTCCTGCCACCTGTATAATGACCTGATGTTTTCTTCTCCATGGCCGTCTGTAAGACATTTTACAGTAAGAACTGTAAAGCAGTTGACACACATGATGCTGACACAGCTTTCCTCTTCAGCCATCCCCACCCTCCTTCAATCATTGTACAGAAAAGGGCAGTTTTGTCCCAATTTCTTTCCTGCCTGTAGCTCACCTTTCCTGTGCTTCAGCAGAGATGTGCTTCTTCCCAAGCAGCAACTCCAGCATTGGAAGGTTTTAACACAACTTTCCAAATCACTCAGTTTTCTAGGCTGGGTTTGTTGTGTTGCTTCTGGCCATTTGCAGCTTCCAGGGTCTCCCAACAGCATCCAAGAAAGGACCATTTTCTACTGAACATAAAGTCAGTGCAGCTCTGAGCACCCCCCCAAGAGCCACCACCACTGAGCTGCCACGGCAACAAGAATCAGGGGAAATCAGACACGAAGGAAGCTGGGGATGGCAAGAAATGAAAGCAGAGCCGCAGCTCGGGTCAGGTGTTTTGGCATGCCAAAGACAGAGCTTTCTGTTCCTGTAGAAAGTGATGGCATCCACCCTCACTTGGGTAAAAGCCACAGCAGCAGGAGACGAAGGCAGAACAGCTTCACCCAGATCCTGCCGCAGTCCTGGGAAGGTCTCTTGGGTAACAGGCTTTGAGTGATGCTTTTAGCTGCGACACGAGCAGGATGTTCATGATCTGTCACTCTGTGAGAGCCAGTGGGGGATGATCCAGGGTTTCCCATCCCGCTTAGTGCCAGCACCTGCCGTGGGCCCCCACATCGGTGCCTCTCACCTGGCTCCAGTGCTGTCTGTGGGGTCTGACTTGAGCATTTCTCAAATAGTCAAAAAATTTTTCTTCTGCGATGTATTGTATCTCAGTCCCTGAAAGTGCTAATCCTTTTGAACAGATGGATTGGCATCCAGGGAGTGACTTCTTTGTCCTGAGAAAGGGAGGACTGGAAAACTCTTCCTATCTGCACGTGTCTAAGCAATGGCTGGAATGTCCCACCTAGGCTTGGCATTATGGTATCAACGTCTGTTGCTGAATTTTTAATAACCAAACCCATCCAGAGGCTCTCCTCCCACATACACCCAACATTCTGACTGCTGCAGAAGGGGAAGTTTCTGTCCACCATGCTCCAGCTCTGCTGTGCCCACTGTCCTGCCGGCTGGAGAAGGTGGAGGGACACAGATGCCCATCAGGGATCCCACCGCAATCCCACGCTTGGGCCACCTCTACCAAACATAACTCACCACACCTCTCTGAGCAAGCAGAGACGTTCCCAGCCAGAGCTGCTGCAGAGAAAAGGGACATCTGGTGTAACCAAGTGTTTAATGTCTCCTGAGAAGAAGCCAGGGCCATGGGGCTGCCCACTGTGGGGCTTCGAGGGTGAGCGAGGTCCTGCCCTGGCAGACCTGAGCCTCAGCTCCCTGCAGACGGGGACGTCACCCAGCAGCACTGGATGGCACCGAGTGGGAAAATGAATTATCCACAAGTTGTCTTGGGCCAGAGGATGCCATCTGCTGTGCTGCTCAAATAATCCCCCCTCAGTGCAGCCACGAGCACCGCTCTAACGAGGTTTTTCACTGGTGAGCAATGATACCTCCCTCATAATAAAGGAAAAGCTGCAAGTCCCATCTTCCAAAGGGACAAGACACAAACTCCACTCATTTGTAACAGACCATTTTCTGAGCTTGATGAGGCATCAGTGTTGTCCTTTGACAAATTCCATTTTCCTAGTAAATATTTTACTATAAATGTCAGAAGTTTGTGGCTATACAGTGATAAAATCGGTGTGACTTTGATTCCAAATCCTCTTTCCAGAACACACCTAGAACCCAAACTCCCTTTAATTTCAGTGAGATCAAGACTCCCAGATAACTTTTGACCTAGACTCCATCATCTAGTTATTTTTAAAATGCCAAGGGCTTTAAATCTTCCCAGCTGATTTATGAAAAGCTCCCGACACTGGCTCCAGCCACACGCTTGCACAGCTCACAGCTTGCTGATACTGTTGAAGCCTCTGTAGGCTTGTGCATGATTTCCCTTTTGTATTTTATATTCCTTCCCCTCTCCATAAATGAAGCTGAGGCTGCAAATGCTGCGGTATGGATGCTGCCAGGTGGGGATTCATTCAGCTGAATGAATATATTCAACAGCTACAATAATACAGCAAGGAATTGGAGAAATACACACACAGAAGCATTTCTGTCCCCTGGATGCCACGTGGAGCAGCCTCAGGGCCACGGGGTGGCCAAGGGGAAGGTGTGATGGCAGTGGGACAGGCTGCTGAGAGCCAGTCTCCTGCCCTTTGGCTTTTTACGTGGGTCAGATGTGACAGACTGAAATGGTGCCCCTAAAACTCCGCAGCAGATGAGCCTCTGAAGGGAGCCCAAACGCACAGCACTTGTGAAACCGAAGGGCAGCAGTGATGGGAACGTGGGAACGCTGCTCCAGCAAAGCTGCCTGCCCGGGTCACACCACCGGCACCCGCTGCTACCACACAAAACTCAGCTGAAATACTCCTTTTCAGCGTTCTTGCTGATGTAGCACAACTTTCAGCGAATGCAACGCCCTTGCTGCCCTTCTCAAAGGCTCACCTGCACCGTGCAGGCCACCTACCAGCTCTGACGAGGCCTCCTCTCCCCCGCGGAGGTTTCGGGGGGGTGCGAGGGACACAGTGGGGACAGCGGTGCTGCAGGTCAGACCTGCTCTCCAGACACCACCGAGGACCTCCCGCTGCTTCGTGCCTGGAAGACCCAGCCCTAAAAGCTGCAAAAAGCATCAGGCGTCAGGGGCTGATGAAGTTTTACAGAACGCCCCGCTCGCTGCCGCGGTGGCTGAAATACCACATTTCACGTTTCACCACCTTTCACAGGATAAGAATAAGTAGCGTGTGGAGAAGTGAAGACAGGCTCTATGGCCCCATTCGCTTGTTCATATGGTAACACATGATCCAGCTTTCCCCCCCCCCCCCTTTTTTTTTTTTTCCCTCTACTTTACTTCACTTAACAACCAGGTCAGGTTTTGCTCAGATAGCTTCACTTGAATACACACTCCCCTCTCCACGGGATTTACTACACCGAAAAACATTGGGAGCCCCTGACTTCCAGCAGACTTTATATTCCCTGGGATAAATACACTTCCTCAGCTCAACGTTCAAAAGTCACCGGTGAAGACGGGGATGCTCGCGGTCCCCAGGAGGCGGCCTCTGTGTCTCTGATCGGTCTGGTGGAGAAGCAGCCCTGGGCTGAAAAGCCGGGATTTACCGGATCCCGTGTGCTCCTGCGCTTCCACTCGGGGCTCCGGCAAACCCCAAGTCCCCCCGCTTGAGCGGTGCCGGTGGAGCAGAGACGGTGCAACCGGGCAGGTAACGGAAACCGCTTCGGCACGGCGACAGGGTGGGGGGGCCCCCGGCCCCGCTTTGGGGCGCCCGGGGCTGCGCTCTGCTCCGCGGTCCCGTCCCCCCCCCCCCGGCGCAGCCCCGGCTGCTGCCCGGGGCGGTGCCCCCGTGTCCCCCCCCTCCCGGGGGAGCTGCCGAGAGCACGGCTGGCTCTCACTCCAAGGGGGATATGGAAAAAAATAAAATAAATATATATATATATATATATATATATAAAAAAAACCTTAAACCCTGCCGCTGCGCACCCAGGCGGCACCTCCCAGACCGCCCCCCGCTCCGCCGCTCGGGCTTTAAACTTTCAGGTTTTTACACCCAATTCGGGAACAGCCCCCCACCCCGAAGCCACTTCCAGGCGTGTGGTTCCCCCCTCCCCCGGGGCAGCCTGGCCCGGACACGGGAAGGGCCCCCCCAGCCGCCCCCCAGCACTTACCGGCCCCGGCGGCGGGACGCGACCGGCGGCCTCGAGGATGCTCCGCGCCGGGAAGGGCCGGGAGAGCCCGGGGAGGAGAGGGCATCACATGGCGCCGGCGGGGACAGCCCACCTCTCCCTCCCTCCCTTCATCCCTCCTTCCCTTTCTCCATCCTCCCCTCTTCCCTCCCCCTTCCCTGCCTCCCTCTTCATCCCTCCCCCCTACACTTCCCTTTATCCTTCCTTTCCCCATTCCTCCCTCCCCTTTCACCCTTTCCCTTTATTCCCCCACTTCCCCTCTGGTCCCCTCCTTTCCCTTCTCCCTGCTTCCCTCCATCTGTCCCCACTCTCTCAGCTGTGGCTGGTGGCTCCAGTTGCCCATGGGGGCGGGGGTGGGAGCCAGCATTGCCCCTGCCCCTCTGTGCATCCTCCCTTCCACGAACCCCCCAGCCCCTCTGCACCCCCCACCTGCAAAAACACGGTCCCCTCTGGGGTGGGGGGACAGCGCTGAGTGGGCTGTGCTCCCCAGGACACGACTCATTTGGGAACTGGGGAAGGGAAAACCGACCCCAGCCACCAGTGTCCAACAAATCCACAGCTAAGGACACAGCAGACAAGGGGGAGGATTGGAGGGCAGCAAGCCAGGGTGCTGGAGAAAGCCAACTTGGCAGGGCCAGGACCAGGGCAGGGAGAAAGCCAGGCCTAAAGGAGAGAGGGACACAGGGCCAGATGCTGTGGGCTCTGGAAACCACCGCCAGAGCGAGTGATTCAGCCAAAGCACATAGAAAATTAGCAGCAGAGCCAAGAATAAGGACACAGCTCCATCAGGGCGTCCAGCAATGGGACACTGCCTTGGATACAGCGGGAAGGACAAGAAAAGGGTCACACACCGTGGGGGTAACTCCCACTACGTGAGCTGCCAGCCCAGGCAGCAGGGCCGAGGGCAGCTCATGGCCACCATCACAGTGACTGAAGCTCAGATTTGTACAGCAATTTCTGCAGCGAGAGCTTATTCTGTGCAAGGGCTTTGCACATGCTGGGGTCGCTCCTCCAGCCACGTCCCTGCAGCAGGGAGCTGGGCAGTGACAGCAGCGTGGCTCCCGGGCAAGGCACTGCTGAGACCTCCCAGCAGGAAAACAAAAGCAATTTATTAATTACAAGTCTAATAAATTCAGTCTCTAATAAGTACTGGGTCACCGATTCCCAGTGCTCTGGCTAAAACGTGCCCCATGTCTGCCGGAGGCATCGTCCATTAGCAAACCATGACTATCTTCAAAAGAATTATTAAAAATAAAGTGAGATATGAGATGCGGAGGAGGTGCTGGTTGGATGGCTTGTTTGAAGTCAATGGAGCCATGAGCTCTGGCTTGTTGAGCTCTGTTTTGATTTATAGAAATGACAGAAGCCGATGGAGATGTGTAAGTTTTCTCCAACCCGAACATGGTGGAGCCTAATAGAGCAAAACCCCAGTAAGATCCAGGCTGGTGGAAACCTGCCTCCCAGTAGGATCCCAGCTAGCAGCCAGAGCATACTGGTTACTTGTCTTTGAGGGACTGCACCTCTGCATATGTTCTTTCCCACAAAGTTACAGTAATACTCAAATTATAGCAAATTCAGCGTGTTTCCTGGGCTCATCTCTCAGCCCCCTAAGGAAGAACTGGCTGGTGCTGCAAAGATGCATCTTTCAGTGTCAGTGTATCCTTCCTTGCAGCTGGAGCTCTTAAAACAACCCCCAAAGGTATTTAGTACCTCTCATCCGCATTTGAGGAAGAACTGAAGGCAGCAAATCCATCGGGGGATGGACAGTAAGGAGAGAGCAGGGTTTTGCTCGGCAGAATGGGTTCTACACTGGAAAAAGGCAGTCGAAGAGGCGATGCCCTCTGGGACCCTCGGCCCCTCACAGCCCTGGGGAGGAGGAGGAGGCTTCCCTGGGATGGAGCTAATCAGCAGGGAATTACCAATACAGTCAGAAAGCTACAAGAGGCAGGTTAGACCTTGCTGTTCATCATGTTCTGTCAGCGTACGTTATTTTAATACAGTAATTGGCTGTTCATCATTTTTCTTGTCTCCATATTGTTAAAAATACCCCAAACAAAGCAGACCTTCCTTTTAATCCGGACAGCCAATCTGCTGTATTGGCCACCTGGGCACCGTGCAGGATTATTTGAATACAACACAAATAAAGGCTGCAGCACATCCAGCCAATGACATAATTAACCATTACAGTAAGAGGCCCCCAGCAGCCATGCATATAATCAATTAGAAATACACATTTTGGGCTTCAGTTTCTTCCCTCCCTGCCCCAGGTTCCCTTTGCTTCTATGCAAATGTACTTAGGCTAAAAGATTTGCCATTGCTGCTTGTCTCATACAGCAGCTTCTGCCGTGGTGAAGCACGTGCATGATGCCAGCACTCACACCAGGAGCGTTTGCCACCGGCATGCCAGGGCCAGGCTGCAAGAGGGCAGCAGTGATGCCCCCCAGAACCCCAGCTCAGGTCTCCTACCTCATTAGCAGCTCTCCAGAATTCCTTCCCCATAATGCCCGTCTCCCTGCTAATGGAAAGAGATGATGAAGATGAAGTGGAAACTCCTTCCCCTGGCCAGGAGCTTGGTGTGGCTGTCCCAGGCAGGACAATTAGCACTTCACATCTTCTCAGCAGCCTCCAAAACTCAGAGCAGAACTTTGCCAAATTCTGCAAGAGTTATTTTGGGGGTTTATTTTTGATGTAACACCAAGCAGTACCATCTCACCATTTCCTCAACCTCCCCACTTTTCACTATTTCCTGCTGAGCTCTCTCCTCCCAGAGGGGCAGGATCTGCCCCTGAAGCCACACCTGGGGTGAGTGAAGCCAGGTGGGATCTCGCACATCATGATGTTACACAGCTGAGCCAGGCTTTGCAGGGCTGGAGCTTTCCCAGCCGCGGCAGCTCTGCCAACCCTCGTGCTGGTGGAGCAGCTTTTCACACCGCGTCCAAAACCAGTGTGCAAACATGGATACCTGAGCGGGCAGCTTTTAGAATGCACTCAAAGTCAAATCTTATTAGTGAGGAGGGATTTAAACTTCATTAATGGCCCAGACCAGAAGCAATTCTTTACAGTGGCTCTCCCTGCTCTGTCAGCGGTGCAGCGGGGTGATGAGGGCCCGTCTCCTTTCAGCTACAAGTGTTTAATTCCTGCAGATGACATCTGCAGGGAACCTTTTCTCTGGTCTTTTGCCTTCCAGCAGAAGTACCTTGAAGGCACTTAGGACATTATACAATAAAAAGCCTGTTCCTGTCACCTCAGGCCATGAACTGATAGGAGACCTCAGGTTTGCCTCCCCTCCCACTCCCTCTACTTTGCTCTACGCTGAATTATTCAGACAGCAAATCTGCCCAGCAAACAGCCCGTGAGCAGCCACCCCTCAAGCCCACGTGTGGCTCTAGTCTGGGGTCCAACAGCTGTCAACCAACTTTAATTGTATACCAAGCTGTAAGAAATGTTTTGGGCACTGGAAGGGAAAGTCTGCACCAGCCAGAAATTGTATCGTTTGCCTGAGAAAAGAGGAGAGCGAGCAGGTAGATGCAACGAACTGGCGACACGATGCTGAAGCTGCTGTGACTTGTGTGGGAGGTGACAGATGCTCCACGCCAGCTGCCTCGGAGCTTGCTATTTTTTGTCACTTCGTGGGCAGCACAGCCGGGGGGAGGCTTGGGGAGACGCCGGAGCGTGGCAGAGATGTGCAGCAGCCCTGGCACACTGCGCAGGGGAACCCGCTGCCGCCCCCGTGCAGCTCCTAAAGGTTGGGAACCACTTGCTAGAGAGACTTTTGAGATTTTCTCTTTCCACGAGAGGGTGTTTGCGGGACAGATTGGGAGCTGGATAGCAAAACTGGCATCAGCAGCCTGGGGCTGGGATCCACAGCTCCTGTGCAGGTGGGATGTGACCTTGGGATGGGCGGCTCCAGCCGGGTCCTGCGATGTGGCAGGAGTCAGCACACGCTCATACAACATCTACTCCTTATCCCAGCAGCATCATTCTTATTTTTGTAGCTTTCAAACATGGAAAATAGGAAAAAAGGAAAAACTCACGGCACCAAAGAACACCAGCCGCTCTCCCCTCCTGGGAGGGTTTTCACATCCTGCTTGCACCATGACTAAATTAAAGGAATTAACTCCTGTGGGCTGTTGGAGCTGAAGCTCCGTTTGCTGTTTCTCCCGCACATCCCTCTGCCTGGAGCCACTGCTCTGGAGGAAGCGCAAGGAGAGGTGCAACATTATTTTTATCTCCACACCCACATGCTGTGCGAAAGCTTAAAAAAAAAGTGCAGCGCCTTTTGCAGCCAGCCTCCCCGAGAGGCTCTGACTCACGGAATAACAAAAGCGCACGTGTGAATGGAAGTTATATACTTTATTTAAAATGAAATACCCTCTGTAATCATAAGTGTCTAAACTGAACTAATAAAAGCTGGGGATGTGCCAGTTCAGGTGTTTCGCTCCGGCAGCTCAGCCAGTGGCCTCCTTTAGCCCCCGCGGTGGCCCGGGGCCAGCAGGTACCACTGCTCCAGCCTGCCTGGGCCGTGTGTCCCCACGCCGGGGGGAAGGAAGGTGGGAAGGGCATGAAGTTCCCACATCCCACCACTGCACCGTGCAAGCGGGCAGTGCCCTTCAATGAGACAAGCTAGAAGAGATGCTGGCAGTAAATTTGCTCTCACTGCCAGTGTTTTCTGTTAACCCTCTACCAAAGGAGTGGAGGTAGCAGCAATACAACCCCTCTCAAGGCTGGTCTCTGGGACTGGGACTCATCCAGGCTCCCCAGCATGGCCCCATCGGAGCCACCCAGGCTGGCTGGAAAACAGGCTGCTTGCAGGATGAGGGATAGCTCTGGCCACAGCAATCAGATTTAAAAGGTCATGTTTTGGAAAGCAGTTTAGATGACATTAATTATTAAAGCCTCATAACGCTTGTATTAAGGGTAATAGTTTTCCATGTGATTTATATAGCACTGAAATTCATTACCAATCTTCTAATGATGTTAGGGTCAATCAGGCACAAGAATGCTAAATGACTTGTCCCAAAAGGACCAGGAACTGATCCAAGGAGTTTTGGGATGCTCTTATCGCTGACCTGTGCTCTTTCCCTCCTTCTGCCCTTGCACTCATTGCTGGTTGTTTTTATAACCATTTCTGATGGATTTTTCCTGAAAACACACCTAATCAGTGTTTCAGACATGGTTACACTTGTAGAAGCAAATGAATCCTGTTAAAAGAAGAGTGTTTCTGGAGGTGTCACTGAATATGTTGAAGCTTTAATGAAGTTTTATATAGATTGTTGTGGAGTGGTTTATATGGATTTGAAGTCTCCCTGTTGTGGGCACTGAGTTTTAGAGCTCTGAATAGAGGAGCGAGATAAGGGGTGATGGGTCAGATCCTCAAGGCTGAAAGAAAAATAGCACAGGTGTGGACCAAACACTGGTTTGTAACCTGAGAAAGAGCTGGTTTGTGTCCAGCCTGCCCAGATACCCGTGCCTCCTGCAGCCGCACGCACGTGGCAAGTCAGGAATAAGCACAGCTTTACTAAAAGGCCATTCCCTGAAAACCAGACTTGACTGGGCAAACCCAGCAGCTGAAATGCTGCTACAAACCTCTGAGTGTCTGATCCCCTGAGCATCCCCACTCACCTGGGTATTTGTAACACGCACACACACCTGGAGCTCGCAAGCGCGGGAGGGCAGGGGTGGGAAAAAGCGAATATGAACCAGGACAAAGCCATCGGTCTCGTCGAAACCAGGAGCATTGCAGACCCTGTGAGCATTGCAAACCCTCTGGGTACTGCAAACCCCTCTGAGCAGCTCTGGCTTGGCCTCGCTGCGGGGTGGCAGAGGTGAATTAGTTTTCATTAAACTAATGCAGGAAACATCAGTATGCATACACAGCCTTCCAAAACCCAGCTCCTTTCAAAAATAGTTTTAACAGGAAATTTGCAGTAACCCCAATACTCACCAGTAACTACCTCATGTGCATTCTGTGCTCCTGAGAGGCGGAGTCTGGCCCTTCATCGCACCTGCTGTAACATCCAGCCACATGGGTCAAATACTTTATGTGGCATTAAAAGCCTCGTCCCCAGCCCAGCAAACGGCCACACTGCCATTGCCTTTGGGGAGCAGCTGAACTTTTGCTTCCAGCTGAGCCCTGGTGCTATGGGGGGGGCGGGTCTGAGCCCTCTGAGGAAAGGGAAATTCATTCCCAGCATATGAATCATCAGCTCTGCTGTGGCAGAGATGGGTGATTTTGCCATGTTGGGCGAGAATAAGATCTAAAACACTTCTAAGCAAACTTCCATTGCAGGGTTGTTTTTTTTTTTTCTCACTCAGGTATTGCACTTTAAATTGGTTTTGAAACTTTCCCCTCTCCTTCATCAGATTGTGCAACAACATCTCCTGAGGTGGGATGTCGGGCAATGACTCACGGACCAGTAATGAACACTGGAAGTGGCAGCTGGTGTCTGACACCATCACCCTGGCAGCAAATGTGGCGAATCCCTTGAGAAGGAGACAGCATTGACTCATGTCCCGTGAGATCTGCCTCATTTCATGCTCCTCCTTTGGGAAAAGCAGGAAAATAAAGCAAAAAAGAAACCCTTGCAGGTAACTCTGTGGGTCCAGACTTGCCACCATCTGTTCTCCGGTCAGATCCCCATTTCTTTGGGCTTAACATCACTTTAGGAACGTGACAAGTGACAGATGCAGTTGGGGAAAACATCACTTTGAGGACAACCCATCCACACATGGCAAGAGCTTTCCAGATTTGGGCCACTCATTGATTTGTCTTTGCTTTCCCATGGCTCCACTGGGCTTACTCAGAGGTTTTTTTCAGGCAAGCAGCGAAGGTTGCCTTTGCCAAAGCAGGTGGGATTATGATTACCTTGTGGTAATTAATGCCATCATCATTTTAGCTAACCTAGTAGCTCTCAGAGGAGACGGTTGTATTTGCGACTCATGTACCAGGCCTGTAAAAGTATGCTGAATTTTCTAAATCAAATACCCAAATCTCTAAAGAGAAGTTGGGGCTGGGAGAGGGAGGATGTGCCTTCAGCTGCAGGTGGCAGCCACGAGTAATTGCTCCTCAGTTCCTCAGATGCCCATTATCGATATTCATGTCAGGCTGGAGTCATTTCCCTCCCTCACAAGCCTCCGCGTGCCTCCCATTTCCCCAAGGACAAGTCTGGAGGGTGTTTAGAGACTCTTGTCTAATGAGCTTCATCTCACCCAAAAAGCCAACGACCCCGCCAACGGCTGCTGGAGCACTGGTGGTTTGGTTCAGCTGTAGCCGGAGAGGGCAACGCGTGTGCCTGCTGCCTGGGTGCTTCGCTGGCAAGAGGAGCAGAAATGAGCTAGGAAGGGATGGGGTTTTTCCTTAACAGCCTGGTATTGGGACTGCAAAGAGCTTGTTCGCATTTGGGACAATATTTCTAAGAGGTTTAAAGGCTGTGTTGTTCGTATCGGTTGATAATGATCATTTGGGGTATTAGGAGCCTTGACAGGTCCAAACACCCCAGTGTTGTATTTCTGGGGAGCTGAGTGCTCCCCTGGCAGCAGGGCCAGCTCCTGAGTCCACCCTGAAGGCCACGGCTGGGAATGAAATCCCACCCAGCCCCTGTCTGAAGAGCCGAGGTGGCAGGAGATGCAGGTCTGGCAGCATGGAGCTCCGAGGACCCCTCTCCTCCTGCACTGACTCTGACATACACCAGCTCAGGGCAATGATGTCTCCAACTCCCTCTTCTGCTCCACAGAAAGCTTGCAAGGCCTGAGTTCATGGGCTGAGTTCATGGACTTCAGGAGAAGCTGCACACATTAGATGAAGACTGAGTAAAATGTAGCAGCTTGGAAACACTCTATGAGAAAAAAATTAATTTCAACCATTCCTTTGGGCAAACTCAGCCAGACTTTTCTGCAAATGAAACTAACCCGATTATTGAATTAGCATGAGATTCAATACATTTGAGAGCAAGCAGAAAAAAACTTGTCCGTCAAGTTGTCACAGTATTTGTACACTGCTTTCAAATTTGGAAAGTAAAATCACATCACCCCAAATGAGGCAAGTGCCTGGACTCGAGGTGAGTATGGCTGGTGGGACTGAGAGGTCGTGTCCTGTCCTCCGGGAGTGCTAAACTGAGTATTTCACAGCAAAGGTGGGCCCCTGACCATCATCAGTCACCACAAACAAACCCTCTTCCCAGGGAGAAAAGGCAGAGTGGAATGAACCACCCGGGGCTCACACACACAGGGACGTGAAAAAGTGAACTTTGAGTTTTCTTGGGGTCTAACTGCTAAGAAGCAGGGCACATCCCTCCAGCACCAAGTCCCACATCGAGCTGGGGGTCACATCCTCCAACCCGAGACCTCGCTTCACTCCTGGGGCTGCTCTTCCCTGCACCATCCACACCTGCAGCGGCTCAGGGATGCTGAGCCCAGCGAGCAGGTCAGCCAGGGACCTGCTGGCTCAAAGAGCTGCCTGCTCACCTCTCAGCACGCACAAATCCTCTTACAGACACATCTTTTCTCCACTTAAGCCTCTTTTTCTTTTGATTTATTAACAGGCATTAAAAAAGGGCCCAGGTTAAAATTCTGTGTATGAATAGAGAATCAAGGTCTGGATCTGGGTGAGCTCTGCGGCTGATCACTCCATAATCTCTGCAGCCCCTGGGCTTTGCAGAGTCAATTTTAAAATGAAATTTCATAACGGCAGACCAAACTCACACAAAAGTAATGATCAGTATTTTTATTCATACACACTTGCTTTGAAACTACAATTAATATTTAACAAAAGCATTTCATGCAAACAAAGATTGAAGATATTGCAAATTAAGAAACAAAAAGATGCTGTAATTTATACATCAGTCTTGCCCACTATACTTCCAATTATTTTTATTTTTTTTTTTTTTTAAACGGAATGGCCTCTCCAAATTTTCTGGTAGCATCTTGCAGACAAATGATAAGAAAATAAATAATGTTCTCCTCTTTATAAATACAAAATTTGGGTCTTAAAATAATATTAAAAATATGAATGAGTTCACAGTGGGATTACTCCTTGTTTAAAAGAAGATAACATTAAAGTAACATGCAATTGTTTTAGAAGTCTCAGGTGTGCTCTGTACTGTCGTGCAACACCAGACACGTGTTGGGAAATGCACATTTTTAAAGGAGGCAACGAGCTTTGTTTCGTTGGAATTCTTTTTTTTACATTCATTTTATAGCACATGAGAGAATAAACGAAAGGCTTTGTGGGGAACAAGCCACAGATTAAATTTGTATTATCACTGCAAGAAGGTTTTGTTCTGCTCCAAGTCAGCAAGGCATCCGAGTGGGCAAACTCCACTGGCTTCCGCGGGATGTATCGCGGCGCTGCTCCGAGGCAAACCCAGTGGCCACGCTCTGCTGGACAGAAAGGGCACCAGCACATACTTATTTTTGCTGAATTGGGGCTTACAGGCTTAGTGCTGCCAGATGCTGGATCCCGCAGTCTTGGCTCCAGTAAAGCAACTAAGCACACAGCGAGCTTCGAGGCAGCGGTTGCCCGGATGCCTTGGCCGGCCAAGAGAGGAGCACGCGGAGCCCTGGAAGGACGGAGCCATCGGCAGCGTGGCCTCGCAGGGTTCAAACAGAAGGAAAGTAAATACAATTCAAATAGTTCTTAGGAAAAGGTTTATAAAGATCAGAAACATAATTTTGCTTTCCATTAAAATGTTCCTGTCACCAACTCACAATTATAAAATTAATTAACATTAGCTGTAGACTTTCCAATGTATCCCATAGTGAGAAGTGAGCTTCAATGGAAACAGGCTGGGGCCAGTCACTGGTTAAAATTATTAATAGACTGCTGATTTTTATTTTTTTTTTTGCTTGACTGACAGTGGAGGAAAAATCACAGCTTCTAGGGCAGTTTTCTTTACATTTGAACTATGGTGTCACAGACAAGGAAAAGAAAAGCATGAAGATACACAACACAGGAATACATTAAAACATCAATGGAATAAACCTGTCATGGATGGACCAGCTGCATAAAGAATATCGCTTCTCCTTCAACAGGAGTCAGTAGAAACATTATTAGAAAACAGCTGTGCTGACCTTTACACATAGGGAATCTCACCCTCCAATAATCAGCTTTACTAAGACTTCCATTTACATGGAATTTTTAAATTGCACATAGAAATCTCAGTAACTGGGAAAGAGGTAAATGCAGCTGACCTACACAATCAGCAAGCATCACTCCCCACCGCACCCTGACTCCAGTTAACAAAAGCTGGACTCCAGATTCTGTAAGAAATATATCAGATCTGATTTTATTTCTCTTCAAATGGTTTCACCAGAATTACTAAAGCTCTTTAAAAAAGTAGAAACAGCATGGTATATCCAGCAATACCATGTGAATCAAATAAGCTGATTTAATCTTAAAAATTATAATAATACTTACACAACTCTTTTCAGGTTAAAAGTGTATTAGAACCATTACCTAAGAAGTCCTCACACCTCCCTGTGAGGTAAGTATTATTATCCCCATTTTACAGATGAGGTAACTGAGGCAGAGAGGTTAATAACTTGCCCTCTCGCTCGTTTTTCCTAGGAACAGGAGGGCTGTAGTGCATGATGATTATTCATCATAAGGCTATTTAATTACCAATTGTTACTGGCACAGTTACTTGTTGGTAGGAAATCATACATGTTTATGGAGTCAAATCTTATTTAATTCTTCAACTGAACTATTTAAGATCCCATCTAAGAGTGTGGAGCCAAGGATGAAAGTGCTTTAGCTTGTCTACTTTTTTACTACTTAGCAGCTCAGCGCCTACCTACCAAACAGCACAGAGAGGTAACGCATCGCCTAGAGCCAACACTCATGTTTTCAAAGAGACAAAACCTATGTACAATAATTTATGCTAATGACTAAAAGAACTGAAAATCACATTAAACGTTTCCAGAAGTTTTGTGGCAGGTCCAAAAGCCCACTGTAAACTCAATACTGTAAATATGCTTTCTACTCATATCAAAGTTTTATTACTGGATTATTATTATTTCCAATGATGTGTTTTGCTTAAAAAGGAGGATCTTCCCCCTCTGCTAACTGCATGTGTCTCCTACGGCATTTAGCTGGGATTGCATCCGGATGCACCGACTGAGAAAACAGACTTTGCAAGTGGAACTACTCAATCCTGGCCCTTGGACATGTCATCTTTCTAGCTAGAAGACACGTTCCTCTCTCACTTGACCTTATTAATTTTACAGAAGCCCAGCATTATTCAATTGAATTCACCCCAAAAGACAGGATGGATTTCAAAGGCCAACAGCATTTAGATATGATGAGTTCTTTTAAACTAACAGATGATTTCCAGAAGAACTTTCTTCAGTTTGTAAAAGGAAATTCAATTGTATTTCTGGAAAGAATGAAGGATCAGAAAGCTAAATTGCATTCCTTCTATAAACTGGATTAAGGAGCAGTATTTTATTATGGGAACATGCTCTCTCCTTCTCACGTATGTGCAATCCTTGTTAAGAGGACCGAGACTGGCCGGGGGGCAAAGTGGCTGTTCTGGAAACCCACCACCCTGCTGAAGTGACTTGAAGGCGGATAAAAACACCCAGATGCTTGAATAATGAAGAAATTTGCCTAGGAGCCAGTTAAGTCTCTTTTAATCCCTGAAAATGGTCTGGAATTTTTACGTGGCACACCTGTGCCTCCCGCAGCAGGAATGGGGCTGCTCTGGAGCCCCTTGGGGCTCAAGCACATGTGGGATGGAAATTCAGCTCCCAAAACTTCCACCCCAGCTTCAGTGCATTATAATTTTCAATTTGACTTTTAGAAATCTTTGTGATAACGTGGGTGTTCGGATTACGGTTGCTATTGAACACCAGTGAAAGAAAAGCAGCTCTAATGCCTCTCCCTCCGTTGATACATGTTGTCTAGAAAACCAAATCTTGTGAAAAATATTATATAAATAACATCTGTATTAAAAAAGATATGAAAATGCTTCCTGGATACTTAAGGTTTTACTTGCCATTATAAACTTCTAGATGATAAACCACCTGGAGTTCTCATTAAAGGGCTGGTCCAAGTGTGAGCGTTCGCGTGCGAGTGCACTGGGCGGAGCAGCGAGGAGTAACACAAATATTCAATCCCTGCTTTATACAACCCTGTCTTATTCCTGCAGGATCCATGAGTTCACAGTCCCTTTTCATAAGCGTTACAGACACCTACAGAAGATGACATGAGATGTGACAAGCCCAGGGACTTGAGGTAACAACGTTAAAGAGGAATTTCTGCTTCTACATCAGAAAAACTGGGGAGCAAATGCAAGTGCCTAAGAAACTCATTATGGGAAGTAGCCAGAAAAGGAGCAGCTCTGTTCAGGTGTTGGACCAGCTCTTTAATGCTGTGTTCTGGTGTGAACAGCACCGACTGTCACAGCTGTGCCGGCAACAACCGCCTGCAACGGGACTACCCTGTACAATTCATATTTCATCAGGAAAACCAGAACTGTTGGGGAATATCTACCCGTGAGATCTCCTGCCTGTTTGTGGCTTGGTTCAGTTCTGCCCCTGTACTGCTTTTCTTACTTCCAAAACCTGTGTGCTGGTATTTCTCCCAGTATTTTCCTTTTTCAAAAGCGTCTTTTTCACTTCACATTCTTAAAACACATGTAATGCCGCCTCTCGGCAGACAGACTTACTTGAGAGCCCCTTCTTTATTCAAAATCTGAGCCTCAGTAATCTGTTGAATCTATTATCTTCTACAGCATGATACTCAGATTTTCCTAAACTATGGCAGGCTAAGCACATTCAGAAAAAACATAAATAGTCATGAATGCTGCACTAATCCACATGCGTTATGGTGAATACCATAATTTTTAAAGTATATAATATATAAAGAAGAAAATTAACTCCCAGACTTGGCTGATAACATATTTGACACAGAATAGTTTAAAAATTTTACTCCTAAAATGTCTTAAAAATTTGGAGTTCTGTTTATTTAGGCAACAATCTGAGTTCTGGTTAGTTGGTCAGTGCCCCTCGCTAGCCGAGTGTTTTCGCATCCCTCAGCGCAGGCTGGTTCCCTCACTACAGCCCACTCGCCCTTGCTCAGGAGATGCCCCTTGCTTCGAGCTGGGGCTGCAGAAGGACTGTGACTGGGCAAAACCTCTGGAGTGTTGCAAATCACGCGTCCTAGGCACCAAAAATACGCTTCTGGGGGCACCACGGGTGCAGAAGCAGACCCCGATGCCGTTCGCATCCAGCCGTGTTTCACTCACAGACTGTCCCACTCCACCACGGGTCGTCCCCGCACCTCAAACACTTGGCTACTGGTTTGCAGGATTGGATCTTCCTAACAGAATCTTTGGCACAGGTTCCATGTTTTATTGTCATAAAAGATGATTAGAAAGTAGATTCCCCTCCCACCCCACCCCCCCAGTTACATATTCTAGTATAAATTTAAGTCTTTTATGGCAAATATCTTACTTTTTGAATATGTTTACATGCTGGAAAAATTGTAATCAGTCTGCATGCAGCAACAGAGACATCATGCTTCTGACATCGTCATGCACATCTGACAGACAAAAAGTGCCTATGGCTGCTAACAGTAACAAGGCAGAAGGGACAAAAAAAGGAAAATGCACTGCCTACTATTTTACATGCTGTAACAAAACCAAAATATGCACAAAAAATATTTACTGATATTTGAATTAATATCTTCTGGTAAGTTGTAAGAGGAAATATCAAAATTTTTTTATCTAAGTAATAAGAGAGGAGAAGATTGCATTAATTACAGTGTTCATCATTGCAAATAAAGTCTATTTCCTTCTCTGTAAGTAATAAGCAGACGTGAAATGAAAGCCTAATTGAACCTCGTATAAAACCTGCAGGTAGCAATTATTGTTTAAAAGTAGACCTACTTTTAAAAAAAGAGATTATATCCTAAGCCATTAACAATATCCAAAACCTAAAGTAAAAACCAAAACAATAGCAATAAAACATTTAGCTAAATCTAAATGATGTCATTCAGAACAAGAACTTCACAAATAAAGCACAATTTGTTTTATAAAATTTTTATAATACTCTTTATGCTTGATATGATTATGTCAGTAATATAGATCTGCTTATTATTAACCCTTATTATTAAGAGTTATTACTAAACATGCAAAATTCATTGCATGAAGCATATGTAAAATGTATTAAATTCCATTCTATCAATAAAACAAGTTTTAGGTGCTTCTTCTTTCAGGCTTGATTATTCTACAGCCCAAAGTTTTCTGAATTAAAACTGATTATTTTAAGACTAAATCTCACTTGATTTTCATGAGTTATTCTGGAGAAATCAGGAAGTCACTTGGGGCTGCATTCTTTTGTTAATTTTGTACACATAATGCTTTCTTCGATTTACCGCCCTATACTGCAGACTATAAATAAACACATGTAAATAGATTTAAGAGATTACACTTTTGTTTTACATTCCAGGTTAACAAATCTCATAGTAAAATATTGGTATTAGAACTGGTTAACAGTAAACTTGAGGAGTGGTGTAAATGAAATTAACCGAACAAACAATGGCACCCTGGATCACAGAATAATCTCATGGAGATTAAAATTCACAAAAATATTATTAAAATTATTACTATTTATTATTATTATTATTATTAAAGACAAAATTTCACCCTTGAGTTTATCACATGCTACTTAGCAAAGATCCTAGAGATCTGGCCATCGCTGAAGCGTGTTTAAACTTGGTGTTGCTTACAGGATCGGTTCTCGAAAGCCTCAGGGTCTAATTTGATTTTGTCCCCCCCTTCAACCCACTCCCGCCTTGTTTCTGTCATAGTTCTGAAACAAGTACTTTCAACAATTGTTTTGCAATGCCTCTCCTCCCTGGCGTCGCCGCCGTTTCGGTCTCTTGTGCTGCTGATCTCCCCGAAGTCACCGGGCAGAGCGGGGAGGAGCGGTCCCGCGGAGCTGAGCGCTCCTGTCTCCCAGCATCCGCACCGAAGGACTAAATATTCGAGGTTGGTTTTTTTTTTTTTTCCAGACCATGTGTTAGATTATTTCTAACGCAGGAGAGTGGAAAAGGGAGCAAAAGGACAGTGGGAAGTTACAAAAATATATAACGTACCAAAAAATGGGTAAATTTAGACGCGTCAGTGGTGACTTCTAGAGGAATAAGTGGGCACCGTACACTAATTTACCTCCCATTAAGACAACATCGCTGTTGCAAAGCCAAAAACCTGAATAAGTGGCCTTTCCCCCATCTCATACTTTCTAACCCTACAATTTCCAGGCCCAAATGGAATCAACAAGGCAAAAGCCTAAAAATTGTAGGGTTAAGGACCGCTCCCCACTGCGGGATTTGTTCCTGTTCCGCCATCTCATGCTACATTTTGTAAAAGGGGGTGTATGAACTGGGGGTTGACGTAAGAGAACCCTTCAAAATCTGTTTGGTCTATGTTAGCAATGACCAGCTGATCCGGAGGTGTTAACACCGGCTGTCCTCGTGTAAAGAATTTATCGAAGTTTTCAGCACCTTTGCCACACTGCAAGAAAAAAACAAACAGAAAAACAGCTGAAAAAATCAGCAATACATTGGCAGTTCCAGCTTTCTGCAGATTTTTCAGGATGCAAGACTTTCCTTCATCTCTTATGAGTAGTTAAGAGGAAATTTTCTTTTCAGATATTTTAACAAAAAATCTCAGGTAAACAGAGAAGTTTTAGAAAAGTTTCCATCCATCAGCATGAGGTGATGAAGTAAAGAGGCTTTAAATATTCAGAATTACTGGGATAAAAAAGGAAAAAGAAAATATTTTTATGGACAGGTATTGGCAAGAGATACTTCATCTGTCAAGCCATTTCATTTTTCTTAAGAACTTTATGATGCAAAATTAAATTCTTGTGTTAGTCTCTGTTTCCTTCACGATCTGCAGAAAGCCTAATGTAATTATTTCATATGCTTTGATTCTTCATTGTACAGCATATAAACTCTTGTAAATTCACAAACGACAGCAGAGCTCCAGTCCTGGGGACTGCAGGCGGGAGCTGGGGCAGGGAGTGCATCCTGGGAACAGGTCCTCCTTACAAAACGTGCTGTGACAGCTTTCCTCCTTTTTTTGTCTGAGAGAAGAGACACGTTGTCTTGTGAAGCCCAGCCGAGAAGGGGGGTTATATATAGCTACACGCTGAACACAACTCATTCAGAACAGAGAACAAAAGAAATCAGGTTTGCGGAAAGGATAGTTTTGAGTAATGCAGAAAACACTTGAAAGGCAGGGAAGTATGATTAGAGGCAAGTTAAAAAGGATGAAGGTGGGACCAGAACAAAATTAGCTTGGGTGCAAGAAAAAAATGCATATTTGAGGAAAACTAGGCATCGAATATAGTGGAGAGGTCTAAAGGAAACTGGTAAATCTGCTTATCTCTAAACTATCCACTGTAACAGATCTTCAAAACCAGCGTGGTTGTGTGATAAAGGCCCTGAACGTTTCCTCCTGTTGTCCCTGACCCCTTCCTCCCTATCCATCCCTACAATATATCTACATGTGGATTTAGAGGATAACGTGACACTATTGTCTTCAGACTTAGAGGATAACTTGGAAAGGGTAGAACATGGCTTGTACAATAGGCCAATATCAAACATTAATTTCTCCAAACTAATGCAACATGAATAAAGCTGCGCATTTACGGGAGAAACCAAGTGAAGGGGGGCCTGTTAAGGGAATTTGAGGGTGAGGTGTTTGGCTCTTTTGAGAACAGCTCAGTCACAGTTTTCAATCTTCTTGCAAAGCACCTGGCACGTCCTGGACTGGGACACGCCACCCGATCTGAGCTGCAAAGAGCTCTTACTGCCTCAGGCACAAGCTGGTTTGTATTTCAGATGAAAAACGCATGCTCAGGTACTGGACTGCAGTGCTCACAGGAGGACACTTGTTCAGCCTTGGAAGGACACAAGCAGAGGAACACTTCAGCGGGTTAAAGGCTAACAGTAGTCTGCTTTTTTCACCCGGGGTTCTGCACTCACCGAATACCCTGGTGCCCACTGAAGCCAGTGCATTTTGGTACAGAATCTCTGGAGAACAAGAATGGACAGAGCTGAACTTTGACAAGGGAAAACTCTGCATCGTTGGAATGAAAGTTGATGTATCCCTAAGTCAGCAGTCAAATTTATTTAGAGGCAATAGAGTCAACCCAGAGCAGCAACAAAAGGGCTATTCGTACAGGGAAGACTTTGTTAAAGAGATGTTCTACAGATATGCATCATCCTTCCACAAAAATATGCTCTTTTTTCTTTAGTTTTTTTTTTTTTAATTCTTCTTTTTTCAACAAGTGGAAGGTATTAAAACAAGCTGTATATTGAAACCAAAGTCCCTGACTCCATTTGGTCTCTCACTATTGCTTACACTAGTAGAGGCTAAGAAATAACTCATGTGAAATTTGGGTATCTTTTGGGTGCAAATATAATAATTTATCAATAATTTTGCATCTTCAATTACATATTTGTCTTTACATTACAAAGTAGCATTGCTACTGTGAGCATTAATGCAGTATTAAAGCAGAACTGAAAATACAGGACTCCTAGAACTCCTAAGCTTAAAATACGAGTAAAATGTCCTTCCTGCCAAATAATCAGACTGTGCCTGTAGCCTGTGAAATGTCAATCTGGAAGGGAACACATTATTTAAACCAAGCAACTGCTGACCCAAAATCTGCAGCTCCGTGTTCGAGTGAGATCCATGGCCGTATGCAAAAGCAGCAGGATTATTCCTGCAGCAATGTGCTTCCTAAAGAACATGCACCTACAAAGGTTTTCTGAAAAAAACCCACCCAAACAAAGCCTATAAATACATCTACATCTTCAAACAGATGAAGGGTCATTTGTTTTTTGCTTTCTAGAATCAATATAAACAGAATCAGCAATCACAATAAATGAGTTACACAAAGTGTATGTTAATATCAGACTTGGATTTTAAATTATTTTCATCTGGGAAAGTCAGGCTCCGTGTGAATACACCTTGGTGTATATTAAAAGCAGCCTGTATAAACAAAACAGGTCATGATAACCACAGAGACAGAGCACAGCTGCTCTAAACAGAAACCAGGATCTGCCATGAAACGTGCTATGATGGAACCAGACCATACTTCAAGCTTTTAGTCCCTTCATGCTGTTGTTACACTTAACTTCAAGGAAAGTCTAAGCACTCGGTTCCTGAGCTAATAAAACGTACAGATGTGAAGGTAGATTTGCTTTACAATCAGCTTTAAATTTGACTCAAGAAGCATGCAATGAAAATCTTTCACAAAACAGGCTTTGAAGAGGTGCAGCTCCCCTTCGGACAGACAGCTCTGGGGACCAGCTGGGCAGGGCTGGCAGCACCACGCGTATTCTTTACTTATTTACACCCTTCCCTGTGTGCAAAATCCACACCATACGAAAAGGGTGTTTCCCCTAGCATAAAATACTCTTCTCAGCACGCAACTCTCCTCCTGGTGATGTGAAAAAGTCATTAGTACACAAGAAGAGACGAATACATTCTGCCACCAGGTAGTGGCCTCCCTCTGTCCATTAGTTTGTGATAGCACACTCGCATGTCTGTATTGGTAAACAAACCAGTGTACAGACCAATGATCCTGTACCTGCAGTGCTACAGCCAGCTACACATCTCAGTTGAAACAGAAAAAGTGTTAGAGAAGAAAGATTCGATGATAGGACAAAATCATTTACAGCTGTTCCTGAAAGCTTGTATTCTTGCGTGCAAATACTTTTCTTTGCCTGTCAATAAAGTCCAGTACATGCTGAAAGAAATTCTGTATCAACAAATACAGTTCTTCAAATTCCGTTATGCAAACAGTTCTCACGGTAAGGTCGTCTTTCACTTGTTTGGATTTCTAAAATATTCCTAGGGATACATGCGTGTAAACCAGTAATAAACATTAAAAACAAATCAGGAATTATTCTTGCAAACTTGGAAGATGTGGGTTGCATCACTCAAGGATGGGGAAGACAACCCCCCCCGTGCTGTGTAGCCCACCATGGAGGAAATTCAGCCCCGTAACTCAGATACCTTTAATCATTGACTTTAGATGCTGCTCAGAGGAGACAGTCGGGAACTGCATTGAGTACATGTCTCAAGTGGCTGATGTGAATATGCCAATTTTCCCTGTTTTCAACTTCTGCAGTGCATGACCATCGAAGTCAAGACTCAAACCACCGAGAGACTTTTTTTGCAAGGAACAAAGTACACTGGGTTATGCTACAGGGTGCCAAAACATTAGCAGATTTGCAGACTGGTCTGCCATAATCAAATTGCCTTAGTTTAGAAGTGTCCCAGATTTGCAGCACCATCAAGCCAGCATTAATCTCACCCCGCGGGAAAGCATGACTGCAGACACATTTAGCGAGGGAAGTACTTGGCATCTCACTCACCACTTTAGGTTTGAAAGGTGGCTGAATCTCTCTGCTTTCCAGTTTTTCCCAGTCAATTCTCCTGAAGAAAGCATGTTCCCTGATGTCTCTTTCACCTTCAAGGCCACAGCCAAGGCGTTTTGCAGGATGTTTAGTCATTAGCTATTAGGAAGAAAACACCAAATGATGAAGTTTAATGCTGGAATGATTGTGATGCTCTTGCTCCTCTCCTGAAGATGTAAGTTGCTAATAAAATTGTTTTGAAAAGCTAAAATTAATTTTTTGACGATTAGTTTTCTTGTTTGATTACTGGAGACAGCACGTCAGCAGCAAAATTAAGTGTTGCACTTGAGAACTTTTTCCCATTTGGCAAAGGTTGCTGCTGGAGGTGTGGGTGCAGGTGGTGCCCGGGGCAACCTGCCATCATGTTAGTTCACAACTCACTCCTCAATTTCACCTTTCGTCTTTCAGTTCAGCCTTATAAATCTCCAGAACAGCTTCTGCCTTCCCTCAACAATCAATTAAACATAATAAATTCCAATATACTAAAGCTGTACAAAGTACAACCTCCCCCTCTTTCATTTTTCTGGGCTTGTTTGAGACATCTCATTACAGAGTCTACAATTTCTTGGCAGCCAGCTGACAATATCTAATCTGTGTTTCCTCCCTTGCATCCTTAATGACATCTTGGTCAATACTATAGCCAGTTGCATAGATTAAGCAGACTTGGGGAAAAAAAACCCAAACCCACCAGCATTGAATGCTTGGAAACAGTAATATGCTCCCTAATTAACAAGCTCCTCAAAACCCTTTGATATGTATGTTAGGAATTGAGCAATGTAGCCTGCAACTCTCAGTTCCAGTATTGTGAGGACTTTTTAAAGCTCTTCTACAAATTATATATGATTAATATACTGCTGGGAGTGATACCTCAACACATCTTTTTAAAACCTCAGCTGTACCACTTTAGGCTCTCTCCAAATGTTGAGTTGATCAGATTCCAATTTTGAACCTAAAATAAAAGCGACTCTAAGCAGACTTTGGGAAGTCGGCTGTGCACTGGGCTAGGAATCACATCCTTCTTCAAGCTTAACAGCAACTTTCCCATTTTTGTTATCTTTTCTAACCCCCTTGCTTTAACAGTAGGTGACATAAGAAAATGTGAATAATGATTCTAGTAGTTTTAATTCTTTCTGAAGTTACTGCATTTACCAAACTCAACAAACTCTGAACCAGTGGAACAGATGTCAAGCAGACAATTCAATTCCAAGAGCACAGCGGGCACGTTGTCTTGCCCAGTGGTGTGCAGTCCTGGGACTGCTGAGCTACTGCTGACTACAAGGTTCAGAAGCTTTCTCATATCGACTTCTTCGCTCAGGAGTAATGCTCATGGAAATTTGGGATTAATTTGTTAGTTTAATACAGACGATGAACATGTTAGTATCACAGAGACTTGACCTTAAACCTAGTGGTGCAATGCAATTTTAGCTTTCTGACCTCCCTTTGCATAAGCACCTACCAGGACAGCAGCAAGCAGGAGAGCTGAAAACAGGGTAATTAGATCAAGTCCAAACTGTGCTATTTGAACGTATGATTTTCACAACAAGGCATCAATCTGCATGTACTTTACAAAAATATACCATGTTTAGTTTCAGTTGCTCAGTGTGTCTACACTGGGATATGCTTCAAAATTAGAGTGCTCTTTCCTTTTACCTTGTTGCTCTAAACAGCTTTTCTTTTCCTTGATGATTTTTCCTTAAGGGATTAATATCCAGCTCATGTACAATACTTCATAAATGGTTGCAAAGGAAAGGAAGAAAGTAAATACCAAATTAACTGACACTAAGTGCAGTGATATTTTATCAGTGTAAATAATACATCAAACAATGTTTTATAGATGGTGGTTTGGAAAAGCTGCAGACTGACGGTACTCTAGGGAATCACACGGAGTCAAAGGAAAGTCAAATGAATTATTTTTTCCTGAGCTAATCCCCTGAAGTCAAATCTATTCTTTTCTTTAAAAAAAAATTAACTTAACTTAGAATCTAAGATAAATTTTAGGCCACACAGGTTACCACTGGGTCAGGATTTTCCCACAGCTTCCTTGCATTTACGCTAAAGGTCTTCACATAAGTTCATCTTTACCTACATTTAAAAATGACTCTTATTAACTCTTTTGTCCTGCTGCTGGCATTAGGCATCCTGGACCGAGGACTTGCTGGAGTACCTGGTGTCCATCCAAGCTGAGAAATCTCCTCACCCTGCAAAACTGAGGTTGGGCTGCTGAGGACTGAGAGGCAAGGTGGGTGGAGATGTTTCACACCACCTTCCTGTTTATAAATCCTGCTTGGGATTTGGCAGCTACTGATTCTGACATTTGTTCTTACCATAAAACAAGCAGGCACAGCGGGAAGAGCTGAATACTTAGCAGTGACACCAAGCGATGAGCACTTCATGACAATATAGCTTAGCACTGCCTGACAGAAGTTCCACTTAAAAATACTACAGTACCATATCAAAGCCAGACAAATTTAGTTATTCACAAGGATTGCCAAAAAAGAACTTAATGATAAAGAAGCATCTATCTCACCCCCTTGCAGATGGAGACAGCTTCTTTGGACAGTGATTTTGGATAGGAAACATTATGCTCCATTATGGACTGGAAAAGTTCATCTTCATCTTCTCCATCAAATGGAGGCTGTTGAAAATAAATCACAGGTAAGTTACTGGATTTTGTTTTTTGTTTTTTTTTTTTAAATTCTCCACTTTTAATGAAATGACATGACAATACTATGGCCACACAGGCTCAGGGCAAAGGTGCATCCAGCCCAGCAACCTGCCTCCAGTCAATCATAGATGCCCAAAGAGATCAGTATATAAGAGCAGTGGTCCTTGCCCAGGAATACACACCAAACTCCCAGCCATCTGCAGCTTGGGTATCTTCTGACCCAGAAGTTTAGTGTTTATTGGGCTCAGGTAGAAATCAAGGAGACAAATTAATTTCTGCACTCAGCATGGCAGCCAGGTTAATGAAATGTGTGCAGGATTATCTCCATGATCAGTTTTTAAAGCTACTGTGCACCAGACAGCCAAAATACTTTAAAGGGTGAAGTTTGGAGACTGTAACTTTCAATTACCTTGTGCTGAGGTATAACCATTCCTCACTTAATGCCAGTTAAACTCCAGTTTATTTTACAAGACATGGCTGTAGACTCTGCTTCTGTAAAGGGGAGACTATCACAAGAAAGGGCTGCATTTTATTTTTAAATATAGGTGATGAGGAAAGTGCCTGTGGGTGCGTCCCCAGGATACGGGCACTGTGTAGGACTCAGCTAATGGCAAATCTCATTTTCTCAAAAGCATTCAGATGCCTAATATTTGCAATGCAGACTGTAAATGTTAACAACTGCAATTGCTCCACTTTAAAAACTTTTGAAATGTCAAGTGGAATTTAGTAGAGAAACTATTAAAGCCATTTGTTAAAAATGTATGTTTTAAGCTTAGGAAATGCATACCTTTTGCTAACACTCATTGAAAGCCAATTGCAGAAATCTCTTCCAACTCAAGACTAATAGAATTCCTTAAAGTTGGTAGTTATCTACCATTTACTGTGGTACAGTGTTGTTTTTCTACTTGAGTGACTCAGAGAGCAGCATCTCATTAACTGTGCAGAATAAGGGGTCTGTAATTTAGCATATTTCAAGTGGTGAGACCCATACTTTACCCCTAGGACATACAATACAAAAACTGTGTTCTTGCGACTTAACTGCAATGCAGAGCATATACACACTTTTATTATGTTTCCCTGTGGTTTCAAGCTACTAAATGATATTTCTTCCATTTGACATGCATTTTCCTGCTCAAGTGTCTCCCATTCAATTTTGAAGATGGTTATTTATAACATTATTACAGTACAAAGAAGCCACATTCGAAGGCAGTGCCTGATTATGTGGGTGCAATATAAAGAGCTTAAAGCCTAAACACATTCTTTGTTGAGTCAGTCAAGAGTACAAGGAGATAATATCAGTATGAAAGGCCGCAGGCTTGTCCTCTGATGGTCTAACCCTTTGGGGAGCCTTGAAAGAGAGCAGCACTGGAGAGGCAGGAGGAGCTCACAGAGAGCATGAGAGGGTGACTCTTACCTGGCCAGCTAACATCTCATAGAGCAGCACTCCGTACGCCCACCAATCCACAGACTTCCCATAGGGTTGGTAAGCAATAATCTGTATAATCACAAAAAAAACCAAAGAAAAAATCCCTATGTTAACTAACACCCAGTCTTGTGACATATTAGATAAATAGTGACATGCAGAGATGAACATATTTCCTTGAAAGAGCCCAGAAAGCCAACCCCGTAATCCTCACTCTAGCTACTCATTGGTTTCAGTGGGAGTTAGACTGTTTTGCAAACGTTAGTCTAAACCCACCCGCATCTTTTGGTACTCTGGCATCTTGGAAAATGCAGCTCTTAGGAGATCCTGGGATGTGCATCTGAAGGCAAAGGAGGAAGTACAGCAGTACAACGCAGAAGACAAGGCAAAAATGTTATTTATCCATTTGTGTCAAAGCCTGAAATCATGAGACTCACTTAACTTAAAGATTATCAATAATTAAGCCTTTCTTTTCTTTTCAATATTTATATTTTTATTCTGCTGTAAAAGGAATAAAACTTTAAGAAAAGAGCAAACCCCTGAAAAGCTCAGTTACATTTTCCCAAGTTGCATGATTAAGATACTCTTACCATGAAGCTAGATACCAGCTACATCAAAAAATAAAGGGGTTTCTGCTGTTCAGCCTAATGGAAATGCCAAGTATTTTCATCCTCTGGGTTCACATCTGACTCACACAGCAGCACAAATTGAGTTCTGACACAATGAAAGGCTGCATGTGCCAATGGCACGCAGGTTCCCTCGTGCGTCATTTTCTTTAATCGAGGCCTCTTCAGAGATCAGTGTTAATTTATTTAAGAGATGCATGTGGTCATGCTATAGAGGAGTTCTGAGGTGCAGACGTTCTCCCAGATCTCCTTCTAAACAACTTTGAAGGGATATTGTGAATCGTGAAGGGATGCAGGATGTCCCAGCCACGGTCCATCCACATTGGGGAAGGCAGTATCAGAGCCTCCAACCCCAACGTCACTGCTCCACTAGAATAAGCAGAGGACTGAGGCAGTCATTACTCCAGATGGGCTTGCATTTATTTTCCTGTTTGCATGCATTTTTATTCTTTGTGAAACAAATTGCTAAGACAAGTACACATCACATACATGAGATTTTTTTAGTTTTCTGAAAGAGAAGTTGAACTGATAAGTTTTGTAGTTTCTCAAGAAAAGAGTGAGTCACGAGTTCAATAAAGCAGGACTGCCTGGCTACTAAATAAAATTATAGCCTCTATGTGAATATGTTTTTTTTCTGGGATAACAGCAGCACATGAATTAAAAATTGCTGCAATGTTTCTAAGCAAAACATTTCAAAATCAATTGCACCTTGAAATATATTACACAACCATAAGTAATAACAAGATTCTCAGCTGGAATGCCCTACATAAAGGCAATCTTTATTAGTTGTCTTTTAGCAGTAATGTGGGCTTTAAAAATTATATTTGGGACATTCATTTCATATTATACTGGTTGACATACTTGGTTACTCTTCGTTTAATTTCTATCACCAGTAAGTTCCCAGAGGTCCGCTGGAATCAATAGTGCTTCTTGAAAGACTAAACACTTTCAAAATTTTATCCAGAAAAAATACTGGCCTTTACACACAGAAAATGATAAAACATTTAATCCTCAACCCTTCTCTGACAATCTCTCCTTGCCTTATGGAAAACAGTATTGTATCAGAAAAAAAAAAAGGGATATTTTTCAGAAGGTCATTAGTTTATAAAAGGGCAGAACATTTTGTACAATAAGTGTGCTTCATGTAAGTGGTTTTGGTAGAAACAGTTTGTTTCAATTAGCAAATGAGAAAAAGACGGATCCATAGCACTGAGAAAGAAAATGCTGCTACACCACCATAGTTCCCAACCTGGGAGTTAGGTCTGTCCAGGAGGCCACAGTCTACTTCTCTTCCTATTGTGAAAGAGTCTGATGGGATTACTGAGGAGAGGAAATCTTTTAAATACGGCAATGCAATGTCATAAAATGAAAGATGTACAGGGATGGACTCAATGATGCTGTTTGTTTATCCAGCAAGAGGTGAGTCAAGATTGGGTCATTCTCTAAATAGCATTCTCATCAGCAAATGTAATCTGCCCCAAGTAAATCTGCCTTTGTGAGAGAATATCAAGCAGAATCATCAAGAGAGACAGAATTAACATGAAAAAAGCTCCTACATTTAACCTAATATATGGTCAGAGTCACTAAAACGTTTGTCCTATTTGATGCCACATGTCAACATCAGCAGAAACATCTGCTGAACGGACCAGTGCCCCCTCTGAGCTGGCACACCCCTCCCTTGCCTGAACCAGCTGCATGATGAGAGTGGGATTTGAGAAATAAATATGGACATCAAATTCCATTAGGACTGGAAAGGTCCCACTGCAGAGCGGTCCCACTGCAAATGCAATGAAACCACATTTTTCATTGAACCTATGGCAATGTAGCAGAAGGTGGTACTGTCCATGTCTGCTGCTGTACACAGGAAGTTTTTTTCCTTTAATCCTAATTAAATACACCCAATCTGAATCACCAGCTTAATCCTGGTTAGGATATGATACAAGTGAAACACAGAAAAGCAATCTGCCACGTTCATTTACCAACCTCTGTGTCATGCACGGAAACCGGCTTTTATACTCATAATATTGGGAGCTATTCAAAGCACTAATTGGAAAATGTAAACGAGAGGAAAGAACGCTCACTTCAAGGAAGGAATTACATGTGGGAGGAAGCAGATGAGTTTTCAATATACAGTCAAACATGCATTGCTACAAAGTCAGCAAGTTCTAAATGTCGTATTTTCAGTAGTTCCCTCCTCCTCATCTAGAAATCACCACGTATTACCTACCAGCTGCTGCACTCAAAGCCATCACTGGCTGCCTTGCAGCAGCTGCCAAAATAATCCTATCTGCATGTACAAAATTTGGTATCTTTTAGAACAAATAGGGGTATATTAACATGACCTCCTGTCCCACTGCAGTGTGCAGAGCAGACCCACAGAGCAGTGAAGAAATTCATGGGCCTAGAAATGAAGACCCGTACCCTCCTCCAGCTATGATTCCTGCTTTCTACTGGCCAGGGAGGAGTGGAAAGTTCAGAGGACCCTTCCCTTCCCCTCCTTCTCCATCATAAATTTAAATGATTGCCTTTTTCATCTCCTTTTGAACTTCAGATGTCCCATTTTACCTAACTATTACTGTATTTTAAGAGCTCTGCCTTTTCAGGTGCCATGGATTTGAGAGCTCAGGAAGAGCTCACAAGGAATTTCTCTCATCAAACCAAATTGGCAGAGGAATGTTGATTGCTTTTTTTTTTTTTCATTTTGCCTCCAAGGAACGCACGGTTAAGAGCAGGACACAGAGATTAATACCAGCAATTTGTAGGAATGTTTAGATCATCGCAGCTTGCAGCTGGTAGCCAGTTGGGATGAAAAGTTTACATCCCAGAGGCAAGAGAGAACGTCTTTTGTGAACATATCTTATGCCTACTGGAAAAGTTAAAACTCAGTTATTAAAAGAAATAAATATTACTAGCACAAGAAACAGTCAATTGTACACTTTCCAAACCTCTGTAATACCTGCTAACCTCCCACAGGCCTGGCAAATGCAAGATTAGAATTTAAGGTTTTGGGGCTATTAGATGGAGGAGAAGGGAAACAGAGTTTCTAATTTAAATTATTCTGAAATTCAAAATCTGTGCTCTAGCTGTTGCAGGGATGCTGATGGTGGGTCCAGCACTGCACCACAGGCAGCAGGCTGTACAGGCAGAATCCCTTCCTGCTAATCCTCTTGACATCCATCTCCTTCTGTCTCTCTTGACTGGTCAAGGAAATACAAAGTATTAATTGATTTCACAGCTATTTTACCACTCTGACCATAAATATTTAAGTTCAGCCCATCAACAAATATTCTTCACTAGATAACCACTTTCTGCCTCACAGAAGTGGTCAAACCTGGGATTCTACCAGTTTCACCTCTGCACATTTCTCAAATTGCACAGGATAAGAAAATGAGTATTAATTCCAGGGCATTATACACCTAAGTAATAACAAATGCTAACTTTCCCAATCATGAAAAGAGGAAAGCATTATTTTAGAGTACACCGAAGTGTGAAGTCCACTTTGCTGAGTGCAGAACCATATTCTGTCTGGAGACGGTACGTGTGAAGCCAGCTGAGATGTCCCTGTATGGTCCTTCCAGCCACGTTATCTCTGAACTGTCTGTGGGTGCTTCTTGTAGAGGCAGCGTGGGCTCCTTCAGACCCCACTATAGTCACATTAGTTCCCAAATACTGATGAAAAGAGCTAATTCTAGAGTGCAACACACTCACAGGACTACTCTACTCTAGATGCCTTCAACAGTTTATTTAGATTTAGCTCATTTATCTCCACTCAGCAGGGAATGGTACTGTGCAAATGCATCCTCATTATAATCTATTATAAATTTATAACTTTTAGCCCATGGAAACATGCTGAAATGCTCCTGCAAGCAAAACATGAACCTTACTTTGAAGTTTACCACAGACCTAGTTAGCAATTTGTCAGTCACAATAATGTCTTCAGAAATGAAAGAAAATCAGCCAACTAAAAAAAAAAAAATCTGTTTGTAAGATAACAGAAAGACTAATTTCCTCACAGTTACTGAATGTTTTGGTAAAAGGTTTATTTCTTTATATGAAATTTCCAAATAAAGTAAAATAAATCATTCCCACACTGACCCATATTGAGCATTTTGGCACTGACAACATGTTCTTTGGTATTAACTGGCACAAGACTATTGCCACAGAAAGGACACTTAAATTTGTAATATTGGCTTCATTTATGTTTTGACAGGAGAAAAATGAAATACTGCTCTGGTGGTTCTGATACCCTGCTGCAAGCAACAGCAATTTGTGAAAAACCAGGGCTTTATAATACACAATATTTCACTCTGAAAAGCATGAATTAGCAACTGGAAAAAACCAAACTATTTTTCATTCCAATTTCACAGAGATGACAAAATTCACCTTAGACACTAATTTAGTTGTCCATGTATAAATCTCCCATATTCCAATAAACATTCAATTACAGCCAGAAATGTTCCAGCCAGAGCTGCCTCTTGCCCAGCACTCAGTGAAAAACTGAGTATCTTGGATCAGGATACAGCCTCTTGCATTGAATCTGCAGCCAAACAAATCAAGACTCTTGAAAGCTCAGTATGCACAAATACCAGATTTTAATATTCATATATTTGAATCATTTCCAAATCAACACATGTGCTTGTTTTTAATGTTTTATACCTAAACTATTGAAATACAAATCATATCCAGACTAACAATCTTAACTCAAAGCTCATATTTAGCACAGTACTTTAAAGCAGAACTGTGCTTCTCATGACCAGATTTTCATTTTAGACCCACTGCAGTTAGGTTCATGTTTGAATGTGATTTTCGGTGGCTTGAATGCAGCACAGGTATTGCCAAGTCACAGAAAACTCAAGGCAAATTCTGGATTTATTATGTCAACTCCATTCAAGCCCTGATCTTACAGCTTTGTTCAGGCTTTCAGTGACTGGAGCTTTCCTGAGATCAAGAGCAGTAACACTTGATACCTGTGTACCATTTGCAAGACGTGGCCTGGAAAAGACTAAATTAGCTTTGCAGGAAGTCAACAAAAAGCTTCAAGACCTCATGTGTCCCTTCCCAAGAATCAGTGAGTGGTTTGTGATTTCCTGAAAATGCCAAACAATCATTTAAATGCATGTATTTTGTCCGCTGTGTGACTTATGAAGAAATACATTGAAGAAGCTATGTTTGCTCCCAATAAAATGTTTGCTGACCTCATCAACAACATCCATGAACTCTCTATAACTTCACAGACTGAAGCACAAAGTTTAGTATAATAACATTTCCAGGCTACAAATTTAAAATCACAAGGTGGTGATCCAGATTTTTTAGTCTTTTGCTAGTATGAACAAAATCTGAAGCACTGATCTCATAAAAAGTTAGGTTTTCAATCAACTAGATATTTTTTAGAATAGTGAAGTCTTATTGGTAATATTGTATTAATTCACAAAGTTATTCAATATATCTGCAGAAGTATAAATGGTACCATCCACAGAGTATCCAGAGTTACAGCTATCAAAACTTGGTGGTGTGAGATGTGTGTAGTGACAATTTTAATTTCAGAGACTAAAAGGTTCTTGAAACGGTAAATATTTACCTCTGGTGCAATGTAGTCTGGAGTGCCACAGAAGGTCCTGGTTGTTACTCCATCTAACATATGTTCTTTGCACATTCCAAAATCAGCAATTTTAATGTGTCCTTCTGAATCCAACATCACATTATCTAATTTCAGATCTCTATGAAGAATCACAGTAATTTAATGTTAACGTTTAGGATCAACTAGGGCTGACTTATCTACTTCTGAGTCTAGGTGAGGACTACGTGCAGCTATTTGGGGGGCAGAGGGGACAGGGCTGCACATGCACGGCGGTCTACAGACAGAGCTGGGCACCTCACTGCGGAGACATGAGAACGACCACAAGCCCTGAAAGTGGACAATTAATGAAGAGATACGTGTACGACCACAAACATGCTCACACTGAGACTTCTGAATGTGTAAAACTATTAAACATCACACAGGAATGCACAAGATAATATTTTACATTTTCAAGAGTTTTCAGTTGAGTTGGGCAGAGCACAGATGTCAGAAAAGCTCAGGTAAAGCAGTGGCTTTGGTTTCCATCACATCAGCACCAACACAACAAAAAGAACACTACAGTGATTATTTTTAGAAAATGTTTTAAAAATGCACTGAAACATTAAAGAAACTGTTCCTTTCAGCGTTTAAAAAATAGTTGAGAAATTACTTATGTCAGATTATACTCACCTATAAATAATCCCTCTGTTATGGAGAAAGAATAGCCCAACTGAGATCTCAGCTGCATAGAACCTGTATGAAAAAAGCCCAACGGATTTCTTATTGCCTCATGATTTCCTTCTGACAAAATATTTTGGAAATGCATTATGGTAAAGAATGATAGTGTAATAGCATATAAAGTATATAATATATAGTGTGTATATTAAAGTATAGAAGTATATATTACAGGCAGATGATATAAAAGACACTTCAATTTAACTTTAAGAGATATGTTTCCAGTATTTGATGATAAAAATATGCAGAATTTAAAAAAAAAAAAGAAAATCCCTCCTTAGACCACAAAAAATGCTGCAGCTGGAGCACAGCATTTTACTGCACCGATCTGAGTGTCTGCAAAGGTCATTATCTCTAATCACACATCAACGCTGAATTCAGGATGCAGCTCAATTTACATTGAAATTCACACGGCATGAAATAATTTGCAGAAATAGTATTCCTTTATACAGGCTGTTAATGGATTAATTACATAAAGCTAATTAAAATGATTACCATATAAAATATAATTGCTGAATGTAGTTAAAGGATATATAATATTGATGGATGTGTGAAGCCAGTTGCTCTGGAACTGTGCAAATTATATGCAAAAGGATTATTTAAAGATTAGATTAATTTTTAGGCTAGCATAAGGGAAAGAAAGCTTAGCTCTGAAACACTTGATCAGAGGTGTTTGTGAACACAAGCGCTGGAAGATGCTCCACAGGCGTAAGCTGTCACAAAACACCAAAGTTCACAACGGGTGTTGGCAAGTTACATTAGCTGGGAGTCAAGGATGAACTGACACCATCTAGTTTTTATTCAGCAAGTTGCTGAAATTTTGTTCTATCTCTCAAATACTTATATTTAGAAGGCCTCTCATTTAAACAAGCCCTGATTATTTAAATTGAAATGAGAAATTATTTTAGCTGAATTCTTAAAACAGTTGGTCACACTTGATTTTAAAGTTTCATTGGTAAATGATTTATGAAACACCGATAAATGATGATGAGATGTTCTAAGCATGACTAAAATGGTACTGATGGGTCTATTCACATTTGAATATCTACAGATCATTATCAGTTGCTCACCAATATGCCAGATGTACAATTACCTAAAAAGGATCATGTATATAAACAACTTCTAATCATTTATTAACTCCTCACAAATAAAACTTCTATAAAAAGTAGGATCACATAAATTCTTGTAAGCTATACATTGAATTTATCTTGTATAAACCATAATTTATGTTGCAATGCTAGGTCTATTTGTATTCCCTCTTCCTGTAACATTAATTCAGACTGAAATGTTCTACTCACCTTTTTTTTTTATTCACTTTTAAAAACAACACCAGAATACCAAGTAACATCTTTAATTTCCTGTTGCCTTGTTTAAATTCTTGTCACTTTTAAAGCAGGCATTGCATGCCTTTGCTCCTGCTGTATTTTTGAACAAAAAGGCCTTTGCTCTATGTGTGCAAACAACATTTTTATGTTAAACTTCAGCTTTTGGGCCTTAAGAAACACAATCAAAAAAGGCCAGCCTAGACTTCATACTGAATCTGGGAAGAAGAAGAAACCTAATCCTTTCACGGTGCAAAATGAAGATTATGACCTGATTTAAATATATAAACATGAACACTCACACTGCTTGTGGCTCCTTAAATTTTCCTACTTGCTGAATGTGATACATGAGATCACCACCGTTCACATACTCCATAACAAAATACAGACGGTCCTAGAATAAAGTATTAAAGATGCACATAAATACATTAGAGAAAATATTAGATATGCATTGATCAGCAAAAAAGTCACTAATATGTTATTATAAAGCTTTTAAGATTATTAGGACTGGTTGTACATTCTGGCAAAATTCATAGATCAGGAAATAGAAGTGGAATGTTTTGTAAAATCTGCAAGAGTAAATGACTGATGAGATCTGTCTAGATTTGCCAATTTTAGTGACACGCTTTTATATATTATTTGTCTACAATGGTTCCCATAATTATTCACATATAGTTCTGTCTGAAAAATCTGTCTCTCTAAAAATAAATGTAAAAAAAAAATATTAAAGATGGTTGAAAATTCTTGCTTTGAGGCCATTTCTGATCCTTCCTAATTACTTTTCCTTTGGAAGATGGGAGGTGTTAAAAATATATATTTTTTTATTATTAAAAAGAGACAAGAAGAAAAGTACTTGTAGGGTTTACAAAAGTATCTGCAACCATTACAAGTGACACTAAATTAATTCCTCGTAGGCACATGTTTCAGTGAAAGGAAGATGGCAACAGGTATTTTGGAGGGAGATTGTCCTTGCACAGTGAGGACTTTCAAAGGTCATATCCAGGTATCTCAAACCAAATATGACCATAACATATTGGAGTGCACTTAAGCAGTATTTTCACACCCAGTGATCTTCAGTAAGACTTAAAACAGTAGGTCTGTCCCCCAGTTTTCAGAGGACTAAAACTGAGCTCGTCCAAGTGACTTCAGTAAGAATACATTGTTTACACTCTACAAACATCTTTGATTTAGGGTGGATGATTCTGACCACCTAACATGATCCAGACAGCATACAGGATGCATTAACAGTCTTCCTCCCAATTATGGAGGACATATTTTTGGCTTCTTCTGATTTTCCTTTAGATATTTTGGACAGAATCATTATCCTGAAGTATTTGTAGAAAAGTTCTGATCTAATATTCTGATGGGAAAGAGACTCATTTACTAAGATGCTCTAGTTCAACCTTTTTCCTTCAGCATTGATTGAAAGTCTCCAACCATCCAGTAACTAAGATTTCAGAACATTAACATAAATTTTAAAACTGTGATTTCCTAAGCTGAGTCCAACAGACAAGCCACGGGCAAAATGTTTAATTGGCCAGATCAGACTTATAAAATTTAGATTTTTGTATGAATTGTCCTTCTGTAAAATCCATGGCAATAGAAGCCTGCATCTAAAAGCACTAACCAGAAATTATCAATTTTTCCTATGGTCACACACAGTTTATGCTTTTTCTTCTCCTTCATATACAATTTCTCATTTTTGTAGCTAATATTAATCCTCCATAATATTTCATAGCACCAAGTGCAAGCTACTCAAGATTTTGGAAAACATGAAGTAAATTAGGCAAAGGTGTTAATGATTTATCTAGGCCTTTATGTAGCTCCATTGCTCTTGTACATGATAAAACAAAGTACTGTAAATACTAAAAACCCCAACTTTTTTCCACCCTTCCCCTTAGCCAGAAAACACTAGACATTTGTACTTTTAAGATTTGACATTTAAAACACAGTTGCTCAAAATAAAGATAAGATTATACAAAGTGCTTTTTCATTTACTGATGACACTAAGCTTTTTCTCTACTAATGAAGTTACAAAAAGATAAAGAATTAGAGGGAGATAGAAGACTTTCTCACTAGGACCTCCCTTATTACAACAATCTTCGTATTATAAGTAGAGGCAGGCAAAATATTATAGAAAGCAACAACTACCAAGTGCAATAGTGCCCAGATTCACATTTTATTGTGATTAATTATGTCTGCAAATCTGTTGCATTCAGGCATTTTCTGCTCAGAGATTTGCAGACATTAAACAGAGTTTGAAAATTTCTCTAACAACACAGACAATTATGCTATGAAATGGTGACAGATGACGTGGCTTGTTTGTGTTATATTACAATGTTATTACTTCAAACTAACTGCCTGTGGTTTGTTTGTTTTTAGATTAAAAACCATCAACAATGTAAGAGGTAAAAGATAGAGAATAGTCAAGTGAAAAAACAACATATGTCCTTTCATCACCCCACTAAGTGACAACCCAGCCATGAGGCACTAGTTCAAGGCCATTGTCATGCGATGGCTACAAGATGAGACAAGAGCCTTGGTTTCTTGTGAATAAAGACCTCTACCCAGCTTGGAACATTTGGAGCCAGCTCACTAGTGTCAGGGTGTCCACGCCCACTCTGAAAACCAAAAGCACGTTGAGCACCAGCTGTCTACCACGCAGTTTCCATGTCACCCAACAATCCTGTACGGTGCTGCTGGATGGGCAGATCCATCCTGCAATCTGTCCCTGGGAGATGTTTTGCAATGTGATAGGGAAATGTCCGCTTCATATATTTATAAGGAAGGAAGAAAAAAAAAACCCAACGTTTTCCTCTGTGCCAGGGGCACCAGAAACTGAATTAAATCCATCAAAATTCGTTCATGACTAATCACCTCACGATATAATAACAGTCATTAAGACTTTTCAAGTACTATCCTCAGATCCTTAAAAGCATTTAGGAACCTTTGGGAAACTGGGCTTAAGGCTCTCACTTAGCAAAGCACACATTATTAAATTTATGAATTGTCACACTGGTCTGCTTGAATTACTGTATGAAGAAAAATCGTTAAACCTAGGTTTTATATTTAAAATACAGGGGTAATTACACAGGATATCTCTCTCTTCACCATTTTCTATGCACAGAAGCTGTGATATATAGGTTGGATGATAATAAATGTTGTTGAACTGATAAAATCCATGATCATATAGCATGGAAAACATCAGGGTGGCAAGAAAGACAGCTCACGTACAACTGTTTGAAAACAAGAGTGAAGCTGTGTCAGGAACGGTGGTTTATCTTGCAATGCCAGGACTCGTTTTTCAACCATTGTACATTCAACATCATCATCCTGAATGACCACATCTTTTTTCAGTATTTTGATTGCATAGAGCTCCTCTGTCCCCTTCCTGTCTGCCAGCATCACCTGCACAAGAGAAACAACAGGGTGAAAAGCTTCCAACCTGCCAAGGAGGGAAGGTGACTCATATGCTCGAAGATTTGTATAGATGGCAATCCAGCTTTTCCTTTTATTGCTATAGACTAACTTGATCAAAAGTCCAAAAATATCATCATTGCTTACCCACTGCAATGAGCTGTACCAGCCATTTCAGACAAAGCCTGTGCCAAAACCCTCTGGTTAATCACAGGCACATTGCCAAAGGGCTGATAAAATGTTAAGTCCCAGGGGACTTCTTCAGTAAAGGGCACTTTATCACATAAGTGGTTGTTCGAACAGACAGAAAAATAGCAGTCCTTTCTTTAGACTAACAGATTTCAAATATATATATATACTATTTCTGGTTTTTCCCCAATATTCAGCCTTACCAATGTTGGTGACTTCCAGAACTGGCAGAGTGACCTAGGTAGTAAAGCCAGAAAAGTAGACTTAATTTCCTTGAAACTGCCAAGAAGTGAGGATCTAAAAGCCAGCAACTGTTTCTTACACCCTGCCCAACAGTCTGAGGGGGTTTTTTAATTTTTATTTTTTCGAGAAAACTGCCATTCATGACTGAAGCCTGCTAGTCCTTAGGAACCACCCTACTCCACGTTCAGAAATCCTCCCTCAAAAACACACATCCTTTTGCCTCTGGATTTTGCCTCTTAGAGAATTATTCATTCATTCTTTCTCAAGGAAAAAAAAAATGAAAAAAAATAATGTGATCGCAATAGTTATCAGGAAATCCTACCTTCCCGAAGCTCCCCTTTCCAAGAACCATGAGAAAGTTGAAATCTGTCAGCTTCACCCTGTCCAGATTGTTGGATGGCACACTTGAGTTCTTGTCTTCTGTTGGAGTAATGACTTTGTTACCAGCTGGCCCAAGTTTGGCTTTCTGAAGAACATACACACACATACACACACAAAAATAGGAAAGTAAGAGTAGCCCGTTTTCTTGGCAGCATGGATCACTGGGTGAAGGTTAGAATTGGAGATGACCATATCTGAGGTGGCATTCCCAAAAGAAAGGCTGCATAACAGAATTTGCTCAGACGCAACTCTGAAGACTCATTCCCACAATACTTCTGGCATTATTGAGTGAATTAAAGTGCAAAACTGTGTTCATGTACAATCAGATAAAAGCAGATATGCTCATCTGGTTAGAAGAGCAAAACCAAAGCAAAAACTGTAACCAAAGAAAAAAATCACTTATTTTCATGACAAAAGCAGGCTTATCTGGTGTTTTTGTTTTGAAATACAAAAAATGCTTTTCAAAAATATCATGCTATAATCTATTAGGGTATTTTAGGACATAAACAGTCTCTTCAATACATTCTCTTTTAAAATATAATTGTTAAAGTCACTGCATAGCAAAAGTTAGGAAATCTTTGACATGCATTAAGAAAAATAACCTACATTAAAAAAAACCCCACAACACATGAGAATTAATGCAGATGAACATGGCCACTTTCAAACTAGCCATACAATCAACTCTGATTTTCAATCAAATGTTGATCTGGAAGAGGGAGGAAGGGAAATATTACATACAAAAGCTCGGCCTTGGCAAGACAGTCTGGTTTGCAGAAGGTTGCAATAGTCTCAGTATTTGATATGAAACACCATGTAATTGCTCAAGTAAGTTGCATTTCAAATCTCAAAGTTAACAGAAGAGAAAAAAGTAAGACTCACCAAAAGATAATATAGGCTACAACATAATATCCCTCTTTTTCTCAAAATAATCCCATATACCAGCAGGAGCAAAGCCAAGAAGCTTTAATAATGCTTTGGGACATAAATACTTCCCCCATCTATCTAGTGTGTTGGTCTGGTAAATAGCCTCTAATATGGTTAACTTACTTTGTGCCATTGACATATGCTAGACATTTAAGGATAACTACTTTATCCTTAACTACGGTGTTTGCATATTATCACTGTTTTACAGATAAAGAAAATGATAGAAATTAAAGTTTATTCAAAGTCACACAATAAATCACCCTCAAAGCCTGGCCTGGCATATACCTTTGGCAGCCTCACTGGAAACTGGAAGATACAAACTTTCCCCTCCCCAGACAACTGTAAAACCGTAAGATTGGAAGGGATGACTCGATTCACAGACTCCAGTCCTCTCTTACTGCAGGCAGTAATGTCAAGTAATCCTCTGATAAAATAACCACATCACTCGAAAAGCATATTCACACTGGATGACTCCTTCTGCAACTTTATAAATGCAGAAATTCTTATACCCTGCCTCAGGGATATGAATTTTGGCAGTTTTGATACCTTTTTTTTTTTTTTTTCCATTGTAATACAGCTTAAAAAGGTGAATTTCTTCCACCACTATTATTACTTGCTTGCATGAAAGCAGCACTTGGAGATGCTGATCAGGATCATGTGCTGTGTGAACGGTTAGGAAGAGCCAGTCCTGGGCATCAGCCTAAGTCCCTGATTCTGCAGGGGATGGCCCCTCGGCAGATCCTGCTGCTGGGACAAAGCCAGTGTCTGCCACGGAGCTCTTTGTCAGGACAAAGCTCCTTTCAAGGCCACAATACAAGACTGAGCCATAAGCAAAACAAGTGAAAAAAGAAAAATCCTAATATCCTTTATTTGTACAAGATGAAGACACGGTTTAAAGGAGGAGCTTTGCTGGCCATGTCTTTGTGATGCTCTTGCACATTGGATCTCAGATAAAGGCTCCTGCTCTTCTGATACAAGAAGCAATTTCAGTATCTGCCTTTTCACCAAATAACGGAGATCCAAATCAGGCACTGAACGGAAAACAGTACTTTTATTTCTTATACTTTAAGCCCACTGGGTAGGTTGTCGCCAGCCTGTTTGAAAAGTATCATTCAAAACAAAATATCAAATTTTGTTCTAAGGCAGTTTGTTTCTCTGGGTACAACCCTGCCATTCAGGCAGGGAGTGCTTTCTGTAGTGCTGCAACCCCAGGCTCGTGGGGGGAAACAGCATTTTTTCCAAAAGAAAAGAGTGACAGATTCATCAGCAGGCTCCTGTGCCCTCTGCCGGCTCCCAGAGCCGAACGCACTGCGCTCGCTCAGCTCAAACACACGCGAGATGAAATTGTCCGGATTTGAAGGCAGCGCCTTAAAATAATATTAGAGAACCAAGCCAAGGCCTCTCTGCACCCTTGCAAGAACTTACATTCAACGGGCAACAGACATGCTCCTCTTACTTCCATTTTTTATCTTTCTAAAATTAGATGTCACTCTCAATTTGATAGTTTCTTTGTGGTAGATTTTTCAGGAGAACGTGGGGTGCCTCCTGTTCAGTCAGGTGGGCTTCTGTGCCACTGCCCCAGGCAGGAGCTTATCGGCGAGTGACCCGAGGGAAGCTGACAGCCCTGGTTATCTCCTCGCCGCTGCTGAGCTACCTCGGTGCGTTAGCCCTGAACCCTGCTGCAAACTGCATGTCAGAAAAGGTAGGGACATGGCACCCACAAAATGCTGGAGAACGTCCAGGCTGACTTGATGAAAGCACATGGACCCAAGTGGCATTGCCCAATGACCTTATTAAATTATCATAATCTTATCAAAGGTCCATATTTCCATTCAGCTAGGCCACTGACCATTTGTTCATGAGCAAGCAAAAAAAAATTTTCATGTTTGTCATGTGATTTCCTTTTACTGCTTTTTGGCTTAAGGTCCTAGTGAAAATATAGTGGGAATTTCAACACTGGCAAACATGCGCTGGGAAGAAAAAAAAAGGAAACGATAATAATCCAAAACAAAACATTTCACAGATGATCCATTAAGAACTTCCCAAAATACTACTGCAACATGTTTCGATTATGACAGCCTCAGGCATATCATTTTGTCTTCTTCTTAGTACTATTTAAAAATTTCCCAGAGCTACTGGAACAAAATTAGGCTATGGGCATGGAAATAAAATTAGATAAACATGGTCAAGCCATTCCAGATGCCACCTGTGTCACCAAGTTTTTGATGGAACAGTAAGACACCTTTATGAAACAAACCCTGAAAGATCTAGTACTTATTACCTGTCTTCGAGAATTAGCTGCTGTGTATATTCCATGTTATTCAATTCATCCTGACATACAAACCTAAAGCAAAATATCTCTTATAAACTTCATGGAAGTTTCTACACAGCAGAAATGTCACAACTCCTCAGTAACAATTAATATTGATGGATTTAAGGAAAGCCTTTAATCTTGCCCTTTTATTACAGAACTTAACCCAGAATATGGGGCAAGAATATGGGGCAAAGTATTTGGAAACTCAACTAAAGATTTCTGGTTATGACTAAAGGATTAGGAAAATGTCTTCAAGTATCAAAATTGCTTTACATTAAACTACAGAAAATCTACAACGTGAACTAATGTTGTGCCTTATTGCAAGCAATGGGTGAAGATACAGGGAAATCAGTATTTGCTTACAAGATTTAGTAAAGATTTGGAGAAAACACATCTGAAATGTGCTGGGCTCAGTGTGCATGTGGAGAAGACCTCATCCACCCACATGCTGTGTCCATTTCCACAGGGTTTCTGGCATCTGAGTGGGATTTCATCTCACCCTCTGGTTGGAAATTTAGCTGGAGTTGTTTAATGACATTATATACAATGCAATGACTTGAAAACTCTCTTCACACACAGCAATGTGAATTTCTTGCTATGACCCACATGGAAAATAACTTGCTGAACAAGTATTTTGCTAGAAATACACTTTTCCTCAGCTTTTTGACTACCTCAACATGTGGGACATTGTTTCACATAAAGAACAACTTACATCTTTCAGATACTTCAGATGGGGAACTACAAACTAAAACTACTGTTAAAATACAGTCGAGGTGATGAGCACAATAAAAATAAGTATACTAGAGAAAACATTACATTACTGATGCATTTTAATTTGCATAAATGAAATGCAAAAGCACACACCATTACTCTCACCATCACCTCTGCATCCAGGATTGCCCATGATGCTTTACTGTTTATTAGAAGGGAAGAGAATCTGTCTGAGGCTTATGCTCTATTGAGGCCATCTTAAGCACTAAAAATAGGACAGATATTGGACAGAAGTGATTTCCAGAGCTCCTGGGAATGCTGTTTCAACAACAGGACTAACCACAGTGGAATAAAGAGACCCAGGGCTCTCTTGGATAGCGAAACTGTAAGGAGAGCAATCAGTGATGCAGAGCTTTACACACATGGAACTGAAGAGCAGGGCACTGGACCTGAGACACACACACAGGTCAAGGCACCCAGACATGATATCACAGACAGATGTCTTGTTCCCTAAAGCTGACACTGTTAAATGGTGTCCAGATCTTTCTGGATCTTGCACAGACCCATCTAAACAAACTCAGGTTCTTGAAGAGGAGCAGGTTTTCTTACGGTTGGGTATGGCTAGAAGAAAGGAACAGTAAGGAAAACACCTGAACCAGACAGAGAGATGGATCTGAAAGGAGGAAGAGCTAACCAGAACCACAGCCTACTGCTTGCTCTCGTAGAGGAAAGCAAATTTCATAAAAAGCAGTTCTAACAGATTTACTTAGAGTGTTCCATATTATTTTGGGACCTACTCATCCTTACAGCATTACAAATATCACAGTTCAAACCATTTTATTGACTTTATACATTAGGGTTTTTGTTTTGTTTTGTGGCGGGTTTTTTTGTTTGTTTGTTTTTTGTTTTTACAATAGCAGAAATGCCTTAGATTGCTTACAGTTGACCACAAACTCTTTTACAATGAAGAACTACTTTTATTCAGATTAGTCTAGTCTAGGGTCCAATGACTGGTAATACGTATAAATCTTCTTTTACCAGTTGTAGTAGAGGCAGAGCACAAAAACGGGTATTCTAATTTCTGTGTATCCACATCCAGCTACAGCATATGTTAGTGTGTTCTCATAAGGTCAAGCACAGGAAACGTTTTAACATGCTCTCACCAAGCTCTACCATGAGATTTATATCTGATACACCTTGAATACTACAGAGAGAAAATACCATGCAACCAACATACTTTTCCAGATTCCCAGAACAGAAACAGTTTTGCAACTACAGAAGCAACATAAATTCAAATGATTCATAAAAGATTATCGGAAAAGAGCAATGTTATTTTGCCTCTTCCTACCATGACTAAAGTTGAAAATAGCAGAATCCTATTTGAATCCACCTTTATTTTTTATGGATTTTAAAACTTGCTGAAGTTGAAGATGGCATTCCAGGCCCTGGATTAATTTTAAATTTATATTCAGACTGCTTGGCTTAATGTCTTCGATAAAAACACAATATTGTTACAATGAAGCCAACTTGCAGCAAACAAACTAGGAAAACATGTTAAAGATAAGTTAGTCTGCACTAGTAGCAGAAGAGTTAATAGAAAACAAGACATGCAAAACATCTTACTTCCTCTGGTTTGGACGTACCTTATCTCGGCCAGTTCTTTTACCCTGAAACCACAGGTGAGAAATATTTTATATATTCAGCCCAAATGTACTTCTTCATGGAGTGTTACAAAAGTTACAGTGTGTTACACTGGAGAGTCTCTTGGAATTTGGTATGTGCTTTTTGGAAAAGATATCTCAGGTTTCACAGTAAAAATGTATTCAATATATTTTTTATCTAAGTGTAACACTTGGTCTTTTAATTAGGTATGGAAAAAAAGAAGTCTTCCCCAAGCCCTAATGAGGCTTGGCACCTCATTAGCCAAAGGAAAAAAGGAAGTGATTCAGGGAATAGTCATCCATTATTGCACTACATTTTCAGTCGCAGTAAATGTTCTTGTTGAGTCTTTTCAAAACATTCTTTCTGTTTTTTTACTGTGAAGACAATCTAATAGCACAAAACAATACATCTGAATGTTGGGTCTTCTGCCCTCTGGTTATTATGTATAATTCAGAAACTTCAGAATTACAGACCAAAAAGATGGAATCGATCATTCTTCCCATTAACCACTAATAAAATTTGTGAAGAATTAAAAAAAAAAAATCTATGAATTCACATTCCTACCCTCAATTCCTACCCTTTAGGGCAATGAGCTACATGGCATTATGTCAGTGCTTTAACACCATGTATCACTCACCATCATTAATCTTCTGCTGCTGTTTGCAACATCCAGCTCAGTAAGACTGGCTTTGTTCCCATAGGAAAAACCAACACTGGGTTCCAAAACTGCCCAAACTTGCAGCCACACCCCGCCACCCTCCACGCACAGCTTCAGAAGGGAATAACCCACATCATTTCCAATGAAAAACATTCAAACCAACAAAAGGCCTTGCAATGTGCTGTTCACTAGCGGTTGTCAAGGCAACTCGCTCTTAGCAAGTTCAGAGACGCCCAGTGGGAAGATCTATTGGTAACAAATCTTCAGCATAAGAAAGTGATAAATGAAAAAATATTTAACAACAACGCTGAATTCCCATCCTATGTGCAGAGGTATAGACACATACAGCACACGCAACTTCTGCTTGGAAACAGCACCCTTACTGCCGTATTTCCTCCGTTACTAATTGGCTCCACAGACACCTACAGGGAAAAGGAAGGGAGAGCTTTGTTCCCGGCAGCGGAGCCTCCTCGAGACTCACAGCTCTGCTGCGCGTTGCACACCAGCATCCTCTCCCCTCCTCTGGAGCAGATTCCAGCCAGCACCAACTGCTTTGCCCATGCAGTCGCATTCAGCTGGAAATAGCGAATGACTGATGTGACAACAGAGAGCAGTGCTGGCTTCAGTCTCCACTGCACAAAATCACAGTTTTGATAGGATGAGGGTCAGCAGTCTAAGGACTGAGTGAGCAGGCTTGCTGCAGGCTTTATTTCGGGTCCCAAGACTTTCTTGAGATCCATGGAGCAGGAACGTCCTCGTGCCAGGATGCAATCTCTCTGCGAAACTCTAACAAAATCTCTGCTTCTCACACTGCCACAAGTTTTCATCAGTTCTTTGCTAGACCCCAACATGTTCTACAAATGTCACCAGGGGATGGAACAAGCCACCTCATGCTAGCTTGCCTTGCTCCCCATGTTTCTGTTGCTAATTCTTAAGTTAACCCAAAGCCATAGCAGAGCTGCAGGTAACATTCTGCATCACTTAAAGAAATGGCACAGTGGGTGGTGAGAAGTGAGGAAAGGAACAGTCTTAATAACAATGTTCCAGTTTCACTGTTAAGAGCCCAGGAGGCTTTGGCTACAAGTGTGAAATTAATGCTCAGTTATGTCCATCACTACCTGGACTCTACACAAGAGGCATCAGAGTAGCCTGGACCTCAGACAAACCGTTGAAGATGTCACTGACAGAGCTGGCAACACTCATACTAAGGACATAAAATGGAGAAACTGAAATAATCCAAGTCTCAAGGAAGGACAAAAAGCCCTACTGAGGTTTCCAGTCATGAAAGCTCAGTGAGAACTTTGATCAACAGGTTGAGCTATTAGCAAGCCTTTAACAAACTAAATAAATCCAATAAATTTCAAGTCAAAATCTGGAGGAAAAAACCTCCCATTCACTGAAATGTTCTCCAGCATTGTGGCAGCTTGTTTTTTACATTATTGCATTTCCAATTCCATATAATTATAGATGCTATGAAGGACTATCAATTTCCTAGTTTATGCAACTTAATTATCAGGATGCTGAGAATGTGAAATGAGAAAAGTCCATTTCTATGCCCCAGCAAGACCTAATAGTTCACCAGACTGAGTTTTAAGCTTAATACCATAACGTAATGCAAGCTTATAATTCATTAGCAGAGAGTTTTGTAGTCATGGAAACAACACAGAGAAAAGAGAAAGTTAGAGCCTAAGCTCCAGATGATTTAGCAGCCCAGCAGCTCTAACTGGAGAGGGGACGGCATGAGCGTTACATCTTGGTCCGGCCTGAGCTCATGTTCTTGCTGTTGCAAGTCAATGAAGGGAAGGAACTTCCTTGGCCATTTTACCCATTTCCCTAAAACATGTGCTGAGCAACCTGGGGAGATGCTTTTGCACTAATTTTCATGTGAATCAGAACAAAAGACACAGTCTCTGGCTCTTGTGCTTCTTTCCTTGGCTTAACAAATGCTTATGAAGAAGGTGGCAGCACATGGCTTTTTCCCATCTTACTGTGCACTCTCACTGATTCTCATTTGTTCCTTTCCAGAACAAATAACTAATGAACTAAATTACAGAAATGCACTGCACTAATGAAGGTATACGCACATATTTATGCATGCAGAAAGGAGCACGCTTGGATTAGACTGCAGCAGACTGAAGATGCCTACACAAGACACTGCAATACAGCAAGAGACACCCATACAGGAAGATGCACCGTACCACGGACATCATCAAGGATTCATGAGGTTTACACAGATCATTTTTCAGCCATGTGCTCTTTGGTGAAATTACATTCTAGCAACACTTCTTTGCAGCAAGGACAACACTGAAAATATGCAAATAAGCAGAACTCTTACATTTATTTTCAGGACAGCAATGTCACTATGATGAACTACGATATAATTAGTAAAAAATGCAATGTATAAAAATGAAAATGCATTTTTACTTCAATAGCTAAAATAGTTATCGAAAAAATAGCTAGAAAAAGAATTCTTATCGTTCCCACTGCTAGTAAAAAGGCGTGAAGGCAAACTGGATGTTCCATAAAAATATAAATGGGGAGGGTGATAAAACTCTACCTGGGAGTTAAATATGGACTATTTTATGTCTTTAGTTTACTTTTTCCCTCATTTCCTCTCCTCTTCCCTTAAACTTGTGTCATATTTACCCTTTTGGGTAGTAATAGTAAATTTATTTAAAGGATTTGCCTGAAAAAAATGTTTGTGCCATATGTGAAAAGGATTAAAGATGCCTTTTTGCAGAAAGCATGTCCAAGAACACAGAAAACCCACTCCTGAAGCCCACCCACATGCTGTACCGCTTTGCTCATCATGTAGGAATGATGATATCAGCGTGTCCATGAAATAACGTGGGTTACAAATAACAGAAGAGAAAGCAGTGGGTCCTACAAAGAATTCCAGATGATTAGTAAAACGGAGTTATTTTGTCTAATCCTACCACGAGCTGTGTGTTTGGAACCCATGTCTCTTCTAACACCTTGCAGGTTCACAGAATTCGTGAGATAATTCCACTTAGTGACTCAGAGATTTCCACAGAGGTCCATTTCTTTCACCCAGCACATAAAGCCGAGCACGACGGAGGCAGAAAGGCAGGTAATTACAGAATTCATGAGGCACCCAAAGGTAGAGATTAACTGAGCAATATAAAGGTGAGCAGAGGCAGTACTCGCTTTTACAGCTGCATATTATTAAATATTTTGATTAGAGGAAAAATTATCATCAGTGCCAGTTAAAAATCTTTAATAAAGGGCTGTATGAAAAACGTTATACTGAATTTTATCAAAATAGTGGTTTAATTTAATGGGTTTGTATCTTTCTAAATATATACATACAAACAATTTGCATTATTTAATTTCTTTCAGGACTTTTGCTAGAGAGAGCTGTTTGCTTTGGGAGCTATTCTGTGTTCTTTACTGACCCCGTGTGGTTTCTCATTCCAAGGAGAAATTATTTTCTTAAACTCAACATTACATTGATCGGATGTTTACTTAGGATAAAGGCAATAAGAGAATCCTAAAGGACAATACGACAGTTTAATATACCATGCGGCACCTCAACAGATCTGCTTATTTTGGGAGGTTTATGATCACATTGCCTATGCATTTTTTTTTTTTTTTTTTTTCCACTTTTTGGTGTTGCTGTATAGAAGTTAAAACTCTAGGAAGTACTCGGATATGTTTTTCCTAACAAATCCCCAAGTCTTCCAGGCACAGGATTAAGGTAACCATATCCCCTAGAAAATGTAGACAATGAAGTCTAATGACTATGAAAGACAGTCATTTGAAAAGGGATGTATCTGTCCTAACAATAGGAGTTTCAGGGAATATCGCCCTGGACAACGGATGTCTGGCTGTGAGCAGTGAAATCTAGAGAGGGAAGAGTTTCCAGTTACCCATTTGGCACTGTCAACATGTTTAATCTGTTTAATAATTCTGCGGCCACCTGAGTCTACTTTGTTTTCTGCCTTTATTGCCAAACACCCTATCCCTCGCAACAGAGCAGCGTCTAACTAGATGAAATGTAATTAAAGAGGCTGCCTAGGAATAATATTCAAGAATTCTTGCAGAAATATCCTGTGGTAATGGTAATAAAAAACCCAAACAACAAATACAATGCTAGAACAGCAAATCCCCAAGTGTCAAAAAAAAAGAACTGCTTTTATATATGCTCCATTTTTTTAATTATGCAGATTACTGCTTATTTTCAATAATAAAAAACCCTAGAGTGTAGAATTTGCTTTTAAGCATAAAACTTATTTCAATATGGACAAAAAAATAAAAGTCTGTTCTAAAATAATCTTGAAGGACTGCAGTTCTACCCGATCTTAGTGCAAATCCCTGTGATCAAATACAACAGCCAGGAAAAGCTGCAGACCAGGCCTGAGTTTAAAACCTTGGGATTCTGTATCCAAATCTTAACACGCTCTGGAATTATTTACGCACACAAACACACACGCACACACACAAAGATGAAGGTGTTTTCTGCATGCTGTTGTGAAAATAATTTAGTTAAATATACACTTTGTTGGCGGAAAAAAAGCAGCATAAATGAGTGATCCCTCCCAGTATCTGATAATTTCATAAACAAGTATTTATGCTGTTTGACTTTGCTCACAGCATTCTCAAATTTGCTATGGTACTATAAAATAATTTTTGTACATTTTACTGTTTTCTAACTCAGAAGAGTTACACTATCTTCAGGAACACTGCCTTCCTTCTTCATCTGCTCCTGCTGTTTCTTTTCAATTCCAATCTTGTAAACTTGGGAACATAACCTCCCCAGAGTCCCACATAAACTGATTACTTACAAAATTATTTCCAAAGACATGCTAACGTCAGTGGAGATTCGCTTGCAGAATGCAGCATGCAGTGATGCTTCTGAGCTTAGGTTAGTGATGCTAAGTCACTGTCAGCAGCAAGCAGAAGTGGAATTTGTAATCATTTAGAGAGAAAAGACAGCCAATAAACAAGGAAGCATTTTTTTTTCCATTAAAAAAAGGGAATTATTGAGTCTGCTCTTTACACCAGAACAGAGTGCCAACTTTCTTTGTTGGAATTCATGTTTATAATTCACAAGGACTAAGCATGAATTTTGCCTGTGAAGCAGCAGCTGTAGGAAATTGTTCAGTTCTTTTTTTAGGTGCACTCCTATGATGAAAACACGAATCGACCAAGGACTTCTGTCAGTTTATGTCACTGCACTTGAAGGTCTGGATTTTACAAGAGAGTGACAACACGATGTTAGACATAACTTGGTACTTATCACAGACATGTTTTTTCAGGGTAGCATTTAAACAGAGAAACTTGCAACTTCCCTGAATTAAACAAGTTTCAACAATGAAACCAACATGTGATTTTATTTTCAAATAAGAAGAGGTGCAAACAATTGAGAAAGGGTAGTCCTCTTCTGTGCAGGCTTTTCTGAGATAAAGATACCAGATAAAGAATCAAGGTTAAGAAAAAATAAGTTACTGATTGCATGACAAATGATTACTGCATGAGGAAATACTTGGCAATGACAAATGGTCTTATTCTTTTTCTGGTTCAGTATTTAAAACATTTGGTAAAATCATGCATTAATAATATAAACAACTCTTCAAAAAGAAAATTTTATTTTTAAATTAAGTATTTTAAGCTTTGAGGTATAGCATGTAAACTGCTCTAGGTCAACTTAAATTGTAAAAATACTATTGGAAGATGATAATGGCTTCAATAACCTTAGATTCTCAAAACAGTTTACAGCACAGGAGCTTCAAATTTCAATTTAAATTGTAACATAACCAGTGTATGGGACTGAAAGTGTGATCTGTGTCAGTAACCTTTGCCCTAATAAAGCAAGATAATTTGTTAGAGATACATGCAGATTAAAACCCCACACATGTGTGTTCTCAATGACGATAATGTATCTGTTATGGCAATAATTCAGTGAGGTAGTGATTAGTGAAAGAAGTAAAATGGGAAGCAAACAGGTGAAGTGGTATTGCAGGTATCAGAGCTTCTGTGCATATGGGTAATATCTCTTACGATATAGTATACTCCAACTAACATACAGCAATAGATATAGTATAGTATATCATAAAACATGCATGCTATATTCTGTAAATTTATTTATTTAAATACACAGTGAACATGAGCATTATTTGATCTGTGGAAGTTATTTAAAGTTCCATGAGTGTCTTTCAAATTAAAGATGCACCATTTTCCAATTTCCATGAGAAGGTGGCATTCATTTAACTAATTCCTTCAAAAGGAAAGGCGCACTGCATCTGCTGAGGTTTGATGACCCCTTTTATGTAAGTAAACTTCTAATCTGGCAAGTGCTTTGTGACAAATCATGGAAGATTCATACTTCAATTTTTTTTTTTAATCCATTTTAATCCAAAACTGGGGAAGAAACAAGTGCATCCTTAAAACATGGTGAGAATGAAATTGAATTTAATAAACTTCAAACATTGGTAGAGAGGGTTGTGTGAAGAGAAAGGTGTAAGAGAACACCAAGGAGAAAACTACCTTGAAGAAGTGGATATTTACATGACAGTCCTGGAAGAGGCAGGAAAGGGAGAAACACTGCTTCGTTAGTAAAGGGCTGGCAAAGCAAAGCAACAACAATTAGTAGCAGAAATAAACAAATCAAGACACAGCAGTGAGAATACAGAAATGGACACATCTGTTATGCACAGAAAAATCACAAAAAAGAAATCGTGGTGTTCATCACCCTAACAGTAAGGAGCACGGTACAGCTTAGCACAGTGAAGGACAGGTCTTCACACAACTGCTCTTCAGTGCTAACCTCAATCTCGTACATACACACACTTCATGCATGAAACATTCCTAATGGCATTAAGCCACGGCAATGCATAAAGCTAAATGTATGTACAGATGTGTGTAGTCTGGGCTCTTAACAACTAACAAGCATTGTGGAGGGGCGACAGCACAAAAGTGGGTTCTTTTGCCTTGTTTTGAGAAAAGCATTTAAACAGTATATAAGGGCTAAAGAAATCCCTGTGATCAATATGATTTTCTATGTATATTCTTCACCTTAAATCACAACACGCAGACTGAGAAAAGCCTTACAGAAATCACAAGCTGATAGGAACTGAGACCAGAGATGTATGTCATCTGGTGAAGACATTTCAAGTTCTCTACTTTCAGATATGGTGAGTGGAGGGAAACCTCCAGATAACTGCATATGGGAATTCCCCATGCCAAACTATAGTATAGAACAGATGGAGACATCTAACAGCATCTCTATAATGCTGCAAACTATTCTCTAATGATTAAATATGCACAATTTAAAAATAGGAATGAGTGCCATGGCCAAAAAAAGCAGCTCCTCTTTTTATATCTCTATATACATAACAAGTGTCGATTGATGTGCCAGTGATATTTTGGCTGGTCATGATTTCAGTGTAGCTTAGTGTCTGTTTCCTGAAAAGTAAATTTAATCTTTTCTTTTACAATTTGAAGTGTCAGTAATGTTATTTCTCTTTTCCATGTCACCTTTGCTGAACTGCTAGAAATTACAGTTATTGCTTCAAAATGGGAATGCATACTGGTTAGACACAGGTGTGGTTGAGATCGTATCTTTTATTTATTTACAAAAAAAAAAAGAGTAAAGTAACTGCAGTGTAACAACTCTGGGGCAAAAACATCGCCATCCTTCAAAGAATTAAAAGAAAGGTCTCCTTCAGAGCCCTTACAGGACTTTATACAGAGACCAGAAGAACTTAACTTGCAAATTAACAAAATCACAAGCTCCTCTACAATTGTTTTTTTTTTTGGGGGGGGATGAAAATATCATATTTGATTAGAAATCTCATTGGGTTCTTAAGCTACTGAAACAGTCCCTGGAGTCTTCTGCTAAGGCCCTGGCTATGCAACTGCAGCATATTTACCCAGCCTCCAGCTCAGAATTAGAACTGCTCTAGGATCTCCTGGCCATTGATTAAAGGAAAGAAAGAAAATGTCCTTTTGACCTAAGACTGTTGTGAATATCAGAAAAATGCCAGACTAATGCAGAAAGTACTGTCCTTCTCCTTTCTAATAAAGCAGCCAGAAACTGCTTTAAAAAAAGATATAACTAAAGGGAGTGTTAAAGATCTCAGAAATGCAGTACCTGCAGTGAAGCAAACTGGAATGATTTACTGATGTTCAGAAGGGGAAGGATAAATAAATGAAAGAGGTTTCTTTAGCGTTGGACTCATCAGAAAGCTTTAATTGTGCCTTGGAATCTGCGGACATTTTCAAATACCATTTAACACCAGCTGTACGGCCACAAAGAGCGGCCTGATGGTGTAAATAAATGGTAGCTCTGTATGCAACAGATACATATACAGACTGAGACAGGTTACTTGTTCATAAATTCATGTCTGCACAAGCGTTAACACACAAGTTTGGTCAAACAAAATGCTGCTCTGCGTACTGGAGGAGTTTAGTAGCACATCAGAAGCAGAAATATCTACAGCTCCTGCGTCACCGGAGAGGTTCTAGGTATTTATAACCAAGCACCACATTGTCCTTGTTCTTGTATTTAAAATGGTGAGGCATTTTAAAAGACATTTTCTTTAGGATCATAATAATAGTTATGTTTAGAAGCACTGAGATGTCACCAAAATGTCACCACTGACTGTACACTTCCACTATCCAGATACAATATTTACCCTGTTCTGAACTCTGTTCCCTCTCTCCTTGTGTTTCGATCTTTTTAGCCTGCAAAAGGGAACTACAGGTCCGGCTTCTGCACAGCCTTCATCAGTGATTCCACTGGCACGAAGAAGCTGAAAAAGTAACTCATGTCATGATAATCTGAGAACAGCCAAAGCAACAGCACAGGGTGTCCGGCTCCACCAGCTCCAGTCCTTGGGAAACACTCCAAAGCTGGGTCACGTCACTTCTCGGCAGCAAAAAGAGCCCATCAGGCAACCGGGCAACAATACATAAACGCTGCTCCTGGATGGTTTATCTAGCACCTGGATCAGTCCCAGAAAGGGGAGATGAAACAGAGCATACAACCAGTATGGCCACTTTGCCTGGGTGCCCTGCCTGGCCTTCCTACTACACACGGGTTTATGGATCTGGCCCACAACGTCAATTAACAGATGAAAATGGTACTTGCTTTTACTAACACCAACTGGTAATTATTTTGCAGAAAAAGTACTTATCAGAATAAAGTCATCTTATTGTGGAGTGATTTTATTGTTACTCACTTAATTAAACGAACGGCACAAAACTAACAGCCATGAAAAGCGACTTGCACCTGATGTCTCAGCTGAAATCTCTAACCTAAACCCACCGTGAAGCTGGTGGCCACAGTGGTAGGGGTGGGTGTATGTCCCCAGGGAAGCACCTCCCAGGGTCCACCAGAATGGGCCCGCAGGGATCCCCACGGTGGGGACAGTACTCTGAGCGCTCTCTCAGAAACTACGGGAATGATTTTGTTCTACCGAAACCCACACCGAGAGCTACACTAGAAAAAAATAATTAGAACAGAAGAAAATATCTGACATCTGAAGAGTATGCACCAGGAGGACCGTTACATATCTTCCCTGCAGATGCCTTAAAACGAAGATTGTATGAGCAGTAACCTATTCCCTAGTAACGACTTGCCTGGATCACTTCAATTACCAGAGCTGACTGTAGTGACTCCATCCAGATTGCTGCCATCACTTAATATACCTTGTACTTGGTAAATGTATCCACATGTGAGGATTATAGCTACTCTATTCTTTTTTTAATTAAAAAAATCATTGATATGGACTGTAACAGCTGCTTTATTTTTAATAACATTTTTCCATGATGGTGATGTGGAAAGAAGGGGACAGACAGAATAATTAACCAGCCTACTTTTAAACCAGTATTATTCTATTATTATTCTAAGGTGATATTTAAGTATCAAGAAGTGCTTTACTAAGCAGCAAATTACAGGAAACAGGGCTTGACAAAACTGAAATAACTCCCTACAATAGAAGTTTTAGAATTTGCACGTTTCTCTTCCCCAAATAAAAAAACAAAACAATGCCCTAAGTGGCAAAAACATTACTGCTCAAATCATACCAGGTACGAAAAATACAACAAGGTTGCATTATTTCAATATTCTGCTTTTTTCTCTGACTAGCAAAATACTGTAACAGGAAAATAAGCATATAACAAATAGTAGATATTGCAGTTAAAAGACTTGCTAGTTTGGGTCCATGGAGCCACCTGGGACTGTTGGGAGTTCCCATGGCAACCTCAGCACGGACAATTATGGAGCAGCTACAATTATTCTGAATATGCCTGTTGAGGATGGAGTTTCGTTCTGAGATGGCCACAAATAATGCCATTCCAGAGAGAAAATTCACAACCAGAGGTTAAAACCAAATGAAAAACAGTGACAGATTTTATCCTGCCTCCACTTCCTACAGGAGTATATTTTTATCTCTAAATATTAATAATGATGTATCATCTATAAATCACCGAAAACAGATTTGATCATACTGCTAAATGAGCAGATAATTGATTTGTAAAGTTTTAGTGATAGGTGGGATCCAGAAAATATGTAGATTGATTAAAATCTGTTGTATAGAAAATACTGCACTGTACCTATGCATAACATACCTCAGTTTCTATATACTGGACAACTTTATATAGATAATACATAGACAGTATAGAAAAGAAAACTCCTTGAAATAAAATCTAAAAATACTTAACGAGGTCACTGCGTGATTCAGTTACTGAAACCACCCCCCTCCTTAACTCTTTCTTTTCCAAATTTGGTCCCATTTGTTGGATAGGATCTATAACTACTGGGCACAAATCAAAGTGTTCATTTTTCAACTGGTTTAGAACTGGCAGAATGGGCCATGAGGAAACTTTTGCTTGTGACAATGGTTTTTACTGTTCAATTACAAATGTAAGTGAAGAGAATGTTTGATTCTATTATTTATTTACAATCTTGTATAGCTATTTTATGGTAGATTTACATTGAATAAATGACTTAAAGAATCTGTGCCAGCAGGTCCAGTAAGTAAAGCAGCATACCAATGAGATTTGTGTGACTAATAACCACATTTAAATAAGAAGTCTGGGTTATTAAAGTGGAACTAGAAGGATGTGATAGGATTGTGTAAACAGTTTGAAATCAGTGGGAGCTTGAGGTCAAATCTTTAAGACGTCTGTTGAACTATAGACACAGGCAGATATTTTAAAAATTCTCATTGATTTAAATGGGAGGTAGCTCCTAAGTGCTCTTGAATGTTCTACTAAGCACATTTCTAAACTTGAGTCAAAAGGGCAAAGTGAGTTTTAAGAATGTCTTAGACTTTTTTTTTTTTTTAAGACCAGAAACTGCTTTCAGAAATTTCACATCTACCAGTTCTCTGATCTTTTACAACCTGAAAATATTCTTATTCTTTCTTAATATTACAGAATGAAATTCTCATCCTAAAGTTTCCCTATTATCGTATAGCTTAGGTTTGTATATAGGCCTTTTCTCTGAAGACCAGCATTATTCATTTTAAGTATTTGGTATTAGTAATGCAATACTTTTGTAGAAATTGTAATTTTGTACTCAAAATTAAATCAGTGTAGCTTGGATATCAATCACACTGTCATATATTGAAAAGTAGACCAAGCACCACAAATGTAGACTTGATTAGCAAGCACTCTGAAGTGACTGTTTTCTATAAACTGATAAATGAGAAGATAGACCACTATGACCTCTCGGTCTATCTATATTTTTAATCTTCCTGACAAATACACTCCCCTAGTAAAATGGCAGTCAGGATCTGCAATCTTCTTCCTGGAAGGTTTCAAAGCTGATTTCAGAACAGTGGAAATATTTATTTAGATGATGACATTAAATCATAAATAGCAGCATATTTCTCAGTGCTATCTCCTTGTTCCTTAGTATAGGGTACCTAAAATAAAATGACTATGTAAGCCAAGATATAAATGATAAGAAAAGTAACGTAAAAGATGATCAGAATCAGCACCACTTATGTGCCATACCAGAATAGCTAATAAGTGAAATACCACCATTCAGACATCTGTGCTGTTAATTTTTATAAGCTATCACAGTAATTCCCTTGAAACCAAGTAAGAACATTACTTGGAGGGTACTGCTTCCCTCTGTTCCTTCTCACAGTGGTAAACTTTGAGGGAAAGTAAGAGGCTGAATCTAAATCCTTTGACCATGTAATACCGCATTGTACTAGCCTTGGTCTAGTTATAATTACACGTTTTGTTTGGCTACCAATATTCCCATATATCGTCACTAAGTTTTAAAACTGTTCATTATGCAACTCTGTAAATAATATTCCTGGAGACACTGTGTTCACTGAAAACCTATTCCCTTACCTTGATTAATTCAGACCACTAAAATAGCATCAACCAGGCTACCTCCGGAACAGGGAAAGCCTCAAATACACGGTGCTGAAGCTGAACTAATTAGGCTTAGAGACAGACTAATTATTTCTGAGGCAGAGCTGACCCTGTGTAAAGCTGTTGTTTCTGGGACCCAGTCCAGTAGCTTTACACGATGCAACCTCTTAGGATTTCTACTCCACTTCATTGCAGGACATGGATAAACCCTGACTGTTCATTCTGAAACCAGTGTATTTACAGGAGGCTTAAGAAAAAAAAACCTAAGAGACTGCAAATTCAATATGCAAACATACTGCATATAATAACTGATGTTTTTAAACAGACAATGTTAGTGACTTGTCTTTGTGCTGTCTCTGTCTTGAGAAAAAACAGGTAGATTTCTATATCTATACCACCAACACAGACATATCCACCCAATTCCAGACTCTGTATATTGCACAGAGACATGTAAGGGGTGAAAAGAATTACTTTTGAAGCTATTCTTTCTAGGGAGGATAAAAAGGAAATATGATCTTGAATAGAAAATGACCTAGTGCAGCAAAATAAAATCACACTGGTCAGATCACAATTGTAAAGAAAGGAAAATGGAATGGAGATTCAAATACTTCTCAAATGTATAACAAAAATCATAGTTCATGCTGCAGACAAAATTATGGTAGCTGATCCAAATGTGTTCAGAAGAAATTGATGCACCTTTTCTTTTTCTTTCTTGAAAGTTGAACATGTGCCGTTTTTCCTCACTTTCTTGGGTTAACCCATCTTTTATAATAACAATGTAGAATTCTGCCTGATGGTGAACATAAAAAATTGCCATTTCAGGTTGAAAGGAACAGGCGTGTTTGTTTATGCACAATAGGTACATTAATTACTTTTCGGATAAACAGCCAGACTGAAGTTGTAAATGTTCAACCAGAAAAAAGAAAACAATACTGTAGATTGAAATATTTCAAATTCAATATTGTGTATGCAGCTGGAAAGAGCCGTCAAGTCAGATGAGCTGAAGCCAGTGCAGCCATCAGCAAAACACCTCCCTCCCCAGACCATACCTGTCCTGTTGCTGGGTTTAATGGCCAGCAAGTATTTTGCTGTAATATCAGCTGTAGCTGTCAGAAGAGACAGAGTTGCTGGCTAAGGCTGTTCATTAAGAAACAACTCCTTTGCATGGCACGGCGAGACCATGCTTGTGACTACCAACCACTCCAATGTGCACCACAGAAGGCAGGAAGACTGCGGAAAGTATCGTTTGTCTTCAGTGTTTCTTTCCTGCACATAACCAGCAATACCTCTTAGCCTTAAAAACTTCCATACCCACGTTAAAGAGACCAGAATTTCAGACGACAACCTTTTACAAGGATTTTGAGGCTCCAAGTAATCAGTAATTAACATTGTAACTTTTTCTTTTTTTAAAAAAAACATTTAGTGTGAAACATTCTAAGTATTAAAATACTGCTGCTTCTGAGAATTTCATTTGTCAAATAATGTAGATACTAGTGATAATGGCCGGCAGATTTTGCAGCAAGTATTAAAGACATTGAAATTATTACATATACTTGACATAAAATATTTTAAAGTATCAACTTGTAAGTGTCCTAATAGAGAAGCTGAACTGTCAGAAAAATGATACCACTACTGAATTAAACCATTTGGTCCAATCTTCAAGAAACCCAAAGGCACATACTGCTGTCACAGGCAACAGAAATAGTAGCACTCTAGTCTATATATTTTAACAGGCCTTTTTTTTTTTTTTTTTTTTGGTAATATAGTCAAAAATACATGCAATATACAGTTGCACCCATTTGTGTTTAATCCTCACCTCAAACTTCTGCCGGAGCTCTGCATTTCCATCTTCACCAGCATCTGGAATTGGAACATTATAATATTCACCTTCTTCTTGATTCAGCAGCTTGTACCTGCAGAACATTTGAGAAAAAAAATGGTGACCTTACAGTTTTATTCCTGTTAGATTTAAAATCCGATTTAGTTGTTTGTGTGTGGTTTGTATCAATGTCACAGGTATGTAAAGAATTGCTTTCAAAGATCTAAAGCAAACTCAGAAACAGAATATATTTAACCTAAAATGAGATCTTTAATCCCAAACTACCTGCCAAGGCAGTTCAACGGACATGGAAATTCTTCCCACCCATCCTGTGGTATGATGGAAAACATCAACCCTGAAGAACCTTGTCTCCAGTACTTCTACAGCCCTAAACAATTATCTTTGACGAAATGTACTTTTTCAGAAGATGTGATGAGTTCTACCCCTAGCCTGGTAGGTAGTAAGATGGCATTTTATAAAATCACTTCCCATGTACTTTGAATTTGCAGAGCTATATATAACATGATACACTTAGTAATGAATAGATCATATTTGAGATAAAAATAAAATTCATATCACAAGACTATGCACACAGAATTGAGTTTGCAGCAGCTCCTGGCTCCAGCACAAGTTTCATGAACACCACAGAAGAAAAGCATGCCTTTTATTATTCTCCTTTGTGATACATAGTCTATGTTTCCTAGGTTTAGTTACATTTGCAGTGAATTTATAGCCTACGATACAGTGAAAAGCTCCAAAAAAGGCAGATTATATTGAAGAAAAAGACTGGTTTAAAACTTTTCGATATATTCTTTTCTTCTCTCTTTTCAGAAACTCTTACCATCCACTGGCTGGCATTTTCATAAGCTCTGACACCCCAAATGAAAGAGATCCCATGAAATCATTTCTGGTTGTTCGATCCCAGTCCCAGACCTCTACGGATAGCCGTCGATCTTTGTCTGTAGGTTTTAATTTACTAAAAAGGAGAGAAATAGAGGAATTTTCAATACCACACTGAAATAAATGATTCAATACATACAAGGATACTACATTAAAAGGTGTTAAACTTACAATGTGAATGACTCATTCCAGTCTGGATTCAGAGTAGAACGGATGGTTTTTGTTTTTTGTTTACTTTCATTCTTAGGATCTGGGATAAGCTTCAGTTTAACATAAGGATCTGAAAGTCCGTTTGGATCCATGGGAATTAGGTTTTTTGCTTCTCTCACTGTCAATACAAAACACAGCTAATTTGTATAGGATTACAAATCACCATTAAGAAAGCAATAACATGTCAGACCAGAGTTATTGAAACATGTTAAAAAATAAAACAAATAAGACGTGAAACCCACTTGTCAGACTTGGCAGGGAAGAAACTACTTGTAAAGTAAGTTTGCACTTAGTGATATTTATAAGAACAGCAGAGAGAAATGACAGGAGAGAACAGCAATTCACAACTGACGTGCAGCTTCCAGGCAGTTCTTTTCCTGCAATGGAATGATTAAATGTCCAAATCCATCACTATACATTTTTAAGTGGGTAGCAATTCTTTGTGCTTTTATTTCCTCATCAGTCTTAGGTTATAAAAGTACAGGACTACCAGCCAAATACTAAGATAGGTTATTTGATACAATCCCTCACTGGAAATTATCTAATGCTAAACTTCCCTCGGATTCATGGTTCATTAGCTGTCAGATGGAATCGCTGTAAGCATTATGTCATGACAGCAACCAAAGTAAAAGCACAGAGAAGACGAGTTTAACTTCAGCTTCGCAAAAATGTTAATGCAGCTTCTACTTTTACAATGTCAAAAGAAAGCAAAAAATGAGTTAACATATCTCATGTTGCTACTGGTGCCCAAGGAGAGAGAACAGCCAGCGACCTGCACAGGGTGTCACTCCTGCAAGGCCACATCCCTGCGTGGAACAAGGCAGGTGGGCAAGGGTGGGTTACGAAGGCATTTACTGGGGGCTCGGCTGCCTTCGGGTTTCAGTCTGGCTGGAGTTACTGCAGCAGCTGTGGGGGTTGTTAAGCCACTCAGAAGTCACTGCAGAAGAGTGGAGTATTCCAATGGATGACCACAGACAGCACTTCCCTCCCTCTTGTAGAGGACCAGCATAATATCTGAGTAACATATATATAAGGTTTTATTCTGTGTTAACAGCATTCAGCCATCAGCTTCTGCTGAACCTCAGGAGAAGAGGTGAATTTTCCTCCTGTTGTGAAACCCCATCCCACCCAAACCGGTCGTGCTGCGATGAACTGCAGTGATCGAGTTGGGATGGGGAATTTAGATCTCAAAACCTACTGGGAGCAGTAATCCTCTGGGCTTGTTTTGGACAGAAAATTGCTTTCATTCAGGAATTCCTGTGTGAGATTCATAGTTTAAGATTAGAATTGTTCCTGGAAGCAAAACTGCAAGAAGCTTTGAGGGTGACATAGTTCCTAGGGTATGAAGGAAGGCCAGCATTTAGAAGTGAGTCACTAGAGATATTATCCCAGTCTGACAGTACTCTCAGCTACTGCTTTCACAGTGTCAGCGTCAGAAGGGCTTTTTAATTTATCTACCTAACTGAAGAAATCTGAAAGGAAATTTCAGAAAGATCAACCCTTAAGTCACCTAATATTCCTTGATGGAAAATATTTCCTACAAAAATTTGAACTTTAGTGTCACTTAAGAGCTCAGAGCTCACGCAAAAAAAAAAAAATTTGTCAGGATCTTCAACAACAGATAGTTAGTTTGCTCAAGGCACTCTCTTCCTTTCCTCCCATATTTAAATTGCATTTTCATATTACAAACAAAAATTATAGACCTTCCCAGGATTTCCCCCAGTTATTTTCCAGCATGGAGGTTGAATAGCATCCAAGCAACACGGGTATTTTATAATGTGTTGTTTACTCTCATTATTTATAGAATAAGAGGAGGACAGGTTTTGGGCAACAGTCTAATGATGTGTAAACCAGCTGAAGCACATCTTCAAGATGTCCTTTGTTCTCCTTTTAGAAATAAAGGCAGGGCTGTGGTGGATTGACAACGGTGCGCTACTGCTTCCAGACAGAAAGAGATGGACAATGACTGTAAAGTACAGGACAGATTCTATTGGGCTTTAATTCAGGCCATTGAAATGAAAGACTGCGGTGTTTGCAGTATCCCCATTATAACATAGCAATGCAGGTGATTTACAAAACCATGTAACAGTTCTGTTGCATTTCCTGTACATCAGATGTAATCACCAGTTGATGTAACTAGCTGGGTGACATTTTCCTTTTACACGATGGAGTGGGTTAGTGCTCATCATGACTGCATTCTTCCAAATGACATAACTGCTAAGAAGTGCTTTAGTGCAAATCTACTATTTAGCTGTTGTGTCATCTGATCCAAGCTGTAGAGGGAAAATTTTTTTGGGAAAAAAACAGCCACTGCCACAGAAAACACCTAATTTTGAACAGTTTGACCTGCTCTGTTTATTTATAATGACAGAGTAACAGGCGTGGTAGAACAAGTTGGAAGAGAGAAATACCAGATATAACTGGTACCTTATATCCAAAATAGCTGTAGAAAGAAGGTAGAGTACAGAAATGCAAGCTACTTATTTGGAACACACTAGTTTATTTGTCAAGATAACTCTCATGCAGAACAGAAACCCAAATGTAAATTAATTATTGAAATTAGATCATGGCTGGAAAGGAAACACATTAACTTGAACCAACAGTTGATACTGATTAAGTTATGTTTCTTAAATTTGTGTTTTTAAAATGAGAGACAGAAAATGCTTATGGGCTAAAATTTTAAAATAAAATGTAATTCTATTCACTAACTACATTACTCAAATAATTATACCAGAAAAAATATACCGTGTTTTAAAAGAACAGAACAGAAACAAGCATCTGTCTAGCAGAGCATTTCATCTGTAGTTTTCCACAATCCCTGTATAAAGCTGGCAGGCTTTGCAATTGGGGAAATGATAGCTTTCAGTCCAGAGAAACTGTCTCCATTCTCATTTACTCCAAGTTTGCCCTTTGAGGGTCTCCTCACCCAGTGGTCAGCTGGAAAACCATTTCTGTTTCCAACCCATGAAAAAAAACCCCTCACCTGATATTAAAATTTAGCACACTGAAAGTGATTTTCAATACTTCTGAGGAATAACATCAGGATTAAATAACTTATTTTAGTAATTTACAATCCCAAAGGGACTAAGAACCATAAAGTGAGTGAAGGATGAAGTGACAGCCTTCAATGCAAATTGCTCTCTCTCTTATATTTGGTTTTATTTGGGGTTGGGTTTGGGTTTTTTTGTCTTCTTGTGCATGGCAATTATGACCGCACTGCCAGGCTTGGCACATGAGCTATTATTTAAAAATTCCCTTTTTGATTTTTATCTCTATTCTGTAGTTTGGCGTGAGGAGCAGGACTCTCTACGTGTTCTACAGCTTCTCAGAAATATACACTAGGAAGTTTTTTATTACAATTCCTTGAACAAAATGGCTTAATTTTAAGATGGCGTCTTCAGACTAATCCTTTATGTTTAAATTCTACCTGGAGATGCTCAGTGTGACATTTTGAAAAATTGGCTGCGTGGATGCCGAGCCATTCTCCGAGGCTCAGCTTTGGAGAGCTCCCTGGAGAAAGCCGTCACCCATTAGCCTTGATACCTGCTGCCGAGCCTAGAGAACAACACTGACAGCAGGAGGACATAGCAGCACGTGTAAGACTAATTCTTCCTTTTGCAGCAAACACGGAAAAAGAAAAAAGCCCTCCAAATACAAGAAAAAGAGAAGCTCAAAGATGAATTGGGAAGGACAGATGCAACATATACTAAATACAGGCTGCCAAAGAAGTCATTACCTCACTCCTTGTTTTAAGATATCTGGCCAATTTGTACTTTTGTCTGCATAATTAGTACCCTTAGACATCTTTTTTTCAACTGACGTAGGACTTCGTTTCTTGAGGAAACAGCATGATGATACTTGTGCTAAATAGTGCTTATAAAGAATTATCATCTAAGTGGTCCATCTCTTTAAGGGCACCCTATTTTTAACGAGACAGGTCAGGTTTCTGTAAGAGAGCTGACAGGAAGAAGAGATTTTCCCTCCCCACCAAAGGCACTCTCTCTTGCATGTGGTTGAAACAGAAAAAGATAAATTTAAAATAACTCCAAGAAAAATCAATCAAATTACTGTGGCTGAATTCTGCTATAGCAGTAATGATAGCAAGCAATCTCATATTGCTTTATAATTATTAGTTAATTAAACTCAACATTGTGATAGAGATGTTACTCTAATTTATAGATGTTTGAAGTGAGATACAGTTTAACATCACTTGGAGAGTAACTTAGAAACGTAGAATACTACTTGTCAGTCTTCTGTCGTAAGTATTAAGCACGATAATGACATCTGTACGGAGCAAAGTAGCTGGTACAAGCTAAATTTCCTAACATTTTGTCCAGATTAGAGTCTTAACGGGGACTGAGAAAGCACACAGAGGAAAAGACAGTGAAGAGAAGTATATATTGATGTTTCTAACAAATCCAGTCTTGCCTGGGTTTTCCTTCTAAAAACCAGCAATAGTTGTCAACTTGCCATAGGGAAAAAACATGTCATTTTCCTCCTCATCGTTAATGAAGAAGAGTTCATAAATGTTTATTCAGCAGAAAATGTAAACTATTTGATGACTGTCCCATGGTTGTTCTGTTATGATCTACTTATAGTCCAGCAGTATCCACCCTGAAGCCATGCCTAAACGCCCACTTTTCCAGGAATAGTATAAAGACATAAGCAAATACAGAGGTGGTTCTTAGGTATATTCATACTTTAAATAAATATCTAAATAAGACAGAGTGGGCTGGCAGAGAACGACTGACATTTAACGTAAAGAGAAGAAATTCAGACAGAATTTCGAGGAATTCAGAGAGTGGATGACAAAACCAGAACTTTTTCCATGAGGTCATATAGGTCAAAAGTTGCAAGGCATATATGGTTATAGATTTATAACTTCTTGTGATACAAACAAATAAATTTAGTCATGGGAATGAGTAAATAAATGTTTCTGTCCCTATAACAAAGCTGAATTATTAGCAGCATGAATTTACTCAGTTCCTTTTCAAGTGAGTCAGAGCTACCTTTTTCCTGAATTCCCAAATGCTGATAATAAAACAGTTTACTAATCACAGCAACCATTTCTTGCCAGTCTTTTACTCCCTACAGGCACCTTAGAGGAGCAGAAAACTCTCAACTGCGTGCGAATAGCTGCTCTTAAAAGACGCTTCAAGTCTCAAATGGTCTCATCTGGCAAGCTATCTAGCAAAATGAAAGGGAAGGGAGACCGTTGTTAGCTCCGATACAGTGTAAAGTTTCTGTCTTCCCACAATAAAGCATTAGTAAATTATTCCAGAATTCTCATTACTTCCTGAAGAAGATTGTGGTACAGATCCCAGTGACCTGCCCAGCTTACAGATGACTTAGGTGAGTGACGGAGCATCTTTGTATTCCCAGGCAAGGAACTTTCTCCCCAGTACCCTACTGCATTCCCCTTAATCACAGTTTAAAAGATTTACCTATTACTGAAAATAGCCTCTCTTCCAATTTCTGTACTTGTACTCTGTATGCAAAATCCAAAGCTGCCTCCAAAGCTGCTCAGCTTTCATTAAAGATTTCTTATAAGGTTTTATTAAAACCATCACTGAATGCTTGCTTTCTGGACCTGGTTGTGACTCGCATGTACAACTGGCTCCAAAGTAAATCCTGCATTTCAGACAATTTCCAATTTCTATACAGTTTTCAGCCACTAAAGGGGCTTTCTGATATGAGACTTTTCTCTGTTCCAAAACTACTACCCTGCCCAGCTAAAATTTCTTTTAATAGCCCTTCGGAGACCAGTGCCTACTCATTACACCCCATTTCCTGAATCCTGAAAGATGGCAACATAATGTTTGGAGACTACTGGGTCGCCTGTACTTCACAGGTGATTTACACACAAGAAGTAGATGATTAATTTCCTTCCTAGAACAAGACGAAAAATGAAGCAATGTTGCACGATACTTCATGACTCTGTATTAAGATATTCCCTCCTACTAACAAAAAATGTACCATCATCTTTAATGCTACTTAATAACTACTTGTGCCTGCAATAGGTTCTCTGGTTTCAATTTCAACTGGAAATCTCATAGGAGCAACTGTATTTTACTTGTAAAAAATAAGATTACCTTTATAAAAATTACCATCATAAAAAAACCGTACTGCTGGGTAGGACAGCTACTTAATAAAACACAAGTCTTAACACAAGATGTATCAAGTAATCTGAAAAGGGATTCAGACTATTAAATTTCTAATTCTTATCTGTTTATATTCTTGCATGAATACATAGCACTTTAGTTAAATTTTTTATTTGCATGCAGATGGCCATTTATGAAAAATTAACGTTTCTTTTAAATACTATGCATTGCCCATTTCTTCATGGTAAATTTAATTTAATGAATGAAATTGGGAGTATTCAGTTGCTACCAGGGTTGGCATTTGTTAAAGACACAGCTCTTTCTGTAAAGAATGCAGCAACCCTGCAGATTCTGGGAATGCCAGAAAAGAGGGAAGATACTGTGAGATAAAACATGCAATTCACATTCTTCAAGACATTAAAAATGCCTCCCACATGCAAGTAATGATTTGGGATGACTTTATAGGCATTTGGTACTAAAAGCTGGTCAAATAGCCAGAATATTCATGTATGCTCCCTTTTAAAATCAGTTACAGAATATCATTAAATTAATGCTAACAAAGACAGACACTAATATTGACCTAGACAATCATAAATAAAATTGTGAAGAGTGTGTGTGAGGTGGGGTCTTTTAAGGAAACAATTTTATGAGAATATAGAAACGTGCCAGAATTCTCCAGTTTGTCTCTCAAGCTTGTTTGGGCAGAGGCTCTTAACCCAGCTGTCCACAGCCAGCCCTGAGACAAGACATTAATATGCAGTGCCTTAGGTGGCTCAGCATTCACACATTCATAAATAATTTGAAAAACATACAGTGGGGAGTGCAGAACTCCTAGGGAGATTATTGTTGGAGAGCCTGTTATGTGCTCCCAACCTCCAACCTCTGCAGAGATCACTGCCAGGTTTCCTCTTCTTTTAAGTAACAGAAGCATCACTGAAGAATAAAACCAGATTTTCTGTCCTCTTTCAGCTAAGCAAAATATGCTTAAAAAACCCTGAAAACTCTGGGCTGTGTATATATATATATATTTTAATAACGTTTATGTAACAGCAGGGTGCATTAGCTGACAGCGAGTCACTAACACCCTGCCTCTAAATTGGTGCCTGTGTCGGGAGGGCAGTTCCTTATTGTCAGCTGCCATCAAATCCAACTCCCAGCAGCTGATAGGTCACAGTTTAGGATCCCAATAATGTGGCAGCTTTTTATATGTCAGTGCACCAGATGGGGTTATTTTCTCACAAAAGTTATTGTTTACGCACTATAAAAATAATTCGAAAATAAAATAAAAAATTCGAAGCTGTGATTCAACCACCTACAAACTCACTCAGAAGAGCCCCAAATTATAAGATGGGTCAACAAGTAAATGTAAGAGTGACAAAACTTTTAACACACATCAGGAGGAAGAAAATTCAGTGCAAATAGCATGGATTAAGAATAGCAAAAACTGCTTTACTATGCCTAAAAGCAAAACCCCTAAGCCAGTCTAACCTATGAAAGGGTCATGAATTCAGTGATTTCAGAAAAAAAGCAATTCAAGACAGTCCCTATAAAAAGAAAACTACCAACATGATTTACTGCAAGTGTAATAAGTTATTAATATACAATACAACTTTCAAGCTAGTAGCTATAAACCAAATATTTAATAATTGCAACACAAATGAGCACTGAATGTGGCATACTGACTAGCACTGGGAAGATGGCAAGGTTTTGGCAAAGTATACCAATGCAAAATCCCTACTTATTTGTGAAAAAGTGTCGCAGAGTCTCCAGCATTCACACTAAAAAGCCTATGTCCACCTTTAAGCAACCCAGATTGAAGATCTGACGTAATAAACCGGAATTAAGTATGTTTACATATAGGACTGAATCATTCCCACCATTAGTTCAATTCAAAACCTGCCAAAGCACTTAGATATTTTAGATAATCTGACTGAACCACTGGCCAACTCCATCTGCCAGTACTCTGCCTTGCCTTTCCTAGTATTCACTGTTAAAAACCCCAGTATTATTTACAATATTTTATCAGGAAAATTCTTAATAAGTGAGCATATACTGCGGCCTTTTTTGGAAACAAAAGCCACCACAAAACCCTCAAAGCCATTACGCAGAAGTAAAGACAAATTGCAATGTGCTAAAGAGCATCTCCCAAACACCTGTATCTTGCAGTCATCGTTAAGCGTGCTGCATCCTCCATCAGCTTTCCCGGCTGGAACCGCAGCGGCTGAGTTGCCCATCGAAGGTATTTGCAAGATGCCAACCAGAGTGGCATGTCTGCATTTAGCAGCACAAATGTTCTGCATGCAATCAAGGCTGACTACAAAAGAATCAGCAGGAACTAATTAACAACCAAAACAGGATGCAGAGCAGAGATATTAAGGAATTCAGCTGAAGGAGTTCAACACCTACAGAGTAATTCCTTTGAAAAAGATTCAGGCAAAGGCTCAAAGCAAGCAGCCAATCATTGATTATTTTTCCTGCTGTTCCTAAACCTCCTGGACATTTAATTCACCTCCTTTCCTGAAGCTAAAGGCAGCGGTATCATGCTTGGTAGCTCTGGGAACTGTATAGTCTAACGAAGGTTTTGTCAATAAATATTTTAGAAGCAAATACCATACTGGGAGAAAAGGAGTTTGAAATTTTTGCATAGCAATACGTCCTTGAACTACCTGACAATTGCTAATTTCTTTGTCCGTTAAACATGCACAAAGGTATCTGAAACTTGGTCTGGGCTTAGTCTGCATAGTAATTTTTTATTAAAGAAAAAAAAAAAAAAAGCAGCTACTTTCAGGGCAACTATCATTTTTATTTAAAGAAACTTTCTGAAAGCTTGGAAATGCTGACAAGACTCAACCAAAACAACTTAATAGTACCATACTTGTTATATAACAAGGTTATAGTAAATATTTTTCTTGTCCAGAAACCTACTTAATTGTGGGATCGAAATGTTTTATTTACAAACACAAAAGTAACAGCATTTGCTAAGTACTCATATGAAAAAGAGCTGATGAAGAAAACCTACAAATATCTGTAACAATTTTACCATATTCATATCTCAGACAGCACCTTTTCAAATAAAACTGTGAACTAAAAGAATATCTATTTGTATTACTGTTTTATAGTATAAAACAATACATGTTATATAGCCTTGGTACCACAAAGACTTGTGACAAATGTTTTTGTTCCTAAAAGGATTATAAACCTGCTGAATCATCAGAAAATAAGCACATGTTATTTGTCAAATTATGTGCATTATGGCAGAAAGTTTAAGCCATATTTAACAACGTTGCTGCAAAGTGACGTAGAATAATGCAAATATTAAATCTTGTCACTTGGATGATTTTCAAATTAGTTCTCTCTCAGGGTACAATTACTTTTAGAACCTGCATCACCATTTTTGAAATGCCTCACTACTTAGTGAAACCACCTTTCTGTTAATGACAGTACCTTGGACAAATTTACCCCTGCTACAGTGACAGGAAGCCATTTGAAAAGTTAAGCTACAATTAAGTATCACTTGGGATCCGTCCTGATCCTTTCTAACTGAATTTTATCACACTTCTCCTTTTTGATGCATTTTACAGGGTTTGACAGGAGAATATGGAGGTATTCGGATTTAGAGAGAACAAAGCCATGAATGAATACAGTGCCAGGAGGGAAGTTTGCTGGTTCTGTATGTTGTGAAAATTCAGCATGATGGTCTGATTTCCTTTATGTTGACTACAAGGGGTATGGTTTTTATTGAGGTTCATTCCCCAAAGAAGTGCAGAGGTAGAAGGAACATCCTTTCGGCGTATAATAGGCTCTAGCCATTAACTGAGCAATGCTGAAGCAATACACAACACTCAACATCCACAGGTTGCCAACAACCGCATCAAGAAACAAAGGCAGAAGTTGAGACAGTCTAAGGCACCTTCTACTTTGTCCTGCTGTAATTTTCCCCTTGAATTTAATTCCATTCTGCAACACCAAACCGGCAACGATAAAAGCACTGTACCCTGTTCTTGTTTTATAGTGTGGACACTGAATTCAGTTTCTTGCAGCACCAATTTTAAAGATTTATCAGTGTACCTCTAATGTGATGTATTAAGATTTGTTGCCTTTCAGTTTTCTTCACTGAAGAAGCAGTGTTGGTCACCTGTGACGACACACTAACCAATGCACTCTCCTGAGGTAAAAGCTGTTGATAATTCATGTTTTATGAGCGTCTTCTACTCCATTTCCTATGTTATATCATACTTATTTTGGTTCTAGTTACTACAGCACATATTTTCTTAAAGTTTTGAGCCATAAAAATTGGGACTTTCTTTTAGAATTCAATTTATTTTACAGATTTGACCCTGTATATAACTACATGCTATATAAAAAGAGCATGAAAAAAATTTTCTGTTATCCTTTCCCTTATTTCACTCCTGTCCATCTTAATTCCTGCCCTGTGCTCTCCCTTTGAGTAAATACACTACAATCTGATTGGAAAAGAACATTTTTTGCATATTTGTGTCCAACTGAAAGGAAAAACCAACAATAAAGTTCACTACCAACTTTACATGTCAGATATCAGTTACGCTAATCATGAGTTGACCCCAGCTAAAATAGAAAGCACACACAGAACAAACCTAACAGGCTGTAAATGCAAATTCTTATGCAGATCCTGGACGATAAACTCCACTCTCTGATACGGCACAAGGAAGTTCTGTTGGAGTTAAACAACCTATTACATGTCTACTTCGCAGGACAAAACAGTCCTTCAACTCGCAAAATATATTTTCTGGTAGTTTTCTGCAACTTCAGGCTTGGAATGGGCCGTTGGGTGTGTGTGGGTGTGTGGGTGTGTGTGTGCACAACCAAAGCTTACTCATAAATCCTGGGAGAAACACTTCCAGTGAAATGAACTGCCACGCTTTCCTTCCTCTCTCTCCCTCCTCCCCATCTTGGTAACCTTAACCTTACAGAATGTGGTAATTTATTTTTTTATTCTATAACTCACTGAGAGTAATATTTGGGATGGAATCCAAGCTGCCTTTGTTTATTAAATACTCTGAAATGCAGGAAACAACTCCTCAGCCGATGGAAGTTTAGAGTATTTCTTGTGTTCTGAAGATGATGACTAACTTCCCAGAGAGCTAGCTATCCTACTGGGCTGCTTTTTACATGAAAAATTGACATTACAGTGATTTTCTAAGAAATATTCCTGAGGTTTTTAAAGCTATTCCTACAGATTTCATTTTTCTATTTATTTTTATGAACACCAGTTCATAGAATTTCTTGACTCAAGGACACGTTGAACGAAATCCTCACACTTCTGAAGGGAAACACTCTGTCACTGCCTTTAACACACAAAGATTTGACCAAGGTACATAAACCCTCAGCGTATATTACACATTTATAAAAACCTGCAAAATTCCAAAATCAGTTGTTTACCTGTTACTTCCAGTTTGTCACCAGTGACTTCAGCTTTCAGATAAATCCTTCCTCTTTTCTCTGTGTGATCCATGCCACAGAGGCTTGGGACGTTTATTACACATTGCTTATGAACATTCATATCACAGGCTGTGAATATAAAAATGGTTCAGACAGCTATGAGAAGCTAATAATATGACTATACTGCAAACACTGAGCAAAGTGAAAGTGAAGATTATAATGATTAACTGTCAGCAAGACTTTCAGATTACAGCTGCATGTTTTTCAACTGGACAACATGCCTAGTTTCCACCTTATGATACATTCTGTAGACAGTGAATGAAGCACAGAATAAAATAATCTACTTCAGAAACCTAAAGATATCATTAATGAAATGTGAGGGAAAAACAAGTGAAAATGGAATAAAGATTTGCCGGGAATATGACTAAGAAAGTAGAGCACTCGTGCCAGCATGAGCAATGAAGAGAGCTAGGTTTAAATTGATAGATTTTTCTAGCAGGGGACTTCCAAGACAAATGAAGCACAAGGAAAATATTGGACCTTAGCTACCAACTGAACTGAAATTTCAGTCTTCACCAGTGCATTCACCTGACCAGTACAAAAAGAGGGTTTCTCAAAACTGCCATGGCAAAGGCTCTTCAGCCACATCAATCTGAATACACCATGCTCTCAGCAACAGAGGTGATTTTCATGAGTATATTATTATAGTACCGAAATATCCACTTGAAATATAACAGTACTATAAATAGCTGACATTTGAAATGGCATTTTCCACAGAAAATAAATAAGAAGCTGTTACCCAGTGTTTCCACTTACTTTCTAAAATACCCTTTTGGTAACATAGAAAAAGGTCACTTACTGTCACATTTCATCCCTTGGTGCAGAAGCCCATAAAGCAGAGACCCACAATGGTCACAAAAGGTCGGGCTCCCATATGTGTGGATCTTAAATTTGTGCTTGCTTCTGGGATCCTGAAGGAAAAAAGAGAAAGAGATTCTCAATAAAAAATATGATTGACACACCTTTAACACATTACTTCAAATACCCAAAACTTCCAGTTCTGCAACTTATGCTGCAGAAAAATATATTCCAGCGTGGAGTTTATTGACGACCCTTATGGTGGTACCTACATTGGTGCAGGTCTATTGGCCTCGGTTCCTAATTTTCCTTTGCTTTGGTGTTGTAAGAAAGAGTATGTCAGCTCAGAGAACACAGGCTTGTTCCTGTGATTCACCTACACTGAAACTTCCATTTACTGACTGCGCATATACATAAAGCACAATGATGGCGTTCAGAAAGTGCCATATACTGTCTGCTTGTTTACAGTGTGTTATCATCACCATTCTGAAATGGTGACACAAAATATAGCAGGAGAGGAGGAAAGTAACTGTTAAGGGGCTAATCTGAAATACAGTCAATGACTGTAAAATCAGGATCTTAAAGATGGGATCATCTTGAAATGCTGCAAATTTATAACCTGTATTATTGCAAATGAAAGTGAACAAATTCTAGCTTGGCATGTAGTAAATATTTTACAGAGACTTCTATTCCCATCTGATTCTCAAACAGAGAAACTTACAGTGAGGACATTTTAAGGCCACCAGCAGCTTGGAAATGGTTTCTAATTTAAGACAAGTGAAAGGGAATACACGCAAATCACTTAAATGTATGACACATCCAAATACATTTGCTGTTTCTCTAGGGGTAGAGGTCCCCTTTGGAAAACCAAGAACATTTATATAAAAGGAAGAAATCCCATCTTCAATATGTTCAGCCATCTCAGGCTCATTCCACATGTACATACCCACAGAACTCCCCCCACACCAGGCTCCTGCAGCCTGTACCCAACACTCAGAGAGGTGCATTGCCAAAATAAATAGTGCGATAGCCCTGTACTGTGCACATCATCTCTATTTTGATATCTTTCATGATCCCTTCCAGCCCCAACTGTATTTTAGTCAAAACTATCACTGCACAGTCTTGATCAGAAGTTGGGAAGAGCAGTAATTCTTCTTCATTAAAAAAATACGATGGGGTTTGAAATCAATTCTTGAGAACATTCTTCACAGAAAGACCATGGAAATTATGAAATGCCAGGTCTTTCATGCATTAAAACATCCTTAACAAAAACATAACTGCAAAATGAGACATCAAAATGTTTCTCTTCTGTTTAATTTTATATTACTATACCTTTATATTAAACAAGAAGTATTAAATTGTCTTAAAAAAGAAACTAGGCTTTTCAACTTGCATCTGCCAATAAAAGCTTTCCAAAAAATCAAAAGCAAAGCACAGCATGTTATACAAAATGGAAAACCTCCGAACTCCTTCTTCAAAAATAAAATATGCCTCTAGTATAAGTGCTTTCTCAAGAAATTAAAGAAATTTGGGAATGTCCAGCAGTAATTATCACAAAAATATGACTATGAGAAGGCAAAATCTTACCTTCAAAATTTAATATTTTGCCATACTACACTTTGTGAAGGTTTTTTTTGCTTTGGCAAGCCTTCCTTGTGTGATTTCTTTTTGGTACTGATTCAAAGTTTTATGACGAATCTATAACCACTAGTTTCCACTGCACAGATAGAAATTATATAGTATCCAGGAAAACGAGTAAAGACTACAGTAAGAATTCAAACTGAGACTATTTCAATAGTTGTTTGTTACACAGCCTGAGATACGAAATGCAAATTGCTAACAACCACATTTATTTTGTAAACACAGTTAACCTAAATGGAATGACATTCAATGCTCCAGAGAACATCTGTTTCGGTATTTAGTAAAGATATAGCCAATGGGTCTTGTGGTGCGGGGTCATGGGAACATTGCTTTACTAAAGGGTTATCTGGTGGATCAACTCTGACTATATGCCGTCCAAACAATTTAAAACATATTTTCAAAGCTAATTCTTCCTTAAATTGTTTTGTTTAGAAGACATAAGGGGACTTGTTGCCTTATAAATATATACACTTAAGTATTACTTTGGTAAGCACATCTGTTCCTGAGAAGGACAAAACCCACAGCTTCTAAGAATGACACTGAATAAACAGATTTTCAAAGTTGTGTTTAACATCTGACATAAGTGGTATTTATGAGTATAAAGTAATGATATAGAGGGAAAAGAGTTATGGGAAATTATTATAGTGAATGTCTACTAAATACATTGAACCTGTATATTATACTGAAATTATATAACAGACACTACCAAATAATTCCATCCCAACTGATGGAATATACATGGTAATTAAGTTAAGCAGGGGGGGGTGTGTGTGTGTGGCTTAAAAATGTTGTGACATGTAAGGACAACTATACTGCACTCACTACATGCAGCAACACATGAGCAAAGGCTCACATACTCCTGTGTCTAACTGTAGGGAACTACAAAACACCAGCAAAAGCATTCTTAGAGAATAATGACATAAAACCAGTCACATGGATAAATCAATGAAGTCGGACCAAACTTTGAAGTTGGCCCTGCATGACTCAATGTATACCATTTGAATCATTTGATTTCTATAATAAATGTTAGTTTTCTATCATTGTGTGAAAACGCCTAGTGTATGCTGTTTAAAATTAACAATTCGATATGAATTGTTTTAAAGAGCAGCGAGTACTTTCTGATTATTTAGTTATTATTCTGTATGCACACATGAAGTCACTTGTTCCAGACAGAGTATAAAAAAAGAGGACAAAGGAAAACAGTACCAGACTACTCCTGAAATGGAGACTTTGCATGTAGGAAATCTCTTTTTTAAAACCCCTTTAACAGAACTAGAGAGAAGAACATAAAAAATACTGAAAAGCTAGTAAATATGAGAGTACACTCTTTATCAGTATTTAATCCTATTCTCTGTTTCAACCCTATGCATTTTTTTTTTATTTTTGTTGTTATTTTGCAAGAAAGTCTGAGAGCATACAGAGAAAGCCAAGAGATCCCTATACACCCATTATAGATGATAAAACCTTTTTATTTGATTCCCTATATTAACACAGGCTTCTCATGCACTTAGATTTACCCTTGAATCTATAGTTTACACTTTAAGTAACTATATTGTAATAATTACTACATTGCTGGTACTAATTACTTATATTATTAACAGCAATTAACATATTAGTTGTTAATAGAGTTTAATACTTCCCAAGGTTAAATATGCATTAAGTGACTTATATGCACTACGGAGGAAATAGCATCGTCTTTAGCATTTATCAGCTAGAGGTAAACTACTGAGTTAGAGGTAAGCTCCTGTAAATTTTCTTCAAATATCCCCTTTTAACCAATGTAAACTTTCAATCATTCCTGAAGCATAGCTGGCAGTCATATTTCATAGTAAACACAGGGAGCCAAGCCAGGATATGACAGATGAACTGCCAAATAATAGCTGCTATTTGCAAGAGAATTGAACTTTGCACTAAACTTGGCATAGATTAATTGTGAAACTCTAAAGGGAAAACCCACTTCTGTTTCCAAAATCTATCAAAATTATGAAGGGGGAAAGTGGCAATGGGAAGGCATTTGTTAAGGAGTGATGAATGATATGCTCTATTAAAATTCATGTTATTTTCATGCTAAAAAGTGAATTCTCTGCTATTATTAAGACAATTCCCCATTTTTGTAAGTACAACTGAATGCAATATAGTATAATTGAATGGGAAAGGAAACTCTGGGCAATCGATATCACAGACATTTAAATATTTGTCTTTGAAGAACCTTTAAATTGTCAGAATTTTAGCCAGTGCTCTGCAATTCGACTGCAGTACAACAGACTGGAGTTTCAGAGCCTGTAATGACATAGATGGGTGCTGCATCCCTATAAAGATGAATAGTAACTGGGCATCTACCCCCTAATACAGCACTGGAAAAATCAAAATATTAGTCAGTAGTCTCAAAGCTGAGACATCCTTCTACAGAGACAAGCGGCTATAGAACCGCACTGACCAGGAGATCTGTGTTGTACACTGACTTACTTGCACGATGTGGACCTATCGAAAGAAAACCAAAACCGGAGCAGAAACCTTTAAAAAAATAAATAAATGAGATTGCAGAAGTGACTTGCCCAGCCAGACTCTGCTCAGGGGGGTTGGCGCTGAAGCCTGGCCGGGAGCCGGGCAGGATCCGGCCGCACTCCAGCAGAGGGAAGCAGAACAACACGGAGGCATCTCAGCAAACCCGCAGGTTTTTCCATCTGTGCGCTGCCATTGAACTACAGTTTGCCCCCCTGCAGCAGTATTGCCACCGTCCCTGCCTTCCTTCTTTGTTTAGCACAAATGAATCCATTTCCTTTATTGAACAGCCACAGAAAGCAGCCCCCTGCAAGAAATCATTCCATAATTTTTCGGGATCAAAGACGGGGGTGTGCAATAATTGAAAGTGCCTGGTTAACCAGCAGCACATGTCAAACCGTGTGTTAACACGTTACAAAACAGCTTATGAGCATTATATTTCTGAATTCTTTCTAAAAGCTCCCTTTTGATGAGAATTTTATTCCCCTTGATAGCAACACTGAACCGACTATAATTTTGCACACACTAAACCATCACTTTGCTTTTAAGTATAAAATATACAAACCCACTTCATGTGAGGTTGCATTCGTGGAGATTTTATATACAAACCAGCATCATATTATTACTTGTTGAAGTCCTTTCACAGTATTTGACTTGATAGTATCAATAACTGTGCCACCAGAACCATGTATCTGACCAAAACCTCTGAAACTATACCCATGTTGTCTTTAATTTGGCGTCTTCTAGGTGTCAGAACTGGTGAGATTTTTGGAAGGAATTTAAATCTACACCGCAAGCAGATCTGTCAGAGCTGGAGCCTGTACTAGTCATCAAGGTGGGGGGGGGGAAATGGCTGTTTTCAGTTATTAATACCAACACACATAGGTTAACAAGGAGTTAAGCAGGATATAACCTTAATTTTTTTTAAACTGCCTATGGTTGGTGGATGGTTTTTTTTCCAGATCTGAACTGCTATTTTTGTGATCCTTAAGAACCAGAAAATGCAAAAATGTGAGTGTAGAAATATTTTGGGAGAAATGGAAAATTATATTTTCCATTCCAAAAATAACTTAAAGGAGCCCTGCAGCAGATGACCCGTAAGGTCGTAAGGTTGTATCAGGGCCTACAACAAAGAATAATTTTGCTTAAATAAATGCAGATGTATCCAGTTTTCCATTTCCTACCTCCATGACAGAACCACAGTAATGTTCTTCATCACCAACCAAAAACTTACAAATACATTTATATACTAGTTTAAAAGGTGTAAAGGAAAATTAAGCTTAAAATGAGATTACTTCACTTAGACAAAAGAAAAATGTAATTCCTGAACATCAGGGGCATAAATTGTGGTACTAACTGTATGAATTTCTATCAAAAACAGAAGGGGAGACAATACATTAAATATATGCAAAAACATCCAGAAATTGTTGTAAGAGATCATCATTCCTCTGTACTGATAGAAAACCCCCGGAAGACTGGCAGGTCTGTTTTCCTCACATTAATACACAACCTTTAAACATTTCCTACTGCGACAGAAACACTGAATCCTACATCTTTCTTTGTCCCCCTCCAAATGTCTTTAAAGTATGGATCATAAGGAACGCTGCTCTAACAGATCAATGACACCACGGCAACTTGTACCGCATATATTTTACTTAAAACAGCTTTAACTTCCCCAAGTGAATACCAAGTTAATAAAACATATTTAAGAAGAACCTAGCATGTTTTCCTCTGTGCGGAGCCAAATCCCACGTTTATCCCACGCTGTCCTCAGGCAAACTTCCACTTAATTTATGAAAAGTTTTGTTGTTTTCAGTGAAGTACAATAAAAGATGAGACTTCTACTGCCTGAGGAATCAGAAATATCACAGAAGGGCTGAGGCTGGCAGGGACCTCTGGAGACCACCGAGCCCAACCTCTGGCTCACAGCAGGGCCAACTACAGATCGGTTGGGTTTTGCAGTGGGTCATGGGGTTACTCCTCCCCAGCTGCAAGACTCTGTAGAGCTCCAAATCCACCTGCCCAGCACCAATAAAAAAATCTTCCACAGGTTGACATATAGCTACTAAGAGTGCCTTCCTGCAATGGAGAAGGAATGACATAACCATGCTTTCTTACTTGGTAAGCAATTATACACTGACTCTTTCCAGGAATCCTACCTCCAGGCAGAATTTGGAGTTTCACTGTTTGCAGTGGCTCTAAGGAATAGCTCAGAGAACGCATTAATTCCACGGACATCTGCAGGATGGGAAACCACGTGCACACCTTACATACTAGTAGGTGTTAAGAGCATAAACAGTGTTGTATTCAACTCTGCAGTAACAAAGGCAGTTGTGGGATAAGAGAACAAAGACTAAGCAAAAATACAGGTAATATAACCTATGTAAATTAGGCTTTAAGACTGTACAACAAGGATGCAATGGAAAAGAGAAGAGGCAGGCTCTTTTCAGGATGGATTTCGGAGATAACAGAGGTAAGCAGAGCCCTGAGCTTGTGCATACACAGGGCAGAGCGCTGTGCAAACACCGCTGCGCTGCTCGCAGACCCACGCAAGCACATTTGAAAGCAGCTGCAGTACGACAAGTTCAAAACAGCCAATTCATCCGTGGGTTCAAGGGTTGGAATTACATTCAGAAATGAAGACTGATTCTCAAATGCTTTAGAAGAAAAGTCTTTCATGATAATAAATGACACCCCAGCCAAAAATAACAACAAAAATCTCTTTTCCCATCACTGTTACTAAGACCACTTGTATTCTTTATTGCTCTGAGGACAGTGCACAAACAGAAAAAAAAAATATTTAATTAATATTGACAATTATCAATCAACTATCTCCTTCTCGATACTTGTATAGGCGAGGACAACTTGACCACAGTTCAAGAATTATTCAGAGGCAGATTTTTCAGTCCCCTCCTGGAATTCACACTAAATTATTATTTTTAATTAAAAGAAACAGGTGGTCATTGAATCAACTGATGTTGATTGCTGCCTTTTTTCATGTTCTTCTTGTATACAATAGTACTGATTGAGTTGGCAAATGGAGAAAGAAGATGTGCATGACTGTACTCACAGGGATTTGTAATTTCTTAATTACTATAAAGACAGTTAAATTCGGAAGGGACTTGGTGTTTACCGGCTATTTTTTCTTCATTCTTTTTTAATGAAGAAACTGCAGTATAATTACAGAAAGCGCATAAACAAAAGATCCTGTCGGAAACTGATTCATGACTAGGAAGAAATGGAGCAAGGTTTCGTTTCACATACAACTCAACATAATGTTACAGCGTAGAAATAATTTCAGTAAAGATGGAATCCAGGGATCTGGATTCAAAAGGAATACTAGAAAGACAGAGGCACAGCTGTATATGCTTTGCTTAAAAAACTAATTTATTATTTAGTCAATTTATTTGTTGAACATACACACTTTTCAACACGGGGTATCCTTTACACCTTGAATACTTTTTACAGCATATAGTTTAACACTGATCAGATGGAAGAAGTAAATTTAAACAAATTCCCACTGTATAAAAGGGTATTGCTACTTCTTGATAGGTACAATATGCTGAAATGTCTAATATTACAAGTTACAATGTAGTTTCTGTGCTTTGAATGGAGCTGAAATGTGGCTAGGAGTAGCGCATCGTTAACAGGATAAAGGACTTTACACCAATATGTAATGTGGGACATCAGGTTGCTTGACAGTTCTTTTATTTGAATATATATTGTGTACAGTAACTTCTCATCACTTTTAAAAAATTAAATTATTGGCCAACTTGCTCATGCTAGAGATGATACGACTTAATTTTTTTCCCCCCATTATCCTTGAGCTGACACTACCCTTCCTTCATTCACTTAAACAGAAGATGAAATGAGATAAAGGCTGAAAACGAACCTCACCTGAAATGCCCTGTTTCTCTGTAAAAGCAGTGACCCTGAGTGCAGAGGTATCAGGTCAAACAATTCGACATCTGTCATAGCTTGAATGCTATTCATACAGGAAAGTGGTACACATTTATCCAAGAATACAGGGGAAAATGGGACTGACTCCAAACACCCTTTCAGAAGCTATCGCAGCCGTAAGTCGAGTTCATGGCTAGCCTGTTAAGACTTAAGAAAGCATCTTTGTGACCCCAAACTTATTGACTGCTGACAACAACAAAAATGAAACAAACTCAAGGTTTTATTTGTGAAGCCAAACCCGCCCTCAGTTCTGTCTAACATGGTTTGAATGGAGATCTTTACAACTATTAAGTGATAGATTTGAGCACATAAAGTGAGTTGATTTGCCAAAAAATCTCAAAGTAGCAGCGGACTATGAATGTAGCTAATGAATGCAGCTTGCTAAGCTACTGTTCTGCCTCTGAGCTACTTCAGTGTGCGAGGCCCTGAATAATAACTGGTTTACATTTCCCACTCCTCCTCACATTGCAGAACTTCATTTTCCCCTCTAAAATGGTGAATGCTACCAGAAGAACCCACCAATTTATAAACGCACACCTTACACGTTCTCACTAAACCCCTACCCACTTATTTACATAGCACACTGTCTCCTTCCCACCTCCCACAGCAGCATCTGGATACTCAGTACACTTCCAAGTAAAGACATTTGTATGTCTGGATGTATTGCTACCACACAGGAAGATGTAATATCCATATACATCAACATATGGTTCAAAGTCTAAAGCTAACCCCACTAACACCTAGTATAGAACAGTTAGTTCTGTACAGTACAGTACAGATTTGTTTGTAACAGTACAGATTTGTTTGTGGAAACCAAGTACTGCAGGGGGGTGTTTCCTGAACAGTGAGAAAAGGAAATCCAAAGAGAAGTTTGTCTGTCCCAGGGTAGTACCAACCCTAGAGGTCTGCATATCTCTTTTACCTTTACTTCAGGCTAAGTACTGGCATGTAAATTTTTTTTGGACAAACTTTATTGGAATCTCACATTGATATTTCAACAGCAGAGTTTTAAAACCTGTACATTGATCTTCCTGAAAAAAGAGAGGATTCTGGTTTCCTGGAGAAAGGGATCTAAGAGGAACTGTTCAGGAGAATCAGACTAGACAGGGAAAGATTACAACCACCTAAGGTTTTTTAGAGATGACAAGCATGTGTCATTTTAAAAGGTTTCTCCTCTAAATACTTTGTCCTTACTTTTAATACTAAGTAGTTTAAAGAAGGCTGTTTTGATCATCAGGGAGGGTATTTACACCATTAACTTTAGGCAGTAAAAGATTCCTCTCTTGTGTGCTCTCAGTTGTCCTTTGGAAAAGCCTTCTGTATCCTCTACTGAGTTTACAAGGTATTTAATTTAAATGCTAACTTCTGCCAGTCCCCTTCATCACAGACCTGCAAATCACAAACACCAAAACCACTTCACACACAAAATACTGCCACCCAGGACTTGATCTATGGAATATCACTCCATAAAAGAGGGCAGGATGAAGCTCAACAGCTGTGGAAAGGCACACATAGGAGTAAAATCAGAGTTGCAAAGAAGCCTTGCACTCATGACAAGTGCCACAGTGCAAGAACTTTACATTTGTCACCACTTTATCCAGTCCTTATGTCACAGTTCAATAGCTCATTTAAATGCAAGGCCAACAGTATACTTGCATTCCTGTAATTTGTAAAGGAAGACCTTATAGTCCTTTTTCTAATGTCAACATTTAAAAAAAATCACATACATACTATTAAATACATTTTTAAAATCTCCTGTCCATCACAAAATTGTATCCATTTATTTTGGTATAATGGCAAAACTGTGCTGATTGTGCACAAAATCAGAAACTGTGATTTTTGAAAAGTCTGAGACGGTTTTGGTTCAAAATCATTCAGAATCTCATGACTCAGCAGCTTCCTTGTACAAGAACTTGTGGGGTGTCCTACTGCTCTTCGTGTGACAAATTTTATTAGAGACAGACACGAATTTGAAACACCCGAGTAAATTATCTTCAAACTTGCTCACTGAATAATTCATTTTTGCCTGATATTTTATACATTGGTTAACCACAAAAAAAAGGCAGGAAGGAGGGTAAAATATGCATAATTTAAACATACCACCTCATTTTTATTCTTCATCTCAGCTCTGCCTTTTCAGAAGCATGGAAGTTAGTACCTATAAACTAGGCAGACATTTCACACCATGGGCAGAATTTTGTTCTCCAGAGACAAAAATCCCATGGAATGATTGTAAATACAAATTCCATTAACAATTGAAGGATTTGATTCAAACATATTTATCTCAAAATCTACATCTCAACATAAAAATGCTGCTTTCAAGAAATCATAGCCAGAATCATATCATGGTATATACTAAGGTGCCGAGTCCTTGAATGTTCTTTTACATTGTATAACCACTGAAATACTATTTATTTATGCCTTGAACAGATGTTTTTCCATATGTCTAAATAACCCTTCTTCAGAAAAGTAATTCAAGCACATTAAATTTTGCAGACCAAGGAATATAGGAACATTAGACTCATTAGTATTTATAGAGCATTTGGTATCTTTTCTATAGCAAAGTCAGTATCTTCTCTTTTGAAAAAGTCACTGATCCTACTCCTCCAAATAAAGTAAAAAATCCTATAAATAGCCAGCTAAGACTGAATGTGCAAGATGCTCTGACAATAGTTTTTGTACTCAAATCCTGACCTTACAATGGCAGAGATCACAGCCAAGCTGTCTGATCCATAACATTTTTCCATAGCGGTGTAGCAGTTGCTATTTATTAGTTGATTAAAAATTCAGAAAACAACACCGAAACTTGAAAAAAAAAGTTAACGGCGCACAATAAACCCCTGAAAGAATGACAGGTTTCAGCATGGCCTCTTGATTCTCCAACATTTGGCAGCGTTATCTGTGATTTAAAACCAAAACTCGATGCTACTATTTGGGGAGAAAAGTGCTTCATTGTGACCACAGTTGAGAGCACACTTAGATTAAAAATAAGAACTGACACAAATCTTCTGTCCCTTGGGCAGAATGTGACCCTTTTGAGGTTTGCTAATCAAAAATCTGAACACAATAAGGACTGTTGTAATCACATTAAAAGAAGGGCGAGCTCCAGTGCTTGAAGCCCTGAAAGGAGGATTTCCTCACGGCTGCCATCTCCGCTTTGCTCCTAAGGGCTGAATGAGTCTCAACTGCTTTACAGCAACAGGAAAAGTCCTTACAGCATTTAGCAATGAATAATAATAAAATCTATAAATATTTAATATCTGGCAATTAACTCTGCACTGTTCAAAGAAAAAAAAATACAGAAAAGCCTCAGCAAACCGTTTTGTAACACTGCAACATCATCCCCTAGCTAGCTATTTTGAGTATGCCCATCCTGAGACTATTCCATGGACACAAATTTCAGTAATAAGCATTTTTTCTTCTCCTTCTTTAATGAGAGTGTTTTTCTCAAGGCTGTTGATGGCAAAGGAGCTTCCCAGATTACACTGAAGGCTTTCCGTTTGGAAGAAAGCCTGCACAGAAGCGCTTTGCTGGCAGAGTACTTCCGATGAAGGGAAGATGAGTTTAGACTCCTACTTTTTATTTCTCAGAAATTACTTGTGGGTAAGAACATTCCTTAGTGAAGCCTCCGGCTATGAATATTCTGCAGCTGCAGAAAGCACTGCAGTGTATGCCCACACTAGACACTGTGAACTTCTATAAATATTATGTCCTCCTTGTAATTGGTAACATAAACTAACAAACCAAGGCCAAACTTTCAAACAAGCCTAGTCTGTGACACTGATTGTAACAGTTCTTGAGTTTACAGATCAAGTGAGCCTCTTCTGCAAACACTTCTCTTTGGCATGAAAGCTCCCGGACAGCACAAATTAATGGTGTCCTAAATGTTGCTATGCATGTAATCCATCATTGTTAAAGTCCATCCTCTTGAGTACTACTAGTTCCATGTTATACAGAAAATGTATATCCAAGAGCAACAGACAAAAAAGTGAAGGGTGAAAAACAAATAAACCGCTTTTTTTCATTCTCTTAACAAAGGAGAAAACGTTGTGCTGTTTTGACTCTATCCTGGTTTTACAAAATTCAGTCAAAAATTATGTACTGGGAGTCCCTGCAATGATTACAACTGTAATTAATTTGCCAACATGAGGGAAGTCAGGCTGGACACTGGTCTGCTCATTGCATCATGTACCGCTTGAATACGGTCTTTAGCTAGGTGCTCTACAGACTGATACTGCTATGGAGGAAATAAAAAAAATGGAAACATCTTAAATTGTATTCATAAAAGATATTACAGTGCAATGTTTAGTCAGGGATTACAAAGCAGGCACCTATGAAAATTGCTTGCATGTATGGGCACAGAATAAGTGCATTCTTCCTCATTTGCAAGTAATGTATTTTAAAAAGAAGAAGAAAAGAAACTGGTTTTCCTCCGTAATCCCAGTATATAGATTAACATAATCTAGCACTGCTAGCTAAGCCTTTGTAAGGCTGCATCAAAAACAATTATTAAAATTAATCCCAGGTACAAATGGAATTGCCCAATATTAATCCTGCTGAAAGAAAAAAATGATATGAAAAACACAGAAGACCGACATGAGGAGCAAAGAAAGGAAAAAAAAAATCTCTAAAAACCTGTTTTGCTAGCACTGGTCAAGTGATGGGCCTGTAGAATCATGAAAATTAATGCTGTCAGTAAGATGTATATCCTTCCTTCTACAGTGGCCAGCTTGGCAACAATTTAGACATTTATAGCCTATCAAGAAGAAGCTGGAAGAAATGTATTTTTTTAGTTGAAGATAAAACAAAATATAAAAACTGGGGAGAAAAATCCTCCCATAACAGACTACCCCAAGTGCAAAACATGGAAAAATTTAAATGCAAAGCAAATATTTATAAATTGGCAGCCAGACATTACATTATGTCTCCAAGGTCCTTAAGAAAACTTATTTCATCAGAGAAACCCTCTCCTTACCATTAAATGAAACAAACCCAAGGAGACAATAACAGATGTCCTCCAGATGAACTTTCACATTTAAAAGAAAACAAATGGTTTCAGATAACACTTTTACAATGTGCATAATCCAAGTTATTAGATGGCAATATAATGCAATTAGCATGAAGTTGCTTAATACTAACATAAATGCTTCTGTTACAGTTTACATTGGGAATTTCATACTAAGGAAAAAATATTACGTTGGTCTTCATTGGACCTTTGATGTTTGATAAAGAGTAACTAATTGATGAATTTCAGATTTACCCTAAATGCTTTATCCGTTCAAAAAAATAAAGATGCACTGCATCAAGTAGACATAGTGTTTTTCTGCATTTATTCAATGAGCTGTACACGGATTGTGTGCTTTGCACAACATAGTTGCAATTATGGTGCAAAATGTCCTGTAGTCCCTCTGATCCAAGACTAACATTAAGTATCACTTGATAGAAGAGGTGTGTAGTAAATCTGTAAACTTCATGAAGCAGAGGGGACAGAATGTATAAAGATGCAGGACTAAGCCTCATGTGGCTGCTACAATCCTAATCAGCTTTATGACATGTCCATCAAATTCATAGAGGAGTTGTGCAAATAAAAAAACAATACCTGGTACAAAAATAAAATGTGTTTTTTCGGATATAATCAACATCTTAACCTCATTGCCATATTCTGGACATTCATGTTCAGTCAAGATCATGCTGGAGTGCTAATTCCACTTAGATTTTAGTTAGAACACTTTACATTGCCCTTTTATGAGATTTATGGCTGGCTATAATGTGCAGTAACTCGCAATGGATAATGACGAAGCACTTGTTTGCTAGAGCAGACTCAGCCTTTGTAGTGCTTTTGTAATTTGATGTATTTTTCAAGCCAAGACTGGTAGCTGTCTATGCATCTACCACCCTTCGGAATAATTCCAGAAAAAAATTGTGTGGGATATAACCTGTAGAAGGGCAGCCCTCAGTTCAACCATCAGCCGCAAACCAGTACATCATATAAACAGCTGTTCTGCCCCATGAACGCCACTCGAGTGTAGCTGTGCTGCAGTCCTGAAGCTACTGAGAAGGAGCTGTTTAACCATTTTCTGCAACTCAGTTGGTAAGAAATGAAAGGCTACTCTTCGGAGATCTTCCGATTCAAAGAAGTTATCAGACAATTTGTAACATCCTTTCATTACAAGAAAATTGTAAGAAAGTCAAGTCACAAAGGAGATGAGGTCCATAAAATGAAAAGTTCTTTCTAATTTACCTGATACCAGAAATACCAGCACCAACCACTACTGTGTATTTCATCATTTCTGCTGTCACCAAGCACAGCCATTGGTCGTACCCATGGGGGGCAAGGCAAGAGAGTCTGACCCACTCTCACGTGGACTTATTCTGACATGCAATTCAAGAAAAATCAAATTCAGTTCCCAAACTAGGGAGATGTTTTCTGCACGGATGCCAATTACTTTATTGCCATGCCTTAAGACTCTCCCCCCCATCGACATGCAGCATTGCAACAGCCTTCAACTTAACGTTCAACAGCCTGCCCCGAGGTTACTATGAGCAAGGTAAAAAAAATCCAAACCACAAAAAACCCCAGAGCTGATCATGACTGACTGAATCTGGCACAGAAATCTTAAGAATACATTGTTTAAGGAAAAATTAATTGAAAACCAGAAATAATATTAGTTCAAGTTCAAACAAAAACAGTTTCATAATGAATGTCAGTTAGAAAAAGTCAAATCAGACTTGCAGTAAAGTATAACAAGGTTACAAGACAAAAAACCATAATAATAATAATGTGTTAAGTATTTACAAAATCGTATTATCTTCCCTAAAGTAAACATGCTTTTAGAAGTGATTAAAACAAATGTGTCACTGTTACTGTTAGTCCCAAATTCACCCAATTACTTTAAATTCATTCACTGCTTTATATCCTTGCACACAGTTTCTGCCATTACCTATGTGCCTGGCTCATCAATCACAGTATTAAAGACTGGCACCCCTTTACTTACATTCATCACTTTTCCATTTTCCTTCAGCACTTAGCATCATTAATTTATCAACTCTCATTCCATTCAACTCCCACGGCTACTTTAAGCATGACAGAGCAAGGTCTTGTTTTATTATTTTTATTTTTTACATATTTCATGTCAGGCACAACAAATGAGGCTACTCTGCAAAAGCAATACATTAAAAGAAAAGCTTTTATCACAACTTAATAAAAGTTTAAGTACACAAAGTATAAACACAGCTCTACGCTGCATTTACACAGCAGTTTTATTTATGATGTAGCAGCACCCGAAACAACTAGACCCTTTTCCATACACAGAGGCAGGCACATTCTCATCCCTGTATTACATGATCTATCTATTTGCAAACTTATATTAAAGCATTTAGACATGTTTTGTTATCACAGTAATAATAATTTTATCAAAAAGTTCTTTTGAAATAGAGTAAATTTTGAGCCTGTCAACCAGCTGATACTCCAAAATATATTGTCCTACAGAAAACAGCACAGCTCAGCTCAGCACAATTCAGTTAACTCATTAGCTAATGCCAGACACAGTGGAAGCCTTTCGTACAGAGTCATCTGGGCAGTTTCAAAGGTCACAGCAAACCTGTTTTTTGACATGCCACGTCAGATTCTCTAAGCAGAAGCTATACTGGCATAGCCAGGGTTTTTTTGAAGTTTCTCCAAGTAACTGCTGTTCTCAAGCCCCCAAAATAATTTTTTTTTTCTAAAAAAAAAAGGCAAAATAAAGGTCTCCCACCTTCTTTTTTTAATCAATAACAATTGTCCAGAGACTATACCTTATGGAACTGACAGTCCTGTCTATCAGCAAACTAGTAAATACAACTAAGAGAGAAGAGGAAGAATCACAACAGGTTTGATCAAATATGACATTTATCTGTGCAGCTAAGACCACTGAGCCACTTATTTCACAGACTAAATACTGATGTTATTAGTCAGATTTTCTCTTCTCTCATTATTATTTTTGTATTATACTGCATTTTATGTAACAAAGAAAAAATAACTGAAGTCTCACCCAACAAATCATTGCACGAAGAGCAATTCTCAAACGCCCCAACAGTAAAATTCAAGCAGTATGCACGATCGAGAAATATTAACTTAAAGTCCAGCAGCTGTGTGCTTGTTTTTTCAGATTATATATGACATGGTTACATTACTGCATTCCATCTTCTGGCCAGCATTTCAGATGTATCACGTTCATCTGTGCTCATGATCTATGGATGGTGACAGAGGCTAATAAAGTACAGATTTAAAATTGTATGAGTGACTTTATCCAATCATTTAGCCTATCATTTTTCCTTTTACTACCAGCTACTCTGTCAATATATATACCACTTATGTATGACTTCTGCTCTAGATGCAGTTCAACCTTCTTACTGACCTGAACATTTATACTTTCTTTTAGTCTGCCAATGAACAGTAGGTTTCAGACCCAACACTTGCTGTCAGTACAGATATGGTTCTAGTGTCTCCTAAAATATGTAACACTGGGGGACTTTTTTTTTTTTTTTTTTTAAAAAAAACAATGTCAGGACTCTATATAACATATTTGATGGCCTAAATTGGGAAGAGTTTAGAAAGCAGGTTACCTACTGAGCCAGTAACGCCTGCAAAGCCTTGATTTTACAGTACAGAGAATAAGCAATTCACTTTCTGTAAAATTATTAGCCCCCAAAAGCATAGCGCCAAATACCTGAAGTCAATACACTGTGTGTTTAGTGAGATATATACTTGTGCTCTGCCTACATCCCTTAGAATACGTAGTGCTGACTCCCCAGAAAAAGCTTCTTTCCCCAAAATAGGCAGTAGGTAAAAATGACATGTCCTCAGGTGCCCTTTGGATTAAAAAACACCTGAGCTGTGCTCAGGATGAAGTTGCACCTTCCAGCCCTGCAGATGACAGCGGGAGCTCCCCACCTATGCATCAGTGCCCCCGTCCATCCACGACCTCACCCTCACACCAGCCCCAAAACCTCAAGGAAGGAGACTGGGGTCTCCACCAGCCTCGCCATCCAACATGCAGAAGAGCTTTGCATGGCTGGTAAAAACATCTGAACCACATCACCAGGGAAGACTGCTTTATGCCCACCTACTTGCTCTTTGAGATTCACTCAAGTCTTTATCTGAAAAAAACTACATATCATTATATTAACACAATTAAATACTAGTTTATTTTCAGCCTGCCTCAAGACTGTACTAAGCAACTATTTTAAAACAACAGGGTAATGTTGTCACGTCTGTCTAATCAAAGACACTGTGAATCAGGTAGGTACTTTTTAAATGAAAACTTTCTCTGTTAAATAAAGAAATGTTGAATACACAGACTGAAATAATGCCTGAAATATGAATACTGAATGTTTCTTAACTAAGATTACATGTTTTAAAACCTCCTCACCAGAGAATAACATATACAATTCTAACTGTCTTTACATAAAGTGCAGGTTAAGAAATGAACAATGACAAAAGCTGTGGATGAAAAACTCTACAGGAAAGTATTAATTATTCTAATGTTAACAAAAAGGAAATATTTCATGTTAAATCTTTACCCTAAAGCTTTCTATAATGCTCCTTGATTAAACATGTATTTGTGTTCAAATATTCAGTAACTGGTTCAGTTACCATGCCCACAGCATCATGAAATGAACAGTTTAGAATAAATACTCAATGCAATAAATGGTAATTTATTTTTGTAACTGCAGGTTAAAATGGCAATATCTATTCAAAAATGTAACTCTTCAGTTCAGAGATCTGTATGGAGTCACTGAATGCATCAGAATTGCTAGAGAAAAAAATTGTGACAAAGGAATAAAGAACAAAACTAAGAGACAGTAAGATTAAAGCATGAAAATTGGAGATGTCATGCTAATGAACAATGAAGAGCGGGAAGGGAAGGGCAGTTTCCTAAGCTCTTTATACTGTGCTATAGTCTATATGCAACACAGCCCGGGAACGCACTGGGCTTGGATCCTGTGTGCAAAGACCAACATTATATCAGGTGATTATCGTTTTCAGTGCATTCCGAGCCCACAGCAGAGTCTAACACACACTCGGGCTGTGAATGTTTCACGGATCTTGTGCCGGTGGCACGTTCCCCGCTGGCGTGGGACAGTCCTGCTCTGCCCGTCCCCAGCACAGCGGGCAGGGCACAGCAGTGCCAGGGGGGCTGCAGGGAGACTGAGCTCAAAATGATTTCCACTGGTTTTTGAACGTTTGGAAATAACCTTCTGGTACAAAGGTTGAGATGCCTATTATGTACCTGAGCAGGCTGCATTAGATTGGGGCAGTGATTATCCCAAGCACATAGAACAAGTTTAAAAACCACCACCAACCCCCTGATCTCTAAAAACTGTGCTTTAACCAGTGGAAAAAGAAACTTTTCTGTGAACAAATGGGTGCCACATAAATATGAAATCAGTATGCTGACAATGAGATATTCCCATTGTTGGGGACTTACAAATCCTGAAGCACAGACATCTGCTTCCAGATCTCTGGGGTTTTGAATTATTTTTAAACTCTGAACAAAGAACACTTAGTACCTCATACTTCCAGTTTCACAGCTGGGTTATTTTAAGTAGGCAAAAACTTCATTGGAATATAACTTTCTTATTTTGAAATATTTTATCTTGAAGTTATTAATCTGTCTCTTGAGAATTCAGAACACCTTAGAACACGCCTTTTAAATAATCAATATCTTTCAAAGATAAAATCATCTCACATGGCCTTAAAAATTGCCCAAAATATCGCACTGTAATAAACCAAATGGAGCCCTAAGGAAGGGATTCAGTTTCTTCTTGATTAGAAAATTTATTCTCCCAATCTCCAATTCCCTCTCCTCTAAAAGGAAAAATCCTCATAAACATTTCCTGAGGATGAGAAGCAAGTACCATTTATTTTCACAGTGCTTTGTGAAGGCAGAGAGAGCTACAGACACACACACTCTGCAACACTGGGGGGGGTCTAGAACAAATTTGAAGTCAGGAGAATGGGAATTCTGTCCAATTCTCTATGATTCAGGCAGGACTTATTTTCTTTGTGTCTAATTACCAATTTCTAAAATACCTGTGTTAAGAGGTCCTTATCTTGCAGGGACATGGAGAGATCTGATGATTGTGGAGTGCCTTGAAGGTTGTGAGAGGTGCTGCCAGAATGCTAAGTGTCATGCTAACACCTACGCCTCGCTGTGCTGCGGCAGCAGAGCAGGCACAGGGCTGAAGAGCATCAGGAATTCCTCAGCGCAAAATCAGACAACTCAATTTCTAACTAACTGATGGGGAAACAGTCAGGAAATAGAAGCTGTCAGATGAGTTAATTGGTGTGACATGGTTTAAGTCACAAAGGCTGAGCTGTGGCCGACTTGTGACTAAGTGTTCTGACAAGCCATATGCAGTTTCCTTAGAAAATAAGCCTAAAAATTGGAAAATAAGCAGGTAGCAGTAAGAAGCATGCAGCAAGCTCAACAAAATCTGTGCTAATACCAAAAGCCTGCTTTTGCATTTGCTACTGTTTCATTAGTGACTTGATGATTATTTCTAGGTTCTTAATGAATTCAAACTCAATTTACTCACAGTTACATCTAGCTTTAGTAAATTTTTATCTTACATATTGACATTGAAATTAAATTTTTCTCTTTATTGCAGGATGCAGAATTTTGTAGCTAAATCTCAAACTTCAGTTCAAAGTACTTAAGAGATACTCCACCAGCCTTCATTGAGTCACCCAGCCAGCCAGCAAAATTACTGTTTGTCTTCTCTGTTGTTCTGTCCCACAAACAAAAAACCCCATTTTTTCCTGCAGAATAATTAAATTTCTTTTAAAACATCACTAAATAAGTTTTAAAGAAAATTGTGGAAGACCATTGTACAGCCACAGCATCTCAGGATGTAATCACAGAGGATATTCTGGATGCAGGAGGTTTATACAAGGTCAGGACAGCGAAATATCCCAGAGGAAACCCCAACACAGTGAAGAAGCAGAGTTCACAAAGTGCTCTAGCTTCAACCATGCTGTAAAAGAACTGTTTGCTTAAGGCAGACAGTGTTTTAAGTCTGCTGGACAGTTATTTACAATAAATTATTCTGGAGAATAAAAACTGGTTGTATATTTCACCGTCTTTTCCATTTTTTTAACTCACTGTCCTGCATGAACTATGAACAATATAATTAGCAGAATCTCGAAAAATTCACTCTTGTTGACAACACCTGTAGCATGCTGCTGTATTCACTAGTTCTCTCTTCCATGGCTGCAAAGGAACTCTGAAGGCCACTAAAAGATCTCAAAGATTTGCCAGACAAAATGGTTTAATCATCTAAAGGAAAGGTGGTTGATTGCTCAAAACTTCTGCCAGTTAGTTAATGAAGATACTTTGGCAGCATCTTCTACAGAGGCTACTTCCAGCAAGAAATGAAACACCATCTGCGTGCACAGAGAAGGGAAAAATTGTGGCTTTGTATTAAAGATGAGTTCCTGATCACGTGTTTAATATGAGATGAGAGTTGGGGCTTAAGAGAGTAATAAAAGGCTAAATTATTGTCTTAAAAGCACAATTAATTAATCAAAGATAGCAAAGAAACACTGAAGTCAATGAAAATACCACTATCAATGTCCAGTCAAGTAAATCCCTTTAAGAATAGTAGAAGAAACAAAAATCATAGTTCACCTTATAGAGAAGAACTATTACATACAACTGTCAGTGTCAGTGGAGGCGGAACATAAAAACTTATCAGCAGTCCATACACTTTATTGATTTATCTTTTGCTATCTATTCAAGAAGAGATGCCCAGAAATCTCTTAAGTTGGCCTAAAATTTAAGAAGCCACCTAAAGCACAGATGTAATAGAATAATTCAACGCTATTAATTCTCATTTGAAAACCTACACAGGAAATGCAAAAATAATTAAAGATTTTTCACATCTCCACATTTTACACATTAATTATGGAACATCTGTCAAGATACATGAAGCATTGTATCTGTTAGCTAAGTAAAATATTATATCTGTACTAAGAGCACCCTTGCTTAACGTTTGTAGACAACTGGTCCTTTCACAAGAGATTTCACAAGAGTACAAGAGATCTTCACTTCCCAAAAGAACTCTGAAGACAAACTTATGAGCATCAGCAAAATATTAGCAGCGGAGAAGATGATGATGCCATTGTGATTAATGTAGTGCAAACCATGCCACAATGCCAGCTCCAATAGTGACACCAAAGGATGGGAAAAGGGTCAGGGCAGAAGTTCTGTGGGAGCTCTGTGGAAAGGTGGGAAGGGGAAGCACAGCTATGGAACAAGACAAGGAACACGAGTTAGGAAAAATAAAACAAAACAAAAAACCACTCCAAAAGCAAAGACCTAAAAGAATGAAAGCTGAGGAAGAACACAAATTGAAGAAGTGTATCAAAGATTGCTTAGGAGTCAAAGATGACAAATCCTAAACCACAGACCTTCTTAGAAACTTTTATTAGATTTTCAGAGAAATGAACATGTAGAATCCCAGACTGAAAGTACCTTTAACCTAGACCTGATAAATTGAGGATGTAATGAATCTGGAGGCAAAGGAGAAAAAGGAGCTGTGAAAATAGGCAGGTACAAGCTGAAAGCAGAACATGATCCTGGGGTAGCACACACAAATGGAAAAATGAAATGCAACCTCAAGTACACTCGAAAACCTGCCATAATGCTAGATGAGAAATGTCAGTTCACAGGCTCTTGGGAGATCAACACAGCTGAGAGGTGACTGCACGCTCCAGCCAGGGCTCCAGACTTGCTGGCTGGGCTACTGGCAGCCCTGGGGCTCTCGCAGGCTGTGCAGAAGGAGGGGAGCATCTCTCTCCTCCTCGACTGCCTACCAGACACTCGCAGTCTGCCACGCACGAGGCTATCGCCCTTGCTCCCACGCTCACAGAGCACTCCATCGCCACACGCCGGGGTCTCGCCTCCGAGTTATTATCAGCAGGAGCTGCACATGTGTTGCAACGTGGTTGTATTCCTACTTGCACCTGATGTAACTTCACAGGGGTTACTCTTTACTTTGTTTTTAAGTTATAAGTGGAAAGACACATTTTTCTTTCAGTTACGCAGATTGATGTATTTTTCTAACTTTTTTCCAGCAGACAGTAAGTATTGTCTCGAGAGATGACAACTTAACTTGAAGGGACCGTACAGACTAATGACATGCTTTGAAGAGTATTAAGGAGGTCAATCTGTCCAATTCATTTTAATTGAACTAGACACAGATGGTATATGAATTAGTTTAATTAGGCTGTAGATAAAGAACATCTCAACATAAGGCATGCCAGTCAAGGATAAATCATTAAATAGCAGCATATACTTGAAAATACATAAGGCCAAAAAACTTGCTGCATAACTGAGAATGTTGGTGAAATATCCCTTTACATCAAAGGATCAAAAGATCAGTCCCGTTAGAAAGAAAAATGAAAAACTTCACAAGGCAATAAATAGATGTCTAGTAAATTGAGAAAAGAGAGCATTTGGAGAAAAATGTATTTATTACAAAAGTAATCCTGGTTCTTTCATGATAGAGACATAATACAATAAGGCACAGTACTCTACCACAAGCTATAGTTACAATTAAATAGATTATTCTACCCATCCATTAAGGAGATCTAATTATGGAATATCATTAGCAAGGACTTAATTCAATTTTTTTCTTTGTTTTTTGATTACTGCCTATTAGTTTTCTCCCTTAATTGACAGACTTCACTTTTAAGTTGTTATCTTTAAGTTAGAATAGCATTAACAGACTTTTAAAAACTATACTTGGATGATTTTGCACAAGGCTAGGGATATTGGAGAAATTCAGTTAAAATAGTTTTTCCTAGTCTACTTTTTTATATTATTATTCTAGCAAGTTTTTGGAACCCACAGTTTCCTGCCACTGAGCTTATTTACACCTCCACCTCTTTTTAATCACAATGAATAAAATGTATATAAAAGCTGTGAAGCTTATGAAAAAAGATGGGGGTGACTGCGTAACACCATATTTTAGGCAAAATACATGGTGCTTATGGGCACATTTACTTCAACAAACTTTGCAGCAAATGCACAGCTCCTCATCGTGACCCTGTGCAGGGACTCACCCACAGAGATCACAGTGGCCACGTGTAGCTCTGCCAGAGACACCCACTGCAGAAGAAATTCCTCCTTACTGTGGCTGAGTCTCCGAAAACAGGACAGCAGGAGTACACCCTATACCTACAGCATCATTTCATAGCCTATCTCCTACTAAATGAACTATAAATTTTTAATCTGATTTTACAGGTATCGTGCAACATGAACAGCAGCAGAGCGTGTTCATTCCATCAGCACCAAAGCCAAAGGTATTTCTTTCCTGGGAGTTTGTAGAAGATGTACTGAATGCTTTTACATAATCAACATTTTCCTAAGTGCTCGGAACTGAATAGATGCAACATAGTATATTTTGTGTCTATTTAGTTTTTATTATAGCTGTAATCTTACACACTCTTTGTTTTTGTGTTAAAAAAACAGTTTAAATACCAAGTTTGTAAATCAAGCACAGTTCATTAAGCACTGAAAAGTCTCCCACTGACTTAGATGCAAATTTTGTACTAATGTTAGAATTGCCTAGAAACCCACTGTTTCTGAGACCTTTTCCTGACTTTGTCTTTACCATCAAGATTTCCAAAGCAGTCTGTGCATTCAGTACATTTTACAAAGCTCAGCTGTTAGCCCGTTCAACTCAGAGAAGCTCTCATTTATATAGAGCTTTCTCTTGAAAAATAGGTGATATCTTAAAACTGGTATGCTGAGCCATATTATTTGCAGTACTGAGTTGTTTTCTTTCCATCCAGATATTAGTGTAACTGTAATGCTTTTTAAACATGTAAGTACCATAAATACTTTATGATATATGGTGATAATGTTTATGCACAAGTAGACATGCAACCGTGTAAGAAAAAGCCAGTGCAAACAGCATATATCTTACTATTTCAAACAGCATGTAACATACTCACACAGTCCCAGATTAGGTGTTTATGATTTATTAGCCTAATTTTCAAAAGCACCAAGTGCCTCCTTGCAGCTCCTGCTGACTCTGCTGGTGAACACAAACACTAATGAGCACGTAAAACGAAAATATCTGCGTGTATATGTCAGATGTGTGTGCATGGATGAGGAATTACATATCCACTTAAAGTAGGGCAAATTTTGCCAAAAGGCCTTAATTAAAAAAAAAAACAACAAACCCTCATGTTAAAGGTATCTTCATGTGTGCCATTCTCAGAAGACAAAACAAATCTTCTGCTTATTAAAGAACTACTTGATTTTTAAATGTGATCATTTTGAACCACAACTTCAGGAAACGTTTAATTTTTGGAAGCCTGTATTGATTAAGATGCATTGGTCTTTTATTGCAATGACTAATAACCCAAATTCTTGGAGTGTATCCCAACAGTATTGGCAAAACAAGCAGTAATGAACCTGAGTGAATGGACTACTGTGACAGGAGCAGATAGATTAAAAAGAATAAAATGCAGTGCAATGACAGCTAACGTGAAAATAATTAAAAGAGCACTTTTTTCTTACTCATTTTAGAACTACTTGAAAATAAACTTTTATTATAGTAGCCATTTCTGGACTATTATGTCACTAAAGTGACTTAATTTAGATACACAACGTATCTTCTGGATAGGGTGCCTGGAGTAGTTCAGGTATACCTTCTGGCACAGAAGCAGTCTCCTCATTTGACCCAAGGGCTTTATTGTTGCCAAATACAAAGCACTGGGAAACACTTTGATTTGATTTGAGCTTGTAAGATCAGTAAACAGCTCTACCTTCGCACAGAAGAGCAAAGGATTAGACTGGAATGGAAGAATAGAACATTTTCTACCTCTCTCATTCTATAACGCGCTTCCAGCTAATAAAAAAAAATGAATGTGTATTTCTATTTCTCTTAATTTTACCTCTGTGTGGCACGTTTCTAAATTAAGCATGTTAAATATAAAACCATTTGTGTTTGACTGAAGTCTTTCATATTATTTATCACAAATACCCTTTATGCAGGAATATTGAACAAAGTCTGTTGATTGCACAGCTCTTTTTATTTTCATGAATGGTCCAATCATGCTCTTGGCACATGAAGATACGAGTACCAGATGTTAAACAAAACTCTGAGGGATTATACATTTCTCGTAAAAGTTACACGACTGCTTTAATTTCTACTGGTTTTTTCACTGTCCTATCTTTTTTGCTTCTGCTTCTCCAAAAGCATTCTCTTTGGAGAAAGCACCCTTTGAGGCCTGAGCCATTTGGGAGCTATCGGCGTGTCGGCAGAGGATGCCAGCAGTATGCACAGAGTATGGTCAACTCTCTTATTCTAGTTGCCAATATTAAACCAGAGCATTGCCTCCATTAAATCTCAAGACTAAGAACCGAATTTCACTTGGTAGAACAAGATCAACATGATCAAATGAGTAAACTTTGAGAACAACCACATAAATTAAAGTCTGTTTTAATTAAGTGAAGTAAAAAGTCTTTTTAATATGGTAAAAAAGGAATGGCATTAATGTGTGTTGAGGACTGGGATTTTAGCCTTCAGATTTAACAATACAACATGACTCATTTACTCCTAAGTAGGTCAATCTGTAGGTACTAATATAGACCTTTAAAAATAAAAGTGGATTTTGACTAAGGAAGGATTTCATAAAGCTATTTATAAGAAGAGACAGACAGGTCTTCTTCCTACTGCATGCTAGGACTGTAGAGCTCAAATTACCTTTAATTAAGTGCAAAGAATTTTCTCAGGAAGAAAACAATAATTTTGGATAATCCCAGATTTCAAGTGATTCTAAGAAAAAAAGTTCTAGAAAAAAAAAATCTGTGACAATGAAACTAAGAATCTTCTTCATAAACACCACATGTATATATGTAGGGCTACGTAACACAGGTTTTATGTATATTCTTATGCCTGACCATTCCCAACTCCCTCAAACCTCATCACTGCATTCAGGTTGCTTTTTAGCCTACTTTTTGGACAAGGTATATCAGAATTTTTATAAATCTCTACTTATACAAACACACTAAAAGTAACCATTTGCTTATGCTCACTGAAGTCCCTATTCATTCAAAAAATAATGATTTGCTCTTAATTTCAAGAAATCAGACTACGCAACAGCATCTACTAGCTGTTTTCCAGGTCACTGTATCAGCAATGCCCATCTGAAATAATGTGATCATACTTGGTTTGGTTTTTGTTTTTTTTTTTTTCCACTGGACAAAGACACTACCACAAATAAGAACTATAAAAAAAAGTGGTACCACATTTCTATAAAGAAATGACGCAGAAATTATTTCAATAATATGGCAACAGTGTTTTGCTTTGTTATTTATGCACATTAATTTATTTGGACTCTTCTTTTGCTCGCTTTCAAAGCTCCCGAAGTCAGACTTCTGAACAGCAACGCGTTGCAAAGCACCTGTAGAACCACATATAAGAAATACCTGAAGCACAAAAACTAAAGCTAGAATATTTTCAATCGGTTTCTTCTTTTCTAAATAAAGATTGTTGATTTCAACAATACAAGTAAAACAGGTAAATATGCATCCTGTTTTTTACCTAGATTTTTTTCTTTGAAACTGTGAAACAATGAGAGGACCATTATAAAAGTAGGCTTGGCTAAAAACAGAGATCAGGAGATTTCATTTTCAAGAAGTATCAGAGTATTAACATCAAGTTCAGATGTATATAGCACTAATTCCACACTTTTTACATTAGTGTTGGGGATGGCACCTTTCCTACTGGAATGACCAGGGTTAAACAGTTGAAGGATGGGGAAAAAAGCTTTTTCTTTTTCACATGGTTTTACCCAACTTCTGGCAATGCAAGGACAAAGAGAATAATACTGACCACATGGACTGCCAGTGCGTGATTTACAATTCCCATACTTGCAATTAGACACCAAAAAAATTTAATGATAATAAAGCAATTAGTTGGATAGAAGAAAAGGCTATTTGCAGACCAAAGATCTATCATTTCCCATCTCATTATAACTTTTATAAAAAGGAATGAAGACCCTAAGATTCAGAAAATGCTTTAACAGGGTTTACATAAAAATCACTTTAAAAAGTATACTGCTTCTAGTAAGTTTAGATTTGAGACTTAGACTTCATTTTTTATAAAATCTTCTTAATTAATGTCCATGAAGTCAATAATTTGCTATTATTCTAGTGGTCCTCCAGTGTCAATAGGGTCTAACCTAAATAGGTACTATAGTAACCAGCATTCAAAAAGCCCAAGTTTTGGGCTTTTTTTTCTTTTTTTTTCTTTAAAAAGAAGCAAAAGTAGTCAAAGCTATGCATACGCTTTTTATAACTATTTTTATAGAGGATTTTATCTCCTTTCTGGTCCATTCTTTGCTGGTCTGATGCTCCTGTTGCCATAGAAACAGACCCGAAGGTAGCTTTATTACAGATTACAATGGTTTTCCCAACACAGAAAATTTCTTTCATGCCTTAGTTCAGCAGGTACCCTTCTCACGGGGACAGAAAGAAAAAAGAATAAATCAATCTCTGACTCTTACATCTATTAAGTTCTCATTACCAGAATTTATTACATGCTTTTGCTTTTTGTTTATCAGCTCAGCCTATGACCACTGTTACTTTAAGGATTAAGTTTCATTAATTACATGGGCTACGCTACAGTTTATTTATTTGCAAGGGAATAACAGAAATCAAATTATGAATGGAATCATGACTGGCATAATGTTATTTCAAGGGAAGCATCAAGATTTTGTTTTTCAGTGCAGGTAATATGCAGTTGGTTTAAAATCTGTTTGTATCAAGTTTCATTAGGTTGCTATAAGAATCCGTAACATATGTAATATAAGAATTTTCTCATAAAAATGAGAAAATATTTTGTGACAATGTTATCATCTAATACATGTTCCCTGAGATCACTGGCTATTTCAAGACAAATCCAATCTTTTCTGGAGGCTGAAGAAAAATCTGCGAACTGTTTGGATCTCCTAAGAGTATCACCCCAATAATGGACAGCAAAAATTAAGAGGAAGCAAACAAAATCACAAAAGCATGCCCAGGAATGGAACTAAACTGTTCTTGTTTATGCAAAGCTATCCAAATGCTTTGCCAGGAGCAGTTAGACAAATGGAGCTCAGATGGAAAAGGATGGCAGCTGCTCTCTTGCCAGTCAGGACGTTTCTCTACCTTCCCTCCCCTCCTCGCTTTTTCTCTCTCTCTTTCATCTCTCTATTCCAAGGTCAAAACACCTTGATAAAAGAAACTTGCTCTCTCATACAAAGTACAAGTTGTTATTTTTTTCCCCAACTCCATAGGTGGTTTACTGGAGTTGTGTGATTTACCTTAACAATCTGAGGCTATACCAGTTTAACTCGGCAGCGATTAACAAATTTCTCCCAGCACCCCAAGGAAATAGCTACCAATAATTTACAAAGATAGGTATGCTCTCTGGTGACACATTCTGGAATTATTTGTAGCATATGGGATCTACAGTGCTTTTCAAAATTAGCCCACTCACTTTATTCCAAATTAAGATTTCATCTAATTTTGGTGTAAGAACTGCCACCTCAAAAAACAGACAGTGCTAAAAACGTTTGGCATTCTGCAAGGTTTTCTCAGTGGCCTGTGACTGTGTATATTCCTTCTAGCTAATAAGTTCAGTGTGCCATAATCAGACTTTTTTTTTTTTTTTTTAATAATTGTGAGGGTGGAACCTGATAGAAACATCTATGGTACATTTTACACATGACATCTCATGGAAGAAGATAGATTATTAGTAAGTCTTAAGCATTCTTCCCCCCTAAGCCCCAATATCATGTTGCCATATTTACACACAGTTTAAAGACCAACACAACAAACTTTTGCAAAGTATAAGACAAGGAAATAATTAAATTCAACTTAAATTGCACAACTAAACACACTCTTAAAAATTGGAAAATAAGGGCTGTTGGGATAAAGTCAACTTCTATTTGAGGAATCAGAAAAAATTTTCATTGTGAAACCCAGTAGAGTGCTTAATCAGTTGTAGTTACTGCCACTAAAACTGCAACCCTATCAACAAGATTTCTTTTTACTATTGGGAATAAGTTTGATGAGAGTTCTTTTATAATATCACTGCCTAATTGTTCTCCAGTGCTAACTTACGAAAATCACTGATATTTTTAGATTTCTTAACTCTCTCTGAAGTACCGTCTCTGTTTAACTATTAACTCTTACAAGGATCATCTATGTTCTACTGTATATTGCATAGCAAAAGCCTACAAAATAAAAATATAAATTCTATTTTTTATGATAGAGTTATTCAGCATTTGAATTGTTTTGGATTGGGAAAATAAAAAAGATATTCTTTATAAATAAAAACCTTTCAAAAGCTATGAACTTCCAAAGCTCACAGACTGTAATAAAAAACTAAACTACCTGCCCCGTGTCTCAGGTGCAAGCTCCATAAACTGAATGACTAAAGGGCTGCAATGGAAGACCTAAGCAACTGTGCCTTTGCAGTCACACACATTGTGCAGGCAGTCACCCATCACACATTTCTTATAAGTGGGGTGTGTATAAGGACAGCTCTTCTCAATACCGCAGCAAAAATTTTTCCATGCATCTTCTGCAGATGGACAAACTAAGAGAGTCACTTCTGGGATTGCGTTGTAAGGCAGAGGGAAGGGGTGGGAATTATAAGTAGTTATAAAAATTCATTAACCTGCTCCTTTGTAATTTAATTCTATTTTTCTTGAGGATTGTTCACTCTAGCTTAAAAGCCATTTTAGTTGAAATAAAAGGAGTCTGCGCTTTAATTTAGGAATAGAAGGTACAAATGCTTTCTCAGTAGATGATAAATTCAAACATGTTCCAGGACACGAACTGCTTTCCAGTAACCTGTAAAGGTGCTTCCAGCTACTTAAATGAAGGCGTTTAGGTGAGCAGTGCCATGACCACCTCTGTACAGCCAGCTAAGAGCAACCCAAACCTGTCTCTGAAGGAGCACTGAAGTGGCTGATCAGTAAATAAGCTGTGCATGGGCACTGAGCAGTGGTAAACCACCCCCAGGCAGGTGAGGAGCACGTTTCTGAACACAGGCAGTGCCTGCCAACTGCTGATGAACATAAGGTGGAGAGGGTGACATATGGCTGGATTTTATTTATTGAGATGGGTGGGAAAATAGCACTTGGATTCGGAAGTATCCGGTCAGTAAAGGGAGAGGAATGTCAAGGGACATTCAGTGCTGTCCCAGTTTAAGTGCTTGATGGAGGAAACTGAGGCACATCCTCCCTACCACATACATGAACCTCCTACAGACACCAGCTGAACATACACTCAAAATATACAGAGCCCTTTTTGGTAGATTTCTTTCTTTAATTTCTCTCTTCCATTAAAAGGAGTCTTACCTCAGGGCCGATTCCGTTCAAATTGAAATTCCATTGTCAGTATACTCAAATACCCATATTTCAGAATGAGCCACTATAGCTGTGCACAGTAGCATTTAAAAACAATATTAAAAAGATCAGAAAAGTTATACAAGCAAGTTTTCCCTACAGTTAATTTTTGGGGCTTTGAGGTCAAAACCATAAGCACAACACCTTTTTTTCTCTATAAACTACTCTGGACAGAGATTCAGAAGTCAGGGTAATCACAAGACATAAAATACTTATTTTTGTAATAAATATATCCTTGCTGTCCTGTAAAATTTGTTTTAAAGTACTTACTGCATTGACCGTGAGCTTGTTTATTTCGGTAACCTAGGACTAGTTTTTTGGGAAAGGGGAGTAGTAATATAGTAAGGAATATCGTATTTTGGCAAAAGTATGTTTGCATTATAATTGTTTTATAGGAAGAACATTACCTACTATCCCCATCTAATAATGCCTGTTGTAAACAACGTCATCATGATTAATAATTTTCACAATTAGAAAACAGAGACATACAAACACGTTGAGTTGGTATCTCAATCTGTAAATAGAGGGTGCTTTATATTTTCTTTGTTGAGGGTATACAATGAAAAATTAAATTTATTGCATCAGAGCTGTTTAAGAATCACTTCAAAAAATTCATACAGGCTTCTCTAAGAGAGCATTTTTGCTAATCTGGCAAGTGGTAAACTGTATCTTGCCAGATCTTCCTGTCTTTGTGTATCTTTTGTAATGAAGTGAGAGGATTTTTATTTTAATTAAAAAGAAAATATTTCTAGGACAAGATTGCCTATTATCCAAAATTCAGATTAGCAATAAAAAAACCCCTTGGTGGTTTACAGTTGGTCTTGATGATTGTGAAGGTCCTTTCCAATCTAAAGGATTCTATGATTCTATTATATTTCTCAATGATGCTTGTTTGGTGTTCAGGTCACTCATGATGTCTAAATGTAGATAACAGTTGCTTTTCATTGTGAAAACCACCAAATGGTTAAAAGCCAATCAGACATGGCCTGCTGCTGTTCTTCATTATCCTTGGAAATAGACTGCAAAGCTTTCTGATTAAAATCCCTTTCTAACTAGTTCTACAGTAAGTCTTAATACTATGCTTCCAGTTACTGCCTTTTCTTTTCATGAGGGTGTTTGGTGTTTTTTTTTTAATTCCCAAGACCAGTAAAGCAACCATCTTCTTTCACTCTGAAACCAGCCTCTTCCATATAAACAGTCTGGAAGTATAAATAAAGGTGGAGGGGAAAATTTAAAAAAGAAAAAAAGAAAAAAAATTCAACATTACTGGAACTGAACAGAAAAAGAAACTTGGTCAAGACAACTAAACCCTCCAGGACAGCCCAATTATATTAACTCACTCCTGCTTAGTATAGAGGTGTGACACAAGGCAGAGGATCATTCATATCATCTGTACCACAACCACAGCTGCTATCAAACAATAGTGTAGTACTGCAGTAAATGTGGACACAAGCATTGCTCCAAGCCTAAGACCAAACCCAAGCTGACTGCTCTCATACTGTAACGTATCACTTAAAAATTGTAATTTCCCACTGGTCTCCCAGCATAGGAATTTTTGAGGGTCAATCTTTCCCCTCCCAACTCTAAAATCATACAAACCATAAAATGAGAAGCATGGTTGACCCTTACGGGACTCATCTCATCTCTCCCCTAGGTCTGATGAGGACACAGATAATACCTACAGCACTGTTTAGAGAAGTAAAGTGCAAAACAAAAGTCTTAATGTCTTCTTTTGGTCACCTATTGCAGCAGTTACCCATCATTACACCTAAAAAACTTCACTGTTATGCAGTGAATTGTCCCTTGCCACAAGCTGCCCATATGATACCTGGTTACAACTTAACAGACATGGAAAATATTCAAAGGTCATGCTTTAAAGACCGCTAACATTTTAGTTCCTTTCCAAATTCCTCTCCTGAAGAGCTGCAGAATTCTACATAAAGCATCTCACTAAAAAATGGAATAATAATTTCTAACATATCCCTGCAGGAAATTCACTACCTTTGTATCAGAGGTGCACTGTTGGCCAGTATTGAGTTCATGACCCACTAAAATACTTCCTTCATTTTCTTCTGCACTGGTGCCTTCACAACCAGTTCACATTGATTTTTTTTTTTTCCCTTCCCCTCTCAGGTGTGATTTTTTTTCATTTGTTTTATTAAATTGTATCTTAATGCATGAAAAAAAAATCTGAACTTAAACATTGTCCTCTAGAGTTCTTGTAAACACTCCCTACTGTCAACTGCAAATATTCCAATATCCGAGCCACTGATGAAAATATTCAACTCCTGCAGCATCTCACAGAACCTCACAGTTGTTCAAATTTAGACTGATATTTCTAATGTGCTTAAGATAAAAAAGCTCCCAAATAATTTCAATATCAAGAGGCTTATCAACTTTAAAATCTTTCGCATACATGTCACCTTGAACATCCATGAGGTCAGTTAGCCTGCCGAATGGGATGAGATGGCTTTGCTGTTTCATTTTGGGTAAGCCCACACCTGGATCTTATCAATTCATCCTCTTCTAGGTGCTGAAATACTAAGAACTCGCTGCAATTCTGAGGAGCAAAGTCAGATTTAATCTCCTTTGACTGCACAGTCACTTGCTCTCATTTAGGTTTTTTTTCTCTTTTTAATTTCTATTTATTTATTTTGCTCATAAACCTCGTTTGGATCCTATATTATTATTATCTGAAAGGAGAATAGCGCTGATCCAGAGTCGGTGATGTCAGAGTCCTCGTGCACTCTATATTAAGTTTTATAAACTCGTACTGAAAAAAATTAATACAGTCAAACACAATTTTAAATTACTGGTGCTTTTTTTTTTTTTTAATTCTATGTGGCATGGAATTGGGAACATTTTAGTAAAACACATGCAAGTTGAAAACACCTTCCGGTCACTACATTCTGTTAACAAAGGGAACAAAGATTTAACTCTCAATTTTAAAGTACCCTTTTTGAAAGAAACTTGACTAGTTATTCCTTAATATTAAATGCATCTTAGCAAAGCTAGTTACAGCAGCAGTCAATTTCTGAGGTAGCTCTTACATTTTTACAGTAATTTACTCAAGTTTTAAAGCATTTCATCAATGACTTAAAATAGTTTTTATGAACACTGAGCAATCTTCCAAACCCAAGTATCTGAATTGGAGATGATGCTTCGTGTAACTTTAGCATATAATAGCAGCAGGAGCTGTTAAATTGTACTCAATAGCATCACCATAAAAGAGTTGGCCATGAAGAAAACATGAATAATTTCTATTCAAACTACAGAGCGTCATTAGATAGCGGCAAAATAACTTCCTGAGTTGGTATTTTGCTAAGACACCAGAGCTCACACCTTGCCAAGTATTAAGGAAACATTAACATTTTTTGATCCTGTGAATTCTTACTTCATCTGAAACAGGATATTGTTCCCCAGACACCATCATTTCAGTACTAGTCAAGGACAACCAGTTTATTCACAGGTATTATTTTCTTTTTGGCACAAACATAGACCTTTCAACCTCACATTTCAGCTAGTCTGAGTAAAGCAAAAAGAGAGTGATTTTAAGCCTTTGTCTCTTTTACACTCACCTTTATTAAGGCATTTAATTTTAAAGTAATAAAAATAATTTATTCCCTCTTCTACAGCAACAGAATACCGTAGCAAATAAAAATGTTACATGAGGAGACAATATTTGTCCACCACTATTTTTAGTATGATACGGACCACAGGACTTTTACACAGCCATGTAGTCAGTTTATTAAATACTTGGCATGCAAGAAAAGCTAGGAAATAAGAAAAGATCTGTGGATAGCATAGTCTGAAATCCCTTATGCTTCCTGAATGACTATATTTAAAGATCCAGAAATTAAAAAATAACTTTTGTTGCAACTGTTAAATATATTTAGAGAAATTAATGAAACTGTCAGTGGATCCCCCTTCCTGCAGGGGAGTGCTGCAGCCAAAACTTGTTACAAAGTTTTGAAAATACGTACATGATAGAAATCTCTCTGTACACAATTTATTTTTGAAGTGGTTCAATTCTCTCTTTCAAATGAGCATTATTTAAAGATATACTTTGACCTCGCCCTCCAGTCACATGTACACTTTCAGCTTTCATAGAAGTCAGAATGAAGGTTCTAAAAATTACGGATTTCCTCCCCTTTGGAGTCTTCCTCACTGACTAATAAACCCCCCAGCTCAGAGACTCTCCGTATCCCTGGAGGCATGTAGCAGGAATGCCACACTCTCTCGCCTCAAGACAAATCTATAAATAAGCCCTTGCCATCATGTCCTAGATACCTCAAGGCCTCAGCAGGGACATTTGTGAACACTTACCTGCAAGAGCTGCCTGCAAAATGCCTCCCTCGGCTGTTAAAGGCAGTTTTGTTTCTGAGTGGGAAACGTTTTGTATATTGAAATGTTTTGCATTCTGTCACCCATCATGGGACACCTATCTGACTGTTAGACTCTGGATTCTCCTTATTAAATAAAACAAATTTAACTGATAGTTATTCTAATGATGTATTTGTAAGGCTTGCCACATTTATGCTAGAAATACAGTGCATGATCATTTAAAATTATAATATGTAATGAATATTATCGTAATATATAACTTAGAATATGTAATGAATATTATCATATTATTATAATTTACAATTATTTATTATCATACACAATGAATATTATTATAAAATATCCTTATTATAATTTACTATTATTACTCTGGATAATTTCATTTTATTAATGACAATAATATTCCTACAATTAATGAAAAGGTTACATCATGGAAAGACACTGGAGAAGTTGAGTATGCAAATTAATTGTGCACCTGCATGAAATAATTCAGAAAAGGACTTTTTAATACTTAAAAATCTGCTAAATATTATGATAAGCTTTATAGCACACTATGTTTCAGAATGAAGCTTGTACTAACTCGGATAGGACTAAGTTACTGAATCGTAAAAAGGCAGACCTTATAGTTAAACATTTCAGTAAATTGAAGGATAACATTCTACAATCCTCTGTGTAATAGGATCCACTAATGTAGCACATTTTTAATAAAACATATTTATTTTCTGTTTGCTTTTAATCTTCAAAGTGTTTGTGAGATCTCGCTTCTGTGTAAATATTAAAATGATCATTTGGTAACCCAAATACTAAATAAGGCATTAGGCTGATTTATTTAATCACTAAGGCTAAAACAAATCATGAAATGCAGTCAGCAATATTAAAGACTATTAGCAACCTGCCACATAACAGATTCTATAACCATAAAGAGATTCTTGATAAAATTAAATTGTCTCACACACAAATATACGTTCTCATTTATGAACTTTAGGAGAAAAACCATGAAGAACCCATGTTTTTAAAAAAAAAAAATCAAGAACTATTTCAAGAGTCAAACCATCCATTATAGATATAGAAAGACCTATTCATGAATGTCACCACTAAAATTGTTAATCAACAATAACTTTAATTAACATCTTATATCACAATTGAGCACTAAGTTAAAACCAGATTTAATTGTTTTATTCTACTTGTGTTTAGGACCAACCAAAGTAAATCAGCAACGTGTTGCTTGTAGGTATGAACTATACTTGTAGAACGGTAATTAAACAGATATTCTTCAACTGTTAAGACTGTTGCTGAAATTCTGTCCCCTTTGATGCTCAACAGGCATTTTGCCATTGACATCCGTGCAGCTGCATTTCACCCAGCCTGACTGCTGCTGCAATGGCTACAGATGTACACATCAGGGTGACTCTGGCACTGTCGCCTACCTTGGTTCCTATCTGGTAATGGTGACCTTTACTCAGGTTGGTAATAACAGTCACTCACCTGATATATAAAAATTTTGCCTATTAAACTGGAGTTCCTAGGACAGCAGGTCCCGCAGCAGACAGCGCAGTGGGATGTCGGTACTGGCACTGCCCACGTACACAACACAGAAGGTGTCTGGAGAATTACAGATTCAGAGAACCACCTGAACGCCATCCAGCAGGATGCAGATGGGTTGACTCTACCTAAAGTTATCTGGACTGCAACAAAAAGTAGTGGCAATGGCACTTGCTTTTTGAAACAGGAGATGGAGAGAGTAGGTGTGGCCACCTGCATTCTGCATGATAGCTTAGTGATGAGAACACTTGCCCAGACAGGGGGAGACCTGGATTTCAGCCTTTCTATAGCTCAAGGCACTTCAAATCCACAACTTCTGAAAGACTGCTTTACCTGTTACACTATATAGACAGAGCCAACCTGCACACTTCACTTCAAAGTCTAAAGAATTCAGGAACTTTCAGAAAAGGAAGGGTATGAAGAATAATTTTGGTTTCTTGTTCCTGCCTTTATAATTGTTTTAATAGTAGAGTCGCCTTTGACAAAACCCACTAAGAAACAATAAGAGCAAAACCAGACTGAGGACTGGCTTCCTTCCTGCATTACACAGAGGCTCTGTGAATGCCTGTAAGCCTCTGCACTGGCTTCCGAGTGCCCTAACGGCTACGTTCTTGTCAAAAGACTCTTCCTTTGACTTCTGTCAAAAAAATTGACCTCAGCTCAGTTAAGAGACTTGCTTCAAGAAAGCTGTGCTCTACGCTAAGTGGAAAGAGATGCTTTATGTACAGCCCTGAGTAACTGTCAAAATTCCTGAGGAATGCATCACGGCTGCACTGGCATTTCCTACGCCCTGGTCCCACTCAATATGCTTAATGAACCTTTGGCAGTATCCACGTTCTTTGCACAGGTAATCGATGTAACTGCTCTGTGCTGGAACCCTGACTTCTTGACCCTGACTTGATCTATGGAAGTCCTTAACTTCTGGTGACTGCATGCATATAGAGCAGGGCCCTTAGCTTAAATACTCTGAATCTCACTGTTGGAGAAATGCTCTTTTGGGGCATCATGGCTCTTAAATGGCAACAAGTAACCAGGACTGCAGCAGGAGCAGCTGACGGGAGAAAATCTGAGATGAGGAGCTAAGTGCAAAAAAAGTGAATAGGAAGAAAAAGATAGCTGGAGATACAGATGCAAGTGAAATAACAGAGCAGTTCATGAGTTACCAGAACTGAATATGGAAAAAGATGAAAAGGCTTCAGTTACAATTATATTTTTAATATCATTCAGTTGATTTTAGCAATGATATTTCAAGTACTGTGAAGCTTCTTCCATTGTAAGCAGTTACCAAAATAGTAGTAATTGATGGCAGGCTATCTCTGGGAATACTGTTCAGGAGCAGGCTGACGAGGGGCTCACCTCTCCGTAAGTGGCAAGGGGGCAGGGGGAAAGTCAGGAAGAGATGAGATGGATGTTGAGGACAGCAGTGTTTCTGCCACCAACTTCAGTGTGCTGCCTCAAGACTGTCAGATCTCACCCCCGCTCAACTCTCCCTGCGACCAGTGGAGAAAGACCAACTGCAGGTATGACCAAGGTCACCTAAGACCTGGTTTGCTCTCTGGAAGTGACTGTCTCTATCAGCTAAACAGAAGAATCCAAACAGGGTAACTACACTGCTAATTTAAGCATTTTTCTCATGTACCTAAATTTAGATTACATGAAATGTTTAAAAATTAAACAGTTCTTAAAATTGTTCTCAGTTCTTTGACATTTCCCTATATTTAAATTTAAAAATTAGAAAACTTCTTAACATCTCAAATTTTCCAAACCCCCTTGTGGCTTCTGCCCATATATTGTTCATTGATCTCATGGCTAGCATATTAAAACAATTCATGAGAAGCTCATTAAAACCTAGCAAGAAAAGTCGTCTGGTGCATTTCATCAGAGGAGATAATAGCCTACAATCTAGAGCATGAATATGTGATAAGAAACAAAACAGAGCCATTCAGACAAAGAACACTTGGAATGTATTGTTCCCATAAGCAGATGTTAAATTACTTCACTGTAAAGTGGAATTTATAATACCCAAAGAAATGTTATTTTTGTGTGAACAAACAAGATTAGTTTATTATTTCAGCAGGGTGACACAAAATTCTTGTACATGTGCCTCACCATGTAAGCAGAGGTATTGAAAGTAAAAACTGGTTGTTGACTGAAAATGCTATGTGTATATAGAAGTATTGACAGAGCAAGGTAGAACGGGTGTATCCTGACTGGTATTCTAGCTCAAGCATGAATAGAATTGTTTCAAAAACCTATCACAGATAAGTCGGTTGTCTCAAGATTAAACTGTCATCTTATTGGAGCTATAGATCCTTGTGTGCAGAGAGAACAAGGACCAGAGTCAACTCTGAAGATATACCTTGAGATAAGATGGATACAAAGAAAGCTCAGAAAAGCCTCAGCCTTTCCTGGGAATTGTTCATATCAAATACATCCAACATAAAGCAAACAAAAATAAAATGGTGACTTCATGCTTGGGTAAACACCTAAGGGTTGTCATGTTCTGAGGGATATTGTTCTTGATCATGCGTTCATTGTTACTTTCCTTATCAAAACCAGATCTTACAGTCCATAAATAATCACTTCAGAACTGTTAAAAACCACTCAGACTACACTCATCTATCATAAAGAGCCTATTTGTTATTGTTTGTAATTCATTCTCACAGTTAGGTGTAACAACATAGAACTATGTGTAAAAGCAACATATTAAATGTCAATGTACTCACATCAGTGTCAGGTCCCTTGTCAGCCCCCGGACAAGAGAAGGTAACAAACTCATGGCATCTCTTATGAACCACAAAACAGCAAACTAGTAAGAAAAGGGAAACCAACAGTTAGAATGGCATAGGTTTTGGTTGGGTTTCTTCTGCTGTAATAAATATAATTAAAGAGGAAATAAAACTTATAGTCATATATTTCACCTGTAAGTCAATGAAAGAAAGCAGAGCCTGATGTTAAAGACACACAAGAAAGGCAGACACCAAGTAAACACTATAATTAAAGAGGAGATAAGCATGCACATTTAAAAATCAAAAGACTCTACACAATGATAAATTTTTAACATTTAAGACAGCTACAGCGTTAAAATATTGTGTGGGATGAACAATTCTATGAAGCCACATTTCCTGAATCTAAATCCGTTTCTGTAACAGGAACTGTCAATGTGCATTCAGGCAAGAGCAGGAGACATAAATGAGGAACGATAAGCCGGAATGAAACCTGTCCTTGGGCACGGGATTTGTTCACCTGCATGCCTTGGTGAAGGTATCTATGGAGATCCAATGCCTTTACTAGTGAATTACTTCTGTGAGAAACCAAAGTGAAGAGACTGCTGTAGAGAACAAAGTGTTCTCATATCACAGAATGGCAGGAGATAATGGGAAAAGAAAATTAGCTCCTGATTACAATATGTCTCTCATTTAAAATTTATGAATGATCTGAAAGACCTTTCTCTTTCTGAGATAAGGAAAACTTATTTTAATTTATGTCATGTGACCAAGGCTATAGGTTGTTACACAGCATAGGTCATACATGTCCCCCCAAACCACATAAAAAGAACAATTTGCTTGAGTGTGCTTACTTTGAGAAGCAGGTATTTTAGCTTTTCACCCTCACTACAGGCTCTTTCTTAATATTTCAGATACTTCAGATATTTCAAAATTGGTTCACATTTCAACAAAACAGAACAATCTAGACTTGAGATTATGAAAATCTTGAAATAAACACCATACCATCAAGCAATAAATCAGGAGATTATAATGAAATGATTCAAAAGTAATTTACAATTTCTTTACAGATAATACATTCCTTGAACACTTTAAATTTTGCATTTCCAATACATAAAAATACACTATTTCGAACGACACTTCTAAAGGACAAAATAGATTTCAATTGATTGGCAATTGCAAACACTGAATTTCCTCAACTTCAGTGGAAACCAAATTAAATTATCTCAATTTTTCTAAACAGCTCATTTCATGAGACATCGTTAACAGTTCTCTGGGAAAGATGTTATCAAGTGCACCTTCATGTCATTGCAGCATACAACGATTCCACCATAATGCCAGGCTGGACTCATTCACATCCTTAAGTCAGCTGTCCGGCTTCAAAGAAGTCTAATCACCCTTCTATCTTTCACCAGATATTTTTCATCATCATCCCATGCAGCAATTGTTTCCAACTGTTCTATTTCTGACATGGCATATGCTTATTCTTTGGGCAAATGGAATAAAACGGGCTTTGCTCCACTGATTCTAGGTAAGTTCTGACTTCACATGAGCCAGAGCTCTAGCTCAACATATGCTGCCCGCTTGGTTGTCTAGTTTGTTAATCAATCTAAAACCCAATGAATCCTACAATTATCATTTTGATGGTTTGTTTCTACCAATTGAAAGATCGCTAAGCGGCAATTACTATTACTATTACTTGCAGCTGAAAAATCTTTCACTTCTAAATTGTACTTTTGGTTCCAAACCTTCCACTCTTGAAGACAATAGCCTGATTTATGTTTGCAGGAGTAAATCACATGGAAAAAAATAATCTTGTTACATCCTTCAGAAAACAAAAAAGTTAACAAATTACTTTTGCATGCAGTGATCACACAGTTGCAAAATACAACATAATAATTTATGCAAAAGATCTGAGAAATATCTCTGGAAAGGTTGTAGAACTGAGCTGCTTTACCAATTAGGATCTTAGACTGGCTACTCCAACTCTGTCTTTATTCAGCAAGAGCATACATTACAAAAACTCTGCATATTTGGGCAGCTATTTTAGGCAATATTTATGAAATACCGTAGTCACATCCTATCTCTGAGTTGGCAGCCTCTCATAGCGTGTTAAAGAATTCATTCAACTAGAGACAATGTCGACCTTGTTTTCAGTGTGATATATCTTAAGTGTCAAGATAAGATACGTAGGAGAAACAGTGCCATTCTTTGCTACAGCTTCATTCTATGGTTATCAACTTCAGCTACTAACTTCTGTGAAAATGATTCTAATCACACTACAATGGAAACGCCAATTCAGTTGACAAAATAAGTAAACCAGACAGCATTTGTCCTCTTGGACTGTAGCTACGCTTTAAAAAAAGTCACTTATTAAGGCTTCAATTATCAGTGTTGACTACCAAACTTTTTAAAACCTTTCTGTTCAGTCTACTAATTGACTGTTGTCTGCCCCTCAACGTGGACAGTCTTAATTCTTTATCCTTTATTTCCCATTTGTATTTGTAATGGGTTACCTGTCTCCAAAGACTGTGGTTCCTTAGTAAGCAATTCAAAAGCATCAGATGTGTCTCACCTTTTGAGAATACTCAAATGACAACCAGATAGTTTGACATAAAAATAAACAATGGAATAGGCAACTCTCATGGAATCATAAATCTAAAGGGAAAAGAAGGGTGAACTAAAGTCCCTTGCTAGCAGCCATCATTTCCATACATAAAATTTAGCATCCAAATTTTCATTTTGAAATCCAGCCATTAGAGTGCATTTTAGCATTAGTTTTTACAGTTTTCTTAATTTCACAAAGCAGCGCAGATCTGGAGAATTCATGTAAAAATTTACTTAGTTCAGATAAGTGCAAACAAAATGTTATCTGCTTAAAATAACATGCCATTTTTTTAGGAATAGAGATCAAAAATAACCTCACTTGTTACTTGTTTTGAAAAGATGTTAATAGCTTCACATCACTTATTGCAGCTGTTAAGGAGCCACATTATGCTCACCACCTTCTTGTAATGAAAGTTATATTACACTACTTTGCAGAGACTGCCAGGAAATTTGTTGCTTTACATTTTAACAAGAGTGTAAGTAGAAGCGAGCTGGCACACATTACGCAGAGTAGCTTGAGAGCAAGTGGTATCTTGAGGCTGACAGTTAAAATTAAAAAGAAAATTATTGAGGTATTTTCATGTTTTGACAGCATGATTTTGATCTGTGGTATATATAACATGGTTGTGAGCTTCCATCCTTTCCAGCTCTGGCCTTGCTGGATACAAATACTCTCTCAGCAGCCCAGGGAGGGGGCGCGGGGAGGGCATAGGATAGGAAGGGTGAGAACAAAACAGGCCTTGTGTTGCAAAACCAGACTAACTGCTAGCTCTCTGCTGGCATGCTGCATCTACCAGGCTCATGCCTCGCCCTCCATCTCCCAGCAATGCTGCAGAGAGCAGAAAATGCTAAATGGGTATCGTGAAAACAAGGAAGAATGTGGTAAGGAGCACTCAGTGCATTCTCAAAGCAAACAAGCAGAAGATGCACTACATGATTTGTGGGATTTATGATACATAACGGAGGGCAATTAATTCTATCCAACACTTCTCTGTCAGTGCACAATACAGAGAAAAACATGTTATTATTAATAATATATATATATAGTCATCAGTCACTTAGAGTTACAAGGCACTGCTGTAAATTTCAAACTGTTTTCTAAATTAGGTGATGTGTGAAGGTTATGATGATATATTGTCGGGTGAGAGTTACCCGCTAAAAAATACTGTTACTAGTAGCTTTCATATATGACACAGACTGATGAGACAGAAATTAAATATTTCAATAATAAATAGCAGAAGCAATCTTCTCTATTAGATGATCTATAAAGGAGAAAAGCCATTGTTGAGCCCCAGTCGCCTACACATCATTTAGCCATATGTCTGAAGAGCTCTACAACCACAAGCATTCCAAAGAACTAGGGGCAACAGTATCAAGACAAAAGTAACATACTTTACAATCTGGAATTATTAGAAAAGTCCAATGGATATTTTAAAAAAATCACTTTTATACTCCCACTTTTGGAAGAAAACAAAAGGCTAGATGAGCATTTTCAATAGACATGAATATCTCTACTACAACATTTATTTATTCAGTAAAACAAATTAAGCTGTGAGCCTAAAAAGGGTGGAGAGAATGCGTTTCTACGAGAGTCTAACTGAACTGCCAGTTATCGTCTATAGAGAAGTCAATGAGGTTTTTTCAAGTCATCTTTAACTCATTTTTGTCATGGTCAAGACTATTCTCCCAACTCAAATGATAAATTTATAAAACCTTAACCACTGTAAAAGTCATGTAGTATCTTCCCATCTAAACAACCTTTAGAGCTGTGGCTCTGCTGTTAGGACATCATTAGTTGCCCAAGGACCACAGGTATTCTTGCCTACATAATTTGTTTCTAGGTTTCAAGTATTGATTCTTCCAAAGGAAGTGGTAGAAGAGGTCTGACTGACAGCAACAAGGAAATAACTCTGCGTACACTCAGTATTTGTTGTTTGGTTTCTGCTTTTGGGTTTTGAACAAGAATTGATTCTGAATTGAACTAAGGAGTTACAACAGAAGTATAATAAGCACGACATCACTCTGTGCATTACTGTAAGAGTATACTGGAGAACTTTAAGGGCCTCTACAGTAGCTTGGAGCACTGCATAATTTTTATGTTGCTGTTTCACATGCTTTGCATTTTCAGTGAGGCCACAGAATTTCCCCAAGGGGCCCATATTACTGGCTGACTTGTGCTTTCTGCACGACACCAAGCAATGAATGAATTTGTCACATGGCATGCATTAGTTCATTCTAAGATCAAATATAGCAATTACATTAAACGGAAATAGGGTACTACTTCAAAATAGACGAATCATTTAAATACCAACTACGTTTGTTATTTAAATCAGCAGTACTGTTTAAATAAGTTTACTAGGAATAGATTAAACTCAAGAACAGGGAATATTTCCAGAGCAAGAAGAATAACATTTAAGAAACAGAATTTAGCAATACTTGTCTTTCTCCTTTTCTGAACATATTACGAATGTAGCTTGTAAAAAAATAATGAAAATCCCTCTTATATTAAATATAAACAAGGCTGTAGATTATAAAACAAACACAAGTCAGAAGCAGCGCTACCTCTGAATGTTATTAGCACACTGAATCCACAGGGAATTTTTAAAAATTACATTACCCTAACTTCTTCAACATATATAATTTATAACACATCAGCTAGTTTTTCTGCCAATGTTTCACCCCATCTACTCAAGAGAGTACCCAGGCTAACGCTTACAACTGCTATATGCAATCTTTCCACTTGGCATTCACAACACTTTTCTCACTAAAACAGCCTACAGCCCAGCAAAATACGGTCTGCTCCAGGATAACATAGTTAATAAGGAAAAACAGCTGTCTCTCCCCATCACCTTAACCTGTTACTAAGCTTCTTAAAGCTCTTTTGTAACGCCACGAGGTCACACAGCACCTTTACAGCACTAATCTGCACAGCGCTACACATTGCTTGCTTCATGGATTATCTTTGTTTTCATCCCAATTTCTGCAAAACTCAAACTACCTTCTCAAAGTGGCATCAAAAACCTATGCTGAAGTCAAAGCACAGAGACTACATGAAACAATATTGATAAATTAGGGCTGATTCCTACTGCTAAGCCCCAAGTCTATCAGTCAGTAATTGGGCTGTGTATCCTCAGGTTCATACATCTGACCTTGCTGCACAGACTTTCTTTTTCAATGTTGTCAAGTTCAATTAGGCTAAATAAGTTGGGGGGGAGGACAGAAATAAGATCTGTACCACATATTTTTAAGAATTTAGGAGAAAGTAATGGTTAACTGCAACAAAAATCTTACTTGTGTGAAAGGATTATACAGATCATCTGGACAGTCTTAACTACTCAGGTCATTAACTCCTTTACACTAAGTATAAAACAGATGGATGTCGCCGGTAAGCTGGCTTTGCAAGATCTACAACAGTGTGCAAATACAGTCTATGCCTGGCAGAGAATGCATATAAGTTTTCATTCACCCAAACAATTTCCACAGACCTGGTAGTACAGTGGGATAAAATTACAGTACCTGCAGCTATATAGGTACCATTTTAAAAACAGTTTGGATTTAGTAAAATACCTCACATAACATATTCAGATTTGTCTGAATACTACATTCAGACACATACGATACCAGATTTCTCATTTCTGCCTTCCATTACAGGCAACAGAAGGTACATGATTGTTTTTTCCCCTAAAATTGTTGTGCAATGTTTGCAAAACTGAGAAAAAGTTTCAAAATATTAAAGTATTTAATGTAAGTATTCAACACTGTTTCAATCTACTTGTTTAATTATGCACTTTAAAGACAGAAATCACCATTTCTATGTAAAGTCCTTGCCAAAATTTCACAAAACTATTAATCTCTCTCCTCTGAGGTGTCCCATTTTATAAATGAATAATAACCCAGAAGTCATCTATCAAAAATGGTGCTAGAATAGCTATTTCAAGAACTTGTAACAGCAAAAAAGATGACCCACAATCACAGACTTTTTATATCACTTCTGTAGTTTGAATTCACTTTAGTTTAAAAATCTGCTGGTCTTAACATGTTATATGCCAGCAACAAAGACACTCTGTGTGTCTGCTCTAATCTGCTCTGTAGCTGTGTACAAGCATATCAGCAAGGAACTGCACAGCTCTTTCAAGAACTAAGACAATATGAAAGCCCACAAATGTTTCTTGTGAACACTGAATATTAGTTCTTCACATTTTTCAACTGATTCAGCAGTGACCCTAATTGTAGAAATGGGATGTCTTAAATAAAGCAGCTGCCTTCAGTCTGATGTATTACCCAGTGCAAACACAAAGGGCCGAGAAGGCGAGCAGTACGAAGCAGCACAGGCTGTACATATTTTAAGACTGTATAAAACAATGGGATACAAGATGAAACTGATCTCCAGGATGCAGCTGTTGGATTTTATTTTGTCTTGTAATACAACTGGAATCCTGGATGCCAACAGAAAGCAAAGAGCTTTTGGAAAATCATGGTAACTGCCTCTACTAATGCTACAAGACACAGTTTCACTGAATCCCAGTCACATCATCTAGCATGAAAAAAGGATGAGGTCCTTAATAAGTAAACCTTCTCTAAAACGAAGAGCAGTCACAATGGCTTCGCTCTTACAATCCCTGTCGCCATCACATGCCGCGTTCTTCCAGTTCTGCCTCTGTCCACCAAGCCCAGGGCCAGCTCGACGGAGCCCTGGCTCTCCCGCTGCCAACCAAGCTGAAAACTTTATTGTTCAGTCATGAGATGCCTAATGCAGTGAAGTCAAACGCCTGAAAGACTTACATGATTTCTTAATCTTTCATCTCACGTTAAATCACCCACACGGTCAATTTAATACAGCCTGCACCACGCTTCACAGTAATGTCTGAATCCGTTCACAGCTCCAAGCACAGAAAACTGATGAAAGACAGCAAGCGTGCTGGTACGGCTGTAAGGTTTTACTGGGAGGTTTTTAGAAATATTTTAGAATACTTTAGTACTAATGTTATAGCTTGTTTTTCTCAGCACTTCGTAATTTAATGATATCAAGCTACTGGTGGCTGTAAACCAAAACATTTCCTTCTTTGAGTATGATTTGTATGGATACAAATATAACAAGTGAAATGCCAGATCTGAATGCCAAGAGCTGAACATTAAGTATTTTAGTATATTTTGAATTTAAGTCTAGGCTTGCAGTTGTGTTTGAGAAACCTTATAACATACTAACAAAATTAATGAACCGTACTTGCCAGTAAACACAATCCACACACTAATTCCATTACTGCCAAAGACAGTATTTATTTTTCTTCAGGACGGGAAGAAGTGAGGCCAGGGTGACACTGAACAAGCTGTGTGAAATACGAACAGAGCCATATCCCAAGCACTAACCTACAAGAAATAAACTTCCTGTGATACCTGTTTGGACACAGTCCTGGTAAGAGAACTACTTCACCATTGCTAACACAACAAGGATAATCACATAATTCTACGTTTACTTACACATGCAAAAGTCACTAAAAAGATGACAGAATCCTTTGACATTAACTTTCACATAACGGTGACTCCAGATTAGCGCAATGGGGCTTCAGATGTATTAAAGCAAAATACTCATGCCTTGCATATTTACTTTTTTTTAAAAGAAAGGGGAGCATTTAATTTAAAGGATGAAAGATCTAACCCCACAAATCAAATGTTATAACAGATATTAATGTGTCATTTAATGTTTATGTCTGGTATAGAATCATATAAATTTAAGTATGAAGAAAATCATGATACTGATCCACAGAAACACCAGCCCATACATACTTCCTTCTCTCCAGACCAATTTCATTTGCTCTTTCTAGTTTCTTTCTGCATGGGGAACGCCTAAATCAAAAGATAATTATAAAAGTTCTTAAATCTTGTCACAAAAAACTCACCTTGTATTGCTTAATGATAATGATTATCTCTGTAAGAGTTAAACTTGCTATCCAAATGCGCTTTAAACTGCAACAATTGGCTCTTTTTTGTTTGCACAATTAATCAATTCTGTAGCCTGTTCTGTGGTATATTCTGTGCTGAAATGCCTGCATTAAAAATGAAAGATATTAATTTTGTGCCCCAAAGGCACAAAACCCCCTTGAAAGGCATTATTTAGACTCTTGCTGACACCAAACCAAATAATTTTGATACAATGAAATTGTCAGTATTCATTGTATGACTGTATTTGCAGTGCAATACGTAGTATCTTTAGTTAGAAGATACACAGGCACCATTTGGTGCTGGATTGTAATGACTATTAATATTCAGATTTGGTAATTTACTCTACATTAGCTCTAATTTGGTAGCTTTCTTTTCCTGAATGCAGAAAAGGTGTTAATACATAAACATTACAGTCCTGTTAATTTATAACTTACATGAAAATAATGGTCCAACCAACTAACAAAAGGGAAGATGTCAAAGATACGTCAGTACCACCGACTGGCACCAACTGCATCAACCCAGGATGGGCAGCAGGAGGTAGCTACAGCAGCATGGTCTTCAGTGCTGAGTTCCACACTGTGCTAAGACATTGCTTACTACAGATTTCTACAGCATATAGTTATTGTAGTTGAAAGACTTCTAGTTGACAGCTGACTACCAGATTACCTTCACAGGGACCCACTAGAAGATACAAAGTGTAAAAGTAGGGGATGGGATATGTTGGAAGAAAAGGTCGCACCACAGCAACTCATGTTTATCCATGGTAACGAGCCTCTCACTGCCTCTTCTCTCCAGGTTTTTGGATGACTGCAACTTCACGATTGAAGAGCCAGCAGACGTCTGCCGTTCCTGCCCTGAGGCCTCCAGAAGTTCCATTCCAAGAAAACACAGAATTTTTTTTTTTTTATGGCAATAATTATCCTCTGCCTCTCTCAACCTATCAAAAGTGTGGCTTGAATAGCAAAAAGCATTTTAAAATAAAAAGGTTGAAAACATATGGCTGAAATTTTCAAAGGTTACAGAGGAAAAAGAGAAAGTTCAGCTCCTTTTGGACATGAAGGATACTGATAAAACCAACAGATAATCACTTTAGACACTTTTCTCAAACGGTTAGGCTGGGGTTTTTATCTTACCCACCCATCCATTTCAGTAGTAGTATTATATCCAGACATTGAAGATGTTTTGTTAATTTAAGGTTTTTCCTGTTGCTGTTTCTCTTCCTTACTTTTATGTTACCCAGCAGATGCCCAATATTTGTTGCAAGCCTCATCCAATTGCATACATCTTATTAAAGGGTCATCTGCTAGAAACTTCAAATATCACTTCTACTCTCATCAGTCACTGAAAACAGTTTCATCCCAAAGTAACTGCAAGTTCTCAGGAAGAAAAACAACATATAACAAAAAATAAAACACCACATTAGACCAATTACAGTTAGAAATTTATCGCCAATGTAAGACAACACATAAGACAACAAACACATAGAGAAACCAAGTACAGAATTAAGAAAATTCACCCTCAGGCAATAGGTAGAAGGCTTTTTCTCCTCAGTACGTTTGAAGGGTGCATTATTTACTCATAACAAGCAGATTAATTTCTTAGGTTTGGTAGTTATGAAAATTACATGGTTGAATGAATGATGTAAGTTACAGCAATTCATATCAACTAGCAAAAGTGGTATTTATAGGAAATACCTGTGGGCTCAGAGGTAGGTAGTACATACATAACAAAATATGAAACCATGGAAACATGTCATTTAATTATGAATGCATTATTTACATTTGCAGTAAAACATTTAAAGAAAAAAAATTTCAAAACAAAGAAGTAGTTGAGATGGGAGATTTGCAGCAAGAAAACCAGTATGGCAACAGGCAGTGGAATCTGTCACCATATAGTCATTGTAACTTTTAAAGGTACGTTTTGAGCATGAATTCAGGAAAATCAAACTAATTGCACCCATCAGTCTACTAACTCAGCACTAGGCTTTCATGTAAAGCCCTTCTTAGTTTACACATCTTGGTTCCCAGTGCTTTGCCATCTCAAACATTTGGAATCTTGGGGAAACACTACATCAGCATGTAGAGCTGACATAGTGATGATTTCTTAAGTCATGGTTAAGTGACCACTTTGATTTGACATATAGCACAATGCTGTCAAAACCAGTGGCCCTGTCTGCTTGCTGTCTTAACATTTATGCAGTCAATTTTTTTTGGCAAGGTTAGGTTTTAGCTGGACCAGTTCCCCGAGCTAGCTCAATACACAGAACATGAAAGCTCATGTAGCACAAAAATAGAACTACAAGACCACCATAGTAGCCTAGATTTATGCTAGATTTATACTAGATAAAGCAACTGTGCAATAACAACCTATATGAATGTTAAAACCCAAACCGTCTTGCATGATTAAGTCACAGAACTGAGATTTCTCCAGTTTGTCTGGATGGTTGACAAAGATTTCAAAACAATTTCCAAGTATAGACAACATTCCTAGAACTTGATCTTCACCTCAAAATGCTCCCCAAAATTTAACTACATTTGAATTCTTAGTTCTTAGAAAGAATAACGGCTATTTTCATTATTAAGTCATATAGAACCTTGACTATGAAAATAGTATAAGAGCATTTTCCACTGTTTGGTCATGACATATTTGTGCAGTTTTTCCTGGCTCACTGAAGCAGCAATATAAACATTATTTCTTAGTTTATGTCAGATAGAATGAGTAGTATTCTCATGATATGGAAAGGTAAACACTATTTCCTATCCCATACATTTACTAAAAGCAATATATTAGTGTAAGCAAAAAATGAGGCATGAATGTCAGTGATATGTTAGCTGACATTCATCTGAGAATAATTGCTTACAACAGGCCAAGAATTTTCAAGCAGCAATAAGGGGCTGGAACTCAGTAAGCCATGACTCAAACCCCCAAAAAACCCCAAAAGAGGAGATTGCAACTCATTCCTACTCACCATGGAACATTCATACAGGGTCTATAGTCCAAAAGTGAAGCAAATTGATTTCTGTCATTACTTTTATTCAAGGTTTTACTGTATGACATATTAGCAATTTAGAAGAGATCATAAAGGCAACTGAAAAAATTAAAGCATTTTTTAATTGCACATCAATCTATCTAATTTGGTAAGGAAAACAACCACTGAAATCTGAGCTTTCAGTTGACAGCTTTTAAAAGCACAAATTACTAATAGGTAAAATAAGAAATCTATTTTTCATGTGTATTAAAAAAATAAAAACTTTATGAATATTTCTTGAAAAGAAACTGCTGAAACCACTTTCTTTTGAACTCTGAAGTTTCTCTGACAAGAATAACTATTTCCCCTCACTAACTTAACTGTCCCCATTATTATGTACAGTGCAACAAAGCAATTCAGCCTTTTTATAATATGCATTTAACATCATTAGAAACTATACAAAGTCTCCACAATGCACTTAGGGATACCTGGGATGCTGTATTATTCCGAAACTAATAAAAGTACTAGTGGATCTATCCATTCTAAAAGCTAAGTTATTGCTAGAGGCATAGTGCAGAACACCCTGCCAGGTATCTGGATAAGTTAAAATGGACCTATTTTATTTTTCCCCAGGAAGAATTAAGTACAGGTCAGAAATGTAAGCGTCATTAGACTCTCTGCTTAACTGCAGCATTCCTCTAGCACTCCAGTGAGTCAGGGGGGGAAAGAAAAAACCCAACCAACAAAAAACAGACACACAGCCTGGCATCCAGCCCCAAAATGACATCTGGGAGCAGTTAGTCACCAGATACATAATGCATGAAACACGGATCGGCGCTCTACGGGCAGCATAGCACAGCAGTTAGCTGCAATCAGGTCCCACATTTCCAAACCATACCAGTACGAGAACAGAACAGCATGCATCCATGCATGCAAGTGCACAAACATGAATGCAAGAAAATAGACACAATGACAGCAAAGGAACATACATAGACTCGACTGTTGAGGAGTTTCCATAAGCCCACATAGAGAAAAGACACAGTTACCAAAATAAAAGCACTTCAATGGGACAAGATTTCTTTGTTGTGCTAGGAAGCGCATACAATGATGATGGGAAACAGTGAAAACTGAGAACAGATGACAAAACCTCAAGGTTTACTGAACAGACTACACTAAGTCTGTGGCAAGTCACCTCACTTAGTTTCCCCAGTGCTACAATCTGTGTTCATGCATCTCTTACTTCCCGAGTTGCATAATTCAGTCATTCAATGTTGCCCATTGAATGTCTAAATTCTAATGGATCAATGTCTGCACTTGGCAATGCTTCTCCTTAGGCCTCAGTTTAGTAACAGATTATTCCATAGCTAGTTTGAAGCAAGATAAAAAAAGCCACTTTTTCCCTTGCAAGATTTGGATTTAAGTCCTTGTAATCAATAGCCTGAATAATGCCCTTTATATAATGCAGCTCATTCATTACATCTCACCCACACTTCTTAAATGCTGTTTAATATTTCTGATTGTGAATACTCCATTATTTCAGCCAAAAATAGTTTTTATTTTCAATCATGTTATGCCTTTTAGTGCTGCACACTGCAGGGTGCTTAAATCCTTCACAAATTGAGTAAAATAATGCAGTAAAACTATGAAAGCAAGTGATTTATACAAAACCGCATGTTCTCTCTGTAAACAATGTGAAACTGTTACAGAAATGGATGGAAAATAACAAATTCCGATAGATTCCAACTGGCACGAAAACAGATGAATTCTACATGAAATACGTTGAAGTGGTATAATAAATATAGAACTAATTTCAGGCTCCAAACTTTGAAAAAGTGCATGCCACATATAGAATAGGATCAAACATCAACAAACTGCTACATAAGAAATTAAACTTCCATTAATACCTGGATGCAACATGAATTTTCAGTGTGGCAGGAACTTTGCTTTAAAGCTGTCATGATTAATTTGCAAATACGTCATTCATAAATTCAGTGCAGAACGTTAAAATGGGGCTAAACTGTATCTTAGGCAAATAGCCAGCAGAGGGAGAGAATGTGAAGAGGTCACACAACACTGCAGCTAGAGTCTTTCCATAGAAAGTTTCTTTGGAAATTTAGTTTCTTTGCTAGTCTGGGTAAAAACATCTCTCCAAATTGGAGGGCAATGCTACAACTAATGTCTACAGTTTCAGTGCAGCAAGAGTTCTCCTATGACACAGGCTGTCTGTGCTTGATGGGCAGAAAACAAGCTAAACAACCTCAACCTGTCAAATTCTGTACTGAAGAAAGGAACACGAGTCTGTAGTTTCATATCTGCTTCACACAGGCATGAACCAGCTTAAAAACTGCTTAAAAACATTTCTGGTACCTGCCCCATGCCCCAGCTGCTTATTCCTGCCCAGGACCAGGCCCCTGTTTTTGCTGGCACTCCTCACTCAATGGGCTCAAGGGCACTTTTTCAAGGATTCCCTTCTTGGCACATGACTGGTGCTTATGTGCTGATGCAGCAAAACCCCCAAGTTACTGCACATAAGGACTGGGGTGCAGACAACCAGTCAGGCAACCGCAGGGACCACAGCTCCAGGGCAGGACCAGACTACTTCCAACTTGGAGCAGTTTATCTGGGTTGTGGAACAGCACCAGTCTTCACCAAGAAAGGCTCAGCATCTTCACGACAGAGATCAGCCAGGAAAATTCCTCTTTCAGGTTTTGTCCCATTTCCCCAGCCATCTGCTACTCCTTTATTTCAACATTATATCTAAACAACAATCTAAAGCCCAAGATTGTGCTTTGAAATATTGATTGTTAAATTCTAGGAAAAAAAATACAGAGGCTGCCTGAGTTACATTAGATGTGATTGGTGAGAATTTCTACAACAGAAAAACCAGTGGATGCATTTGTTCTGAAACTCACTGACTGGATAAAACTCATTATAAACAGATTTATGAAAGTGACTCAGAATTTGGAACAAATTGAAGATGAGTAACAAAAAAAAGGAACAGAAAAAATGTGTTCTATTAGTTTTTAAAATGTGCAGCGCTGACAAAGTGCATTGAAGCTGCTGAGGACAGAGTCACAGTTTCTTTATTTCAATGCCGGTATATTTGTTTCCTTCTCTGTACTGCCTCACAGCACAACTGCAGAATTAAGAAGAGGGTTTTTTACGTTTTCTTCTCAGACATACTTCTGCTAATCAACAGCTAGCACTACTACTAGTAGTAATACCAGGTATTACTGCAATCTGGAATTCATAGTTAATTTCCCTGCTGCATAATGGAATCTCATTCCTATCACAGAACTTTCATATTTCTGTAAAACAGATTTTTTTAAAAGATACTATTTCAATTGCTTTAAACTTTCATAGGAAAGCCACAAAAAATGGTATACTTCTTTTAAACTACTGCTACATAGTGTAAACTGGTATTTCATACATTTTTATTTGTTTGTGAGGGAAAACAAAAGATAATATTTATGTCTTAAAAATACACAATTTGGTTTTTTTAGTTTGGATTTTACATCCATTCACAGAGACACTATCACAGTAAGTCTATTAACAAATGCAAGGGGTTTCACAAGTTCAATTGTGGTAATTAGTCACATTTCAGCTTTAAATGACTCTTTGCTCTAAAGAAAAAGATTATGGCTTTTCTTCTTGCTCTGTTACCCAATTGGCATTTAAGTCAATCTGCTAAAAGCGCATCTGCTTCAATGGAAGCTCAAAATAACGCATTAAAGGAATATGCAAATCTCTAAGCTTTTTTTTTTTTTAATACTTTAATCTAATAAGAACATATTGAATTACTAAGAACTTCTGGCTGAATCTGTTATTCAGCTCTCCTTTAGCTATTCCATACTTCCACTTTTGCTGTCATGAATAAGACAAAAAAAATAAGCTATTTTACTGGCAAGATATTTATAACAACTTCATGTTCTTATAGGGGTTGCAGAAAACAAAATTTCATCCCAATGCACATTCATAATGTTTAATATAGTAAGGAAAGCCTTTCCACAGAACATGGCACGTACTCAACTGCTTATTTCGATGCAGATGAGAACGTGGCTGCTAACTGAAACAGCATCACTGCATGGACTTAAGAGTTGCCCTCTAAACTAAAACGCTGCATCAAAAAGTTACTATTCCCCAAATCCTACCAGGATTACCTTTCAGCTATACTGTTAAACACAGCTGCAACACGAAATTCATTTAGTGATGGCTATTAGCAGATCTGATAAATACAAACCATGTTGAACATAAGGAATATGGAAGAATATTGATTACAGTAAAGATCTTCTGAAATAAGATGTTGCCTGCTGTGGTTTTGCTCCCTTCAAAAGAGACAGTGAATCACCAAACGTTATAGAGAGGCAAAAAAGGAGGCTGAGATCTACTGATTAGTGACAAATAAGGTGCTGTGAATTCACTAGAATAGTTACTAAAAGAAACCAATGCTTTTCATGAAAAGGGCCAGGCCTACACCTTCAAAAAACCCTGCGTGGATCAAAATACCGGCTCTTTGCCATTAACAGCATTTGTAAATTGGTCATTCAATGTAAACCAAATAGAAATTTAAAAAAAATAACGTAAGTAAGAGTTTAACTTTGTAACAGCCCCTCTTTTGCATTAGCTAGCTCAATTTTTTGGAGTAAGATGCAACCAAAACCTGAAGAACTTCCATTATACTTGTGGTGTTTCGAGAGTAGCTGGCACATGCTGTTCTGATTTAGTGACGCATATTTTAGCTTGTTTTCAGGAGCTTTTGTACAATACAAATTGGCCTGCCATGGTTCATGTTGGTCTCTTCATTTCAGGATCTTACATGTAAGGCTTTGTTAAATGGTTTTAAAAATGGCCTATGGTAAAAGAAGAGAAAAATGAAACCCCGTGCCACCTTTCTAATGTGGAAAATTATTCCTACTTCAGGGTAGTTATTTGATTTGATACAAGAATTAGTAAAACCTCAGCATACTCAAAAGGCTTTCAGCCTTTTCAGAGAATGACTCCCCTCTCAGGCATACTTTGTCCACTTGAATTCTACTTCCAGTAATGCTGTACACATTTATCATTCTGGTAGTGAGGAATTTACAATAAAGTCTGTTTTGCTTTAAGAGGAAAATGCATTTTTGTTCATGTGACAGCTTCCTTTGCATAGTGCTTACATTTGTGTTAATACATTTGTGTTAATGCCCTCCTGGCTTTCTCCAAACACAAAGTCAGCAGAGCTCTCCTACCTGTTAAGTAAATGGACACTATTGTTAAAACATAAATCCAGGTCTTCACTTCTGCTGAGTGACACCTGACTTGGTTTCTCTCCTAGTTTACAGTTTACTTTTCTTTGTAAATAAAAATTATATCCTTCTTCCTGCAGCATTATGATTCATCAAGTTACAGTAGGAGAGGGGGGACTGTCTTGGGTTTCCTGATTGTTACAGATTTAAAAATGAACATCCATCAGTGGGATTTATATCATCTACATGTTTAGACATTTACAGAGATCCTATCTGTTTGAGCTCATTGCTTTATAATCGATGGAGGGAAGTAGGTACTTCTTTTAAAAGTAGTAGTGCTTTATCACATCCTGATGTAAATTGCCTGCATCATGCGGAAAGGTTCCCCATTAGAAAAGATGGATACTACTCTTAAAAAAATGCTTTAGGATGAGATTAATCACACCTGAGGAGAGTCCATTTCTCTCCATAGGCTGTAAAGGGATTCAAGACATCTCTCAGAGTTTAAAATTTACAATGCTGGCATTTAAATGTGAATGGAGTAATCTCATCCTATACGTTGGCTAAAGTAAAATAAGGTTGAAATTAATAGGATAATCTGTGTATGCATTGTGCTTAGAGCCAGCTACTGCTGCTTGGCTGAAGCTGATGCATCTGGCTCGTTTGTCTGGGCACACTGCAGCAAATAATGAGAATTCCCTGTGCTAGTGTGACCAAACGAGAACTAATGCATCGCCTCGTGCCTTCTGGTTTCCATTAGTAGGACACTTACTGAAGATTTCTTTCCTAGGGATTTCAGGTTAAAAACTGTTTTATCTTTATTCTAGTGTCTAAGTGCTGCCCTCCTTCTACATAGTGAGTGCTCAGGCATTTGATCATGTAAACTTTTATGTTTCACTCCATATACAGAAAATGCAGCAGAAAGCTCGTTTCGGACCAGCAGCGTGTGCGTAAGGACAGTCAAACCAAAGTCCCCTATAAATAGAGCACACTGACTTTCATGATTTTCAGTTCATTCCTTCCCTTTTTGGACCAATTTCTGAACATATTATGCAAGCTGGAAGAATAGATGCAAATTCCCTAGTGGCTATTAGTGTGTCTAGACTCATTCATTGACCTAGATGATGTCTTAATTGCCTCTTTTCTATCTGATGGGGAAAATATACTCTAACTTTTCCTGGCTGCAACCTCTGTCATTAAGTTTTCTAACTAAAATAACTGAATTTAATGAAAAGCAGTTATACTCCATGTTCTCTAAGATTGAGTTATGTGGAGCACTTATCACAAGCTTAATATGAATAGCAAACCTCTGTCCATTTAAATGTTTGTTTTCAGGACTTCAAATTTTTTGGCTCTTGGCTACTAGGCAAGGTAGCGGCTGCTACCTGTGAGTCTTACCACCTTTTACAATATACTAGGTCAGAATGAGTAAGATAAGAAGTTCAATTTACATGTATGTCTTTATCAGCATTTAACATCTTCATGTTATGGAAAAGTTTAATAATTTTCAGATGTGTCCAACTTTACAAGTTTACAAACCAGTCTGTACTCTCACAACATGCCTTGCATAGAAATGACAACATGAAAATAAAATTCAGTCAGAGGTTGTGGTATAACTTCTGCTATTATCATTTTTCAAGTGGAGAATTAATGTGCTCTCTCTTTGTATGGCTCACGAAATGCCTAGATGTAGCCAGCCCCACACAGATTAGCAATGCTATTTTTAGATTGACTGGTAAAGAATTTGAATCTCAAGGTGAAAATCTGTATTCACGTGATAGGTCTTCATTTGTAGCAAGGAAACTGTCCCTCAAATGAAGCAACACATTGGATAGATGCATCATTTAATGATTTTAAGATTAAAAGAGCCTAAGAAGCTTTTGGACTGCATGCTGCATCAAATTTACACTGCTGCGTCAGTGAGCACTAAAAGCCAAGAAGTATTAGTAGATTTAGCAGATTTAAGCGAGGATGCATTTCACTGATTACTTCCTGCTAATGAAATTTTGTTTTAATCATTTAAACTATTAATACATCATTTACATCAAGAATGTAATAAAGAGGTAAAATGTTCACTGTATATCATGGGTCACTTGCAGGATACTTTTATCTCTGGAATTTCCAGTTTGAATCATAGGGGTTTGTACAATCATTAGTTTGTAATGTTAACCTCTTTTATTCCAATCCTTTCTCTGTGTAATGCCCAAGAGAAACAGTAAATGAAAACTGCTTTTAAAAAGTCTCCCAGGTTTCCAAACTAAAATGAAGCATGAGGACTTTGACACTGCAATGTCTGGACAACACAGGGAAGAAGTACCCCGTGTCATCCAGGATAGACAGCTAGCTCACGTCAATTTAGGGTGCAGAAATTCACAGCAGTCATTATTCTCCCTCTGTGCTTTCTTTGTAGGAGCAGAGTGACTTTACTGCCAAAATAGTCTTCAGACCTTTGATCCAGTGATGGCATTTTAGGACTTTATGGGCCCATTCGAGCACATACATGCACGCAGAAAATGCAACAAAACAACACCCCAAAGCTGTGTTATAATGAAAACTTGAAATAAACCATGCTTTGTAAAATGAAGTTTTCATTCCTTTACGTAATACACTTAATACTCTTTTCCATTCTTTCAACTACTATTTTTATTCTGCTCAAAATATGAGTGTCTTCAGGGACAATATGTTCATTGAAAGTATGAATGTTTCATTCATGGCCTTTGACAGCCTGAAAAAAAATTTTACTGCAGAATATGTAGTTGTGTATTTTCCTTCACCCGAGTCCCATACTGAATAATACTCTTTCACACGAGTTTAAGTAATTTCCTGGAAAAACATGACAACTACAATCCTTTGGCTCTTCGTGCTTGTATTTTTTCCCTTACCATGTTTTAAAAAAATGTATCCAATACTAAGGCAGCAAATCCTTTCTTGGTGTGTCTGATCACAGTTCCTTCCGTATCAGTGCATCTACAAAAGAATTATACTAAAGGAGGTTCTATATCTAAGATTATATTTATACTGTTTGGGTAATTTGCTTATCTGCTGAACAGCATCTGGCTTCCTAAACTGAATCCTGAAACTGTTAGGATAAACTCTGAACTTATTACTGCTGTAATAATTCAGTCTTAAGAATGATCCAGGGAAAATATAAACAACTGAAAGTCTGTAACTGAAACACAAGACTTCCTTGGGGTTTCTGAAGGAGTTGATACGTATCGTTTTAATGTGCCAGTCTAAATCTTGTCACGCAATACAATTCAATAAAGACTTCTGCTGACAGCTGTATCCTGCTACGGATCTATCTGGATGCAGAATTTTCATCCACTTCAGTTAAATGTCAGGTGGCAGGAAGTTTGTAAGCAGCAAATGTTACAGCCAGATTCTAGGTGCCACATAGTAAAGACATTCGCAAGGCATTCTTGGTTTAGGTCTAATAAAACTATATCCTAAAATACTTACTTTAAAGCATTTGAACCGAACAATTATAATGGTAAACAATGTGAAGAAATGCATGCAAAACAAAAGAATTTTTTTTGTCAAATACAGTTATCTGAACGACAATTTTGTCCCCCTTTTAACTCGTCTCCAATTTCCATTATAGCTTGCTAAATGAACATTTCATATTATCATAAGCACGGTACCAAATTTTCTCCAGTAATAAACCTGTTCTAAACATCATTCTAAAGAAGTCGCATCACAAAGATGAAATGTTTGAATGTTTCAAAACCTCAATAAGAAGAGAAGGACCTACAAAAAGATCAAAATAACTGAAGGATTTTTATGGCATGATAATGTTCAGTATTGGGGAGAACAGGCTGAAATGACTCAACACTTCTCCTCATTCACTAATACATAAAACACTTCAGTGATTCGTAGGGAACATCAACAATCATTACAAGTTTTACTGAGAAACATTTTTAAGCATTTTCTTACTTCTGGCCACAAAGTCATCACTCTACAGATGTTAATAAGGTATTTCTAAAACATAAGTGAATTTTGTTACGTAAGGGGATGAAACTACTGTCATCTTTCCAAATTGTGATGTTTTGTAGCGTTGGCAGTAGGAGAAAAAAACCATATAGTTTAACATTTATTCCAGTGCAGAAGACTGTGCATGTGTGTTTAATTCTAAAACAACAAAGAAGCATTTGAAGAGATGGACTTGAAGCAATGGATGTTTCTGCCAACTTGAGCAGACAGATTCCAGCAGTATGCCATCCTCACTGTTAGTTCAGTGCAATATGCCACGGTGCTGTGACAGGTACAGCCACGAAAGACAAATAAAAGCTTCTTGCACTGGAAGCCCTTTATATGGGAAAGGCCTTTGATGCAAACTGGAGAGTTAAATAAAATTGTCTCATTGTCTTTAGCAATTCAAAGTTTCAAATTTATACTAAGAAGATATAAATGCCCTTTTCTATTACGCATATTATAATACTTTAGAGAAGTAACGTTCAAGTGTTCTGAAATATGGACAAATGGACAGGATAGACATTTACTGTGTTTTTTAAAATAATTATTGGCAATACTATCCAAGTGATGCTCATGTCTAATTTTTAAAATGAACTAATACTGGTGGAATGCAGCATGTGACAGTTCCAAGATAGATCCTATGTACCATAATAAGTCTTACACTTTTTTTCTTTAACTTTTGACAGTCTGTGTCTTATCTTTCCTCTTGATATATTTTTCTAAATACAGGTTGAGGTCTGCTAAAACTAACTTGTAATACATTTTGTTATCTGCTGAATTACAGTACTTCACTGTTGCGTGGCAAGAAAAAGGCAAATTTCTGACAGTTACAGAAAAGCTCGTTGAGAATGAAGATGTAGTTGTTAAAATTGGAATCAAACTAGTGCAAGTGTTTCTGAAAATGTAGGAGACAGTACAAATATTTAAATTCTTGCTGGAAACTTTTTCTAGCTGGGAGTTAAGCAAGTTTAAACACGTATTTTGGTATCAGATTATCTTAATTCAGGAAAACTGTGGTCATATGGAGACGCATAATATTATAACATCTGCATGTTTCCCAAACTATGTTTAATAGCATGGTAACTTGCAAATGGCTTTAAGATCTTAAAATCTGTTGTCCTTATTGGAAATGTGTATTTAAGAATTAAAGTATAATTCTGATGGCTTGTTAGTGAGTTGTAGCAGCTAACTTCAAGACTCATAGTTTTTCAGTTTAGCTTTTCTGAGGACCCTTGTTTTCTTACTGGTTTTGCATTTAGAGATTAATGTTTGAATCAAAGGCCCTTAGAAGTTGCTAGGTGACTGAACTGAAAGAGTCTAACCAAATAAGAAAAGCCCTTCTTGGAAGATGAACTGAATCGGGAAGCAAACACTATTTGTTCACCTCACTGCTGCCTCAGCATGAATAGAGAGACCTTCAAACTACACCACAAGTGTTTATTCAAAAAAATAAATACCTTCTTTCTTTTTTGGCATAGCCTTTGAACGACCTAACTGAACAGCAAAACATAGTATTAATGAATTTGAGAACTTAGACCTATGTAAGTTAGCTTCTTATGAAAAGAAATGTTTAAAATTACTTTGTTCTGAAAAACTATTATGTGGTTACCCTTCTACAGGTAACTCATTTTGAATGTGAGCTCAAGCATACTATTGTTGACATGTTTTGACATTTGCCTTTAATACCCTCATCCTAGCTAAACTGGGTTATTAGGGAAATCAAGACACAGAGATAATTGCAGAATAGGTATCTGAAAAACAAAATAGGGAGCAGTATAAGTAAAAAAAAAAAATAGAAAAAAAAACCACTCAACACACTTAGAAGAACATTAATGGCGTTGTCCATGGGCAGGGCTGCTGTCCCCAACTTCAGTTAGAAGACACATCAGGACATAGAAGAAGGACCAGAAGGATCAAGACAATTTCCAGAACCTTTCATGAGATGATGCATGAGCCATGTGATACACTCACTGCTCTACCATGCCGAGCTACGGAGCGCTGCTCGGGGTAAAAAAGATTGTGGTAACTTAGCTAAGAGTGTTGCTGTACACACAAACCCAAGTTTTTATGGTCCCTACCTTTAATTCCATCCATACAAGAAATACTCTTGGCATGTTCCTAGGAAACTTTTGACAAAAAATTTCTCCAAAAAGCTTGAATGGCTCAGACTACAAATTATTTTTAGCAGCAGATAGACCTCAGACATTTTTTCTATTGTTCTTAAAAATTTAACATTTATAAATTGTTACATTAAAATGACATTTTTATATCTTTCAGTTATCAGTCTTGATGTCAACCAAACATGAGGTTCAAACAAACAGACAATTCTTACTTATGTATGTTAAAACTTGAAACTCCATTCTAAAATAATAAGAGTTTCCCCACAAGAATACACTTTGAATGTTTGTGAGGTTTAACCTTTCTTCCTGAATTGCTTTTGTTGTCATGCCATCCTTTGTTTCCAAGGTAGCAGGAGCAAACAGGAATGAGTACTGAGCCAATCTTGCGTGTTTGGTATGGACTCACATTATTCCTCTAACTCCAATCTGTTCTTTTGTGCAAAAATACTAGTGCCAAGTTCATATAAAATTAGGATACAAGAGTCTCTTTAAATGGTAAGGGAATTTATTTCAGTCATTCCTAAATGATAGCTAAAATCAAAGTCAATGAATTAGAGAACTAAAACTGAAGTAGAAAGAGCTGCAGAACTACTGGCTCAAAATTTACAAAGAATAATACTGTGAAAAGTTCCATATGGGAAAACACGTTCTTCAGTGTTCAGGTGCTTTGGTGGTGACAGCCCTATAAATGCAACTCACTGCACGAATCCCACTGCTTCCCCCAATATTCTAAGACATCTATCACATCCGAATTCTCCTTACTGGCAGAATATCTGCTGATTCCTGCCAGCTTTGAACAACCAACCCACTATCTCTACATATGACAAAGAAAACTGGGGCAAACATTCAAATTTGACAGCTTGTTGGAGAAGGATAGAGGAAACCAATTAAAAGAGATAGGCAAATATCTTTTCCTCCTCCTCTTCTATCATTCAAAAGAGCCATGCCACACTGTACATTATGGCAACAGCCATGTTTAATCATCTGGCACCAAAAAGCAAGGCTGAAAGGTTACTGCAAATAACACTCCTGACCCTGCCTAGATAGATTACTTCAAATAAAAACAAAATGTTAATAAAGCACTAATTTGTCTGCCAACAGTGTTCAGCTCTTTTGAGACTGGAACTTAGAAAAAGAAAATCTTCTGTAGCAAAGCAGACAATTAAGTGGATTGCAAGTACACGGTAACTTGGTTTTGCTCTGAGGTCATTTTAGAAGTTTAAATTTTAATTCGTCTTGTAAAAAGCCTTTAAAAACTCTGCAGCAAGCTAAAGACAGCACCAAGTATTTTATATTTTTGCCTTTGCACCGACTGGAAACAATGCAAATCAACACTTTCATTTAGTTTATCAAGTCTGAGACTAAAAAGAAAAGGCACAATCAGGAAAAAAAGAGATGGGAAAGGGAAGAAAAAAATTGGCTGATTTCTGCACACTACACAGATGAGAAAACCATATCCAAATTCTGGCCTCCATAAAGAACTACATATGCGGTACATGATACTGTGTGGGAAGTGTTCTCAGCTTCACTTGTTTAACAAATACAATTGTATTTAATCCAAACAGTCATATATGGTACAATACGATCGGTTTCTAGAAACAAAACTTTTCACAAGAGCAAGCTTATGAGCAGTTGAATGTCTTCTTCATTCCCAGATCCAATTACAAAGCTGTCCTTCGTTACTTTTAAATCTCCTTTTCCCTGTTTATCTAAGTGGATTTTCTCTCTTCCCTTTTACGCACATCTCTTATGACTATCTTCATCTTTCCCACAACACTCTCACTGTTGGGAAATAACTGTCTCTCCTAAATTTCCACAGCGAACAGTCTCATATTCATTGTACTTTCAAAAAAGTGTTTCAAACACTTCTGTAACCTCCTTTTTTCCGCTCCCTAATTAATTTTGTAACTATTTTTATTCATAGCTTTCTTGTAGTATTTTCTTTTCCTGTATTTAACTGAGAAAACAACTTAACATACAGCTACAAAGACACTGCACGAAAGTCATTCTAATGACGCAATGCCTTAGAATTTCATCAGATCGAAATGATATTAAAAATAACTAAGTTTTCCCTGTATGTTTAATATTTACCTAATTTCATTTTGGATGTGGTTTTGAAAAATTGTACAGAGTGAAAAGATAGCCACAATACCCCATTTAGTTTGTGTCGTCTCAAGAAACAGAATCACAGTCAATGCCAGATAAAGCCGATTCAATAGGAAGCAGAATACTATTTTTGTCTTTTCACATTAATATGGACAATCCCAACAGTACTCGCTTTACTTAATACTAACTAGAAAACATTATGTAAGTCTGTTTAAAATATTCAAATGAAGTTTTGTTACATTTTTATTTAGAGCTAGAACATATGATCAGCTTAGCATCACCAAACTACCTAATTAGCCATCTGCTTCTTGAAATTTTGTTAAATATGTATTATATACTTCTAACAAAAGAGTATTTTATCAACCCGTGTAGTCTTCTCTAATCACATTAAAGCGCATGACCAATGAAGTCTTCTCTGTACACAGAGCTAATGGGAAGCCAGACATCTCAAATAATTTGCAACAACTTCTTGAAAGCCAGGAAGAAATATTAAACAGAACAACCACCCACACAAACTCAACCCATAGTCTTTTGCTCAGTAAAAAAATGTCCATATGCCATGGCCTACTGCTTTCATTTAATCCTTCGCTCCACTATGACACTTAGCTATTGCTTTATTTCTTTCAATTCTTCTCTCAAGACATGAGGACTTAGAGCACCTGGAACACCAAATTATGCAAAATTTGTATTCCCAGAAATTACTTGTTAGAAGCGTCAAAGAGCAACAAGAAGTTAATTTGCTCGCTTCCCAGGGGTTTGTAGCTGTCTGAGAGATCCCTTTTCAGAGCTGTAGGACCAAGACTGCAAACAGAACCAAAAAAATCTTTTCCATGCTGGCATGACTCTCTATGCCAAGCCACAGGGCTCACCAGAAATGGAAACACGTACAGTTGTTAAACAAGTTAGAAAGAAATAATAAAGCATTCTGACTAAATTTAGTCAAACAATATAGGTAATATATTAAGCGTTTTCTTCAACGGCCCCCCTCCTTTTCTTTTAAGGGTAGCAGTATTTTGAGGAGCAAAGACTCTTCTCTAAAATCTGAAGTTTCTCTTTCCATTTTGCTGCTTTACGGATCTCCTAACCAGCAAAGGACCATTAGAGCTCAGCTAAACCAGCACAACAATCCTAATGCTATTAAGCAGACAATCCAATTAAGCCATTTCCAAGTAGTGTTTGTCATTAAAGAGAGCTGTAAGTGAACAGCAAGCATGTCCATATCTGAAAGTCAGTAATGTGAATTTTCTAGAAATAGTTCTGCCAAGGCTTTTAGCTCAACACAATAAGAACCAAGAGGATATACTTTCAATATATTCGTATTTTTAACATTAAGATGTATTTGTACTCCATGATAAATTACCTTTTTGTGATTTATACAATGCAGTTTGGTCACAATCAATACACAGTAAAAATGTGCTGACAAACATGCAGACGACTTTGCCAAAATTCTGCTGACATGTTTGATGCCACAGAATATTATCCTCTAATCTGCCTAATTCCAGTACTAACTTCAACTACATTTGCAGAAGTCATACTTCCAGCAGTCATTACTTCTGTAATGTAGATCATTACAGTATCTACTCTGCATCTTAAGAATATTGTTTTTCTCTGCTTTGTATTTTCAAAAATGAAACTAAAAGAAGTAGGCTGAGCTACTAATCTGATAGTGGACTGAAAGTTTATCATTGCAGAAAACTGCAGGAGCCACAGCACCATGTAGTCTTAAAAAAGAAAAAACAAAAAAAACAACAAAAAACCCCCAGAACTTTATATCTAGAGTTGCCTATATGTAATAACATGGAAAGGGTGGAACCAGAGACAGACACATGCATACATGTACAAAGTCATCTGCTATGCAATGGGACAACCATTTCTTCAACACCAATTAATGCTACAAAGGTTCATCTGAATGTACTAAAAGAGAGATCAAGCAGCAGCAAGTTTAAGCGTTGGCAGATCAGATTGATCACAGGAGAGCTAATACATTATTGCTAGTTTAATTATTATGAAATTCAATTAAATATTAATATTAATCAATTAATAAAGATTGATAATTACATCCTGATGAATATTTAATATGTAAGTGGATTAATAAGCCAACTGTAATACAAACTCCTACTGGACACAAAATGAAATTATTCCTGCCCAATGCAGGGAGGTACATAATTGGTGATCACCTACAATAAATTAAAAAAAAAAAGATAAAAAGCTATGAATGAGAAAGACCATGTCTCTCCACTAAAAATAACACTAGTACTTTAGCTGCAGATACTGACATATAAGCATTGCAAACCATGAAAGACAATAAGGATGGCCATTTCATGCTGGTTTGATTTCAAGTCAGCTCAATACTTAAGGGTAATTTGGGCAATATGCATTCATTCCTTGCCAAGTAAACTTTAAAGAGCTGGGGAAGACAGGGGAGAATAATTTCTTTCTCTTAAGGGAAGATTCTGTAGTATTTTTAGTTTAAAAAAACCAAAAAATCAACTTTTAGATAGATTTTTAACCATTAAGACAAAAGAAAACATGAATTGTCTTAAGTACCTCCTACCTGGAAAACGTGAACAACACTTTCATTACTTATAATTTTTACTAATTTCAGCTTCGATGTATTGTTTCAAGTTTGTGTTCGCAAGATGGAAGAAGCGTGCATCTAATTTCATTCAAGAAAAAAATTTTGCAAATGCAGTCTGCATTGATTATTTAGGACATCAAAAATCCCAACTGACTTTGTGCAATATGGAAGTCAGGGATGAGTGGTAGCAATGAAGCTATTTAGAGAAAGACAGGAGAGGGGGGAGAACAAGTGAATTTATTGAAATCTTGATACATTTCCAAGAAACAAACACAAACAAAAAATCTGATCTTGTGCTCAAATCGCAGCTGCAAATTCTGCCATTTCTTGAAGCAAAAAACATGACTGAATTAAGTTTTAGTCATGAACCTATATTTTTAATGGATCCAAAGACTGTCTTTACTATTTTGAACTCGAATACTGAGCCATGAGTCATCTAACTTACAAGTAGATAGCTCCTTTGTCTTCTACAACTCATGCATTGTAAGAGAGAAATTATGAATGCAAGGACTTTTGCACTCTGAAATTTAGCGTACGAGTAAACAGCTAAGAGGGAGTGTTTTCATAACACACTAAAAGAAATGCTGCATATAAAAGCAGTTTTGAGAAATCTGGGTGCAGCTGCAAAAGCAGCTTACAGACCTTAGACAGTATTTTTAATGAAACAGCAACCTAAATCTCCAGCTTAGCTCAATATAACTTATAATATTCTTTGTCCAACTTCATAGAAAACGATAGCTAATGTAAAAAGAAACACTACCAGATATAATACCAAAAGACCACAGATTTATGAAATCTTTTGCCTAAAGTTTTCAGATAATGAAATTATCAAGATAAACCAGGAGTTTGACAGCTTTATAAAAGTTCTGACAATTTTTAACAGTTTGCTTACACCATCTCCTAGAAAGTTATTTCTTTCATATGAAAGATACATTTCTAGTTAAACCACACTGCTTCATTTCTATTAGAAACAAGTGACTGAAAGATGTCAGTCATGTTCTTCTCAACAACCCAGTAAAATTCGATCACAAAGCCAACATCAAGAAGTCCCCACCAACTCCAAATTTTCCTTGAGACTAATAATGCAACACAAGCCATGGTGGTGGTGGGGGGCAACACATGGGACATGAAGCCCAGAATATCATGTCATATCCCCATTTAAGCTATGACGGAATCACAGCTCATAGGAGATAAAAGACATGGCTAGAAGTCAGAAGAGTTTACAGGCAAACTACAACTCTGTTTAATCAACAAGACCATTCCTGATTTCTACAACTAGAAAGTCAGAGAGCTACAGAAAAAAAAAAAAATAAAATCACCACTTAGCACAACAAAGAGTAACAAAATAAAAATACTGCTTTTATACATGAAAAAAACAGATAAAGAAGACAGAAAAGACATGAAGAACTCAAATTAACTTTTAAATTTTCTTCTGTAGACAAAAAGACATCATTAGGACTAACACACATTTCTCAACTGTTTTTTTTCCAGGCACATCATCCAGGAAATAATACTAGTTATTTGCCTGACTATATATCCAGGTCTGTAGAGGCAATAAAGATCCCAATCATACACCCCACACACCTCATGCAAATGATTTCCTCAAGACTAGGCCCTGTATTTTTGCATACCACCCGAGGACACGGGCAACGCATGGCACTGAAATATGTGAACTTTTTCCATGTAACAAAACAGAAGCACTGCATCATTTCCAGAACTAACCCTACAGCTCAGCCCGTGGTACCACCAGTAACCCACACCATCAGCCTAGTTTTACTGAATGGGAAGTAGGAGGATTAGATTGGGCAGTGTCTGGCAGCTAAGCAAGACAGCCTAAAGCATGCACATGTTGCAACAACAGAAATTACAACTAACTAGGTATCAGGAAAAATATTTTCATGATGAATATTTTCAGGTGGTCAGCCACTGGAACAGAGATGCTCTGTCACCCAGAGAGGCTGAAGAAAAATCTCTGTCCTTGGGGATATTCCAACTCCAACTAGACATGACCTTGAGCAAACTGACAAAACTTTGAAGCTGGATCTAAGTTGGAGGTTGGCCCTGCTTTGAGCATGGGGCCAGACCAAATGACTTCCAGAGGTCCCTTCCACCTCCATTTATTTTGCGTTTTGGTTCCATCACAGTTTCATGGAAAAGTGAAAGAAAGGTGGGGGTGGGGGGAAACAGTTTACTCTCAAAATACTCTGCAGCTTTAAAGCAGAGTGATTCAAAAGGTCATATTATTAGTTGGGGAAAGGAAAGAAATGTCATGTTCTACTTTCATTACCGCCCACTGTAACTTTACAGTTGACTGATATTCACAAAGAATATGAAGAGTTAGATAAAAGCTTAATCTTGAGCTTCTGCTGATGGTGCTGCCTGTACTACTTGCTTATCTATTAGAGAAGATGATAATACCCCTGTAATACAGTTCAGTTGTAATCTTAGATCATTCACCATCTCCCTTTTTTTTTAATGTACTTAATATTAAACATATCACCAGTGTGCATTAGCATTGCCAATGTTAGTGTCATAAAATGTCAGAAAACATTAGTGATTTGATACAGTGAAGAGTTCATGCTGCTGCAGCTGATTTTAATACAGTATCACAGAAATGCTGTGGTGTATTATCTTCATGAGTATCTGGACTAAGCAAGTTGTTGATAGACCTTTGAGCCGCAAGGTCTGAGACCACTAGCAGGGAGCCTGCCTGGCTTTTGGGCAGCAGTACTCAGCAACTAACATGAGAATGCTGTATTTTGTCCTCATTATCGGCCTCAGTATTAACTTTTTAATTTCTGCCATTAGTGAAAAGTAGGGTAGCATGTCACCCATAAGCTGCTGTAAACCCTTAAGCAGCTATAAAGTCACACACTCAGCGCTTACAAGAACTGCCAAAATATAAAGATAAAAATATCCTCATAGCACGGTCACTCTGTTTCGATCAACTCAAAAAGGCGATTTCTTTTGTGAACACCAAGACAAACTTAACTATAGAAGAACAAGGCAACAACACTGCAACATCAGCTGTATGGCAACAGTCAACTGAAGGATTTATTCTTGTTCCACATAAATTTCTCTATATTACAACTTCCATACATAAAAACTGTCATGTCATGTTACTTCCTCTATTACTGACATTTCAGCCAAGTATGGTATGTAGTTCTCAAAGGTTACAAACAACATAATTGCCTTGTTTGCTTTTGTCCATGCTTCCCACTACCTTCACCACAACATTTACATTTAAGAGATATCACGAGATGCAAATATATACAGTTGTAATTCGAGCATAACAAACTACAAAAACATTCATAAAGACAGTAAGACTGTCTGATATACCCATAAGTAGATACACCATATAATTGACAGCAGAACTACATAAAAAAGACAGCAATTATTTTCTTTTAAAACAAATGCAAAAGCTGCTTGCAATTAAAAAAAAGTACATGTCTGAGCACCCTCCTGTTTCCGGTTTCCCATGCCTGTGTCTTCAAAGAAAGGTTTTAATTGTGCTATTAAAACTCTATCAGGTAAAATACATATGAAGAGTGTAAATGCTACCATAATTGATAACTCTGCTACAAAGGAACCTGAGCAAAATACGCTGAGAGAGTTGGGGGGGGTTCAGCTGGAGAAGAGAAGGCACCAGGGAGACCTTAGAGCAGCCTCCCAGGACTTAAAGGGGCTACAGGAAAGGTGGGGAAGGACTCTTGATCAGGGGGTGTAGGGATAGGACAAGGGGTAACAGTTTTAAACTGAAAGAGGGGAGATTCAGATCAGATCTAAGGAAGAAATTCTTCCCTGTGAGGGTGGTGAGGCCCTGGCACAGGCTGCCCAGAGAAGCTGTGGCTGCCCCCTCCCTGGCAGGGTTCAAGGCCAGGTTGGACGGGGCTTTGGGCAACCTGGGCTAGTGGAAGGTGTCCCTGCCCATGGAAGGGGGGCTGGAACTAGATGATCTTTAAGGTCCCTTCCAACCCAAACCCTTCTATGATTCTGCTATTTGGAGTCACTGCAACACATCTCCTAAAGCTCAATGAAGGCTGCACGCGATTACTTCCACACGTTCCTAATTCTCAGCGTATCAGGAATTCCACGTAAGAACGGGACCTCTCATAAACCTGCTGTTCGGCACATACCAAATCAATTTGCTAGATTACAGGCACAATGTTCAGCGTCTTGCAAATCTGAAGTCAATACCAGGAATTCAGCAACTCATGAAAAGTGGTGTAATTTGAGTAAAACAAAAACCAGATGTTCTGGAAGTCAACAAGTGAGCTAATTTAAAGAGAGAGAGGATGGTGTCCCCTGAAAGATTTCTCTCAAGGACAAAAAAAGATGGTATGTAATGGAAAACTGGGTATCAGTGACATGATCCAACGCACCTTGATGGTAAATCACCTTACCAAAATGTACTCATGTCATTAACACTGCTCCTGTTTTAAGTACTTTTGCCAGGCCAGAAGTGTTTGGATTCCGTTATTTAAGATCTGTTCCAAACAATGAAAAACAATTACTTCAGATAAAATGCTTCCATTTTATCTCAAAAGCTTGAAAAGCCAATGCTATACTTTTCAAATTAAACAAGTATGGCAGTAATGAAAAAAACCTGCTGAGTCCAAAGATATGTTAATGTTTCTCAGAAAAGTCAAACATCAGAAGAGAAATCTACAGCGAGATTGCATATAATGCTGATTTTATATAGGCAATGCAATCTTAAACAATTAGAGAATATTCCACTTCAATTAGTCAAGAAATAAATGATTGTAGAACATTAAAAACTTTTAAGAACTGTTTTTGATCACTTAAACTTTTGTGACTAGTTGATGATTAGTAATTAAGCTCCAAATGCAACTATGATTATGCAACTATGTGCACAGCTTGAACAATGAACCGAATCCACACTCCCGACCTCCCCTATCTCATGTTTGTGTTTACCTACAGTTCATTTTCTTATTTTAAAGTCAGTCTACTCATTTTCCTTATTTTTCAAACAGCTAAAGAAATAATATTAAAAAAAGATCAATCAACATGTTTGTGTTCTATTACGCTGACTTTGAGGTTTGAAACACAAATGGTTCAAAACGTATCAGTTCTTATTTTCTGTTTAACAAATAATGATTTCTCTCTGTATCCCTAATGGAGCCTGAAATTAAAATGGATTTTTAGTTGAGCTCCTGTTTATACAGTGGTGTCATCATCAATATCAGCCTTGCTCTAGGAACAAGATTTATCTCAGCTATCCATTACATGGAGGCAAGCTGCTTATAAAAAGCACCAGGCATATTCCCAGGGGTCCCACAAACAGAACCAAACATCAGTGTTACATAAAGTTCGAGATTCTCTAGGACTTCACTCACTGGGCTTATAAATCTAAAATTAGGTCAACCTTGGAATCCAACTTCCTCAGCTACTGAAAGTGATGGCTTAACGCTGTAATTAGGGTTAAATCCTCATATAGGTTGTTTCTCTAAAACACCTTAAGCACACTGTAAGCATTCGAGCCCACTTGTACAATGGAGAACCCACGCATCTTTATGACAAGTGATACTGTAGTTCTGTTACAAATTGCTGCCAAATTTTGCTTTATTTTCAGACACCTTTAGTGCAGGTAAGTAAACGCAATAGCTTGCCTGAAACTAACTGCACAAACTATACAATTTATAAACTTATTCTAAGAAGTCTGTACTGAGGAGGTTCAGTTGCCACTTCCTGAGACCTCGCGTTCAGTGTGGAAGAAGATACAGGGCAATTCTTTTTCAAATACCACACAATCTGAGCATTTTAAGAACAGCACAAAGCTGTTATTGCATCCCTAGTGTATCCCATGGATGGGAGTGTCTGCATCTCTTTAAATGCAGAGCTCTTTAAAAAAAATATATATATATATTCCTTGAAACAAGTTACAGAAGAAGTAAGATTGGGGGGAAAAAAAACCTCCAGCAAACTGTTTAAATCCTACCTATGTTTTTTGAACAGACAAGAGAGTCTTTAGACAACGACTCTTCCCCCCCCTGCCATCTATCATTTAGGAATGAGAGCACTCCCTTCTTTATACCGAGGGAACGTATTCATTTTAGGTCTATTTGGCATAAGAAAATGGAAGGACTGAAAAAAATTCAGCAAGAAAACATCAAAGCTGAGTTAAGTAGCATGGCGTATTCTAATGAATATGAAATAACTTCAAATATGGACTTTCAACACCTCTCTACATGGTTTTTACAAGCTCATGACACACATCTATGCCCAAAATTGTCCTTCTACAAATTAAGGAAGGTACTTATTTCGCTTAGAAGACCTGAAAGAAATCAATATGGAAAGGAATATATGCAACCCTTATATGCCTACAAGACTCTTAAATTCTTTTAATAACCAGTGCAATTGTTCTAGAAGTCTACACAGCAAGACAACAATGAAAGAAAAGACAGAAATTACATAAATAGAAGGGTTTATCACAAAACAAAATATACATAAAAAGAGCAAACATTCTAAAATCATGCAGATTGTCTGGTATTGATCCTAACAGCCTGATTTTAAGAATTTAATCCAGGACATACCTCTTTTCTCAAAAAGAGGTTGATTAGGTTAATGCAAGGATAGCTACACAGCTGTTCAGAGTATATCCTTTGAAAGCATGTTATAAAACAAAACTGATTTCACAGGGGTCAACTATTTTACCAATAATGTCTAACATTCTCCATCAAACTAAGCAGTTTATCATAGGATTACAAGAAGATTACTGAAATGCATCATATAAAAAAAACCCCTTCAAAACAGATTTTGACACAGTGACAGCCTGTAAAGAGGAAAAACATACGAAATCTGGTAAAAGCCTTGCAGCCTTTTTACTTATGCTTGAGTCTTCATATCATCATATTTTTATATTTTCACTCATACAGCAGCTTCTATACATTATAATAACAGGATTTTCATTTCAATTAATTTTTTCTATCTCATATTATCAGCACTTACTAGCTCAATAAAAACCTATTAGCTGAATATATCAAAACCCTACTTAATTAGGAACAGAGGACTGAAAAGCACCTCCAAGGGTAATTGAATCCAGCTCCTTGGCTCCTACTGGCAACCATGACACAATTCTTTTTGGAAGGTCATATTAAAATCACTTGGTTTCTTGGTCTGCTAATCTCTTCGGAAAGCTATTCCAGGACAACTGTCTTCCAGTAGTCAGACGACCTGCAATTTTCATCCTAAACTTATTAACAACAACTATATGCTTATTTGTTTTGATTAACACACGATCACTGTCACAAGTGATAGAAGTACTTCCGAGATAAAAATGTCACTAGCAGCATTGTAAGTGAAAAAGCAAAAAAAGTACATGATAGAAATAAAAAGCGTATCAGTGCTGAAATAACAGACTGTATTTTAAGTGTTCAACAGTAGTCTTCAAGTACTCAGTGAAAAAATATCTTCAGTATCTGTCAGCCAATTCCAACAGTTACAGACTACAACAATATCAAAAGCAGTAAACAAGCAGTACGGGATAAAAGCAAGTGGTACCATCAGAAAGGCAACTTCTGATCCTAAATTTGTTGCTGAGGAGAAAGAACAAAACTTTCAGATCTTTCACTTAAAATAATTAGAAGCTAATAAGCTCTCCATTAACAATTTTATATATATTTTTTTAAGGATGGCAGAATTTGGTGAAAAATCTAGAGCACATCATCCAAGAGACTTAAGGTTTTGCAACACTGTCAAGGAGACACACAGCTCAGAATAACCATAGTTACAAGAACCTTTACACTGCATATGCAGAGAGAACTATATAGAGTATTTGGTTGGAAACCTCTCCATTATGGAATTTAGTTAATCAGCATTCGCTGACTGAAGTAACTGTTACTTTGACCATGTAGGTTCCTCCATAAATTCCCGAATACTGCGAAATATACACATAATGGCAATGGCTGGAGACACAGACACCTTCCCCTCATTTAAATTCATGGTTTTTTAAATATCAAAAACGTTGTCACATACTTCAGTTTCACATACTTTAGCTTCTCCTGTTTAAAACTTCCTGTATTAAACACTGGTATGGGTTTCTACTCACATTTAACAGTGAAAACTACGAAGACAATAATTAAGTTTTCCAATTTAACGCTGCATTAGTCTTCTTACATCATATATTTAAAGATATTAATAGAAGCCCTAAAAATAAGCATCATACAGAACAGCCAGGAGAGATACCTAATACTCAACAAAATGCAGTCAAGGGGATGAGCACCACAGCTATTTTTAGCAAGAATAAAATATTATTTTATATAGGAGTCAAAAGACTAATTAATTTTGTGGGAAAACAAAAAGGTTGAAAACAAAGCACATGAAACATGTTACAACTGGCTGGCATCTGGGGGTATACCTCACCTCGGAGGCACATGGCATTCGAGCAGGAGAACACTACTCTTGGCATCATTCATTCCAAAATTTTGCTACTTTTAAATTGTGAAATGTATCACTTCTAGGCCACCCAGCAAGAGCAAAGAGGAGGAGAAATTACAGTTACAATTAAAAATAAATTTATATATAAACATCAATGCATCTATATTCAAACGTTATATAAATAAAAACAATTTGTCAGTATTATATAGGGTCAAACCCCGTGGTTCATCACCAAAATCAAATACAAAGGAAATCTTCACTATAAACATTCTTAATGCTTTCATGTTACTTAAAATTAAAACAAAGAAATAAATCAATACATTTCAGAATATTAAAAACTACAATATTTGAGGAAAAATGTAAAAGTTTCTTCTAATGTGACTCAAGTTTGATTACATCATGATTTCAAATTAATTTGTCTTAAATGCTATAATTGCACAATAATCTGAATATAAATAAGCTCTGAAAGATTAAAAAAAATATGACAGATGACAGCACTTAGTTTAACCAATTTAACTTTAAAGACAACTGGTGAGTTTATTCCCTAGATTTGAGCACAGAACAAAAAACTTCAACTGTGGAATATTCTACCTAAATATAGATTATTATTGAGTATAAATGAGTATTCTGTAGTGAATTTCTGAAACATTTTGAGGACAAAGTGAGCTTCAACAATACTTAGTTATGAATTTAATTGCCTTGCACCTAAGCTTATCTAAATGACTAAGACAACAGAAAAATAAATCACAGCAGGAACAGACCTTGAGAACTGTTCCACAGAGTAATAACAACACAGAAATAAAAACCAATTTGCTTCATTCACACCAGCATGTAAGCACTGCATTTCGTTTCATTTCTTAAAATGATTCTCTTGAGATTGTTTTTTGGTAAGTAAAATTTTTTCCCCAAACATTCTACATACAGTCAACACAAAGCAAGCTTCAGCGTAAAGGTTTTGTTACCTATTACTATTAATCTCAGGATAAGAAAACTTTAATTGTCGTAACATTCTTGAAGTAACCTACTTACGGGATAAGTAACAAAAAGGAAAGAAAGGAAAACATTTAAAGTAGAAAGAAAAATCAACCCCTAATATTCAAACAATGTATTATAGAGAATGTACAGTCCAGTCCAATATTTAATGATTTGCAACAACTAACACCTCTGAGAGCATTAACAGGAGGGAAACAAGATGGTTTAAGTCGTCTTAATTCCTTTCAGAATTTCACAAATGGAACATTCAACTCTGTAAAATAATCCATTGAGATTTTTAACGAGGAGGAGGTATGAGATGACACACAGTTAATGCTCATTCAGAACTATCTGCACAGAAACAAACATTCCAAGTCCCAAGGAGAGCTTATCTGGTACCAAGATGAGGCTGGCAGTATCAATAGTCCTTAGTTAATTATTTCTAAAGAGTAATACCTAATGTCTGGGGGAGGTGAAGTGGTTTCCTCCAGATCTTCCTATGCAAGCTATTCAAAGTCTTACCACTGAAAACATGAAGTCTGTTTCCCTTGGCAGAGGTGCTGTACAGGGAAAAGTGAGAAATTTTCCTTACAAGCTAAAAATGGCATGGCTCGAAAGTGTCAGTTCCCAAATGTTTTAAGTATTTTATTTAAATAAGAGAAACAAAATAGATTGTAAGTATAATGCTCATTTTTCAGATTTTTATCCATTTGTAAAGGAATAAAAGCAAGGCAACCAAGGGCTGGGGGCCAGGGTGCTCAAACCACCATAAGCAGCGCTGAGAACTGACGCTTTCTGATCCAGGCCTGGGAGACCCCAGGCACGTGCTGGTACCCCTGGCAGAGCAACCCAGAGAGCGAGGTCCAGCACAGACTGACTGCCAGGCAGCTTCTCAGCTTCCCAGGCAAGTTCTACAGCTTGTGTCGAATGCTGTGCTGCCAAAACTACGCTGATACCGATACCTGTACTACCTGTAAGGTCAAACTGCTTTTACACAAGCTGCAATCCCCACAGGAAATGCAGTGCTTACACACAGGTGCCTCTCCCAGCCTCGGCTCTCCACTGCAAAACAGGAAATAATGTCATAGCATTTCATCAGTAGGGCTTGAAGAGATTCATAAATCTGGGGGTTCTTTCATATCACATTGATCTTCTATTATTATGAAGTATTTCAGATATATCCAGCACATACAGCAATTAAACTGCACTTACTATGCAGCACTAGGCTGCTCGCAGAATCCTTTCCTCTGATAAACAACATCACACACAATGTTGTTCAAGCACATTAAACTTAAACCATGTTCCAATGCATTAAACACCCCACGAAGAGTGCTAGAGTTTTCCTACATTTCACATCATAAAAGCTACTCTTCCTTACAAGATATCAGTAAGTAAAAGGCTGCAATGTCACAATATACAGGATAGGGGTTCCTAAGGTTATTTTTAACCCAGACCAGCTGACTGTTGTAGTTCAGAGTGTGATTTGTTGAGAGTAGTAAAAGAAAATGAATCTGAGAGCAAAGTAAGAAAAAAAGATGAAGTAACATGGAATTTCATTATAACTTGATTTCTAATTATACTACTAAATGACTACACTTAACATTTAAAGAATCAAAAAATTATTTCAGAATACATTTCTAGAACTTTTTTGTTTATGCAAAAATGTCTGCTAGTACCAAAGCAAAACAATAAAAGCCAAAGATCCTGCCATTTACTAATTAATTGAATTTTTGATGCAAGTACTATCATACAAAGTTTTAATGAAATGAAGTAGCACAAACTACATTTCACTTATTGATAAATAATAAAAATGAGTAACTTAAAAAACCCCAAGTCTTCCGAAAGACTCAACAAGAACTAGAAGGAAATACTTTGTTTCAAATAAAATCTGAATAGTGAAAAAGCGGTGAAATGTAAAACTGAGATTTTTCAAATACATGCAAAACAACCTCCTGTGGAAGTTTTCATTTCTTGGCATCCATTCCTTCTTGAAGTTTGACATTCAAAGTATTCTAAAAACACATAAGACCCATACCAAAGTGTAAACCCAGCTGGCCGTACACTCCGGGAACCGCTGCCTGCTATCCTGAGAGAGGATGCCCAGGCCGGTTCCCAGCTCTCCTGTTCATGGCACTCGCCCTCTGCCAAGGCTCCTCCTGTTCTCTCTCCTCTGCTTCCTGTTTCTCATTTCCTCCTCCTACATTTTCACATGAATAACTATCATGATGGCATAAATTCAGGGCAGGTAAACTCTTGCCAGGCACTAATCCCTTCCAGGATGGGAGAGAGGAGAATTAGCCCACACAAGTTTCACCCCAGAAGTTGGAACTATCTGGGCTCTAGAGACAGGGTAGGGCAAGCCAAGGTATTTCAGGTTAAACTTCTGCCCCACTGCTCCAGGCTCCAGCACAGCTCCGCAAGGCAGCAGGCTGGTATGCAAGCATTTGCCATCTCCAAGAGAAGTTATGTACTCTCCCTCCAGCTTGAGAGCTGCTAAACTAGAAAGAATCTGCCTCAAATTGAGGTCAAAGAAGGAGCTGAAGATGAAAAAGGTGTTCCAGGATGAAAGAAGCAATGTCAATAAGTGCAAATACTTCTACAACTGAGAGGGTTTATAGCTGTTATATGCTGTTTTTTTAATATATCTGTTTCATTCCATCAGCTTCAAATAAGGAAACATCCCAAAGATGGTGATAGCATGATGAATTTGTTGCTATCTGCAGAAATTAGTTACTATAAATATTTTTTTCCAGGCTTTTTAAGATGCAGCTGTACCAAGTTTCCACCAGAATCAAAATCGCTAAGACATCGATTTACTGCATCATTGTCTGTTCCACAAAGGTTGTGACAGTATCCCACCACCATCCCATTTTTTTCTGAAGACACCCTCATCACACATTTTAATCTTATTATCTTTAAAGATGGAACACCATCTGCAACAAGCTTTTAAAATGTTTCTTCTTTAGAAACAGAATCCAGTGATAACAACAAGATTCTGTTAGCATGACTAGATAAAATTTGACTGTGTTAATCATGACCCAAAAACAGTGCCATGAGGATTCTAAATTTCAGAAATATAATACAAATCACACTCTAACCTTAACATATGTTTGCCTCTTCAGCCCTTACACATAACCTTTCGGCTGCAAACAGTGATTTAACAAAGCTGGGGTAGTAGACACTATTGGTGTCCATAATAATTTGCAAATAAACTCAGCCCCACATGTATTTCCTAAGTTAAATCCTGTAATGGACTAAAACAGAGGAAGCACAGTGCACTGACTTAACTTTCCAACCTAAATACGTACAAACTTTTAACTATGAAATCAGCACTTAAATTCACACCTGTCAAGCAAGTGATAAAATGACAATACTGGAGCAGTGACAAGCTTGGGTCTGGCACGGGCAGCGTTGTTACAGTTTACAGAAACTCATCACAGAACTGAATTAATGCCTGCTAAATGGATGATCTTAGGCACAGATTACTCGGGAGCAAGCAGCCATTGAGAAAGGTATCTATTTTATATTTGTTCTCATTCAAACAACCCTTGAGTCATGTAGTATCCTACAGAAGGCAAAAGAAGTTTAGAAGAGAATACACTTCCCCATCAGAAAACTAAATGGACGAATAAGGTAACATAACCCCATTCTTCAGGTATAACAAGTTGTTTTAATAATTCCTCAGTGAAAGCCAAAATTAATTGACTCTGCTTCTAGACAATGGCCTCCTCTATAACATTCTGCTTGAAAAACCACAACTACCCATCAGCCAAAAACCCCCCCACCTTATTCTGCAGAATTCAGAGCAAGGGCAAACACAGGAGAAGCTCTGACCAAGCAACGCTGTATCACTGCTCTGAACTGCACTGTTCTGTTCTTACACTGACTCATGCCTTTAATATTCAAATTCATTAGGACAAGTATTCTTGTAAAGCATAAATACATCTTTGCACAAGACTTTGTACCACAATTATGAAAAACAAAACAAAACCAGTCCTGTCTTACCTATTTATCTCATGTTCTTGATTCTGACACAATCTGTATAACCTGAGCACTGCTAAATATCACTGTTTTACAGCTGGAGACAATATGAGTAACACACAAATGAGACTCAATGCCAATTACATTTTTAATGTTTTGGAGAGCCTTAAATCAATGACAGAAATGCAGAGTGTTACTGGCTAAAGACAACATTTAGAAAAACCAGAGACATTTTTAGTTCAGAGTGCCATAAGCATGTTATGATCTGCAAGTCTATGTGTGAAAAGAAAGCCTAAGGATATGCATACACAGGTAATAAGCAAAACAAGAACATCTGGATCTCTGATAAACTGTTGCCTTTTAAACTTATCAGTAACCTATAAGTAACAAGTTGTGTTATCAGAGATCCTGGTATTTTCTCAAGAGACGGCACGGAGATTTTTTTAACTCTGAAAGAAAACACCAACTTCACAAACAGCTCTTTTCATAAAAATAATCTAGAGACACAGACTCAAAAAACACACGAGTAGTGCATGCTTCTAGAGAAAGCCTGGAGTTTCCCATCAACACAAAAGCCGTTTTGGACACAGCTGTTCTGAAGCCAAGCAAGCTTTGACATTTTAAATTGTTCAATAGCATCTTTGTGTAAACTGGTCTCACGAGATAACAAATAAGATATAAAGAGGGAGGTTTCCACATCCCAACTCGACCTGAAAGCAATTCATGTTTTAAAATCAGCACTGACTATTTTTAGAACTATTATGCAGATACTACACATTAAATAATCACCAGTGTTCTACCTCTCCTAAAACCAAAGTCCAAAATATGCAGTAGCAAAAAGATTTTTTATTTTCAGTCTGAAATTTTTGAAGGATTCATTACCAAGAGTGCTGGAAAAAACCTGACTTTTCATTCTGTGTTAACAAGTAATACAGAACTCATTATCTTCCTTCAGGGCTCCCACTTCAAGTGCCACATCAATGCTTGGAAAGTCCTTAAAAGCATAGTGGCAATTACAGCAGCAGAACAGGTAAGTGAGGCTTGTGGCACTTCTGCAGCAAGAGCCTGAGATGGTGAGGAAGGGAAAAGGGAGCACTTGCATCAGGGCTACACGACAGGCAACTTCAGAATTAGGACATGGCGTTATAAAACACAGCAGGACATCAATTTCTAAGAGCAGGCATGTGGCCTTGAAAAGCATCCTCATGGCAACATGGATTATGCCATTAAAACAAATTAATAAAATATCAAAGTTGAGAGCTAAGCAAATGTTAAAGGGTTGATTTACAATCTTAATGCTTTCCTTTTGAATGCAGGAATTGAGACAGCATTCCTTCAAAAGTAAGGAGGCAACTTACCTAGCAAAGTCGAGACTAAATCTGGAATTATAAGCAACTAACAACTGCAAGCTTTAACTCTTGGAAAGCCACACATGCATTTAGGCTACTGCCCACCAACTTGAACGGAGGCAGATTTCAAGCTGACAGAAAACCCGAACAAACTACAGAATTCACTTATGCAATAGTCAGAGAAACAAAACAGTTGGAGAGAAGCCACACGAACCCAACTCCAACTAGGTCTGCTCGGATTTCTGAAAAGAGCTCATTCACATGGTCCACACTTCGTTGTTTAGCACAGCTGCTTCTAAAGCCACTCCCCATTCTAGTAATGTTTTTCCCATCCTATTTCACAAAAGATTTAAACATATTTCCAACAGATGCGTTTTGTACTCCAGTAATTTAGTGATATTTCCTGATGACTGGTTAACACAAAAGCTGTAGCTGGTTGATCCAAAGATTGCATCTGCTACCCTCCATCTCACCATCAGGTCAGAATGAATTTCTAACTGCAGAACCCCAGAAGAATAAATTACTCTGTTTTTAAGCCTCAACCTAGGGATAAATAATTTGCCCATGCAAAAAGAGCTAGAATTAAGGGTTCTATTTTTTCAAAATATGCTGTAACAGGGAAAACAAAAAACGCCAACAAACCAAAAAACCCAACTTCAACACTCTTAAATATTTTCTTACCAATACTAGAGATAGCACAACAGAAAATACCTCTTGATCATTTTCTCAAACAAGATCATTCTCTTTTCCATCACTCATTCGATTTCTGTCATCCTCTTAATTTAATTAACTGTGTACAGCAAAATAACCTGAATGGAAGAACTCATTTGCCCTAAAACTCAATAGTAAGTAGAGACAAAACTTGGTTCAAGGAGCAAGTTTCTCCTACCACAACACACATACCCAGAGCCATTGCCTGAGCTTTCCTTACACACAACAGCACAACAGGAAAGTTACATATTAAGTGATGAGGACTCATCTGCTGAGAATAAGTTTTAAGTATATCATATTCCACTGATAACTATATTCTAAAATAAGAAGGGGGGAATGAAAACAAAGAATCATTTCCATATCATTAAGCCTGGCAGAACTCTATTTGCTGCAAAATACAGAGTGCTGTAGGCTTTTCCTAACAGGATCAACACTGTGTAGCATGGTAAAATCATCCAAATTATTTCACACAGTATATTTATGTATTATGCATGTGCAGGGGATGAAGTCATTCTCTGAGTTACCTAGGAAGTAAGGGCTGCATCTTCTCACTACTGCTTCTTAATTACTGTTACAAGAGATGTGTGTATAGCGAGAAATTTTTTTTGCATGGTCTCTAAGTTGGCCACTCTCTCCTGATGAGGTATATTGTATCCAATGAATGTTTCAGGTGGTGCTTATAGCTCAGTCCTTACATACAACCATAATGAGCATAATATAAATAGTCAATGTAATTTAAATGACATAGTATTTTTATGTAAAATTTTAAGAGATATTATCACACTATTAAATTGAGTCAATACTGAGCTCAAGCAAATAATTTCCACTTCAAAAAAACCCATATGGAAATTGATAGGATAATATGTGCACGTATCAGCACACCTAGTGTCTCTCTAAGTTGCTAAACCTTCTGTATCAAGGGCATCTCACTTTACTAAATATTAATGCAGAATTCTGCGTAATATAAGGCTTCAGTTATTCAGAGGATCTCTGCACTGCAAATAAAAATAAGTATTAAAGCCTATACTATTAACTACAGATTAAGGTCAGATCCCAACAGTTGTTCCATACAGAACAACGTAATAGCTAGACGTTCATTGACCGCAATACTGATCCATTCATTCAAAGCAGCTTGCAAGATCCAGGCTTTAAAATATTAAGAACATTTATAAGCTCAACATGAATACAATCCTACACTCTTACAAAGAGTGCCCCTGACTGCAGAACTGATACAAAGTTTTAGAAATACACCAGTTATGCTACCTGCTGGCCAGCCTAGTTTCCACTCTCTACACGTCACATTTGTTGGTTCTAAAATTAACCCCACTGATTTTATCACCGGCTTCCTGTTCATTTTGCCATGTTAAATGTCAAATGATCCATATGTCTGACACTGCCCTTCTAATTATTACTACAAAAGCTTAAAGATGATACCACACCCATCCCCTCACCCCTTCAAAGCAAGGCTTAATAAAACATGGGCAATGGTAAGAATTCAAAGGTCAATATTTGCATAAATTGAATAAAAGCCAAGAGTGAGCAAGATTTATTAAAAATTAGATTCTATAGCAAGTTCTACAATTAGTACTCTTTCTAATGTATTGATTTAAGTTACAAAATAAGCTCCATGGATAGTGTTTAGGACTTCATTAAAATTTACTGAGCATATTTATCAATGCTTTTTGCAGAAAGCTTGTTATAAAAGCCTGCATAAACCCAATTAGACCTCCTTAATACATCAATGATATATGATGAAGTCTTTTATTCCCTTCATCAATCTTCAGCTACACATTTACTTAAATAATCAATACTCCAAAATTATATGTCCATAAATTCGTGGCCTTGCATCAATGAATTTGTTCACTCAGTATCTTCTAACATGAAGTCTCAGTCACTGTCAGTCACATTAACCTGACCTCCCACAATTTATTGTTCTGTTATCACGAGTCAAAAGCACTTAAGATGACAGTAGAGGTAAAAAGCCTTGGGACTTTATATGCCCATTATGGTGACTGGGTTGTTTAAAAACTGGAGCTGTAGTTGCAGCGTATGATTATAAATGTGCACAACAGTGACAACACAGACCCAGAGAGAAGTTCAAGGCACAAGCAGGAAACAAAAGGATCTGAAGTCAAAGACCTTCTACAGAAACCAGGAAGGGGATGCAATGGTGACAAAGGCTTGTCCTCCCTCTTCCCAAAATAGGAACAGCTCTATTATCAAATATGTTAGTGTTCTTATTCTTTATTTTATAAAAAGAGAAACCTGGACTAGGACAAGGCATATTGATCAAAAAGTCAAAGTCAGGCATATCTGCTCCGTTGTATCTGTCCCAGATACTACAGCAGTCCCAGGCCTCCTGGGATGCGCTGTCTGATGGACTTGCAGGAGTAGTCCTGAAACTAATGGAGCTTGTCTTCAGGATACTTGTTGTCAAGTATCCAAACCCACAGGAACTATGTAAAACGTTTGCTGCCACGAAATGATGCAGCATATACCAAATTATGAGTAACATACAAGCCTTACATATTTATAATATAACGCATTTATATTCTAAAATGAAAGTGACACCTGGCCTTGTACCAGATTTAATAATATACACCATAATTCTGATTTTGCAAAGCGTTCTAAGTAAACCAAGCTCAAGCTTAATTAAATGAACAGAACTTTATATAAACTTGACAACTAAACTGTTCCTCATTACACAGCATCAGGAAGCTGACATAAGACTTCAGTTTTTAGAAATCTTAGAAATATGCTTTACTGACTTCTACACATATGTCAACAAGGGCAGGCATCAGTTTTACAGCCTACAAGATTTATCAGGCACACCTGGATATCTAAGGCAGAACAAACCACTTAAAAGTACTACTCAGTGAAACAACCCACAATAGCATACAGAGCACCAGAGCGTAAAATCATCTAATGCAACAACATGCTGTGCAGTGGGCATAATGATGGTACAATCTATTAGGAACAACACCGCTTCTAAGAAAAATGTATAAAACATATCCACCACCTGCACTTTAAAACCCTCTTCAGCAACTACGCTGCTTTCCAACGCTCCTTTTCAGAGGTAGAACTGAGCTATTACTGCATAGGCTAACTAACACTACAGAACCTATGTTATTTGTACCAACACACAGGTCAGATTTAGACAAGCAAATAGCAACTCAGACACAAACTACCATCAAAAAACACCACCTTTTCCCCATTGATATACTAAAATTTTAATAAGTTTTCATAGTTAACAAAATGCACTTTTATTCCCCAGGGTCTTCAGACAATGGAAACAGTTGTGTTTGTCATGGACATACAACGCAATGGAGACACCACAAGAAATAGTTTAACTAAACTGCACAACTAGATTTACTGAGCCTTCACCGAGTTTTAAAGGCTCACACCCAAGGATCTCTCAATAACTTCGAAAACGAATTTTAAGTAATATCTAGGCATAAAATATTTGAAACAGAATATAAACAAAATTACCTCTTTCTCCTTTCTGTAATTTTGCAACATTTGCCTCGATGAGCCCATACACATTCAGAAGAACTGAAAAATATCCGTGCACAGGAGTGTACCTATTGCTTTCTACTGTGTTCACATCCGCTTGTATTAACATAGAAGTTTCATTTTATAAAAATATATCCAACAGATGTAATTTGTAAAAGCTGATGACAAGAAAGGAAGATATAAAACCGACATACTTGGAATGCTCTCAAATTTAATTCATTTAAAGTAGAAGTTAGCAAACAAGGTAAGAGCAATCCAAAATCTGACTAATTTTAGGGCACATCACAAATTCCATCAGCTAACCTGTCATGATGGAAAAACTTGAAAAAAATTATATATACCCTGGTAGTCAATTCTGTTGCATTACTCTATTTCTATATTTATTGTAACATGATTATTTTTTTAACATTTTCTCTGAGTCAAACAAGTTCAGGGAATCGTTAGGTTGATATCGATTCATTTTATGAAATTCTGGAATAGGAGAAAATCAAGATGCCCAGAACCTGCCAGCACCTAGCAGGATGTCATCTTCAGACACGCAAAAACTCTCTGTGGATCAAAGCTTGTGTGCAAAAAATGGAAATCCAGTTCAGGCAACAGGTACAAGAGACCAGGCACTAGGTAACACCGCTTTGCCCAGAAAATCAGAAGCTGCCACGGAAACACACGCAGTGCGATATGGAAGCAGAAAGAATGACACTGCAGAGACACTTTATCAAGCAAAAGCAGTTATGAGGGGGATTGTTTTGCACTTTCCAAAAGTTTGTTTCAGCTTATCTGCAGAGGAAAGTGATAAGAATGCAGATCGTGATTGCTAACAATAACGTCTTAGGAAACAAAGAAACTTCTAAAATCAACCCCCTAAAACCCTACCGTACACAATAGCTTTCCATAAGATAAGGCTTCTTTCAGCACTCTTTGCCAGCACAGAAAAATTCACCTTTTTTTGAATATTAATATGACCAATTTCTTGAGGACAAGAATACTTTGAATGCTGGCTTATGTCCTGGTGAGTAAAGAACAAAATAATAACCTGGCACAGACCAGAACTTGAAAGAAGATAAACTATTCTTCCAACTCATCCTTGTACATGAATAATGTTTTGTTTACTGAGGAACTAAAATAACACATTTAGCACACATTCCAGAGAAGTTAAAAATGCTATTAATTTTAAATTAAAATGAAGAGTGAAATATCTGTGCTTTGGAGAGTTACACTGAGAACAAAGTTCAACACTGAAATAAGAATTTCTATCTTCAGTCTGTACCTTGTAGTATGCACGCTTCCCACATCTAATAGTAAAATAAGGAAGGATAGCATCTGATCCACTTTTTCTGAGTCACTACTTATCTTTTTTTAACACGTGCTAAGAAGACACACTCACGTACATTATCAGTAGTTTTGAAACCCAAGCATACAGAACCCCAATTTCTAAATATCTAATTCTTACAGATTTAAAATTTGAAAACGTTTAATTAAATTGGCACCAATATCCATTACGATATTTTAAGCATCATTTGGAGGGAAAAAAACATTTAATTTTCAGGAACATGATCATCATAAGTTTTGCTCCGGAATAAAAATTGCAACCTCCAAATGCAATTACAGGCTTCATTTACCTATATGCAAATGCTTGCAATATACAATATTAATAGCTTATAGAATTCTTTTGATCGAAGCTAAAGAAATAAAGAAGAGGCAACGGCTGCAACTGTAGTTAAAAATTACATTTTGTTTTGTGAATATGGCTTATTTTCTTAGCAAAAAGAAAAAAGAAAACAATTCAACAGTTATTACACAAGGTAAAGTCTTGAATGTGCCATACGAGCTAATTGTGTTGATTGTCCATTCAGAGATATTTCTGACAGTGTCAAGACCTATATATGTGATTGTAAGTGAAAAGCAAATATTTCTCTATATCTTGACTGGCCATCATATAAAGACAAGTATTAACTAGAATTTTGCAGCTTCATCTTAAAAACTAAAAAGTAGCAAATAAAGAGAATAATAATGACCATATTTTTGGTGTTTCTGGACAAACTTGCATTTTTAGTTCAAAAAACGTGTTTCTGTATCAGTCTAAAATTATAAAAAACAGAGGACAGACAAAAATAATTCCAGTAAGCTTCTACATTTATAGGGACATATTCCAGACTGCTAATAAAGCTCATTTGATGAAAGTATTTTAAGTAATAAAGACAGTAATGTGATTTCGAAAATCTATCTGAAGTGACTAGAAGATAATCTGCAAAAAAGACATACTTGTCTACAGTACCTTACAGTCTAAGTTCCATAATTGCAGAAAGGAACCAAAAACTTAATGTAAATCGAATTATAATTAAGAGATCAGAGTGAATGACAATGAAATCCACAGAAAGATCCGTACACACGTGTTCGGTTGCCGGACTTACAAGGTAACCGTTATGAATCACGTTTAGGAAAGGCAGTATTCATAAATAGCTGCAATTGAAAAATTAACAGCTGATAACCAACTCCCAAGCACTCCCAGCCTCTACAAGTCTTCAACAAGCACTGCTGAAATCAGTTGGAATTATAATGTTCAGCATCTACAAGAATTTGGAAACACTCAAAGGGTAGTTCCTGTTACTAATTATACTCAAGAGAGTCCTTCACTCCGACTTTCATGCTTTCTGCTGCTGATGTAAAAGCTGAGGAACTAAGCCTGGAGTATTTATTAAATAACTTATTACTTTTACCTTTAACCCTAAATAGAAACAACCCAAAAAACAAACATAGAAGAAATAACTATCAATGCACTGTTTCTCCAACAGGGAAATCTGTTTTCTTCGTCTTTCTGCAACTTTCTTTCCAACATTTCATTAAATTCCGCTCATGACTAAGTCACATCTGCAAAAAACTCGTATAAAATTAACACCATATGTGGCTGCGTATCAGCAGTTGATGTGCAGTATTGCATCAAATCAAAGGGGAAAATAAAGAATATGCCAAACTTTATCTTGCCCGGGACTCAAACTGGTTTATCTGTCAACTCAGAACGAGCTATCACTCCCACATGTTTAATTAGAAGCTGAAGAGCTTCACAGAATTACATCCAGGGCACTGGAACAGTCAGTTTCTTTTAACTGGAACACACTGCTGGGATATCTAACTGCTTGAAGTAAACAAAACAAAACTCAACATGTTCGAAGTGTGGGAAGGGTGAAGATGGTTTTGTCCTTGAAATATAATACAAGAAAAAACAAACAACAAACTTTTGCTGCAAGATAAGATTTAATTATGTTCCAGTTTTGATGAGCACAACATCACCAAGGAAATTTTCTAGAAAAACAGAAATACAACAGCATATTTCTCTATTTTACTGTCATGCTCTATGTTGAGTGAATTGTGTATTTAGTGATTTGTGTATTGTGCATCTATTTGATATATAGAATTTTTTGTGATGCATGATTGCAGTAAGAGAATCCTCACAAACATGGATACACGTATCTTCCCTCTTCTGACAAAGATGCCCTATTGTCCTTTCTATAGAGCAGTGATGCGCAAAGACACCACATTCCCTTCCCCACACAGAAAACAGTTGCTGAAAGCATAACCAGTGTGTCTACATGATCAAGTAATGCTCCAACAGGAACAGATTTGTAAAGGGAAACAGTGCTAAGAACTAGACACCCATACAGCCCGCATTTCAGGGGTTTTATGTTTCATTAGCTGCAGGGTGATCCATGAACCGAACACCCTGTAGCACCTGGAGGACGTTAAACGTGCTGCTGTAACGCAGCGCTCTGTTTGGTATCACCCAAAGGAAATCCACTTTGCATGCTCCAAGGCCACCCGGCAACGCAAACCAAAGCACTGTGAAGGCAGGGACGACAGGGACACGTGCCTCCAAAGGCCCTTCCCTATCCGAACCACTCGCACTTGTTAAGACTCGGGAGTTTCATCTGCATGTCAATGCTGTTCTCCGGAAAAACTTGGAACATGGGTGGTTTTTCAAAGATCTCTCAGAGTTCAGCTGTGGGGATAGGAACAGAATCTCAACTTACACCGGTATCAGGCAACTAACGGGACTGTACGTCCTCAGAATATGGGACATATGTTGCAAAGGGAAGGAAAGGGACAGCCAAAGGAGGGAAAGATTAAATAAAAGCTGACAAGACAGATGTGCAACAAGCATTTTACGTGAATGCTTATGATCTGTATGTCAGATTATCTGCAGATCGTTAAAATTAGTGTCCTTTGAGAAGAAATCCACAGATACGCAGTCAACAGATTAGGCCAAGGGCGAAAGGCCACAGGAAAGGACAAAGCTGGCTAGAGGAATCATGGAAACTGTGCGTCGATACAATTTATGCTCCCAGGTGGTTTTTTTGTTTTGTTCTTTTTTGTCAGGGGGTGTGTGTGCATGTTTAGTTTTTGCTTTGGCGGTTCCATTTTTGAACAGATACCTCCAAGTTATATGCATGAAAATAGACTATCGAGTCAGCTGCTTTAAGTCTATCAACATTAAGTTTCCATTTCAGAAGATTTCATGTTGACCATCAAGTTATATGGAAAGGATCAACAGTCACAGACTCTTAGTGACTTCCATGGAATTAATTTCTCAATCCCATGCTTACAGAAACATTAATTAAGGTAAACTGTAGCACATGACTAATGGGTAATATAAAAAAGCACAAAGAACAACACACACATTGTTCAAACTGTGGTCTGTAATATCCAATCTTACCACAAAAATGATAATGGTACAAGAGAAGCAGTTCTGGCATAGAGAGGGGAACGAACTTTGTATCTTATCTACCCTTTGGCAATAGCATTTCCAAGTAAGGAAGGCAGAAATATTTTTATGAGAAGTAACACAGCAACATAATACATTTTTCTTTATTAGTTTTTTCATCTACAAAGGAAAATGAAGATAGTAAAATGAACAAGAAACTGTTTGTAGGGCAAACACAATTATAAGGATGGAAAACCAAGAACTAAGCCTCGATCCATACACAAGGAAGAATTAATTGTGCTGCCCTCTCTGAGCATGTTATAACAGAACTGAGGATTCATAAAAAACTGTACATGTCAACCAGGTCACGGGTGTTCAGAGGCATCATTGGTTCAAATGTTCAGATCACAGTGAAAGCATTAAAAAATAGTTTCTTAACCACCTCTCTACAGAGACCTTTAATACAACATTTTTAATGAAAATACATGATTTATAAAGGAGTCAGCACCAGTGGGTTCTCTGGTCTTTTCACTGTAGGATTGAGGTCAAGAACTAGTGGCTAAAAGATAAACAAAGCAGAGGAAATGAAGTGCTGGTTTAATGTGCCAATGTTATGGTATTTGCAAGGACAGTAAATAAAATTCAACCATTCCCATTTTTAGTGAGGAGTTACTATAGATGTCTAACTAGCCCAGAACCAGCAGTGTTAGGAAGCGTACCCAGCACGGCACGAGCTATTCCAAGAAGTTTACCACATCAATTTAAGATTAAATTCAACATTTGGAAAAAATAGTCTGAAAAGAAATTGAGAGAAGATAAGAAAAAAAGTGGAAAGAGTAATAGTTGCACAGATTAGCTAAACATAACAATCTGCTTTAATGGATTTCTCCGGCTTTTATTTATCTACATTAGAAAAAAAAAGTGAAACTCTTTCCTTAACTCAAATGTATTTCAAAGCTGAACTATAGCAGAACATTGCACTTCAGTAGACCCTGCAGAAGCCATGTAAAAGAGGTTAATAACTACAAATTTTGACCGTTTAGGAGAGAATTAACAACAGACCCTTAATCAGGAACATGAGTTGATCACATTTACATTACTGTAACTAAAAATATTTTCACCTCGAGGAACTTGCTGAGCCTTCAGTACTGAACTCAAAACAACGTCTAGACATACATAAATACACGTTCTTCAACGTACACATCACATCTTAGTGAATCACTATTTGTTGTGCTCTGTTCACCAGAAAACCTTTTCTTACAGATCAAACAAAGAAACAAATATAGGTTATACTCAGAATATAACAGTATCAAAAGAATGATGAAGCCAAAATTTAACTGAAAAGCTTGCTTAATTTAAAGTCTGCTTTCTTAAAAGAGTAACTTTCATACTGTGGCAGATTGAAGAGCATTTTAAATTATTCCATGTTTCACATTACTCTTGCAGTATTTCCAGGTACATGTCAGAGAAAAGCTTTCAGCGTTACAGACAGCTTGCTGTCCTGCTTGACAATGTAAGAAAACAAAACAAAGCCATAACTCCCTCTAAATAATCTTACCATCATGTTTTCACTACCACAGAGACAATCAACAGAAAACAGCAAAAGCAAAACAGCAGAATAAGAACTGCTGTTTCAAAAGCACAGTATTTTAGAATAGTTCATGTTTTTATAAGTCAATAATAAAACACAAATATCAAAGAGCAAAATGCTTCCTAATAACAGGAGGCAGTAAAAATATATTCCTTAGGAGAAAGTTAATCCAGCTGAACTCTTTGCAAGTTCATTTTCAAATTCACACATTACCGAAGACAGGCTCAGACTTTTTCCACTGCTACTTTTTTGACCCCAAATCCTCTCTCTGAAAAACTTATTTCCGATAATGCAACAGACTTCTGCAGCCTCTCCAAGACAAACTACTTAGGATGTGAACTGCCTCTTGCTAAGCATTTACGCGGTAATAATGCAATTGCACCCTGAACCTCTGTCGCATTAAGGACTTTAAGAGCATACCAAAATTGAATTTATTGTCTTTTGCAAATTCATAGGGATCCCATAAAAATAAGAAGAGAAAAAAAATTTTGTAAAGCTTTTTAATTAAATAAATGAAAATATTTCTCTTCAATTCCAAAGAACTCATTTAAATGTTTTTACATAAAGCTGAGCCTGAACACTGCAGCAGAAACATAGGCATTGAAATCAGAAAACAAAAACTACATACAATTGAAAACATGTTCCAAGGCTCAAAGCAAGCCTGATGAAAAAAAGGTACTAAGGGTCAAAAAAAAGATCATTACAGTATAGCATTAAGTTTTAATTTAAATAAAATTTAAACATAAAATAAAAATCCTTTCTTTTGAGGGCATCAAAAATAAAACTAGAACTGCATTTTATGTGACACTTTTTTAAAGGAAGTTTTAAAAATATATAAAAACTGTGTTAGCTGTAAATAAATACTGTGTTAGCTGCAGTGTTTAATACTGCATAAACACTAAGGACTTTTGTTTAATTGAAGAATTAGTAACACAACTATTCATAGAATAACTGCAGTTTCTTAGAGTAGAAGCATCATTTGAGTTTGATACATTACTATTATGGTCCTTTCCTCTTCCCTTTGGTAACAAACGCCAGAGGAATTTACAACAACTTTGGAAATAATAAAACCACCCAACTCTGAAACCTGCCTGACATCAAGTTTCTGTCTAGCAGGAGATTTTACAACACTCCTGAAAACAGAGCTAAAAGAGTTTCTTATAATGGAAACTCTGACAGACCAAGAACTATAGTTACTAGGAGCTGTCACTGTAATATTCTTTCCTTTCCTTCATGTCATACTGAAATTTCCATTTTATTCTTAATTTGTCATTCTTCTCTGTAAAGGTAGTTGCTTAATTAAAGAAACTAGGGGTTTTTTTTGCAACCTACCTTCTAGTTTCACACTTTTTTTTTTTAAATTCTTCATGATCTCACTAATTTTGATGAGTAATTTGTCTTTCCAGCTTTAGCTGGTGACTTTTCAGATGGACACTTCAGAAAGTTTCACTGAAAAGCTTTGATTCAGCTGCTTAACTTTATCATGGAAGTTTTATTTTTCAAGACTATTATCCCAAGAGTATGAACTCTTTGACTGTGAGCACAATCAAATTTAATGAATGATGGCAAAAAATCCCACTACTTAAACTTATTATATTAATAATAACTTGCCTAAACTACCTAGAATTTGAGTATTTCCTTAGAGGTTTTGACTGTGTAAGAATACATTCAAGAACACTGAATACAACAGTCTCTATCAAAGAAAAAACTGCAGAAACTTGCTCTGATGCAGACAAAAGTCATGTTTGAACGTATTCAGATTCCTAAAAAGTATCACTTCTGAAGCACTTAAAAAAAATCAATCAAGCCGCTCTACTGCTTTTACTCTTGGTTGTGTTCATGCACGGTGTTTGGAGGGAAAATGAGACCAAATTCAAAGTTTTAGCTAACTTAGTAAGGATTAGTCCTCATCAGACAAAACTAGCTAAGTAGAATAATGCTGGTAGAAGGAATTGTGGCCACAGAATCCAAAATACCAGAAGTGAACTGCCACACAAATTTGATCCGTGGCTCAGATCAGCGGGTCGCGTCCAGTTTGAGCCACCGGCCGCCTGACTGGAAGACAGGAGAACGTCAACATTGTGCAAAGTGCACAATTTAAGATAGAGAACTGTACAATTTAAATGCAGCCACAATTATTTTCTGTATACCAGTGGAAATCTGTAATGAAGATCTAAATAATTCCTTAACTAGGAACCACTGAGCTATCCTGAACGGGATTCAGGAAAAGCCACTCCATTACCAACTGAGGACTGATCTATTGCACTGCTTTGGATGCGATGAGTAGCAAAAAACTGGAGGATATCTACAAAATTTGATATTAACATCTTGGACACAGAGAAAGTTGTATACAAGATTCATGGTAAAATCATGGTTACATTCTTGCCTGAATAAGGTATGCAATGTTTTCACTACATGTATGTATCTGCAAGTTTCTACTTGCAGAAAGAAAAATATTTATTGCAACATCTTTAAAGGGCATCATTCTTTTACATTCAGTTTCTCAGAGGTTTGATTTCAAGAAGAATCAATTAACATCAACTTTCACAAAAATACCACAGAATCCATAATTTCGCTAACTACTAAGTAAAAACAACATTCAGGATAATCAAATATGCTCTAAAGCACTAGCAAATAACCATTAAAAAAATGTAATGAAAGAAACAACCAAAAGGCTAGCTAATGAGTACTCAATGTACATCTGCAGGTGAAACAATAGGGAAGAAGGTGGGGAAAGAGAAAGGGACAACAAAAAGCCTCATCCTAATTAGGTAAACATATGACATAGAAAAAATAACAGTAGTTGGGTGTGGTTATATCATGATTAAATGCTAAATAATGATAAGAATTTGGCAAAAATAGAGAGTATGTGAGAATACAGCATATCATGCTCTGGCTTTCATGTATATAGTTATCTTCCATTACAGCAGCTTTCAATTTCTCAAGGTTAGCAGAATTCATTAAATCGGTGATTTTGTAGGGGTGGATTTTTTTGTAATTAAGTATTACATAAGACAGAGAAAAGCTGCCTGTCCTAAAATGTAGTTCAAACCAAAGGTCCTCCTAAACACACAGCGTATGAAAATTAAAAACAGGGAGTTTGGGTTATGAAAATAAGCCATATGACTAAAAAGTGAATCCATTTTCCAAAACGCCCACACAGACAAGAGCTTCTGATGTGAAAAATGGTCTCTGCGAAAGCTAAATTGCACAGATTATTTTCATGAAAAGTTAGAAGCTGCGCTACATGCAGATTATATGACATTTACCATGACAAGATGTTAAAAAAGACCAACTTTTCGTGTTATTACAGTATGAACAATTACTTGATTGTTCAATGTATATGATATAAATACCAATAGTTATTTAATTGAATAATTGTCTTCCTTTGGAATTTACACAGGCAGAGATGCTCGCTTCATTTTTCCAGGCTTATTTCCCTCTTGCTGCGGGCAAGCTTTGGCTACCTTCAAAATGAGGTGCAACAACGCGCGCTAGCGAACAAAGCGCTTGTAGCTTACCTTGGCACTGAAATCCTTGTTTCCCAAATCCCCTGTATAAAAAAAGAAAAAAAACCCCATCTTAGTATGTTTAGTTATAATTTCTTCTCAATGATCTGTAACAACATAAAAATAGCTTCATATTAAATAACTTCAGATTTTGCTCAGACAGCAGCAGATTTTGAAATATACAACACAGAACAGCCCACCCATTTCAAAGCAGAGAACAATAGCTGCTACCAACTATGTAATTTCAGCTTCTGGCAAAAAAAAAAATTATTATTATTATTTTACAAGCTATTTTGGATCTACAATTATCATCATCTGTGATTACTGAATAATATTTCAACTCATTTAATGCCACATGTATACTTAACAGTAATGTAAAATATTCCAAGTTCTAGCAAAGGCGTATAAAACAAACCAGACTTAGTTTTTCATCCACATTTTCGGATTGCATGCCAATGCTGTTCTGTGCCTCAGCTAGATACCAGTCGTTTGTTGTATGGAAAGGAGGCAGGTTAAAGGTTTTCCTTGTTTCAATATAGAGGAGAAGAGAGGCCCGTTGGTTTCATACCAATTATTCTTCCAGCTTCCTTGCTTCACTTCCATAACGAAATACAAACATGTGTGTAACACTTCACCAATGAATACAGTGACACGCAAGTGTTGTACGTGGTATCCAGAGCTTCAACATATTATAGCTCTGGCAACTGCACTGCTGTTGGCTTTATTTATTTGTTTATCTTTAAACAATCAACATTCGCTTTCCACAAAAATAAATGTTTTGAGTATCCTTCCTATAAACATTTCTCTGCATTTTCCCTCTTTGCGGAACGTTTGTCATCTGGAGAGCTGGGGCTGCTTATGCTCAAAGACAAATGAACAAAAGCCATGAACTGCAGAAGCCGGCCAGTAGGCTGTACGCAGTTAACAACATGAAGTTTAATTATGAAGTTTGTGGAAATGTTTTTAAAAAAATGTATCGATAAGTTTCCCACTTGTTTTATTTATGTATTTAGAGAAGGGACAAAACCTTTAGTACATTGTTACTTCAGGTGGAAATTGAAATTACACAGCATTGAGCTTTTCCGTAAATTTCAACGCAAAAGCCTCCACCTTTTATTGTTATAAGTAGGCCTAAATTCAGAACACCAGAAGAAACATGAAATTGTTTGTTTACTTGGCAGCATATGTGACTACAGTGTACTGTCATTCTGCTGCTGTTATCTCTTGTCTTCACAGAAGTAAAAAGCATGTACTGGAAGCGTGCAAATGCAATTGCAGGAAAGCTGACAGCAGGACTAAGAACATGAAACAGACTTTAGATAATTTTTCATCCTTTTAAACAGACTTATTTGTAAAGAACATTCCTGTATTATCTTCTCTAAAAGCACAGTCACTCTTCAGTGTTTGCGGGGAGTTCATACACTAACCAGCCGCAGTCCAGTCCACTCCCTGATCAGTTACAATGTATTTTAAGTGAAATGACTTTAAAAAAAAAAAAAACAAACAACACTTCAGAAACAAAGCAGGTAAGTGAAAGTTTTTCGGGAAGGTAAGGAGGCACTAAACTATTTGAGTGAACATTACCTGGTCAAAAGTAATCTAAGAAAAAAAAAAATTCTATTTGCATAGTTCAGTGGAAGGTTGCATTTACTATTCTCTATACCTTAAAACATATGTTAATTGCCACATGGCATTTTGGAAATAGATGAAGCACTTGTTATGGTGTATGACGCTTACTCAAGAGTTGCCCATCTTCAAACGAGGAAATGAAACAAGTTTGAGCTGTCAGATGCTCATCTGATGAGCCTTAAGAGCTTCCTCAGACTCACTAGCAAGACAAGACAGAACAGCACAGCCTCTCGGGCCACCTGGCAGCTACAGGAGACCCTTTCACTTCCAAATCCATCCTGTCATCTCATCACTGTATTCCACTCTGGTTTTTAATTGTGCTACTTCTGTGCACAAACACAGTCTGACAATAACCCTGCAGCATTTTTTCACACTTCCCAATTCATTCCGCTTTAGATTAACTTTGAAGCAGTTCCTAACGGTCTCACTTTTACAATAAGAAACTTTGCAATTTTTTTTTCCAAAAGGAAAAAATAATTTAAAAAAAGACACACCCAAAAAGTTGTCTTGTTTCTCCTTGTTTCTTCCACAGTCTACCATCTCAGTTTTCCTTCCTTTCCTCTCCTTCCTCACTCTGCAAATATATTTTAATCATTTCTGGAGCAATCACAGTTTTTCTTTCAGCACGCAAACCAAGGAAAACTCAATAAGACAGACAAAGGTCTGTGTCCAGATGCATAAACACATACACGATGAGCAAGACACCGGCCACAGACACAGAGCCAGCTGGGTGCTGACCCCTCTAGATCTTCCTACAGCTTTGGCTAAAATAAATCACGGCTCTCGTTTTCAGCAACGAAACGTGCAGTGAAAACTTCAACAGCAGAGCAAGGTTGAAGCTAAGCCACGTCTCAGGTGAAGGAGAGGAAGACCCACGGCCGCTGCTGTTGCACACTCGCCGGGTGTACAAACACTCACCCAGAGCGGGGGGACACCTCGCTGGGGGACACCTCGCTGGGGCGCAGGGCGTGAGCCCGTGGGCTCCACACCCCCACCCGCGTGGGAGCGAGGAGGGCGAAGGGTGCAGGGCTGCGCTGAGCCCGGTGGATACCGAGAGAGCCGAGTGGCTCGGCCTGCAGTGGAGCTGCCATCCTGCCCAGAAGAGGGCATGGCAGGAACCGAGAGGTATATTTTTTCCCCTAACAGCTTCGTAATAAGGGTGTTGGTAGGAAGTTTTCCTCCCTTCCTCCCCTCTCTCTAGCACGAACCTTTCTCTTAAAAAAACCCCAAAGCTGTCCCTTTCCTAAACATGTCATGTAGCAGCGGTGTCACTGTGCATTCCCCGTCTCCCTCTGCAGCAGGAGGAAATAAAGCAGGCGCTGAGTACAAAGTTAAAGCCAGGGCTACAGAAGTTGTGCCACACAGCAACACCCACAGTCTGAAACAGAAAACCCTCCGTCTCCACTGCAGCAGCTGTAGCGCTGGCCGAGCTCCCTCCGCTACGGGAAGGCGGGCACGGAGCGGGGGGCTCCGCGGGCGGAGGCAGCCGAGCCCGGGGGTCGGGGGCGGCGGGACAGAGCCGAGGAAATACAAAACTGGACCATTTGGGAAGCCAAGTCCCCAGCGTGGGTCTTCACAGCCCGCTGATCTCTGCGGCACTGGCCAGCGCCGCCCCTCCCCGAGCGCCGGCAAGTTCAGGGGCTCCCCCCGCCCCGAGACCGGGGTGCGCTCAGACTCAGCCCGCGGCCCCTCGGAGCACCGGCGGCCGCAAACACCCCGCCCGGAGGAGGGTGAGACAGAGCCGGGGACAGCGAGGCGACATGGCTCTGCCCCATCGGGGCTCACCTGCCCGGCCCCGGGGACCCGGCGGGCGGGAGCGGAGGGGCGGCCGCGCCGCGCAGCCCGGGCACAGCGGCGGGGGCTGCCCTCGGAGCGGGGGGAACCCCCCACAGCGGGGGGCCCGGGCGGAGATAAGGCGGGGGGGGGGGGGGGGGGGGGGGAAGCGCTCCGGGGGTCTCTCACCAGATGAAGTCGGTGCAGTGGCTGCAGAAGGTGGGCTGCTTGAAGAAGCGCGCGATGAATTTATGCTCCTTCACCTCGTGCACGTTCTTCTGCCTCAGGGCCCCCTTGCGAGCGAAGCGCCGCGCCGCGTCCGGGGCCGCGCCGGGCTCGGAGCCCGGGAACACGTCGGCCATAGCGCCCTCCTCTCCACCCCCCTGCCGGGAGCCGAGCCGGGCCGCGCCGCGCCGGGAGTCGCCGCCCCGACGTCCGCCCCGTCCGGCGGCCGCCGAGTCTCTGGCAACGGCGGGGCTGGGCGCTGCCTCCCGCTCCCGCGCCTGACGTCGGAGCGGCGCGTAGGGAGCGGGAGGAGGATCCCGGCCCCGGGCCCGCGCCGGCTGCTCCGCCCGCGGGGGGAGCGAGCGAGCCCCCGGCCGCCGGCGGGGCGGGGCGGGGCGGGGCCGCCCTCGGCGGGGGGAGAGCGCGCACGGCCGGGGGGGGCCCGGGAAGGCGGGGGGGGGGCGGCAGCACCTGCTGCCTCTCGTCAGCGGCCCCGCCCCGCACACACCGGCTGGACCCGCACACACACACCCCGGCTCCCGTCACACACACACACACACACACACACACATACACACCCCGGCTCTCCCAACACCCCCCGGCTCCTCTCACGCACACACACACCCACCGGCTCTCCCAGCACGCGCTGCTCCCCCTCACGCACACCCACCCAGGCTTCCCTCACACACACACACACACACACACAGAGGCTCCTCACACACCACTCTACACATGCACACACACACAGGTTTCCCTTGCACATGAGCTCCCCTCACACACACAGACGCAGGCTTCCCTCACACACCAACTCTTTTCACACACACGCACAGGTTTTCCTTGCACATGAATTCCCCTCACACACACAGACACACATGCAGGTTTCCCTTGCACATGAGCTCCCCTCACACACTCAGACACACGCACAGGTTTTCCTCGCACGTGAATTCCCCTCACACACAGAGACACACACAGGCTTCCCTCACACACACACACACACACGCAGAGGCTTCCCTCACACACACAGGCACACACAGGGGCTTCCCTTGCACATGAATTCCCCTCACACACACAGACACACACACAGAGGTTTCCCTCACACACACAGACACACACACAGTGGTTTCCCTCGCACACACAGACACACACAGGTTTCCCTCACACACCGACTCTTCCAACACACACAGACACACGCACAGGTTTCCCTTGCACGTGAGCTCCCCTCACACACAGACACACACAGAGGCTCCTCACACACAACTCTTACACATGCACACACACAGGCTCCCCTTGCACATGAGCTCCCCTCTCACACACAGACACACACAGAGATTTCCCTTGCACACACAGACACACACACAGGCTCCCCTTGCACATGAGCTCCCTTCTCACACACAGACACACAGATTTCCCTCGCACACACAGACACACACAAGGCTCCCCTTGCACATGAGCTCCCCTCTCACACACAGACACACACAGAGATTTCCCTCGCACACACAGACACACACAGAGATTTCCCTCGCACACACAGACACACACACAGGCTCCTCTCCCCCACACACCCCCTCGGCCCCTCATACCCACACACAGAGGGCAGCTGGCTCCCTTCTCTCTCCCTCACACGCAGCAGCTGCCTCCCTTCACAGACACACACACACACACACACACACAGGGCAGCTCACAGACACATTTTCCTCAGTGTCGGCCATGGAAGCCAACACCTTCCCTCCAAATCAGCCCCGGCACCAAGCTGCCCTCAGCAGCCCCCGGGCGCGGGCAGGGCACGGGCAGGGCGTGGGCAGGAGGAGGCCCGGTGACCCCTGACACCGCCGCGCTGCCTCGCTTTTCCTTCCCTCGGCAGAGCTCTGCGCCCTGCGCCGAGCACAACCACCACCATCGCCACGAGCACGGCTAACCCCTACCCGCTGCTCCGCCGCCTTCGCAGCGCGCTTCCTGTGCCTACCCTCAGATACGTTCTTCCACCACCACAACAAAAAAAGGTGCAGCCCAGGCGCTCTCCTTCACAGACCTTTCCCCTTCCTGCGACCCAGAAACCCAGTCGCACACCTGCGAATGCGGCGTGAGGCCATCCTGGACCACTGCACAGCACACCGGACACGCTGGACACGCAGCCAAGACAAGGGAAGAGCGGCCTCGCTGGCCTGCCCCGCTGCAGTGTGTCGTATAGCTTTACTTTTTCATGCAATACAAATACCCTAACAAAAAGGGTAGGAAACGTATAGCAAGTCTTTTTCACTAATTAATGCATCCAACATATACAAAAAATACTTTTACTATGCTTTTATGCAGCACACTGACAATGTGATAAAGTATTCTGTAGAGTAATAGAACCATTCATCTTCATTTATTCACATTACACACAAAATGCTCACAAGTCCCTGGACATGGAAACGCTATTTGCCTATGGCATCCATACATTCTCTTATATTGCAATTTATACAGTATCTCCAAACATTCAGAAAAACACCCTATGAAGCATGACTGTGTGCGTAAAAACACAATATATTTGCTAAATTAAAAAAAACCAAGTCCTAATATTTTTTTTAATAAATGTTATTCCCATGGCCTCAAATTTTGACATAGGAGAAATGGATGCTTATTAGAAGTTCCTCTACCCCAATATATCTACACACTAATATGTCCGTGTAAGCATGTGTAATATGTTTTTTTTCACAAGAATGAAACCCAGCTAATTAACGCAAATGAAGTCTTATTTGCTGATGGGAAAAGCGCACACGGACATTTACCACAGAATGGAAATAACTTGTTACATGCTATCTCATTCTTAATTTTAAAACCTAGGTTTCTGGGCGCAGCCTGGCTGAACTGGTATGTCCACGGCTTTTTTATCAAATAACTGATAACAGGGATAGCCCTGCTTTTTTTCTAAACTTATAGAATCAAGCCAGCCACCCTATAAACTGTTTCCATATGCCCTCGCTTCATGGACTTTTATTTTGCAACTACTTCCGAATTTGATCTGAAATTCAATAAAATATAGATTTTTTTATTTGGTTTCGACCTATTCTACTCGTTTCAAATCCCTTATTCCTCTTCAGAGGGAATAGATTTTTCTTGCCTTAATTAACTTATGCCAAAGCATGAGGAGCACTAAGAAACATTTTGTACTCTCATTAAGTGTTCTATCAAGAAATATGGAACGTATTTATTTCTATTCCTTCAGTGCTGTATTACAAACATAGCTACCGAAACTGGAGAGTCTGACTGAATCAAGATGCAACTCGCATTACGTCAGATTGGGGGCAATCTGTACGTTTGGTTGTTCCTTAAAATCTGGAAAACCTGCTGAATCATTCTGGATTCCAGTTTCTTTCCTGAGAGTGACCGGTCAAGATCCATTCACTGAAACATTGGCCAGTGCCCCAGGCTCCTAGTTCCAGCACCTGCCGATTGCCTTGTTAGGCCCCAGGGAAGAGCCAAATGACACCAGCTGTGACACTACACCATCACTTTAGGATCAGTTTACTCTGTCTCTGTAAAGCAACCATTTTCTCTCAAACCTAATAATTATTTGTACGCAGTGATTATGCACACTACGCAAGAGAAAAAATCTATTATATGTGCATAGCAATCCTCAGACAACTAGGTAAACCATTATAGCACAACATTCCCTTACTGTATATAACATATAACTCCTCTTACTGCCCTGTTTTGGATGCACACCGCTTACACAATGCTTTTTTGTATATGTATATATATTCACCTTGAAGTGTCGAGATTTGTCACTATGACCAGGATACTCTTACACTGATACTATGAGGGGATCCTACGTTCCATTCGCCGCACGCTTTGGGTATATGCTATTGTAACATCAGCATCCTCTTGCTGGGAGGCCTTTAATTGCTTGGACACCCATCCTTCCTACTCTGCACTCAGGTCCTGTGGGTGATACAGGAACTTGTCCTTCCTCTGCAAATTACTGCGGGAAAGATGTCTGCCATCGCTTCCTGCACACACACATTCCCACCAGCAGCCTGTGACTTGCTCTTCTGCTGAGGGTAGTGTTTGCAATTTGTTTCTGATTCAGGCCATCTGGACAAGGAGTCAGCATTATCGGTGTTTGTGTTCAGGCATATACATGGTTGTTAAATCAGAGTACCAGATTTTCCAATCTTCCTGGCAAGCAGCTCCAGAATTCCTGACTCCAAAGTGCCATTTATGGGGTCTTCTGATAAGAAATTTACTCCTGTAAGAATATTTGGATAATATCCTAGAGAGTTCATCCCTGATAGAAGTTCCCGTTGGATTGTTTATGAGTTTTTCTCTGAAGGATTTGATTATTGCTGTAACAAGCACAACTTCTCAAGTCCTTTCTATATTTGCATCAATACCACTCGAGGTCTGTAAGTGCAAGCATCTGTGTTCATTTTGAAAGAAGATTCTCAGAGTCATTCTGCTGCTTGTGAAATGCCTTCTCTGTTTACTCATCTGCTGGATCAGCACGCTACTGCCTGCATCATTTTTGGATCAAAAAAGCAATAAAAAAAGTGTCTTCTTCCTAAAGGAAAAGTATCTGGATTGTTCTGTCCCTATTTACATGCCCTGCATCAGATCAGCTCAAAGACAAAGCCAAGGAGAACACCTTCATCAACATCTTTGGCAATTGTGGCTCTCAATTTAATTATTTCCTGCTTGTAAGAAATATTCAACAAACAGGAATCACTTCCTGCTTGAGACCTATAAGGAAGTTCACAACATAATTTCTCTTCACATTTCAAAGCAAATTACAACCACTTCCTTTTCTAGAGAGTTATCAAAACAGTAGCTATTTTCCAAATCCCTTTGAGGAAGGATGACTTGATCACTGCAAACCGCTCTCTAAAAATGATTTGCTTCATCCAGTCTCATCTTCCACAGGAATTTCCACACAGTCAGCTTATGAGACATTTCTACCAGCAACTATTGTGGAAAAATCAATTGCCATAATTAAGTCAAAAGCAGTTATCAGTTTCCACTAACACCCAGACTTCAGAGGCAAATTTCAGAAGCCAGGTTTTCCTAATTTCTTTTTCCACTAAAACATTGTTTGAAATCATCTATAGAGCTTAGTGTTGACACTCCCATTCATAAGTTTGTTCATCATGTTTTGACCAGTAGCTATTAATTATGAGATAATGTCCACTACTCCTATGGTCTCTCCAGACCCTACTACACATTCATCAACAAAACTGTTTATTGTACTTACCCAGACACTTTGGCCACAAGACACCCTAAACGTTTCCAAAAATGAGGAAAAGGTAGGATGTGCTAACATAAATAACAGTTAGACTAGATGATCTTCAAGGTCCAACCTAGATGATTCTGTGATTCTGTGATATGCATTTGTGTGAGTGTTTGTATGTCTGTTGTCCCAGTGGTGAGAAGGAGGTAGAAATATTTTGTATCTCACTGTATCAACACTGGTTTCTGCATCTTTCTGTGTCTTACTGCATTTGTGCATCTACAGTCTGCACAACTCCATGTCTTTCTGTATTTACACTAATTCTCTTCTCTGCCCTTTTCCTCTCAAAGTTACTGAGATTGAAGGTTGTCATTAGACAGATTTTAATATTAAATTATCCCATGTGGCAGCTTGTTTACACATGCTAGTACTGATGTGAAAGTTTGAATGTGTGTATTAAAACACAGTCAAAAAGAAGACTAAGTACAGAAAAAAGTCCTATGAGAGATGAAATGTCACAGAAAAAGTATTTCTGAAAAAAAAATAGGAAAAAAATGTCATATCATAATAATTAATTATTTGCCAGGGATGAAATTGCAGTTCTTTGGTATGTCCTAATCAGCAAAATCCCACTTCCCTTTGCAACATGTAAATGATGCCATTATTTCAACTTGAGTTTCCTTGAAAGTGGTGCAAAAACCATTCCTCATGCAGATAGCTTGTAACTGCCTGTGAATTATCCTCACAGCAGCTCTCCAAAGAACTGGAATAAATGGCTGATGATATACAGAGCATTGAGTGTAAAATACATTTTTTTAAAATCAGGATTCGCATCAGAATACTGAGTGACAACCTATTCCTTTGTTTTCTTGTATCTCTGGTGTATTAGGAGCATGGTAAAATATCTCCTAGTTAATAGAGCTGAATCAGAGCTCAATTCTGTTATGTACTGAAATGTGATGGAGGTCCTTTGGGACGTTTCATGGGTTTTGTCTCTTTCTAGATTGTATAAATAAAAATTTTTGCCTCAGCTGGAGTATTTGCTATCATTGTTGTTTTGCAGATTTTGTCCTTCCCACCAGCAATCACTCGAAAAATTTTGAATATCTCTTCCAAAAAGTAATTCACATTCTTTTGAGTGCATCAGAACAATTCTCTTGTGTAGGCAAATTTTCAGTCTTCAACTGTACACACACAAAAAAAAAGACAGAAAGACTCAGGCTTTGAAATACAAACAAAGCACTCAAACAATGTGGAAAGAAGAACAAACCTCTCTTGTACCAACTAAACAAGAGAGCCTCTATTATTTATTTAGAGAAACATGGCACACAGGTTTGTAAGAAACAAATTAGGTGGTTTTTGCAAGGGATGATTGACCCCTGGAAGAACCGAATGCAAGCGCTGGTGCGGGATGCTTATGTGGGCTCAGGGGAGTGAGAAAGCCTGGGAGAGACAAACCCTGGACGTTACTGAACACAGACCACGGCCGGCTCAGCAAATTCCCTAAATGGAAAATGCTCAGAAAGTGAGAGATTCTTAGGAGGAAGTATCATATCCGCTTGTTCTCTAGGAAGTTCTCACTTCCTAGGTGTGCACCTGCCGTCACTGCTAGAGACAAATTACTCCAGATGGGCCCTGCCTGAACCAGTACCACCACTTCTATGGCCTTCGTTTTCTTCTTTAAAGAAAAAATATTTACTGTATCACTGCCAGCTGACAAAAAGTTACCCTCAGAAAACTACCTTTTCCAGTCTTTTTGCATTAAAAGTGCAAGCTGTACATGTAGGGTTTAAGTTTGCAGATAAAAGGAACTCTATAGGTACGTCCCTATGTGACCCCTTGAAGAGTAAAATATGTCCATCAAAAATGGCTTAGGAAAGCAGAGTCACTGCACTGTCCTGAAGCCTTTTCCCAACAGTCTGTTGGAATCTCCAGTGTGCTTTTCTGACATCAGTTTTGGAATATCAACATGTCTAGCATCATATAGCGTCTGATAGAGCAGGACAATACAGTTTCTTTATGCTAATTATGGGCCATGGGATGTCATCTTGCTGACATGGAAGTCAAAGTGAAATTTCCCATTATTTCAATGTGAACAGAAATGTGTGGTATATTTTATTTACCATATTCACACAAATCTTTTATTTAAATGGATGATAATTTTGCAATAGTAAGCTGAGTAGAATTTTGCCGTGTGAAGATGAGGATATATTAGATGTATCTTACTTCCACTGATTATTTTTGACAACTGAATATCGTTTATCAGAGATACAAGAAATAGTAACTTTCATGTTGCATTTGGCTTATTCTAGAGAATAAATGTGAGAGGAAACCAAAATCATATCAGCTGGAATATACAGGATATTAACTTCTTCTTCTGTGCCACCATTGTATTATGACACGTTGGTGCAGAGAAAGCACAATACCATTTTCAGTGGTATGATTTCCAATTATACCATGTCCGTCTGTGCTCTACACAAGTGTTTATACTTACAGAAACACTAATAATTGAAATGACAAGAGTTTGGCTGGTCAAACACAGCTTTAAAGTATTTGTTTAATTTAGAAGAACTGAAAAGAGAAAACAGTGACGCACAAAACAAGCTGACATTAATTTCAAAAAAACCAGTTCAAAACCCCAAAGTGACAGTTAACTGAAAAACGAAGTGTGGAAAACCTCTCTGCTGCAGAGACATCACACGAGGAAGGATTCTGTTTGTTAGCATTTAACATTCATTCAACCCACTGGAATTTTCATTTTCCAAAACCACCCAGAAACTGTCCTTTAACGACAGTAGAGACTATTTTTGGTCTTTTAATCCAGTATTGTGGATTAAAGACTGAAAAGATTAGCAGACTAATACATATCATAACAAGGGAACATCTCCTTAGGTTGCACTAAGTCAGTCTCATGCTACCATTCAGTATCACAATTTATGGTGACCTTAATAGCCCAAAATTGCTATTTGTATGTAAATAAAATACTACAGATGCTCTTTCAACATGAATTACATTTTAAAATAGTTTTGCTCCAGAAAACATGATTTTAAAAATCAGACATCTCACCCACAATGTTGCAAATGAAAAAAACCCAGGGTGTCCCATAGGCAAGTGCCAGTGGATTTTGTTCCAGCTGTATTATGCCATGTCTGTGAGATAAGAGCTAGGCAGCTTGCTTTAAAAAGGTCTGGAACAGTGGTTAAGCCAGCTTGTACAGCAGACTAATATTATTCAACTTGACTACACTCTGATGTCCATAGAAAAACAATGACCCTCTCATTAATGACCACAGGATGAGGTGACATGAAGGAGAAAAATGAGATTTTTTTTCTTCTAGAAATAAATTAAAAGAAACAAAACGTGTAGCAAGCATACATACATGTGCTTTCTGCACATTTTCAACTTGTATCATAAATATTTCACACTTCATAGAATACTCACAGAATCACAGAATGGTTTGGGTTGGAAGGGACCTTAAAGACCATCTAGTTCCATTCCCCCTGCCATGGGCAAGGACACCTTCCACCAGACCAGGCTGCTCAAAGTCCCATCATGATCTGCTCTTTTCAAAACACCTGGACATCATCTCTTTTCAAAACTCAAATTTACGAGAATGTCACTGACATCAGTTCTGGCAATGTTGGAATGATTGCAATTTTATTTCATTCAGTTGCCAAAATCCTGGCAGCATACTTGTGTCTCCCTGCACAATGAGAAAATCTCCATGTGCAATGAATAAAGGAAAATCACCCTCTGAGATTTATTTTTGTTATTTTTACATAGAATTACAAAATAAATGCAAAACTCTTAGAAAAACCTGGCTAGATGATGATGCAGATCACAACACTAGAATCAAAATGTTTAGAGATATACACCCGTGTGGAGATTGTCAAAGCAGCTGAGTGGCCTTCTGGAAACCAAAAGAGGTAGCTACATTTCCAAAGAACCCAATACACCAAAAATTTACTTTAATAAAGTGAGCACTTTTAAAAGCATGGCCTTCATTTAGTTGTCTAAATGGAATTTGAGCCCTTCTCAAAATCTGATTCCAGTTATTGATACTGGCCCCTTCAAAATCTGCTTCCTCTTAGAAAAGCTTTGCCCTGGATTTATTGCTGGAGATTAGAGGCTGTCACAAAGTGAAATTAGTTTATTGATATCTTCCTACTCTCTAATGGTCCACACTATAAAAGTACCATACTTTGTGGTAGAATACAAGTCTGTTAACAGGATCCAGACACAGAATAATGCGATGTCATGAGCATCAGACGTAGGCCACATCGACAGAGGTGTTTGAGCATGATTTTTCTAGCAAAATGTCTAGCTCAAGACAAACTAATCTTTCCTATCTCATTAGCCCTAAACTCATCCACTTACGTTTGAATATTCAAGAACAGTCTTAAAAATCAGCTTGTAAAAGTCAATAGCATCCCCTCTGAAATTTCATGAAATTTTCAGTTCAGTGACTACATTTTTAGCTTTTTCAGACTTGTCAGTCAACAGTGAAGTGAGGAATTCCCCCTTTTGGAGTAAATTGCTAAGAATACCAGATTAAAAATATATGAGGAAAAATTATAGTCAACTATTCACGTTGATTAACAAAGATTTGGGAAAAATTCTTAATCTTGTAATTTTGTTAATTGTATATAAATTGATTCAAATCACATATAAAAACATGGATAAAATCCTCTTAAAAAAAGCCCCAAGTGAAGCCAATGACAAGACGCAGTCTGGCTTGTCAACGTTTTGGTTTAGGCCATAAGGGAGCTCAGTATCCACTTTTTGATTGTAAAGGAGCTGAATCACAAAGAAGTAGATTTATTCATCTGGAACACTCTGGACTTCTGCCCAGAAAGAATTTAACAGATGATATCCATGGGTTAATAGAGATCATAGGATCTATCTAGGTTGAAGCTGTCGATTTATCAGGTGGTACCAATGGACGTCCCCAACAGAGCCAAAGAGCATCGATTCTAGGCTGCTTTTAGACACAGGCACTTTTCAATGAAGTTTTTAACGTGTATGAATATACCAAACAGCTGCTTGATTGTTGATCCCTTTATCTGTCATTTGGGAAAACCAAAGAATGGCAGTAAATAAATCTGGTGGTAGCTGGGCTTTCTGATAGTGTTATGGCAATGTGCCAAGGGAGGCAATTTAAGAGCGTTCTCACTCACCCAGAGAAATCCTTTATCAGGAGGGATGCAGTCATCCTAGGATGAAAACTAGCCAGGATTGCCCCGCTGGATCACAAAGTGGTAAAATGCTACCGACAGTTTTGATGTACTGGGAGTGTGAAGTGCATTCCTGCAGCAGTGCACTTTCCTTGGAGAACTTGCATCAGGCCCTGACCAGGTCTGAACTCTCTCCAGCTTGTAAAGAAGATGGCAACCTGAGGTATATAAAAAAAAAACAAACAAAAATAAAGGCGAGATGCTGCTCTCACACAAACCTGTGGCTTCTGGCTTAATAGAAAGCGGAAGAATAATGATGAAGAGAATCTTGAAAACTTTATTTCAAGCTCGATAAGAGAAAGAGTTTGGCTTGAGCATGGAGAGCATTCTGTCTTATCTGAGCTCTGCCTTACCACGCCTGACTGGCTTCCCTCTGGAATGCACCTGTGTATCTCTACATCTGCACTGAGGGAAAAGGCAAAAAGGTGGGACAAGGCATCACAGGGTGAGAAGGTCTGTGGCTTCATACTGTGCTTTTATGTTGACATCTCAGAAGTTGTCCCTTGCAGACGTGATCACTGCAGATTCAAACTCTCATAGAGAATAATTTGCCCCCAAAGGTTCATAATTTAACGTTCCCGACGTAGAAATTCAACACAGGATTTTTTAGACAGCGTTTTGATGAATTTATCAGAGGAACAGACTGTTTCACAATATTTGGGTCACAGTAGAACTGTGAGAGAGATTCTCCGGATTTTCAGTGCAGGAAATGAGAAGGCGGAGAGGAGGAAGTAGCTTTAAAATGCTCTCTGGTTTGTACACTGTGAGCTTAATGGATGTGAAAACTCGAACACCTTCGTGCCTCTGTGAGAGAATATAGGCCTGCTATCGCCTGGAAAATTTGTTAGTGCCAAATTTATTGTGCCATTTGTTAGTGCTCTGACATCTCAGACTAATACAGGATTGGGTATTTCTATATTTCTATACTACACTTCCAGTTAACTGCTGGGTGCTTAAAGTGGTTTAAGGTCTAGGACTAAAATGATAATTATTTCCTTAACTTCAGAAAAAAACATTCTGAAACATCAGTGGCAACTAGGACTGCAGTTTACCCCTAAAATATGCTACTAAGTGAAAATAGTCTTTTTAAGAATTATATAGACACTGTTTACTTCTTATGTCACTGAGACATTCTTTCAGATCAATATCTGTTACTGTGTGTTTACTTCTAACATCTCCAAACACACGAAATATAAACTTCCACTGGGAAATAATACACTGCAAATGGATCTTGGCTTTTGGCTGGCTGATTATTTTGCTAATACTGAATGTGTACATCCAAATTACCTATACATTAAATATTAAATGCAACTGATATATAGGAAGTCAGAGTGGTCTCAACTTGCCCAGAACTGAAAGCAATTATTTTTCTGTAAAGCTGAAAATGACTCAGTTTACCCTCTTACTTTTTATTTCTTATCTTTTCAGTGCAATGGAGCACTCACTTCAATATTGGATGTATTGAATAGAAGTGATTAAAATGTTTGTGCAGTGCATAAATGAACTTTGAACAAATATTAATAGAACTATCTTGGCAACATGAAGGGCAATGATTGGACCTGTGACTTAACACCTGCTCCCACAGAGGAACATGGATACATCCGTTAGCCATCTGACCATCACCTCTTCATGCTCTGGAGGGAGGAATGGGTGTACACATGAAACCCAGGGACTGACCTGTGAAACAAAAGGACCAGCGTGAAGGAAGCTGGAATCTGATTATCTTACCCTTGCAGGAAAAGGATGAGATTGTTGGTCCAAGTACAGTCCCAAAGCCAGCTTTCATGCCAGAACGAGAGCAAGCAGGTGCTGGCACATAAGGGAGGACTGCATTCAGGCCTCTCTTTAATATTCTACCTGTGTCACAGAATCACAGAATGGTTTGGGTTGGAAGGGACCTGAAAGATCCCTTAAAGGGACACCTTCCACTAGCCCAGCTTGCCCAAAGCCCCGTCCAACCTGGCCTTGAACCCTTCCAGGGAGGGGGCAGCCACAGCTTCTCTGGGCAACCTGTGCCAGGGCCTCACCACCCTCACAGGGAAGAATTTCTTCCTTAGATCTGATCTAAATCTCCCCTCTGTCAGTTTAAAACCATTACCCCTCATCCTATCCCCACACCCCCTGATCAAGAGTCCCTCCCACGTCTCCTTTAGCCCCTTTAAGTCCTGGGAGGCCGCTCTAAGGTCTCCCCGCAGCCTTCTCTTCCCCAGCTGAACCCCCCAACTCTCTCAGCCTGTCATCACAGGGGAGGTGCTCCAGTCCCCCGAACATCTTCATGGCCCTAATCAATACATTCCTACTGAGTTGAGAAACATCTGCATCTTGACCTGGCTGTGTTGTGCATTTTCTGGTTGAAGAACAGTCACAAAATCTTCAGAATGGTGGGTAACGCAGACCTGACACTCACTGTCTGGAAGGACAGACTGCCAGGAAATCTCTGCCAGGATCAGAGGTGTGACATATCCTACAATATCAGGAAAATTACAGCATCAACTAGAGAAGCATACAGACAGATTAGAGGAAGGACACAAGGTCTGGCTCATTAGCTGGGGAACTGTTACCTCGCACCGACCTTCAGTCTGTCTAGTTCTCGCAAACTTTCTGCATAATATCTGTAGGAGAAACCAATTCCTGTCTGAAAGTCTTTGTCTACCTTCCTATTACCTTCCGTCCCGATCATTACAATGTCTTTTCCTATTGTCATGACAGCTCCAGTTTGACCCCTGGTGTCAAGGTTTTTCCATCATCTTTTTCTTTTAGCATCCCTCTACTATCTTTTTCCTCCTTCTCTTCCACATGACATTTTTACCTTCACTTTTAAGGCCTTTGCTGCCTTACCATCTTCCTCTCTCTTAGTCCTTACTGAAACCACTCTGATCAGCCAGTCATTCTGGTCTCCATCGTTTAATTGCTATCTTTTCAAACACACACTCCTGAGCTCTGCTATGCTGCCCTACACAATTTTATCTGGGCACCACTTCTGCAAAGCCAGTTCATTCACATCCCTCCTGCATATTCTCCTTTTAGGTTATGCTAGACAAAAACGGGTAACAATTAGACTGCTGTGACACTGATACTCCGCATGTCATGCTAGCCGATATCATCTCAGGGTGTTCTTGCACTACTTTCTCTGCTTGCAGCTACCCTTTCTTTCCTTAGAATATAACACTATTTGTGGTAGAGACCATCAGTCTGCTCTCTATTTATATGGTCAATAACGAAACAAAATTCTGCTTCAGGATTTGGTTTATAGGAGCTATGATAATAAATAGCACATGTGCTAAAGGAGTGGGTTGGATTTGATGGAAAATCAGATTCTATAGATAATTGCATCCTATCACCGAATACAGAAAGAACTAAGTTGGTTTGCTCATGCTCTGCCAAGGTGAATCCATACAACAATAATCACATCTTCTCCAGTTACTGGAAAAGACACAGTTCTTTGTAACATACATTCTAATGTTTCTTATTGCAGAGAAATAAGTTTTCAAAAAGAATCACAATATTGGCAGTTATTATGCAGTTCTGTGAAATGCATATTTAAATATTCCTTCCTTTCTCAGTTTCACATGCTATTATTCAGTTTTACTTTCAGTTTTAAGAGCAGTAATGTTGTCACACACAAAATCTATGGAAAAATGAATGTGCATATAATTTAATCTTTTTTTTTCATCTTCTTAAAGTAGTATAGCAAACTTTTCAGTTCAAGTTTATATCTGTATTATATATGGTAGAGTACATTCTGCCATCTGCTGAGCACAGTGAGCAGTGCTCATATGGTCAGCACTGAAATGGATAAAATTGTGCCCATCTATTCCTGTGCCATTTTAAACACAGGAAAGAACGTAATCAAATAGCCAGCAGATCTAAGGAAGGATTTAAACCAGAGGCAAGAAAGTTCATTAGAGCATTGCAGTGTGTTGGGAAGGGAAAAGATACCTGTGAAATTTTGTAGAGAAAGAGAAGAGGAAGAAGCAGGCTGTGCCAAATGGAAAAATAATCAGATGTAAATACAGAAAATGAAGTCAATTTTTTTCTTCTGTTGATTTAGCAGTGGTACTTTGCCCTTTGGCACTGTGTATTTGGTAAATATTTTGAGCAGGACATTCACAGCATTTTCTTTCTGAGAAGAAAAACATGTTCCTAATTGTTTAATGTTGTGTCTAAAATTTCTGTTTTAAATGCAAACAGAGAAACTTTACAAAACAAAAATAAACAAACTATTTAAGATCACAGCAGCAAGAGTTTGACATAACCTAGCTTCTCGTTAGAGCTTCAAATGTCCCTCACTCCCCCTCACAGGCTGTGAGTCAGCAGGGGAGGAGGATACTTAGATTAGAAACTCCAAACTGTGGAACAATGATTACACAAATGTTATTTTGGTTGCACTTCAGATGCTCCTGCAGTTAAAGTCTGCTGAATTAGAACTGCAGTGATCAGAACCGCAGCTGGTATCTGTGGAGTTTTGACTTGATGACCCCAACTCGCAGCGCCAAAACATGTTTTTATACCACCCAAAAATATGATTTCAGTTTGGCCCCCTCATCACAAATAAGCAGGCCAGAGTCATTATTTCACTCTTCCTGCAGCACTGGTGCTGTGAGCCCTCTCTCTGATGCTTTTAGTTGTCTGTTAATCAGAAGATGCTTATTGACGACATGAATCTGATCAAACTGGCCCCTGAAGCCTGAAGTTTCAGGCCAGATCATCATCTAGTGTGAACTGGCATGAAGTTGGTATCAACACTGGAGGTGTATGACAATACCAATGTCACTCCAACACTAATCATTTCATCTTCAAAAGATTTTGTTATAATTATCGGACTCTTTGGTACAGGGAAATGTACACGCTCCAGTGATAAACAAAAGCTTCTTAGTGACAGTTCTATTATTTGAGCCAATATCATATTCCAAATACCCTCATCCTCTAAAGATGCTAAGAAGATAATATTGTTTTTTCAGAAACGTCAGTCCCACCAGGAGATGCTCTGCAGAAACAACCGGAGACGTTTTCAGCAGAGATCACTATTTGAATTCCTGCATTATGTACAAATGCAACATGTGATGGTTGTTTCATCCTTTATTACAAGCAAGACAAGGAACCTTTTATTTTCTGTTTACTGGGATGGGAAAAAATACAAAGAGTTAATATGTAACCATCCTTTTGCGGATGCCTTTATTTTTAAGGGGAGAAACACTAGACCGAGGGTCATTTGGGAAGCTCGTGGGCTGGCAGCAATGTTCCTCCCGGCACTGTTCGCGTGCATAGTAGCTCTGAGCCACTGTGCTCTTGCAGGAAAAGGTAAGCACCTTCCACTTTCTAAGGGCAACCCTGAAGTGGGAATGAGGGAAGCTGGAGAAAGCAACAGGATTTTAAAGCCTTCAGACAATTCTGCTCAAGTGTTTTGGAGGGGAATTTTTTCTGACAGCTATTTCCTCTCTTCTTTTCCCCTTCCATTTCTTCCTCCATCTCTTCCTACGGTGGGGTGAATTGCTGTATACAAAAGTATAAAATGGAGGAAAATAGAAGGAATCCTGACTGAAGGTGTGGAAGCCAGGTTGCCTGCATGGCGGGGAGCACTGCGTGTGCCAGCACTCAACCTCGCTGCGCCCCTCTGCCCAGCTCCCTGCTCTCCTCGCTTTCCCCTCCACCGCAGGGGCTCCCTGGCCCGGCTCTGGCCTTGCTTGTCTCCTCTCTTCCCCTACGCCAAGAGCTCTGGGCACTATTTAATGTACTCTTTCCCTCTGTTTGCCATTCTTTTCTACAGCATGAGCTTCATGTCCCTCTGTTCTCTCCCCACAATCTCAGCAGGAGCCTCTCTCCATGTTCTTTGCAGGAGTACAGTCTGCACCCTCCGTTCCTCCCTCGCTGCTCCCCTCCTGTTCTCACTCTCTGGGTGATGAGTTGCTCACGCTGTCAACATGTTAAAGCTGTTTTGGAATCAGAACTGTCTCATGTAACAGAGCGTTTGCCCCACTGAACAGAAAAATCGGGGAAACCAGAGAAAAAGGAATTTAATTTAAAAAAAAAATAATCCCATTTCAGGCTGACCCCACCAAACTAATTTAGATTAAAACTGAAATGCATTAGCTTGCTTCTAAGTCCCTCTCACCCTCTTTTGTTCAAGATAATTTACCATCATTGACTCGCTGTGCAGAATACCTTCATAGATCCATTCTGAAGCAGAAGTAAATTTCAGTAAAAAAATGTGACACAAAATCTAACTGGGGCCATCGACAGAGCTGCCGAGAAGAGGAAGAACACATTTTTTTCTGGCTAATGCTTACAGCAGCCATCAGCTGCCTCAGTGAATTACGTACCTATAGATTACAGAAGGACAGTTTAGCTCAGTGCAGGAGCACACTATAGCTGATGGTCAGACAGAAACCTGTGCTTCCAGTTGAGAAATAAAAACAACTCCAGTTTTCTGCCCAATTTCTTCTAGTGTCTCCTTCCCTCCAGTCTGTTCCAGGCCCCCAGAAGTGCTATTCGCCACAATTGATGTAAACAAAAACGTGTATGAAGTGGGTGAGCAAATCGAATATACCTGTAGGCCCGGGTTCATCCCCAATAACGGCCAGCGGAAGTACACCTGCCTCCCGACGGGCAGGTGGCCCCTCAATACGCTCTTATGCCTACGTAAGTAAAAGAAAGTAAATCCTACTCCTAGATTTTATGCCATGCGTTGATCTGGAAAGGGTATTTTATAGTCCACGCGAGGAATCTGATGTATTTAAACTGATACGCTTCCGTTGTCCAGTTGTTCTTCCCTTACTTGTCGGAAGACAACGGGGTGTGGGGGAGAAGAGGGGCAGGTAACAGGGGAAGGGTCTTCCCACACACATCCCACACTTTCCCTTCAGCCTCTGCTCCCGGATGGTGATGGAGATTGGACTCGGATGAGGTGAACCTTAATCTGACTCAGCCCAGCAGTGCTTATACTCCAATGACATACACTGTATTTATTGTGTCCCTCATTGCCCATTTTTATCATTTCATTGCACAGAAGTTATTTTCCTCAGACAATCAAATGTTAAAAATTATTTAATCACAAAGACTTTGAAAATACTATATTTTGATAGAAATGTAAAATAGCTAGATTTATGATATGTAGTCCACAGACTAGAGAAACATGAAAGACACCAGGACCCCTTTATGAGCAACTTGTTTCCATTATTCTAGCTTCATGCCTCATGAAATAATATTATCCTTTTTTTTATCTTTAATTAATAGCAAAGAGATGTCCCACTCCTGGACCCCTGAACCATGGAAAAGTTGATTTTCTAGACGCCCACTATCAGAGTTCTTTAAGTTTTTCATGTGAACCAGGGTAAGCATTTCTTTCCTGATGCTGTTAAACAAGTAACCCAAATCACAATATTACATTCTAGTATCCCCTGCTGCAGTATTGCAAGCCAGGGAACTTAGAAAACTGCACATGAAACCCCACCCTCCCTTCAGAAACTGGGAAGAAAAAAAAAGTCTATCTAGTGATCCTCCTCTGTTCAGTCTTGGCTATAACATCCTGGAGTTTTGCTACTCCAAAGCAATGTCTTACAGATATGAAAACCAACAAAATATCAGAGATTTTATGCAAAGATTTATTCTGGACTGCTTTCCCCTGTTTTTTAAATCCTCTTATTACATCATGAGATGAAATCCTACAGCAGAGAGAAGATAATCTCCATCTAAGTTGCTATGCTGTTAGGCTCTAGAGACTGAAAATTTTGTTTCTATGCCTTTCCAAGCTCAATAAATGAAAACATGAGGTTAATCCTAATTTGGTCCCTGGAACAAATGTACTTTTACTCAAGGCTACTTGCTAGCTTTAGAAATGTGGATGCATTTAAAGAAAGAAAGATAGTTATGGTAAATGGAGGGAAATATTTGATAGTAACATACAGTTCATTTTACTTGGGTAATTAATTAATAATTAGTCCTTACCTGGGAAGGTCATAAGTGAAACATAGCCTAGAGTTTACTGAAGAATATCAACAACCTCAGCTACTTCCTTCTTCCACCAAACAGAAGCAAGATGAGGAACAAATAAATTCAACTATGACACCAAATGTAGCAATGAGACTTGATTTACTTTTGCTCATTATAATTTACTGGTTTCCAGCTGTGTGATATTGAAATGATAGATACATGATGAACATTTCTTTAAAACTCAGAGTAAGTGCTAATAATATAAGTACAGAGGATGGGAGAGGAGCATTTAGAGTACATATGGAAATTAAATTGGACGATTTGGCATTAAAATAAAAAGAATGCACCTCAGTAACTTTAGTTCTTAAGAGTGCTGAGTTACCTGCAATAGTTTGATCCTAATTGCCATAATTAGCTAGGAACTCTTCCCCAGAAACCATAACATTTACATTAGCAATCATACATCAATGCTCACTACTTACATATATCCACAGTATTAATCAGTTGTAGAAACTGATACGTAAGATAGAATATACAGTTGAAACAGCAAAACATCTTGTTGTATCAAGCCTTTTATCTGGATACTTGCAATACTTGAATACTAACAATTTTTTATATCTGAATCTAAACTTCCTTTGAGATCAGTAAGTGCTAGAACTAGAGAAAGATTTCAGAAGCGGACTCTTAAGTCTGTTTATGAGAAATGGTAACCTTCCCTGCAAAGAACAACTCGATTCTTCACCATGTTTGTTAAGCTTTCTGATAATCAGGTCTTTTTGTTTTCAGTTACAACCTTGTTGGGACAAGAACAAGCCAATGTATGGCAGATGGAAAATGGAGTGGAACTTTTCCACAGTGTCAACGTATGTGTTTAAATGCTACAGAACTACTCTATCCTTATTCTTATAACAGAAAGATTCCTTTACGTTGTTCAGAATTCCAGATACTCTTATGCAGAGGCCTCCTAGAGTGCCGTGCAAAAAATGGTTAGGAAAAATCAAGAAGAACCCTGTAAGTTTGGTTTTAGATGTGTGGATTCTAGCTTTAGAGAAATACAGTTTAAAGGTCTGTACACAAGGCCAGGATCAGGGATGCTATTTACAGCTGAAGGTAAGATGCTTATCTACTCAAATTCATTCTCCCTGTGTATAAAAAGAGGATATTGTCATGCCTTTGCAACTGTTATTTTTTGATATAACCTGTCCTGAATAAACACTACTGAAAAAGCAATACACTGCATAAAAATATAGCAAAAATCACAAATGACATACTCTAAGGCTCCTGAGACTTTTAATCTGAACATTTTGTTTTGTTAGCTATGCTTCCATAAAGGGCTGTGTGGGTTAATTTGGTTATAAGCATATTGCTCCTGTGATTCTAGTAATAATTTGATCTTTAAGCTTTCATTTCTATGAACACTGTGCTTTTCTAGCGGTGACCTGTGCACCTCCCTCAATTCCTGAATTTGGAGTCCTTTCTTACCGTCGCTTAACAGCTGGAAATATTTCTAATTTCCTGGACACAATTACTTTTGAATGTGTACCTCCTCTTGCACTTATTGGGAACGAGACAGCTACCTGTACGGCCAACGGGAACTGGAGCAGCATTCCAGAGTGCAAGGGTAAGTAACTTTTATCAACACCTAAAAATATTCCCTAGAATTATATATATAAAAATATATGAACAACCTTAATAATTTTTTTACAATTGTTATTGCAAACATACAGTAGAATTATTCTGAAAGTCAGACATGTGAATGCAAGGTGATTGCTAACAAGATTGCACACAACATGGGATTGACAAAGTATTTGCTGCGGATATAAAGGTTATATAAACAGGGTCTGTTAAATGTAGTTCACGGAGGGGAATCAGAGCCTGGCCTCCAGAGTGCAGCGAACATTTTATTCTATTAAGTGCTAGGATTAATCTAAGAAACAGACAACCTTACCCTTAGTCCTGAAAACGTCACTGGTTTCAGTTTTTTGATATAACCAAAGATTGCAATAGATGTGTATTTAAAACCAGTGATATTTATTTATTGTGAGTTTTTGAACTATCTTTCCTCTGGCTATGTTTTCCTGCGCAAGAGGCTGAAATGAACCACCATGGAAGTTTATGTCTTTTTCAAAGTATATAGCATGTCTTTTAGAACCACAACATTGGTAAAGCTTTGGTTTTGTTTTTGTCCCGCAGTTGTCACTTGCCCCACTCCAACAGGAATAGAAAATGGATTCATAGAGTTTGCTGTTCGTAGAACATATCACTACAATGAAAGCGTCAGCTTCGGCTGCCAGTCCAGCTACGTGCTGGATGGACCTAAGCATTCCCGATGTGAAAAGACTGGAAACTGGTCCACAAAGCCAACCTGTAAAGGTATACACACGCTGTCTGTTAGAAACCATGGATCGAATTGACTTTTCCTAACAGACCACTGCTCGGATTGTTAGGGAGCTATTACACCTTTGTGCAAGAGCTGTCCTCAAAAGAAAACCAAAACAGTAATTTCAAGGCCCTAATAATCTAAGACCACTCCCAACATTCAACACTGTGTGACATGATGTATCTGGATTTACTTCAATAATCAGCCACATAACTTTATCTTGTCTGAGTACTTCCTCTACTCTTCCTATTTAGTTAATTTTCTGGATTTTCCCTGGAAACTTTTCACCCCATACTTCGGGATCTGAATTTCTTCAACATTGTAATACCAGCAGGAGTCCTATATATGAGTGGGACACATTATTTTTCATACCCAAATGTCACTTATACAGATTTCTGATGGGATCTAACCTACTCACTTTTCAAAACAGAGTTTTAATTACCCTTATGTGTTGCTGATAACTGGATTGTTTTACAGGACCATGTAAAATACCAGCTAAGAAAGCTGTAGTGTTATACAATGGCGAGAAGAAAAGAGTTCAGAATGACCTTAAGGAAGGCATTCAGCATGGTGAAACTATATCCTTCTTCTGCAAGAACAAAGAAAAATCCTGTGCCTATACCGTAGCTGTTCCGTGTGTGGATGGCAACCTTACTCTGCCCGCCTGTTTCAAAGGTACGAGCTAGACTAAACACGAAACAGCTTCTGTTGGTGGAATAACAAGTACTTTAGTGGGGGGGGCAATGTCATAATTTATCTTCGAGCCCTATTTGACTGGCTAATTCATCTGCCTTGTACTGATGTTACTGGGTATTTAGGAAGAAACGGTCTGAGAGAAGGAGAGAATACACAGCAAGACTTTTCTTTTGGTTAAGTCAGAGCCCTGCTTTAATCCCTGTTCTGTTCTTAGAAGGTGCTATTTAGCAGTGGCCTAGCCCAAAGAAAAGGCCATACATAAAGTATTCTGGGATTTCATGAATCCTTGGATCAACATCTTGTACAGGGGAAAAGAGCCTGAACACTGCTGCAGCATGAGAACCCGATGTATTCACTCCTGTCCTGGTGAATTAGTCCCACATTATGCTGATTGGTAACACACTGGTCTGACTTTGGATCAAGAGTGTTAAAAAGCACCTGACAGCTGTAGGGTGCAATTGCTACTGGAGGAACTGGTTCACAGACACACAGGTTTTTAGAATAAACAGACTAAATACTGAAGTCTGTTAGCAAGAAGAAATTCTTTGCATTTATTTTATCAATATTCCTTGCACAGAATATGCCTTCTAAGTTTTATTTTCATTTGTAAGTGAAGAAAAAAACAGCCTATGCATGATGAAAACATCTTTCCTCATATTTGGTTTGGCTTCTGATGGATGTAGCTTAGCTTTCACTAAAAGAATTAAATAGAGTATTTCTTCTAGTGGTTTTACAATGATGCAAAGATTGATTGCTCACCTAGCAGGGTCCATGAGACATTATTTTCAGCTATCATATTTCAAGAATTCAACACAAGTTCTTAACCTGTTTTCAACAGAACGTGGCTTTTTTTCAAGTCTTGTGAAGAAGGACCCATCAGACATGAAACCATGTGAAGATGAAGCATGAATCAGAGAAGTAAAACAGTACTAAATTTCTGCCTTACTGAGATAAAACATTACATGTAAGAGGAAAACTTAGGTACCGTGAGTGTAGATTTCCAGGCGAACTCCAGACTCTCTGCGAATGAAATCTCAGCTGTTTTCCCAACCACCATCCCTACCAGCCTCTTTCACAAGCTGTGACACATTATTTCAGCAATTAACTTTCATTGTCTTTCCTCTGCTTTCTTCAAAATTCCTGCAAGACTACTTCTCTTTCCATATTTCCAACATTTATGCAACTGTAAATTACTTTCTCAATAGCAGTCCCTTTACAATAAAGTAATTTTGAGTCAATAGTGCATTCTTATTTAATATTACCTAATCATCAATCAGATCCTTTAGCTCTTAACTGATTTATACAGAAAGGCCTTCCTCATTAGTAATTAGCTGGGTTCTGATTCCATTACTGCTCCCCTGTGACAGGGAGTGGACCTTTAATTATAGACAGACAGAGGGTCATCAGCCTAGGATTTTCGAGAATTTACGTAAGTAAAAGACTGATTTCCAAATAAGTTTAGAAGCCAAGTATCCAACCATGGTTTAAATGTCAATAGCATCAGATAAAGGGTTCTTCTGCACTTCTAAAAAAAATGTTAAAGTTAATAAGACTATTTATGTTTTCAAGATTCTAGCTTCACCTGTTGTTTTAAACAACTGTTAATTTTTACCACTGTTTCAACATTATGCAATGTAACTGATTCCTTTTCTTAAAAAAAAAAAAAAAGAGAACTGTACACCATTGAGCAATAGTAATGATTTCTGGTCATTGAGCAGCTTTGAAGTAAATCACACTTTCAATTTGATTTATGATACAGGTAGTTCACTGGAATGATCCTGTCTGGCAATTTTTGTGCTTATGTCTATTTCCATTCAGAAAAAAAAATTATAATTTCAACATACTAGAAAGCGATAGAGAAATGTTTATTATATACTTAAAATAAATTGTAATGAGTTGTATGTGGTTCCTGCTCAAGTATAACAGCCTTCTCTGTGATTAAAAGCAGAAGTAAGCTGCACAATAAGCAAGCTACTGTAGAACTTTTTAAAAGGACCATTTAACATTAAGAACAAACTGCTTGTAAGATGTAACATCTACCACTAAAAAACTCGGAACATACTCTTATTATCTTTTTTTTCTTTTGAAGGCTGCACATGAATATTTTAATAGTATGACTGATATAATTTGTTCTTATACTTCCTATTTTTAAGGAGAGATTGAGAGATTGAGGCAGCTATTATTAAATATTTAATACTTTGTACTCATCAGCAATTTAATTCTCTCATGTAGAGATAGACAAATTCAGGCTAGCAACTGAAGAGGGTATTTCATTGGTAGAACGTGCACTGCGTTTTGGTTCCTGACATGTTTAAACAGGATCCTTGAATGACATTTGACTTATAGGCCATGATGTTCATAACTAGCTTTAGCACCGACACAGATCAGCTGGCAGGAACCAATCTGTTTGGCAATCTAGTCTACATGTTGTGTGGCTACATCTCTGGGATCGGGATGTTCAGGACGGTAGCTGAGATACCAAGCACAGTTTAATATTAACTTGTCTTCCACAGCAAAACACTGTGAAGCTGGTGTAAGTAAAGTTAGCATTCACCGTCACAGAAATGCTACTTTTCCCTGAAATGATTTGTATTTTGCACAAAAGCAGTTGCCCCAGGAACATTCAGATTTTTCTAAGCGAATTTTCCCAGTTCTACTTACCCATGCAGCAAGATAACAACTGATCACATCAGCTGGCTTCCTAGCTGGATATGCAGTATTTGAATACTTGAAAGAATCACCCTTAGGAGCCAATGTTCATACGCTGAATTTATTATCTAGTCTCCTGAAGCAAGAAGAGGGAGAAAAAATCTGTGACCTGGTAAGTCTTTGAAGTAGTGAGGTGTTTGTGAATCACAACTTTTCAGACATGAAAGGTTCGCTTAGAAGGTCTGAAAAATAATGTATTGCAACTAGAGGTGTTCCAAAGGTACGAATGACTGAAACCTGCCTTTTTTTTTTTTTTTTTTTTTCCCCCCAAGATGTTTGAAAGAATGCCTTAAGCTGTGCTCATGTTACTTGTGGCAACCTGCTAAGACAGTTACAGAGATAAGAGAACGTGGTAAAATGAGATGAAAAAAAAAAAAAAAAGTACTGAATGTGTTTTACTTAAATGAACATTTTTTTACAATTCAAATTGGGAATTTGTTCTGTATTCTGGTTGGAATATCTATGTGTTCTGTAATGGTGTATCTATAGTGATTTCCTCAGGAGGGTCAGTGCATATCAGTACTCATCATGTCCAGGCTGCAGCTTTGTCATTTCTTGAACTTTAGAGTTTTTTTTCTTTTTCTGGACAGAAGTTATGAAATTGTCAAATCAATGCAGGTAGGCTTCGACCCCTCTGGCCACCCTGCTCTGCATTGGTAAGCAGACCCAGAAACTGGATCTATTCCCTCAGGAAATTTTTCCTGGAGTGCTGGTTCCAATTTCATTTGTTCTGCTCCGCCTCATGTTCTTTTTCACCATATACCAGCAAATTCAGTTTTTCAAAGTATTTTGTGATGAGCACGGCAGAGACATATTCAAACCTGAAGGCAACGTGCAGATACAAATCAATGATACCAACATACAAAAAAGTTGGCTCAGAAATTCCAACCCTTTTCAATTTCCAAAAAGCAGATTTGCAAAGCTGGACGGAAATTCAAACCTCTCGCCATATCACCTGGCCAATATGGTGATGTGCTGCCCTTGAGAAACCTACCTGGAAAGAGTCACGTTATTAAGTCCATTCAGCCTTCCATATTCTACCAACTAACAAAACTCTTGTCTGCCTCCTGTGATTTGCACTAACCTGGACAAATGATTACAAAATTCCCATGACAAATCTGGGTATCTGAAGTGGGAATTCAGAGGTGAAAAGTTCGGCAAGCTCAGCTGTTTGAGCAAGTCAGCCATCCAGTAGTCTTATTGTTTTGCAAGAATCTACCACTATTTTAAAACAGATTAATAGTCATATCTTCAAACGTGTACTAAATAACAATTATTTTAAATTTGGTATTTAAAGATAATAAATAATCTTTGTAACTGACTCATGAGATTCCACCCTGGATTAAATACACTGCTTCTATGCGAATGTTGATTTAAGGAGCAATGTGCAACCTGAGCAGGCAACCCATGTAGCTGTCACAGCTATCATCGGATGAGCCCCAACGCAGAATCATTTCTGCTGAAGATTAGCTGAGAAATCAAAGAAAACAGCCAATTTTCTACTGTACATTTAAGAAATTCTTGTTTGATGTATATATGCATGTGAATCAAGCTTAGAAGAGCTGAAGAGTTTACTCGTTTGAGATAAAAGCACTTTAGACGCTATACACACAGTAAGGCCAGTGACAGATTTTAGGGAAAGAGAAGAAAATGAATCAAAGAGGTCAGATGTTTTATTTGGGATCACACTCACACACACAATCATTTCACTCGCTCTGGAAGAGTCTGAAGAGCTGAAAGGACTGGGAGATTTCTCTAATTCTTTTGGATTAATTGCTGATTTTCTTGACGTGGCTAAAAAACGACATGTGTAACTACATGGCTACAAAACAAAGTGTAAACTGTGTCTTTTTTGTAGAAATATCAGGCATTCACTTTTACAATTTTCTATTCCACAACACCCCCTCATATTCTCCGTCCTTGGGATAGGACAACTCATGAAACATGAGCAATATCAAGCAAATTATGTATCTGGGGCTTTGAGCAATCTGGTCGAGCAGAAGGTGTCCCTGCCCATGGCAGGGGGTTGGAACTAGATGATCCTTAAGGTCCCTTCCAGCCCAACCCATTCTATGATTCTATGACATTAAATGTTTTAAAGTGAACTCAAAATCACACTGTTACCTACAAGGATATACTTGAACAAATTTCCCTTAGAAATGCTCAGAAACTGCAGATAAAATTGACTCTGCAAGTATTCAGCCTGGACCTGCAATTTCAGTCTCATTTTAACAGCTCATGTTTCTGGCACCCACTCAGGAGCTACAAAAACATTGCTCTGAGTCAAAAGCTACTTCTGATTTATTGACCTTTGATGTCCGAGTGACAAATATTTTTCACTGAGCTTTGAGTGGAAGCTTTTTTTTCCCCTCAAATACCGATCACAATGAAGATACAAAACTAGATATAGCCGATATCCAACTAGCAGCAATTAAAACAAAGAAACACATCCCAGACAACCCAGAGCCATCTCCTGCTGTTTCTGCACCCTCACTTCTCCGGGCCAGGCTCTCCCGCGGTGCCGAACCACCGGGTCTATCCCCGGGTAACCAGGCCCCAAACCACCCTCATTAAATTTCTGGCATCTCCCGTTTCTGCCCTGGTGTTCCCTCAGGCTCCGCTGGGCCCTGTTCAAGTTTCCGATGTGCATGCACGAGTGAGTGTATAAATAAATATTTATCTATGTACGTGTGTGTTTGGGTGGCAGCGCGTTGGGTGTTGCCACAATTGCGGTGTTTGGTGCGGCGGGCCCGGCCGGGACAGCCGCCACGGACCGTGCGCGAGGTGACGTTAATCACTGCGGTCAGTAATTAACGAGCGCAGGCTGTGATTGGGCTTTTGCGGTGTAACGGGACCACCGCCAAGGCTCCGTTTTACTCTCTCAAGCCCAAGAGTTTTTTTCTGTACCGGCTTCTGGGCAGGACTAACCCCCCCCACTCAGCCACCCCCTCCCCACCCCTCAGGGCTTGAGGCGGCGGCGCCCGGCCACCGGCCAGCGCCCGCCTGAGGTTTCTCGCCCCGGGCCGGGCCCCGGCGGGCCCGCGGAAACGGAAACGCGCGGGGCCGGCAGCCGGCGGGGGCCGCCGGGAGGGGGGTGGGGCCGGTTTGAACCGTTGGCCGCTCGGCAGGGCCGGCGCTGCGCGGGGCCTTTCCTCGGAGCCGGGCGCGGGCGCTGCGGGGGGAGCGAGGTAAAGGGGGCGGCGTGTCCCGGGGGCGGTGCGGGGAGAGGGGCCGAGGGGCGCCTGGCCGGGGGCGCGGGGCCGGTTTGTGGCATCAAATCCCGCGAACTTCATCCTGGGGTCGGGGTGATTCGCTGTGGTAAATGGTGGGGCTCCTGGCAAGCGGGGCGGTGAGGCACCCCAAAGGGAAGGGGGGCAGCGGCTTGTCTTCGTCTTGTGGGGGACGCGGGCGGAGCTCGGGCCGGGCGCTGGGGCCCGGGTGCCCCGGGGGGGTACGGCCGGGCCTGGGCCTGGCGGGGGGAACGGGGCTTGTCCGCGGGGAACGGCCCTGACGGCTTCGGCGGGCGGGCGGTTGGCAAAGACGTGCTCAAGTTGGCAAAGACGTGCTAATTTGCAAGCTCAAACGTACCAAAAAAAATGTACAAAAAGCTGGGAAACTACTGACAGATGACCTTGGATGAAGAGCTCGTTTGGCTGTCTTTTCAGTACTCTCTTAAAAAACAGTTCTGACAACATTTGTTGGTTCTGTAACCTTTAACTTGCAGGTCAATTTGCTGTTCATGCTCCTTTTGTCCCCTCTTCTTAACAAAAACCCCAAACAAAAAACTAATTCTAAGGAAGAAAAATTTATGAATGCAGCTATGACACAAATGCCTTTAGGTGTAATATACAAATTGTGTGTAACTGAATACATTTCTGTGTGGTTGACTTGTTTATTTCCAAAGCTAACCAGACACATTCTTGTAGATTACACTGAATGTCTGTTGTTTGCAAAGAATCACTCATATGTTTATGTTTATTTGAACATAATAAAATATTTACTTTTATTTTCCATATAGTTCCAGCGCATGTTATTGCATGGCCTAAGATGACCAGAGACTAATGTGTAGTAGTATTTGATCTTTTCTACTTCAATGGGAATAATTTTGCAGATTACTTTGTGTTCTTTCAGAATGAATGGTGAAGAGGAAATATGGGAAAATCTGGATGCAGAATTTGACCACTGTGTGGTGGATATGAAGCCTCATGTTCTAAAACTACAGCATAGGTCAGGTAAATATGGTAAAATGTGCATATAGAGAAATGCAATAACAAAGTTCTAGGTAACTGATAATTATTATGTGTACTTGTATCATTTCATTTACCCAGTCACTTAATGTATGATGTTTCAAGGCATTGTTTTGAGGGGGAGGGTTGTACAACTTCTAAAATTGGATTTTTTTAGGTACCAATTTCTATTGTTTGAGCTTATCTGTCCTGGTGATGTGAATGTGCTTTTGCATAAATACGTTGACGTTTTTATTTAAAAAAAATAATTCAGTAGAAACTAAAAGCTTCTAAAAGGCATTGGTTTTGAGACTGCACTTATAAAATTGCAAATATTTTTTAGTCATAAGGTTTTTAAAATTTGTCTTAGGAATGTATAGTAATATAAACATCAATTAATAGATGATGTTTTATAAATCTAATGATTAGAACAAACTGGTTATTAAAGACAGGAACCCTACAAATTAAGACCTCGCTTCATAAATGTTTAATTAAATGAATAATTTCATCATCTGGTAGCAAAGGTTGTGTAAATAGATATTTTTAAAATTAATGAAGATTTATTGTGTCTTTAAAATACTAACGCTCATGGAAGCTGTATGTTATAGTTAATGGCAGCTCTTGCAGTGAGTTCAGAATTCCTGGTGACTTACGTGTTCTGTACTTACTAGAGATTGATTCCTTTGGTTCGGTCATTTGGGTTGGTTTGTTTGTTTTGATTTAAACTTTTGGATGGAAGGGAAATGTCTACAAAACTGGTGACCGGTAATGGCTTCTGTTTTTTTATGCGTTTGATTTGCTCTGAAACTGTAGATTGATTATGCATATCTATATTTTTAGAACGACAAAGATGTGCATTGTGGATTAAAAAACTATGTGAACCCTCGGGAGCAGGCACAGGAATAGAGGGAAGGAAGAATCGGAACCTATATGCAAAACTTCTACTCCACATGCTAAAGCGAGGTGTGCTGGAAGGTCCTTTTACACATAAACCAGAACCAGGAATACTGAAAACTTTACCTTCATACATGGTGGGTGTAACTTCTTTATCAGACAAACTTGCTTAGATATATTCTGAAAATACTTTCAAGTCTTTGATTGGGCATGAATGTGAAAAATAAATCTGAATTGAGTGGATTTACATGTAGTAAAGACAGCCATTTATGTTGTGTATCTTGTAATTGGTGTTGAGAAAAATCTTTCAATGGGTGAAACCTTTTATGAGACCCAAAAATTCAGGTTCTAAGAAAGCTTATAAAAATAGGTGTTCTGAAGGAACAGAAAGATAATTTTTGTCTAATTCTTTGAAAAGATGTAGTAAAAGACTCGAGGCTATATTTTGTCTTAATCAGCAGATAGTTCTTGTGAAAGGAAAATGTGCTTAAATGAGGTGACATTAGTAGTCTGAGGAGATTATAGTAGTCTATCTTTCTATGAAAGAAGAGATAACAGTATTTCACATAGATATTGTTAAGCTTGGAGTTTGTTTTCTGAAGACCTGAATATACTCTGTCAATCATTGGCATCAGCAGTAGTGAGATAACAGTCCTAATTTATACTAAAATTACCCATACTGAAAGAAGTACTAGAAAACATTTACACTGTTGCCTGTTATACTAATTTCCATGGATTGGGAGGTAATATATTTGCACACCTCACTGACTTCCTTGGAAAAAGAGTGTTTATAGTTTGGATATTCTCACAAGAACAATGTTAATGGTGTAAAGAATATATTTGTATAAATATGTTCTAATGTTAATTTTGCATTTATTTTCATTATAGTCAATTTATTTTGATGAGCCAAATTCAACAAGAGCTCAGAGTAGCAGCCCAGACTGCTTACCTGACTGGCTAATGGGAGAACTAGGAAACAGTGAATCTAAGCATGAGGAATCGTGGAGGACATCTTCTAAAGAGGAATCACTTTCAGCAACAGCACTTACCTATGGGTAGGATTTCTGTATTTGCTTTATTCAGTATTTGATTCATATTTAATAGACGTTTGATTTGGTAACTCTGTATGTTTCAGTCTGTATGTATGAATTTATTACACTCCCTTATGGACTCATCTTGAATATATTGTTTGTACTTTATATACAGAAATGCAGGTAATGGCTTCTAACTTAATGATAACTTTTATACTTTATATTGTTACATTCCTCCATTCTGTCTTCTTCTCTGGATTCTCTAAGTCTTCTTCCATGTCCCATAGCTCTATCCTCTTTCCCTTCCTCTTGTTCTCCTTCCCCTTTCAGTTACAGACACTTAGCATGGAAAATCAACAGGCCAAACTGAGAGTTTGAAAAATTTAGCAGCAACTGAAGAGAGGGCTTTATAGTGGTTTGCACTGGTGGTTGCCATGGACTACTCATGACTTTCACAAAGAGCCTGTTTGCGAGCGTGGAAATAATCACAGAATCAGAGAATCATCGAGGTTGGAAAAGACCTTGAAGACCCTCAAGTCCAACCATGAACCTCACATTGACCACTCTCAACTCCACCAGATCCCTCAGCGCTGGGTCAGCCCGACTCTTCAACCCCTCCAGCGATGGGGACTCCCCCCCTGCCCTGGGCAGCCCCTTCCAACGCCCAACAACCCCTTCTGCAAAGAAATGCTTCCTAAGAGCCAGTCTGACCCTGCCCTGGCGCAGCTTGAGGCCATTCCCTCTTGTCCTGGTGCTTGTTCCTTCGTTAAAGAGACATCCCCCCTCTCTGCACCCTCCTTTCAGGGAGTTGCAGAGGGCCAGGAGGTCTCCCCTCAGCCTCCTCTTCTCCAGACTAAACCCCCCCAGTTCCCTCAGCCACTCCCCGTCAGACCTGTGCTCCAGACCCTGCACCAGCTCCGTTGCCCTTCTCTGGACACGCTCGAGTCATTCAATGTCCTTTTTGTAGTGAGGGGCTCAAAACTGAACACAGTCATTGAGGTGCGGCCTCACCAGTGCCGAGCACAGGGGTAAGATCCCTTCCCTGTCCCAGCTGGCCATGCTAGTGCTGATACAAGCCAGGATGCCATTGGCCTTCTTGCCCACCTGGGTGTACTGCTGGCTCCTGTTCAGCCAGCTGTCAATCACCCCCCCAGGTCCCTCTCTGACTGGCAGGTCTCCAGTCACTCCTACCCAAGCCTGTAGCGCTGCTGGGGGTTGTTGTGGCCAAGGTGAAACAGTCCACTTTTTTGCACCGTTCTCTCTCTCCATGTTAATACTCTCTGTAGACTTGGTAACATACTCTGTAGACTTCAGAAGTAGATAATAGTTATTGTTCTGACATTCTAAATATCTATCGAATAAGCTTATACTCTGGTTATGTTTTTCAGACCTCAGATGTTATGGTGGCAAAGCACAGTGGTCACAAGGCAAGAGACAGAAGTCATACAGAATGACTGTGAGAGGGAACCACAGACAAATATGGACAGGCAGTAAGAAAGAAGTGATGTGGTAAAAGACTGTATAGATGCAGAAGACTCTCAGGCCAGATTTTTCTTAAAGTAGATCAAAGCAATTGCTGTCCTCCTGGAGTTCTTGTACAGTCCTATTTTCTGCATGCTGATGTATGGAAGCTGAAAAGTGGTACTAACTAATGAAACTGAGGTGGATGAATCTTCACAATTTCTGTACAGTTCAAAATAAAAGGAATGTACAGTAAACAAGTGACAAAAAATGTGGGGAGAGTAGACATACAATATTTAAAATAAAAGTTGTAGTCTAAGGTCATAATACTGAAAGAAGCTTTTATATCAAATAGTTTTTAATAACTTTTTTCTACAGAGAATAGAAATATAACCAAGCATACAGATGGTAGATTTGAAGGATGTTCTATCATTGCTCACAGGTTTTTTAGAGGAAATAGTGGCTCCCTGTAGATAAGCAAGTTTTGCTGTTCTGTGACAAAGGAGGGAAAGTTAGATGTGTACAAAGAAAGAGGGATTTGATCCAGCTTTTTGTGAGCATGTTAGTGCTTATTAAACACTATTAGACACTGTTTGTCTTGTGTTTCATCATGGCTTTTTTATGAAATAGCAAGATTTCTTTATATTTCCTGTAAACTTCATGAATCTTGGATTGCAGAAGGTCATATTAGACCAGCTATACTTGCTAAAATTTATGAGGCTAAAAATCAAAGCAGCTGCCTGTGGGATACTCTGCCATGTTGTTTTGTTCCCCTATGTGGGGAGGATTGTTTGCAATGACTCCATCCTTGTCTGAACAATCTCTGAGTTTGATTTAAAATGGTTTGATATGTATCATGCTGTCTACTACAAATACCTGTGCTTTGTTGGTGACTAGCACCCCCTACGCCTAGGTCCTGTGTGTTTGTCATTAGGATAACACAAAAATTTCAGTATTGCTCATTTGCAGCTGTATAGCAGAATCCTGAGTATCTGTAGCTGCACCTTGTTATGGTAATCCATCAGACAGTCTCTTTTTGTGGGTTTGCAGAAGCCAGTAAGCTTAAGCTGCATCCATAGTTCCAATCAGTTGGGTATAGAGCTGTTTACAGAGCAGGTAAAGGGATTAAATGTGTCAGGTTATTAAGGCTTGTTTTCCTGTTGGCTTAGAAAAATGTCCCTGCGGTGTTGAAGGTGTGCCAAACTGGTCAGTTGGATGCTGTTGAAAACCACAGGCTTTTGTTCTGTCCTAATTTGTGGGAATCTTAGGTAAATTTTAGTTTTATCTACATTCTGTTCTTAAGTATTTACTTTCCAGTTTTTCTTACGCAGTGCAACTTTGCACTGATTATCAAGATCTATGTTTTTTTTTTTTTTATGTGGCTGCATTTCAGTCATGGATGGAATTGCCTGTTGTTTGCTCGTTTTTGAAGTTTAGTTAATGTTTAAACTCTTAAATCCTTGGTGAAAAAAGCATTCTTAGAGGTAGAGCGTGAGTATTATTCAAAACTCAGTAGGCTTTGTACAAGAGGAAGTGTTTGCTCTACATCTATATGAAACTTTTGGTTTGGTTTCATTGCATTATAAATATGCTCCCAGGTTTTGTTTCAGAAGTCTAATGCTTTTTTTCTGTGTTCACTTACATTTTTCGTAAGTGGTTATCATTAGCTGTTCTTTTTCTAGGCATGCTGATGTTTATCACAGTGCTGAGTCTTGCATTTTTTAATTATCCACCTGGGATTTGGATAGGTGATAGGCACTCTTGCAAGTTACATCACGTTGATACTGAGCATTGTGAAAATTTTCTCTTATATATCCATTAACTATGTGTAATTCTAACAGTCATCTAAAATGTTGCCCTTAGGACTGATGCGTCTCCTCTTTCTGAGTCCCACAGTGTTAACACTAAGGAGTCATCTGGGTGCTTACAATCAGATGCCCTGATACGAACCCGGGGTTTTGATAGCAGACTTGTGGTTTGAGAAACGAGGGTGGAGAATGGAGAAGCTGCCAGCTCTGTTACCATGTTACTGCGTCAGGCGTGGTGATGTGAAGAACCATTGGGAAGAGCTGTCCAAATATGCTTAATTAAAAAAATTAGGTTCGACCTTGTGAAAACAAGGAACGTTTTCATAACGTGGGCTTTCGAAACAGGTTTTGAGACCTCCACTAGATCTGTGTTAGATAGTGTTGGGCCATGTGAAGATACCCAGCACAGATCTGATCAGATTGGCTTGGCCGCTGGAGTAGCACCACCGTGATAAAGTATCACTCTGGGTATTAGAAGCAATAAAGCAATATTGGAACAACTCTCCCCTTTTAGACCCAATCTAGCATATTGGTATCTCTGTGAGGCCGTATTTGAGGCATAAAAATACACCTAATTCCTTACTTGTGCTGTCAGCTGGGGTGTTATTTGAGCAGGATGGGGCAGCATACTCCTCCCTGTGCATCCAACTGGTGCTTGTCCCCGTTTGAGGAAGGCTGAGCTACAGTTCTGCCTACTCCCTCCCTTGTATTCTTTGCCATATTTTTTTTTCTTTTTGCTACCTGGATTATAGCAGAATATTGTAAATCTGACCCTTTTTCCCATTCAGTATCTGAATCTAAGATACAGCTTGGTCTGGCAAAGTTCCGTAAGTAGTGGGTGGGGTAGTGAAGCTTTATTTCCTTTACTTTTTCTTTTTTTTGTCCTGTGGGACTGTAGCAGTGCCTACAGTGGTGATCAACAGATGGTTCCCAAGGCTCTGGTGAGTTCTCTGGAGATCTGTATTGCATATTCTTTCATGCCAGGAGGGGCAACTAAACGTGATGGAGTAAGTTACTATAGGCACGGCTCTGCTGTGGGTACTCGTGCCAAGAATGGAGCTGTGTCTAAGGAAATCTGAACTTGTGTTGGCAGTTAGAAATTTTGATAGATTACAGAAATTAATCTTGCTAGCAATGAGAAACTTACGTTAAATGTGAGAGTTGTGCAAGAAGAAATACTGAAGGTAAATGTTTCAGCTGTTATGTTTTGTAGAAATAACTTATTTATATGGGTCTGTATTAAGATGTTAGCTATACTCAACGTATAGATCCTGTCTGTATTTACAGTTTTGAATGACCTATCAGTGCAAGATGTAAAAGAGATACATCTGGACTCTGCAGTTTGTAGAGGGAGCCAGCAGATGGTGATCTTGTTACATTATACTTGTCTCCACCCAGCGTGTGTATTAGGAAAACTCTCTCCATAGGCAGGCAGTATATGTAGTTGGGTAAAAATTTTACATTCCAGCCGTGACTCAGTTCTTGCAGATAGACTGCAACACTTTCTCCTGGCAAAAGAGATAATGACAGTGAGAAATGTTTGAGTAATTTTTTTGATGTTTATTTATCTCAAGATTCCCTTCTTTAAAGAAGCAAACAAATGGAGAAGTGCTTTTCATAGTTATTTTTATCTTGCAATACACATACGTCTGTGTATGAAGATTTTGACTTTTCTATAAGAAGTTCTTTATCTGGCTAGATAAAAGTTGATGAACAAACCTTACTTGCAAACTTGGGTGTAAATGAGTAAGCCCAAGCTAGCTGGTGCTAGAAATGTGCATCTTTACGTTGAAACATGAGAGAATTGGTTTTAGGAATGTGTGGTCTGGTTTGAACAGAAGCCTGGTCTTTCTGACCCCATAGGAAAATTCTACTGTATGTTTATAGATTATGCCTGAAAGACATCGTTAAAGGTCAGTGTGTAATTGTGCTGTAGCAGGAGAAACCAGTGAGTTTCCCTTACTTTGCTCCTAGTAGGAAATTATTTACTAATCTCCTTTATTAGCAGCAAATTGCCTCCTTCTCCCATGCTACCTCACTGTTTTGGCTGAAGCAGGAGGTCACAGGGTTGGTATCAAGTCTCTGACCATTCTCCATTCACCTGCCGTGGGAGGAAAAAGAAATAATCTTGTGATTTCTGGAGCCTGACTCGTATTAGCAGAAAGCTGGAAAAGGGAGTGAACCGGTAATACATGCTTGGTATGAGCAAAATTGCCATCCATCCTTAATGGTCTTTCCAAATTCTCTTTATAGAATCAAGTAAAGCAACTTCCTTTTCAGTTCCTCTTCAAAATAGTAAATATAGAACTAAGACTATGTCTAGACTTTTTCCCCCATTTTGTCAATTTAAAAATTATAGGTAACTTGTGTTTGAATATTTATTGATATTCCTTAATCTCTTAATGATAGAGGCATGAATTCTGTTTTCTCTCTTTTTAAACAATTGGAATTTGATTGAATTGTTAGGTAACCTGAGTATTGTTCTGAAAAGAAGTCTAATAAAAGTGCAGATTTACTGACAGGCAAAGATTTGTCTCCTTTTAATGAAAGATAATTTTGTATCAAATTAAATCTTGGTAAGAAGTGCATGATCTGGTATGCTAGAGACAGTCATTGTATTATTATACTACTTTTGATCTTTTTTACCTCTGAGACTTTGCTTATCTAAACTATTTACTGCTTTGTAATTGTTCTTTTGCATCCGTATATGTTGTTGGTATTTATTGGTGCTGGAAGGGAAGGTGTGCTCCCCGTTGTTATATTTCACTGTTCCCTGCTGTTTCGATGAAAGCTGGGGTGGTGTGCTTCACGGAAAGTTTGTGTTTGTCTTCCTAGAAGTGACTAGTTTACATTGTACATCCAACAGTTGTCTTTCTGTTCATAAACACTTAATTTGTCTCAGTGTCTTTTTGGCACAACTTACCGTCTTAATTTGCTGCCGGATGGAAAGAATGAAAGGTATTTTAATGGTCTGACTTGATTTTAATACACTATAGCTAGTCGTAGGAAGGTGAGTGGACTAACAGGAGTTTTTGATTACTTTAATACGTGTGGATTTGACATTGGAGTATATGCTGAAGGGTGTTTCACTACTATTTTGGATCTTTTGCTATATCAACCTATCTAATAAACTCTTACAATTTTTATTTTATTTTGTTCCAGGCTGTTCTTTTCTTTCAGTGTTCTATAGTTGAGAAATGTCTGTTGACCAGGTGCATCAGTGAAGTTTATCTTCGCCTATCTGCTACTCTTAATTTCCTTTTGTTCAAGTGCTTTATTTATGACAAAAGCTTTTCCAGAAAATCCCTGTCCACTTTTTTCCTCTACTGGGCAGAGTATTATACTTCATGTTATACTTGTGTCCTGTCTTGCGGGCCTTTCTTTACCATCCCGCCATACATACCGCTTTAGTCCATAAGACAGAGCTGAAATGAAATGCAGTTAATATAATCTTTGACTTGTTTCTTTGACATGTTACTCTCCACCTTGTCCTTTCAAACCATTGCTTTTCTATTGAGCATGTATGTGTAGTTCTTGCTCTTGTCTTCAAGGTATATCTTCATATAACATACAAACTGGCTCTAATCTCTTATTTTTTTGGTCTTAAAAGTCTTCTCCCCTGTGGTGTGGCGAACCATTGCCTTAATTCCTTTTTCTTCTCTGAGTTGCTGGACTTTATCCTATACTGTCTCATATGCTTAACAATTTTATTTCAAAAACGTTCTCCTAGATCAGCCTTCTCAGTTAACTTGGATTTATTTTAAAATCCGTTGGGACACGTTGGGTCACGTAGTAACAGAAATGCAAAGAACATCTTTTAATATACTGTGATGTACATGATGTTTCTGGTGTTTTTGTTGCTGTGGGGTTTTTTACGTGTTGTTTTTTTTTAGTGGAATGTTTAAGGCTTTTGTTTGCCTTCAGCATGCCTTTAATAAGAAATTTTTCTTTTTTATTCTACTATTTTTGATCTCTACATCTTGACAATTATTTTTTCTTGTATATTTTAAAAGATTTTATGATTAACATCCTTTGTGTGCAACAAGCTGTTGAAAATTAATTCTTCTCTTTCTGCTTACTCTTTCTTGTTAATAACAGGGAAAGATTCAAATACAATGAGAAGCCAGCATTAAGATCACATTCTATGAGTCCTCCTCACCGGACAGATGAAGATAACCTAGCCACACCACTGTCTGTAAGATGCTTCTCCTTTTTGTCATAAAACTTGCCCTAGTTTCAATGAATTGTTTTTGTATATCCCCATAAAGCTGTTATTTCTAATTGCGTGAGTCCTGATCCCTGTGTACAAGTGCAGACATTTGGGAAGGAGTGATAGGAAGGACTAAAGCTCATCAAAATCTGCCCTCTGTAAGTTCAGGGGAAAAAAATTTCTAGTAGGATGCTCTCAATTCATCCTAATGGTTGACCTCTGTTTAGTGTAGTGTGTTTAATGTCTGCTGCACTGTTTTCCCTAGGCTTGGCAAACTGACTGTATTGACATCATCTTGTGTTTTGCAATAGTAGATTAAAGAAAGCTGCATAGATGTCTTTGGCTCTGTTTAATGATGGTTGACCTCTGAAAGAGTGAGTTTTGGACAGTTTGTTTTATCAAACTTTCCACAGCTAGCATTATGGCTGATGGAAGGACACTAAACAGACTTTATGTAAAACCCTTTTAGTCCAAAATATTTAATGATATTGTATGTATAATTGCAAATATTTAAACTGGAAAATTACTCCTGACAAATACGTGTTATCAAGAAGTATGCTGTCTTCCTACATGAATGTGTTCTGTAGCCTTGTAGTGTCCAGACTTTATTACTGGAGAGCTTTGGCTCCTGTGGTTCCCTCACCATAGCCAGTGCCTCTGTAACTGCTCTCATCCTCCATGAAATGCTGAATTTGCTGTATGCACGTTTAGGTCTGCCCACACTTATTATCTGATTGTATCAGAGGAAGAGTTTAGACAGATTTCATCTGGAAGTGGGCTGTTGACACCTGAGCAATTCATATAGACTGTTCTTACCCTCCTTTACTGGGCACAGTCAAGAACTTATGAGGACTTGAAGTGCAAGTGGGATAAACTTGAGGCCTGCTTCCAAGGTCGGTCAGTCTGAGGAAATTTGTGTTCTGCTGTGCATTTGGAATAGAGGACTAGCAAGGGGAAGCTTTATCATGGCAGGCTACAAATGGTCTGCGGGCAAAAATTGAATGTCTCTGCTCTAGGCTCTTGTTGGTATGAATGTACTTATGTGTGTGTTGATTGTATATATGCAAATGTAATTTAAAAAAGAAATGCCATAATTAAAAATAAAAAATAAAAACAGATGCTGGATTTACTAAATTTCTCCTTATTGGTTTCCTCTTTGTTATACTTGACTTAAAGAAATACTTCTTATGGAACAGTTATTGTAAAGGAAAGTATTTCCTTCAGCTAAAACCTCGATTTGGGGCTTTAGAGCTTTTTGGGTTTTGTTGGTTTGTTTATTTTTTTGTTCCTGGCTCTGCCACAGGCTTCCAGGGCAATGTTAGACAAATCACTGCACTTCATTGTTCTTCAGCTCCATATACTGGATTCTACTGTGATTACAGCTTTAAAAGGGCCTTTAAGTGAAATAATCCTCTCTTGCTTTGCCAAACAGTTTGATGAACGTTTGGCTGGCTGGAACAAATAGTATCTTGTTCTGTTGTCAGTGACACACAGATGTTCTGGCATAATTCAGGCCCAGGTAGAGGAACAGGGAGTCTTTTAAGAAACATTAAGAACTGCCTCAACCAAGTGTTGATTAACTGAAGTCAAAGCTCCATTCACTGTATGTTCATAATGAATGAGCAGATTTAAAAAAAGAGGTGCTTGCATGCCAATACACAAACCTTTTGCTAACAAAACTTAATGAGACAAAGTAATTCATGCTTCAGCGTTCTGTTTTTCTGAAGTGTTCTATCTCAGTTAAGGAAAATTTTCTGTACCAGCTGCCCTATTTGGTACATTAAATACAATCAGTAGTTACTGTTATCTTGCAGGAAAAACCTGAAAGACATAGCCTTGAGCAACGATAACTGAATGGTGGAAATTCTTTCTGCAAAGAGGACCCCTAGCCTTGAGCTGGGCAGCAGCTACTCTGTCCTCTGCTTTTGCAGCTCTGCCCACTGTAACTATCCCTGCCTTGCTGTGGTTTCCTTTCATTTTTCTTTTCTTTTTTTTTTTTTTTTTTGTTTGGAGGCTAATCAGGTAATCTCTGAATTCTGATTAGCCCCACAAAAGGTGCTGTGGAGATGGATCATTTCTAGAATAAGCATGTTGCCTGAAGAATGGAGTATTTTGATTTTTATTTAGTAAACTCACCATTTGTAAAGGAGGCCGTTGCTTTGGAAATAAGCAAAATAAAGAACAACATTAACGTGAGGAGGCAGGCTAATTTATCTTCTGAATTCCTTTCTTAGCACAGTATCCTACTGGTAATTGAGCTATTTAGATTAAAGCAGTCAGAGGTATCATGATGCTATTAGGAAGTGCAGTGTAGCCATGGCCAAGTCAGAGAAGCATTTTTTTTTTTAGACTGTGTCTGTCAGCTCTTCTGATATTTTTTTGACTTTTTTATGTTCCAGGACCATCGTCATAAAAAACCCATTTCTTTGGATGACAGTGACCTCGAAGCACGTCTCAATAGTTGGAATCTTGGGGTAAAATAGAGTACATTACTTATTTATTTGAAATGAAAACTCCTTATTAACGTAGTCTGCATCTCTGAATTTGGTCAACAAAACTTTATGTAGGAATAGAAATGATTTGGTAAAGCTTGGAAAGATTAGTTATGAATACATGTCATTTTGAGAAGAAAACATTAAAAATGCCTCATTTTTAAGCAGTAATAATCTTATTGTATTTAATATAGTTACTGATAAAGCAAACAAAATAATAATGCCTGCTGTTCAAAACCAAGTGTCTTATTCTGGTAGGAATTCAGACTGTTTCGTGATAACTTGGTGACATTACTTTGAATTTATGCTTGCATAAATGAAAGAAGAACTTGGATTTCTGTATTATTATTACTTCTTTTTAAGGAACACAGAGTTTGCAAGCCATTAATACAACTCAACTTTTTTTTCCAGAGTTTGCCTCCTTTTGGCAGTGATCAAGAGGCTTTTCAGTGTGTTAACCTCTTTCCTTCCCTTTTAATAATTAGACTCTTTAGACCAGCTCTGTGGCTCTTACTCATGGAAAGAATAGCGTGTCTGCGAGTCTGCTTTGCTGAGGGAAGAACCTACCTTTGTGGAAGCTTCTGCAGTACTCTGGCCTATCTTCTCGTGTGGCCTTGGCTTTAGAGTGTGTTTGTGAATATGGTACTTTGCTTCAGTGCTGAGATTTGTCCTGACTTTGATATATGAAAACTAAAGTGTCTGAAAGAGAATCTACTGTGGGGATGGTATAAGGAGGAGTTCTTTTTTGGACAGCTTGCCGACTTCAGAACTAGTATTTATGGGATCTCAGCACAAATGTAGAAGCTGTCTCCCCAAAGCTTTCCGAGTTTACAGCTAGGAGGACTTCAGTCTGTATTAAAAAATTTTTTTAGACTCTAAACCGCTTTTTATAAACAATTCTGTAAAATCAGATCTGTTTTCAAGCTATCATCATTTCTTGGAACGTGAACACATCCTCTATATTTTTTGGGATGGTGTAGCACAAGAGGTAAATACAGGGAGGCAGTAAAATATATTTTTATAAGGAGAGATGAAAAAATTGCTAGCTAAGAGCAATGTGAATCTGTGTTAAACTGCTCTGATGTTTGCATGTACAAATTTAATATGTGGGGCTTGATCTATGTGTTGTTCCTGAGCAATTAAGCAAATATTTTGGACCTAGACAGATTAATTTAAATTTTATTTTAAGGCTACTGTTATAATAAGACTTTATTCCCTTGGTTATATTTTCTGTGGTATTAGTCCATTACAGCTCTAAGGTCATAGTGAAGTTCCTTCTCTCTGTAGCTATATTCCTCTGTATCTTTTCTATTGTTTTGTCTTTTTTAGCCCTTTCCCCTGTGCCACCAAGTCTTTAACCTATTTGATTAGGATAAATATCCTCATAACAATTGAATTTTATTAAGATCAGTTTTGATAAAGAGGTTTTTTTCTTTCTCATTTTCTGCTTATTCTCACAGGTTGAAAGCTCACTCAGTTGTGTTTGGGAGAGAGGACAGCTGAAGTTAGGAGGAATGAGAGCTAGTTTCTAATGAAATACTTCAGCTTTGTCTTTTTTAAAATAATGTATTTTCATGTCATTTTAATCAGAATAGTCCTTATTCTTCCTACACTATTCTCAGTCTAGAGGGATATGGCAGCATTTAAAAATCTTGCCTATTACACAGAGTTTTGCATTGATGACTAAGTTCTCTTCAGTAAAAACATAAACGATAAAGAGAGAATGTTAACTTTTTTGTGTCCTTCTTGGTGTTTCTCTTGCTGTTTTGGTGCCTGTTAGCATTCTAAATGGAAGTTGCTTGCTTTACTTCTGAGAGGGAAGGAAGTCTTGACCTTGAGACAATCCAGGAGCTGCCTAACTGCTTTCTCCAAAATGAAGGTGGAGATTAGTACAAGTATTAGCCTGGGTGCACAGTATTGCGCCTTGTCTTTTAGAGAGTAATACAAGAACAATTTCTAGCACTTCCAGACTTAGATGAGTATCTTTTTCAGGAACTGTAGTTTTATAAAGAGAGGAGAGTGGATCTCCAGAAAGCTTTTCAATAGCAGTCAACTCCAATTTGTGAAAGCGCTGTGCAGGTGTCTGAAACAAATGTGCAAGCAGTCACTTGCAGATTTTGGGTATTTGGGCTGTATAAATACCTGGATTATATGAGCAGATAGTTGTAATACTTTGAGCTTTTAAAGCTCCTTTAAGGGGGAAACTTGCTCATGGCCATTTTACAAATTGTTCCAATTGATGCAGACAAAGAATCTTTTTATATCCAGCATTTTTATATCAGTGTTGATCTGCCTGCTTGCTTATCTCTTAAATTTTATTTGTTTTTTTATTTCTTTTTTTAATTGAAATTCCAGTTTGCAATCATGTTGTGTTGATAATGGATGGTTATTAAACTGTGATGATCCTCCACTGATATGGGAGCTCTCTTGGATAGCAAATTGGCTACCGTGACACATAAATCAGTTTTTCAAGTCTCCTCTCCAGGGATGGTAATTAAACAAGTCGCTAGCGAGAGACTTTGATTGCCTGATAAGACTTGTTGGGAGTTACCTGACAAAGAGGAGTTGAGGTTGTAAGAGATCTGTAAGTGGTTGCTGTTAAGTGTTTCCCTGCTATGGATCACAGCCTCCAATGGGTTCTTAAAGGGCCAGGAAGTTTTAAATAGAGTTTCATACTTAATGAAGAATGTGTAATTATTCAAAATGTTAAAAAAAAAATGCTTACTAAATGTTGGGGGCACTTCAGAATCTGTAAGGTTTGACTGTAAGATGTGACTGGTATTGTTTCTAAGCATTTACATTGCCATAGAAGCATCTAGCTATCTTTTAATTGCTAGCCACATGTGCAGACTGTTTGAGAAACTTAATTTACAAGTGATCCCACCTCAGATATAAAAGACCCTTGACCTGTAAGAATACTTCAGTAGTGGGTAAAAGTTAGGAAAGGAAATACAGAATTGCTTTTGCTTTGAACTGCCTAATATAAAGAACAGTTGTTTTTAAAAAGCTTTTTGAAATTTCTTTGGTGTTTGGGTTTTTTCTTTTGAGTTGTGTGCCAGGGAATAAATGGTGAATCAAGGTTGCTAGTCTGGCAAAGAATGTGTGCTTTGGTACATCTTCCTTGCGATGATGGGGGCAGAGCTGGTCCTGGGAATTTCGGACAAGTCCTTGTGCAAGGATTTTTCTCGGTAAGAATCCTTGAAATTTTAGGAAGCTGTTCTTATTTCAAGTGAGTATATATGGAGAATATGCTTCTATTCAAGACTCTGCAAATATCTAGATAAGCGCTCTACATAACGGTGAGAAAAGCTTAGCATCTTCCAGATGCAAGTTGCTGCTAAGCCTTTGCTGTTCCAGTGTAGGCTTGTCTGGGTTACAATGACCAGTTATAAACTCTTAATTTATTTTTACCCTTATCTTTTGGGCTTCTACTTCTTTGATATATTCTCAATTTCCTCTTCTTCAAAGGTTGTGTATTTTTAAGGTCACATACTGAATGTGTTTTTTCACTTTTTGTGGTATGCTGACATCAGTGACTGAGAGATTTTTTTATTATTAAAAATACTGTGAAATGTTTTGAGAAATAATTTTATGATTTCTCTACTAAGCAGAGAGGTCAAAGCTTAACTGATTGTACTATGGAGGCTTCAGATATTTGTTATTAGTAGTAATGATATTTTCTACACGAGAAGCAAGACTGTTGCATTACTTTGCTAATATTGTTGCTTCTCATGAGTAATAAAAGAATTTTTCCATTTGCCTTGCAGCATTCCTGATTATCTCTATCAAACATTTTATTGTTCAAGTTCTTTAGATTCTAGTCATGCATGGGTAAATGTTTAAAAAAAAAAAGTTGAGTTTTGATTGTGATAAATTTGCCTTTCATACATGGAATACTAATATAAGCTAATTTTAAATACATTATAAAAATGTGTTTTTCTTAGTCCTTATTGACTCTTATCTAAACTGATGTGGGGACTATCCTTTATTAAGTGTCCATGCCTTGAAGTTGCATTTGCAATGTAGAAAAGAAAAAATCCTTTTGTATTGCTGTTTGAAAGGAAAAGTTTCAGAGCCAGGAGTTTAGACAAATGCTGGTAATCTTTGGTCATGTAGTTACTTTGAACTTTCTTTCTTATTCTTTAGCTATTTTAGAATATAATAAAAATCCCTCAGCTATCTTATTTTATTAACAGCTGTCAATAAACTTCTACATGTTGTTGCAAATTTAGTACGCTTCATAAACAGGACATCCTCACCTTTCCTTTAGTTACGTCTCAAAAAAATAGTTAAAAATTTTGAAAAGTATGTAGTGTCAGGAATAGAAGCTTTCTGGATAATGGAATTAACTTGCCTTTTTTTTTTTTTTCTTCCTCTTGTAGTTAAGCTTTTCAGATTGTAGACAAACACAATTTTTGGACAGAAAACTCAAGTTATGTAAAGGAACAACAGCGAATTAAACCCCTGCATGTTCTTACCTGACCTGCCTATATATATATTTTTTTTTTCATGATGCTTCTGATACAGCTTCTGATTCCTTTGTCACTGAATTGTAGCTAATTTTAGGTGTGACAAAGCAACACTTTTAAACATCCCAGGAAATTCAGTACTTCGTTTTAGGTAGGAAGCATACAAAGAGACTGTACCCTGGGGAAATAGCAAAGGGTTTTTTAATCAGGGAGAACATAATTTTTCATCACTGGAATTCAGCCAGGACAAGAATTAACTCTTTAGTTTTTGCCAGAGGTGTTGTGGGATCTTCAGTACAAAGAACCTGGACACTCAGGTCTTGCCCAGAAGAATTTACCATGGGAAACGTTATTGCCTAATAAAGGTTTAAGAGGCCTTAGACCCAAGGAATTCTGCGGTCAGTGGCTTGCGTTATGTTTTCCTTTCTTGGAGAAATTATATATAACACAGGGTTAAAGTAGATGCAAGCACAGAATTCTTGGGTGGCTACAGCAACAGTGTATGTTATGCCTGTTTTGTGTACTTGGCTCACATCTGCCTGTGTCTTTCCAGTCTAGTTAAGCTCAACCATTTCTGTACAAACCATTTGATTATCTTTTGTTTGGTTTCTTAGTCTGTCTGCTTACTATAAACATACCTACTGTATATGTTGTGGCGTTGGAGGGCAGCAACACTGTAAAAACTTTCCCACAGTGAACTCCAAGTGGTGTTGTGACTTCAAAAAATAAATTCAACTTCCATGCTGACAAACAATCTTCATGTGCTTTAATGTCCTTCCACTAAGACTGCAGAAGCAGCATTAAAGTGAACTTCCCTACAAATTATGATGTTAGATAAGAATGTCCTTACTCAAATTTCCTGAAGCTACTCAGCAGTTATTTCTGTAGGGAACATGCTGGCTGGCTGGGTTTGTTAGATTAAAGTAAGAACTTAGGGCAAGGTTCAGTTTAGTTGTTTACCATTTCAAAATCTTAAGTGTTCTTAACTCTTTCATGTGTGTTTTTTCCATCCTTGTTTTGAAAACAATCACATTTTGTCTTTGAAGAAGCTTAAGGGGGAATGTGCAACAAGCTTGCTGATCCAAATGTCGTTTTTTTTCCCCTGAATCTTAATATATACAACATACCTTCTGACTCTTAGTGAACTGTAATAAGTTACAGTCGTGCATTACTGGAGATAAATATACCTTGATAAACATCTTCCAAAGAATGAAATGTGACTTTGGAAGGGGTGGAATGGAGCATAACATTAACGTTGTCATTGTTGCGGTATTTACTGTGTCAAAAGAGCAGAAGCTTTGGTATAAGGTTCTGGACTATGCCAGGTATAAAGCCTGTGCACCGTTTTGAGCCCGAGGGATGAAACAGAGCTGATGTCCTGAGGATGAGTCTTGTGGAAGGACTTAATGCTCAAAATTGTGCTTTTTCTGCGCTGTCCTTGCTTTTGGGGAGAACCATTTCAGCCGAGTTTACTTTTATCAATGCTTCACTCATTGCTTGCATTGGTAACTTTAAAACTGTATACTTCAGAAATGTTTACTTTTGACTGCTTTAGGTGGTGTTAAAATAAATGGAAATTGAAAATACTAAAGTTAAAAATTATGGCTAATTTCCGTTTTGGAATCTGTGCTTTTATGCAGATTTCTGCCATACCTTTTTCAACTTAGGAGAGTGAGTGTATTTTCATAAAGTAGGTTACTTCTGTTAATTAATGGGGATCTCTTAATGAGGATCTGATCATCCAAGGCCTTCCCAGCTCTGGTTTATGAGGACTGAAGTACTAGAAGGTGACCATGCCAGTCCTCACAAACTGAAATGTGGTTTGTTGTCTCTTTGACTGCCTAATAGAACAGGAGAATCCAAAATCTTTTCTACAAAGAAATCCAAAATGCCATTCTTGTTAAGAAGTGGTATTTACAAATTAGAGTTCAATTCTAGTTCAAATAAAGATGTCTTTCATGATGACATTTATTTGGTTCATACTCTTAAAAAAGCATGTGATTTACTGTTCTTCTCATGGCAGTGCTTCAGTTTCATACATATGTATTTTGGTTTGTCTTTGACCTTTTGCTTATTATTTTTAAATTTGCATGTTTCTCATAAATACAAGCCTTCTTCTTTTTTGGGCACTCTTTATTGTGATATTCCCTCTTTAATGTGGTATAATTTTGAGAACAAGAAGTTTTGCAGAAGACCAGCATGAAAAGAATGAATGTTGAGGCATTAAATGTTTACAGATCAGTTTAAGTGGATATAATCCACAACAAGTAACAAAGTGGGAACATTTAACTTCAAAGCACATATGGCTGCTGTTACAAAATCAAAAAATTCAAGACTTAGGAAAATGTGTCTCTAATACTTTGTATGGCCTTCTTTCTCGTAAACAAGGATATACCTTAGCTTTTTAGATTGGTTTTGAAATGAAGACTGTAAACAGCTTAACTTCCTGGTCAGATAAAGTGTTTGAATTAATTGTAAATATTTACAATGATTTTTAGCTTTAAAAAAGCAAAAGTAAATGGTGATTGTATTCATTTTGCATGAGAGAGAGGGCTTTTGGAAAATAATTAAGCCCTTGAAATGTGGTTCTGCAGGCTTAGCCTTCTCAAAATTCCACCAGGTACTGGTGAAGGCTTTCAGTGCTCTCTGCTGCTCAGTGCTCTGATGGATTCTGCCCTCAGCTTCTGGCAGGTGCCTCAGTCCTGGGTATCTGTGCAGGTGACGAGGACTGGGGAATAGGTGAGATGAGCTAGAAGGAAGACTATAGTAGTAGTAAAATTAGAGAATTTTAGGTAGAAAATACTATTGCAGGTACAATTGTATAGAACAGAGAAAATCCTCCTAAATTTTTCTGGTTTAGAACTTCTGTACTTTTTATTTCCATCTCTCCCTTGACTTCCCCCCCACCCCATTATCTAGCTTCTGTGGTTAATGCCCCGTGATGATCTCATGCCTGTGTTCCTCTCCTCAGCAATCTCCTCTTCTGTGTCTAAAATATTTTTTTTTGCTGTAGGTGCACATGGAATTCCTTTATTCCCTTATGTCTACCCATGTTTTTTGTATGTCATTGTGGCATATTTAAAAAAAACCCCAAGACATCAAAAAACCCTGAAATAAAAACAACCCAGGATGCTTTATATGAAAGAAAGTTTAATGTGCCCGTTTTATTAAATTCATTGACAATAAAGAGAAAGAGGTTATTTGTTAAGTTATTGGTTTTCCTATACTTTCAGCTATAGCATTAAAATATTAGATAACACTATTAATTGAAATTGAATGTGTGTGTTAAACACACGAATGTCTACAACTACTTCTGGGTGAAACATGACGACTCTTCAACAGCATATAGAAATCCTACATAACCTTTTAGGACAGGAAATGAATAATACTGTATCAAATTGAAATTTCAGAGGGATTAAGCCTCTTTTTCACTGATAAATTCAGTACAAATTTATTTAATAGTACTGGAGAAAGTGCAAGCATTTGATATATTTGCTATGCCTCATAGATCAATTTAATATTAAAAAAAAAAAGGCTAAGTATTGTAAGATGTATATTCCAATCACATTCATATTCCAAATCTTACTGCCACATTTTACAAGATTATACTCTTGAAAGCTTTTCTTGGGTGTTATGCATTCTCTGTGATGTGATGTTCGAGCCTCATCGTCTGAGAAAATTAAAAAGATATAGCTGTCTGATAGAGGAAGTGGGTTGTGAACAATGTTTTGTATTCAGTTCTTAAAAACAGTGATTAAAAGCTGCTTTAATTATACAGTAGTGTTAATGAATTATTTCCGTATGTTTTGTCTTTATGACTTACATGTGTGGATATAGTTGCAATGCACTCAACTAATTTTTTAAAAACACTAGATTAAAATCGTCGTAATCTGTAAATTTATTCTAGCTTTGCGCTGATTTAAATGAAAGTTTATCCAATAAAGTTGTAAATCTTTTGCGTAAGCTATGTATTTAGCTGCCAAATTCTTTTAAAACATGTATTGATGGAATTTTTACAACCACAAGGGCTTGGGAAAAAAAGTGCCGTTTTTGATCCATTTGCATTAGGAAACACTAAAACTTTAAAACTTACCGACTAGGTCAAGTCCAACAAAATGATCTTTTGTGAAGATTTTTTTATTTCTGTAACTTGTAAAAGATGGCAGTATGTTACTGTACCTTTGCATTCTGCTGAGTGCTTTTTGTAAGGATCATTGAAACGTTCCAAAAGAGAGAATTATGCACAGAAAAATTAATTTTTGTTACTTCTAGATTACAACCACGTATCTAGAGATGGTACTGCTTCAATGATTTGCAGATGAACTGTGTTTTAATAGATGATCAGATTTTCTAGTGGAAAGCAGTTCTTGAACTGGCGTGTAGTCGGAAGGCAGGTTAAATCTGTTTGTTGTTCCTTTGGGTGATACTGTGTGAAGTGTACCCCCGCTGATACAGTTTGTCTCTCAAAGCATGCACCCAAACTTGGCCTTGCAAACTTTTTTGAATATGTGGAGATATTTTTCACTGTTTGTAAGAAATAAGAAGATACTGCTGACATAACTACTTTTTCTCTAACTTGCTGTTTTTCAGTTAGAAAATCCAAGATATTTGCGAGAAAAACCAATGCCAGTGTCTTTGGTAGGTATTTATATTCCCTTTATATTTTATAAGGGCAAACAAACATGCTTAATATTTTTCATTTCTGGTTAGGATAGATTTTACTTGGAGTTACTGCTTTGAACTTATTAAGTTGTTTTGAACTTATTCAACAGATGACACCCAAAACTGGCCTAGGAAAAAGTAGCACTTTTCATGATGAACAAACACTATTTCGAATGCATGAAAAAGAGGTAAGGTTCTCTTTAGTCTTTTTAGAAAAAGAATATTACACCCAAATTAGTAAGTTAGGGCATTTTCTTCGGAAATTGGGTATTCACAAAGCCGTTTGTTATAGCAGAAAATTTCATGTAAGAGAATTTTTGCTGAAGTGACCAAGCTTTTCATTAAATACTTAATGTGTTTCCCAATTACTTGGGGAATAAAAAAGACTTTCTGAACACATTTACAGTTCCTTTGAAGGAATTTTTAGTGTAGAAGAGTTTGAATTCTAGGAATTTTCCGAACTACTTTTTTACCAGAAGCAATGGAACTCTTGTTTTAGTGAGGACTTCTGTTTATTTTCTGTAGACTTTTAAAATCTGCAGATGTAGACCTTATTTCTATTAGGACCTACATTATTTCTGTGTTTGCCTCATTTAGCTGCAATCCTCTTTTATTCACATGGGTTTTTGTATTACTTCTTTTGCACATTGTTAATTGGTGAGATTACTGTCAAAGCCTGGCTTTCTAATTCTCTCATACTGTGTTATTTTGTACTGAATGTGTACAAAAGTAAAGTTTTGTGGTCATTTTCACCTTTTTCGTAATTTAAGGAAGTTGTATGCGTATGATATTTTTGTCATAAGCGACTCAGTTTATTTAAAACGTCAGTCATGAGATAAAACTCAAATATACTATGTTTAGCACACAGATATTTCAGATTCTTCTGAAACCATGTAAGGTGTTTTTTTTATTTTGAAAAGTCAGTGACTTCAGGAAAGGAAATTCAACATGTATTAGGAAAATGATTTAAAAAAAAAAACCAAAACAACCACCCCAACACTCTTCTTGCTTTGCCCTTCAAATTTCTGTTTTCAGCCATATGCTTTTGGAAAATTGAGGCATATGTACACAGTTCCCTAGCTAGCCACAAGTGCTTAGACCTGCATAGGACTCCAAATATGTATGAGTTGGTAAGGAAGGGGCATCATCTGCAAACCATGGAGTCATCCCTCCTTTGACGTGTGATGTTGTAAGGCTGCTTATAAATTAGAAGTGTCCTAAAGTTACTTTCAAGACACTTCAGAGGACATCTTTGACTGAGATACAGGGGAAGGTAAATTTGGTTTGCAGATGCTTCCGTTGTTAATAAAGTAATGTATATGAAAGTCTGCTTTACGTTGATAGCTGGCAGCCTAATCTGAGGCTTCAGCAAGCAGCCTGATACAGCAGTTGCACAATGCACGTGCCTTTCACTTTCTCTGCTCTGGTCTAATATTGACTGTTCTTTTGTATTGACAATACTCAAACCACCATTGCCTCAAGATGAGGCAAGGTTTCATAAGATGTGAAAATAGACCAAAAAATAAATAAATTGGAAGCACAATGTTGTCATTTAAATAACATTTTCAAATAAAATAAACAGGAATGCATGCCAAGTAGCTACATAAAATACTCAGTGAGTACTTTGCTGGTTCAGTGGAAAAATCCTCTAAACCACGCAGTAAAAATCCAGTACTTTTTGCTAATGGTACTCGACTGTGGGCTAGTTTAAACTGGAAAGGTTATAGACAGTATTTCACAATCACCATGTGTGTGCTATTAAGTAGAAAACTTAAATGTGTTTTCATCTTACTTTGTGAAGCTCAATTAAGAATAAAGCCTTTTCATTTATAGAATGTAAATGTATTAGCAGAAAAATAGTGCTGTACAAAAGAGTTTTGGTAAACCTTTAACTGTTTTCAACCTCTTTGTAGTAGAACGGGAGAACATAAAATAAGATAACTGTGGTTTTTTGCTTTTAACCTTTAGACCTTTGGTCATAAACCATTCCTGCACCTGTTTTGACTCTGTAATGCCAAACACATGGCCATTTTCAATGATAACCACATCACAGATTTATGAAAATGTGAGTATCATCAGGCAGTGGTTTTTAGTCATATTTTCCCCAAATACTTCTGACATGGATTAAACCATTTGGGAAACTGTCATTACTGAAAAATCACGGGTTCAAACAAGGAAGATGCAACAAAACAGGAATACATCAGTGTTCAGCACTACAGCAAAACAGAACAGATGGCATGACTGGCTTTTCTTGATAAATAGGAAAAAAAGTCCCATTGAACTTCACCTTTGGTCATCCTGAGTGCCACCCAATACTCCACGGAGCAGAGGAGGGGGAGAAAGAAAAAGTTCTTATCTGTGATTTTTTTTCAGAAAAACCAATACCACTGCTGAGATAGAGGTTTGAAATTCTTCTGGAATTAAAAACCAAATTTAGCTATGTTAATAAAATATGATGTTTTGTTAACCTTTCTCAAACAACTAGTTTTATCTGTTGTACCCTTTAAAGAATTTTTGGTGTTTCTTTAAAGAAGTTCTGCTTCTTAATTTTTCATCTTGTCAGTCTTAATTTTTCTTAGCATTTTTCTCAATTTCCTTCTGTTTTGTTTCTGTAAGCAAAAATATTTATTTATCTAGGCTTGGCAAATGAAACCTAAACAAATCTGAGACAAGAATACTGGAAATAATTTTCTCTTTTTGTTCTTTTAAATTGAAGGTTATAATTAACATCAGGAGTAAATTTGTACTGAGCTATGTACCAACTCTTAAATAATTTTTTGGGGGCAAGCTGGCAAGCTTGATGCTTTGTGCAGTAACTATTATGAAGCTTCATCTATCTGGGTTAACTGAGAACATCAAGTGTTTCCAATGGTTTTGTTGACTTTATCACTGTGCTCCTATCACTTTCCTGTTTTGATTTTTGGAAATCCAGTGGTAAAGTCTTTGAACACTGGAGCGTGGGTGCTTTCCCAGCTTTTTGTATACTAAAGCAGTTCAGCAGAAGTGGTTGTCTTTCCTACAACCAGCTGGAGTCGGAGTTAGTGCAGTGCAGCTGGAGGGAGAAGGAATTCTGGGGAAGGCAGTGGGTGAATTTTCAAGAGGATACAGAATACCTGCAGGATAATTTCCACCTATTTGTCATGTGGAATGAGGACTGAGGGACTACGTGCCCAGGGAAAAGGGGAGATGAGCTGGATGGTGAAAGACAACTTAAGAGTGTAGAGAATGGGTAAAATACATCTTTTTACCCTGAAAATGCATTTTCATGGATTGAGGACCGGAAGTAAGCCGAAAAGAAAGAGGGTTTTTTTAATGTATTCAAGAATTCTATCTTTTAGGTGTACCCTTTAAAAAAAAAAAAAGCTTTGGATTTGTAATCTTTATTTTTCTCCCTTTTTTTGTGAATGAGCACTCCCATTTGTTGCATGACCCAAATTTTGTTTATAAACATCATCAAGCCATGTATATAGTTTTACTGCACTGAAAGTGTTGGGATCTAGTAACATATTTACGTTAAGATAAAATCAGCATGCTGCAGTGATGATGTTGTAGTTAAGTCTTGATCTGGCTAGAAGTGTTCTGAATTTAAGGTGTTGAAAGCAGCAGATTTACTGTTCTTCTCACTTACCTGGCAAGAGATTGTACCTTGAAGAGAACTGCATAAGGGCAGTGGTACAGATTTTTCCTCAAAAGGGACTGTACGTAGAGTGTAGAGGAAAGAATGTGGGAAGGAAAGAAAGCTGTAGAATTTGGAAGGGAGAGTGAATAACACTTGCTGGAGGTGTTGTGGAAAAGAGGGGGGGTTTTAGGAGGGGGGGAAAAAAAAAGAGAAAACACTTGAAGGTAAAAATATGTGTCCCTGCAGCTAGGAGGAGATGGTGATCAGCGAGCATTGTCCTTTTGGTTTTGATTTCCTCCTCTTAACTGCTCTGTTCTATAGCAAAGTGTTTAAATACATGCATGTTTAATGCATGCAAATATTTAAAGCATGCCAATTAAAAGCTATAAAAAAACCTAATATGGAGACAGTGTCTTAAATGAAGGACTCTTGTAATTAAACTGAGCTTTTACCAATGTAAAATTAACATTATTGTGCTTTAAAGCTACTTCATGCATTTGATATTTTTTCCTCGTTGAAAACAGATATTTTGTTCATATCTTCCAAGAATGGTGACAAAATATATCAGTACTGTTCCCTTGTATATTATAATGAAATAAAAGTGTTTGTGTTAACTTCAGAGTTTAAAATCTAGTTGGTAGATGGATGTGGATACATATGTGTATAGAACTGGGAGAGCTGAATACAGCTGAAGGAACCTTCTTAGGCATGTAATGGGGCTGGTGATACTGTTTAAGCTTTTTAAGCTCAGAGGTATTTACTAATAATAGGAAGAGTGGTTTTGATTGATTTTTCCAAAAGCATTTGTGTTGCAAAGGCAGCTGTAGGTGGGCCTGAAACTTGAATCTTACAATAATTGGACCTTTGTGTGTTGGAATTATTTTTCTTCTCATCCCTCTGTTCTTTACTTCCACTTCTCTTCCTTTACTGTTCTTCTTTTGTTGTCCTGTTCATCCAGATCTGTCCAAGTCATACTTCTGCTCATAAACATCTTGCTGTTTTACAAAGGGTAAAAATTAACATTTTTAATTCTGGTGAATATTCTTCTTAAAATGTAAGAATGCCCGTTGAATCTGTTCACACAAGTGTGGCCCATAAGAAGGGGCAAGAAAAGGCAAAAAGCCAGATATGACATAATTATTGCTTTCATCTTCATTTTCACTTTTCCATAACTTTTTTCTTGTGACAACTTGGTTCTGAAAATATTGTTTTATTCCCTTTAAAAATATTCCAAGTAGTGTGTGTTGTGATTTGAATATTCTCTGCTTCATTTGAATTTCTCCTTTTATCCACAAACCTGATGTCTATTTTGAATGCAGTGTTTGATTTATACTGAGAATTCAGTTGTAAACTGATTCTCACCACTAAGTAATCATTCTGAATAGTAATCTGTTAGTTCATGTTTAAAAACACAGCGATCTTGACTTCTGTTAACATGATTCCTGGCTGATTAATGTCCTGTTCCTAAGAACATATGCAAGTTGTCCATTGTCTTCCATGTGAGGAAATCACATCCTGTCTTGCTTTGATAACTCTTCAGAATGTAATGTAATAAAATCCAAACCTTATTTTATTGCTAGACTGGTGTGAGACACACAGTGTATGTCAGGATGAGACATGTTTTCATAAACTGACTTGTGATTTATAATTCCTGATAGTAATTGGTCTGGCCATGGAGATATAGATGTACATGTACAGTTATTTATTTTTTTGCAAAAGTTTGTGAACTATGTCTTTAATTATTGCACATATGTGCTGGAGACACTGAGAAAGATCAAAGAGGTAGGTTAGCAATTCAAACTAGTGTTTTAACCAGTAGAATGTCCAGATGGTTGCCAAGCAGCCGGGAATTAATCTTTTGCTGCATGATTAATCTCTACCTCAAAGTGTCCTTCTCTTAAAAAAAAAAAAAAAAAAAAAAAAAAAAAATTTTTTACATATATAGATGCTGTTTTTTAAGGGAGAAAAGACATTGACTATAAAAAGTAGGTACTATGCACTGTTATTGCTACATGTACTTGTGAAATAAAGGCAGGAGTACAGTTTTAGTGACTGTTAGGAGATCATGAAGTGAGTGTAAAAAGTTCAGTAGCTGCTGAAATACAACATATTTAAAAAAAGGAACAACATTGGGGAGAAAAAGGAAGTGTTGTTGACTCAGTGTACGCAGACTCATTTACTTCACTAGACTCGGCGCTACACAGAATTATGTGAAGCTTTCAAGTAGTATCTACTATTTTTTTTTATATACTCAGATTTTACCAACCCCCTCTGAAATCAGTATGATTTCTGCATGTTCACAGGGTTCAACTGGGTTCAATTTTCAGTGCTGGCAATTGAAGATACAGTTTGTTGTACTTTTGAGCTGTCTTTTATGAAATTGCATCTAGTGAGTTATTACCATGTATAAGCTTTCACAATTTCTAAACATGCTGAACTTTTTTTGGTACTTACTAATGTCAGAATCTCTACTCCTAGTGGCAGACAGTTGTTACGTATGGAAGTGGGACGCTTGCCACTCCAAATAAAGCTGTTAAGTAATATGATGTGCTGTAGTGTTAATATGCATGTTATGTTTATTAGCTATATAAAACATCCTTTAGAATAAAAATACCATTTCGAGTTATTACAGTTGTTGGGATACAAAGCTGTATGCTTTCCTCTCTATTCCCACCACCCCCAACTTGGAAATCTATGAAAAATACATTGTTCTCTCTTGAAAGAAGCTAATGACATTTACATATGAATAAGAACAATTGTCCATTCAATTATTTTTCTGTATACAGCAAATGCGTATCAATCTTCAGTGTCACTTAAAAAGTCAGACTTTTCTTGACAGGGAGAAAGCTGGTATGATTTGATTTAGGACAAAGCCTTCCATTTTTAACGGCTATAAAAATAGGGCGATGTCATATTAATTTTTTACTTAAGTGAATATCTAGTTTCTCTTCAACGAGTACTCTGTAAAAATATTACAACTGGAAGTAGCAGTTGTGGTGTTTTTAAAGAGTAAAGATACAAAGAAGGTTAGATATGTGGAGAGAAGTATAAATGTTTGTTAGGTCAAATAATATAGTCCAGATCATAAACACAGACTTTTGTGGAGGGACCTTTAAATCTGGGCAAAATGCCATGTTTATAAAGAGTCTTTTTACATTCTAATTTCTGGCTTGCACGTTTCACTTCTTTGATACTGCTTTTCTTTCAGGCCGTCTCTGGTTTGTCCAGACTGTAAGCTCTTTGCAACAGAGACTTTACAAGACATTTTTTTCACCTTAGGCATTGCATCACATAAAAATATTGATGATATTGCAGAATTTGGAGTGGTTACTGATCTATTGTTTCAAAATGTAGTTATAAATTATTTTTTTTTCTGGAAATTTTCTGTGTTACACTCAGAGGATGAGCACAAACATCAGGAAAAAAGCCCAACGTTAATGTGAATCCCAGATGGAAAAACCTGCTTTTATTGTGTGTAATGTTCTACTAGGAAAAATATTATTTATGACTTCCTTTAATTTATAGGATTTGTTCTTAAAGTCTGATAGAGCCTTGGAAATTTCAATCAAGTAAAACCAGCTAGGTGGCAAAACTGCACACCATCATCTCACACCCCCTCCCCTCCCAGGACATTGTTGGGAGATGTCTGCATCTGAAACAGTGAGAAACAATGACCCTTGATACTTAAAAGAATCTCCTTTGCATATCATAAAAATTCTTTATGTCAAAGATGGAAGATAGTCCTCCTTTATTGTACAGAATGCCATTTATCAAGGGAACCAACCTGAACGTCAGGGAAGTGCAGCAGGTACTGCTTCTGTACCTGGAACTCTTCTTGAAATCTTAACCTGTGAAGAAAAGCAAACTTCTCAACAACATATTTTATTTTTTTCTCAACAAAGTGATTATCCTTATACCTTGCTTATTTGTTTATGAGTAGTTTTGGTAGGGCTGCAAGCTCGTCTGCAGACCTCCATTGCTTTACCTTGGCAGAGCTTAAGCATTCTCGTGGTTTTAGTCTGCCCGTAGTTTTATGGTGAACCGTTGCACACGAGGCCATCCACATCAGGTCTGTCTTGTGTTTTGTTGAAGTCTTGAGACTTTTTCACCTGTTACCCCTCAGGAAGGTTTATTCTAAGTAGTTTAAGCAAACAACACAGGCTTGACGGTCTTAACTCTTCCAGAAAATAACTTTTCCTCTTGCCTGTCTTTGAGACTTTGAGTAAAGATCACTGAACTCTCCTGTACAGTGTGCTCCTAGGATACCATCTGCACTTGCAAGGAAATCGAATCCATTTGCGCTTTTAAGACCTGTGTTCACATTTGATACTTTGGTCAGGATATGCACATTTCACTTTGCTGTAGACGCAGAACATCAGTGAGTCTTCTCTCCTAATGCACTTTGCCTGCTTTAATCATAAAGATTTTCCAGCTCTTGGTTGTCGTGAGAAGGGAATGTGATCCCCCATTCATCAGTGTGTGAAGAGGAGATGTATTTCTGTGTGCATCTTACACGTTTTACCCATCTGCTTTTTTCATACTATAATGCATTTCTCTCTTCAGTTAAAAACACTTCAAGAGTAGATGTTGATCTTCAAAATTGTTTGAGCAAGTGGGTAGAAGCTGCTCATTAAATACAAGATGCAATATTAAGTTGTATATCAAGTGACAAGTGTGCTGGTTACAGAGATCTGAATGCAATTAATTTGGAAGTGAACAGTATTTTTTTCACATACTGTAAACTCAGCATGAGTTTTTTCAGCAGTTTAGTTTTGAAAGTGGAATATTAGTTCCAATATGATTAAATTTTATATTTACTCTAGAAATATCTGTTCAAATAAATTGTTGTAAAGTATAAATTTGTTTCCTTTTTTTCACAGCAGTGATTTTCTTTTAGATATTTAGGTGGTTATTTTGACTGTTAAATGTTAAAAGCATTAATATACCTCAAAGCTAGTCTTAAAAATTTTTGAGGGTACAATATAAGGTACAAAAATAACTCAATGAAAAAAAGATAGCTTTTTAATTATGATGTGAGATAGACTATTCTAAATTACTACTTTTTGTCTGATCAGCATGCCTTTATACTAAATCCTGGATGTTTTGCAAGTACAGTATTGTCTGCCTGTGTGGTTTAAAACACTGTATAAATTATCAATATTTATTTTTTTAACTCTGGATGCGAAAATTGAGTAAACACGATTCTGTAGAAAGTTCTAGTTGTTTGTTGGTTTTGTTGGGTTTTTTTAAGAAACCTTTTTCTTCTGTGAAAATATCAAAGCTTTGTATTGTGCACTGATTTCTTTTAGCAGCTGCATAACACCAAGACAAATAAGTTTTGTCGTATATTGTAAGATATACCAGTCATTGTTCTACATTGTTAGTTCTTACTTTGAAGTTCTCATTTATTGTTTACATCCTTCTCCCCCTTCCTTGCTTCCTCCCTCCCTCCCCCGTATATTCATAGACTTGAAAAAAAATCTGGCGAGCAACAAGTACTGTTTTGTCAAATATCCCCCCAAAAAATCTGATGGATGTTAAACCTTCAAGATGCCACCTCTGGCCTAAGGGTGATCCCTGTAATGAAGACAAGTGAACAGTGACCGGTAGTTCAAAGCTATCTCTGATTAATATTGTTAGTCTACTTATTGATTTATTTTTAAATCAGGTATTTAAATATTTTTACAAATTTTTGTAAATAGTGACAAGATGAATGTTTGTCTTCTGTCATGAAAAACTGATATCACTTTTTTTCCCCAAAGATTTATGACAGTTGCAGATTAGACTCTTATCGGTTTGACAGTTATTTATATTTTCATAGTACCTAACCTGTGCTATGGAAATATAGAACAGTGATACGATGAAACACCATTTTCAGGTAACTATTTGCTAGTTTTTGTGCTGTGGTTTTTTGTTTGTGTTGTTTAATTTTTGGTTGGGTTTTTTTTTTTTTAAATTACAAAGAAAGTGTGACTAGGCACATAAAAGCAGTTCTGTTGATACCACCCTCCATGGCTTTAAATAACAGGGACAGCACAGATGTTTGACATCAGTATTGTTTACATGGCCTTAGGGTTTAATTGCCTCATACTCTTTGTAAGGAGAATAAACAATGACAGAAATCCAAAGGAATGATGTTCAGGCAACAGCAATGGCTGCATTTCATACATAGTTGCAAACTTCTCAACTATATTTAAATATCTACACTTTTTTTTTTTTGTCTGAATGGTAACATGCCATAAATTTTGTATTTGCTGCCTCTTAACTGGTAATAAAACTTATTAAACTGATGAACACAGTTAATTGCTTCTAACGAGGTGAATGACTTTTCTAAGTTGTTTTTTTCTGTTTTCTCTAAAACTTATGAAGGTCTTTGATACTGTTGTAGGTTATTTTGTTTCTCGATGTATGTTTAATAAATAAAGTAAAGCTGAGTGCAAAGGGCACTTTATGTGCTACTCTTCTATAAAGTTACCAAGCGCTCTTCCACAGGAAATTGAGACTAACTTAGCAAATGAGGTTTGACATTTGGTAACTACAGATACGTGGTTGACTCAGTTTGGTATGGTTTTAATTTGAAAGATATTCCTTTATTGAAATTAGTATTTAATAACATGTTTAAACTTTGAAATGGAATGGGAGAAGTTTCACTCCCAGTTGGGAAGTGATGAGCCCATTTGCTTCAACCCCAGCCTTAATGAGATCACTTTTTAGAATGTGTTTACACGACTCAATTTTTTTTATCTACATATGCGGTAAGATTGGAAGTCTGCCTTACACAAAGGGTGGGTCAAAAAGCAGATTTCTAAATGAAACCAGTACTCCAGGCTTTGCTACAGGACTCTGTTTTGTTGTTCTTGTGCTATCTGGCTTTTCCAGCAGTTTTCCACAGAAGTTCTAGGTGTAGGATTTTTAAACTAATATATCTTTTTAGAGCAGATGCTCAGATTAGCACTTCCAGAAGTTGTGATGAAGGTACATGTGCGTCTTGGAACTATGGACCGTTATAAAATTTAAATGTTGGAGATTTATTTTTATTTTTTACCAGTTACTCATTACAAATACAGCTTTCCTCTTAAGAATAGCTGAAAACCGCACGTGCGCATCAACTGTTGAATTTCAAACACTTTAATACGGGTCTCCTCACATTTATTTATATAGTAGGTCCTGATGGGGCAAAATTATGTAAGTTGTGCTTAAAGCAGACAGGGCAGGAAAATGTCTGGGATGGTGAAACTTCAGAATTTCATTAAGTTTGTGGAAGTTGAGGACCTTGAGTGCTTTTGAAGGTATCGCCTTTTCAGCCCTCAGCTGATGAGGAGTTGGTCTTTGGGATGTTTCAAGTAAGATATATATATATATATATATATATTTACAATTTTTAAAAAAGTAATCTATTTTGTTATTACAGTGTTTGCTTTCATTAAGAGCTGACTTCTGCATCTCGGACACCTTTTTCACATTTGTTGTTTGGTTGCAACCAGCTCTCCTTTTTGGAAAGTAGTCCCAAAATCTGAAATTTCAAGGGATGTCTGTTCTACTGGAAGTAGCTCAATGAATTAATGAACTAAAATTGGTGAGAACTAGTACAAGAATGGTGTTAAGTGGAAGATTAATGACAAGGAGTGGGAACAACTTCAAGTACAGGGATTTCTGCTGTCAACCTGTGGGAAAACAGCCATGTGGCTGAGAACAATCACCAGCACTTGAAAATATATATCCACATTTAATACAAGGCAAATTTTAGAGTTTGATTTATTTTTATGTTCTTTCAACCTACAGAATAATAAAACGTAGACCAGATCTCAGCTGATGCAAACTGCCAAGGATTAATTTACATCAGCCAAGACATTCTCGCTTTATTAATGAGTTTTAAATGTAATGTGTTTGTGCGGATTTGATAGCTATGTGAGTGCAATAGCTATATATCAGTAATTCATAAGCTTTTAATGTAATTCGAGTAGATTGGAGTCTCTTTCATGTTTAGTTTCTAGTATTTGTGTTTTTACAAGGCCTTCATATTTATTTATGGAATGTTCGCAAACTGTCTATCTGGAAGTGGATTACTGTGGTTTGTTTTTTTTTAAATCAACACTTATTTATCACCCGGTACTAAGATTTTCTACTATAATGTCACTTTGTTGGCGGGATATATGCATATATTTCTTTTCATATATACATATGCATATATTTCATGAATAGAACATGCATTTTTATCATGATGCTTAGTTTTGGGTGATAAGAGATGGCTGACAGCTGAGAATACTATCTATTTTCTTGGGATTAATTGTCAATCTGACTTTTTTTTCCCTGGTAATTTGCATAAGACTGTACCTGTTTACTCTTGGGAGATAGGTAGCCTCTTTATATTTGGTGTAATAAGCAGGCGTATGCTTTGGGTATGAGTGGATGTGCAGTCCGGAAATCGAAAGGATTTGCTGCTCTCGCTTCTTCTGTTTTCAGTTCTTGAGGAGTCTTCTATATTTGCTGCGCAGTATTTTGCATTTTTTGAGTTGACTTGGATTTTTGTAGCTCACGTTTTCAAGTCACAATAATGTAGTGATGTTTTCAGGTCACAATAAACAGAAATATTTAACAAAGTAATTATATAAAATAAATTAATTATTTGCAGTGTGTTTATTGCTTGTAAATATTAGCTAAAGATTCATGCCCAAATGACTAATTTTGAGAAATCAAAGGCATAAAAATAAAGGCAGAATGAATAATGCTTGTTGGTTCCTTTTGAATTTTGCCAGTTGAGAGTGTTAGAAGTCAGGTTCTTAGTTGAGCTAAGCAAAAAATTTGAGAACTGAAAATAGCTGAATGGTGATGGGAGTCCAGTGTCCAGCTCCAAGGCAGGTGGACCTCAGCACCATGGGCTCTTAGGACATCCAAAAGGCAAATGCAAATTTTTCTGTTTGGCAACAAAATGCTTGAAGTCATCTTCTGGTGAGATGTTGGCACTCACACTCCAAGGATTTTGGTCTGCCCTGTCTAAAGAGAGGGGGGTCGTTGGGATCTGTGACTGTGGGGGAGCTTTTCTGTCCACTTTGCTTTCTCAACACTAGAAATAATTAAGTGTAGAAGTGGAATAGCCTGAATCTGAACTTGAGGCTTCACTTTTGTTTTTTAGAAGACTCGGAGAAACACAAAATACTTATTATGTTTGCAGAGTCCTGAAGACAGTCTTTAATGGTGTACTGAAAATATGCAAGAGACTTAAAAATACTGTAAAGATGAAAACTTAGACTATAAGTGAGAAGTGGCAACATGTTATCGTGTTGGAGGGGTTCACGCACATTACTTTGAACAAGCAAAAGCAGGAAATGTATTTTAGCAGTCAGATTCAGCAGTAATATCCTTAATCCCATCATAAGTAACCTTTAAAAGGAAATGTGTTTATAATGTGAACTCTATGAATAATAGAAAACAAACAAAACCAAATATGCATCTGGACTAAAGGATATTCTTTATATAAATGTAACACCTGCCTAAAGAATAAAAGCAAGTTTACCATATTTGGTATATTAACAGAAATATTAAAAGTTTAATTCTTAGGTGTTTATTTAAATAAAGGATGATAGCTTTTTCTGGGACGTAGCAGTTGTTTTTATTGCCAACTAAAACATCTTACAAATTCATTTTCTAAATAAATATTTTAGGTTGGGATCTTTTGTAACAGTTTTATTAGATAAATACGAATTTTCATAGCAATTATTTGTTAGTGATTTGTTTCCCACTGCCTTCTCAAAGACCTAAATGAATTATTCAGAAGGTATGCAAAGGTCATCAGTGTAATCTGTTCTTAATTTTAATTAAGTCGTATATCTGTTCTATTTTACTTTTAAAGCTGGACATGAAAATGAAAATAGCGGAAGGTAGATTTCATGAAGAAAAGCTTAAATTACAGCAGAAGCATGATACTGATGTTCAAAAGGTAAGAAGTGTTTTTTTTTTTTTTCCAAAGACAGGATATTAAACAAAATAAAAGAGAATCTGATTATAATAAATAATTAGCAGTTGTACTTCAACTTCTTCACAATTGCAATTAATGTTCCTTTAAAGTAAGATTGTAGGTAACAGTTTGCATAAGCTGATAGGAATGCAGAATATTCTGTGGTAACATAAACTTAGGAAGGGAAAAACATTTGCGGAAAGCAGAGGAAAATACAAGGTGATTTGCTTGTTTGGTTGAACAAGACAACCTATTTTACTAGCCTAACAGCTTCTGTGGATTCATATGCTGATGAAATCATACACTCATGATTCTTCTTTTAGAGAGAAAGCACTCATATTCTAGAAAAATGTGAACAAAAATGCTTAATTAAATTTTTATGGACAAAATACAGAAGATAACGGTAGAAAAATCCACAAGTGTATTACACATGTTCCTACTAATACAGCAATAGTGCTTGTTCTGATGTCTCCCTTTTGAGGCTGTATCTTAAAGCATAGGCTGGTCAATAAACAGTTTGTTATTTCTGTTATTGCATTGTTAAAGCTGTACGTGGCTTTTAATTCTTCATAGCAGTAAAACGACACCAGATATGCTTCCTTTGGGTTAAGTTGGATTTGTCGTTATTGTGTTGCGTAACACCACTTTTGGGAAGATTACAAAAAGACTATCAAAGACCAGACTGTTACTTTTAATACCATGTTTTAAACATGCGGGGTCAAATTCTGCAAGGTCCAAAGTGCCTTCTGAAGCAGTCTGATCCCGGGAGCGTAATGGGAGTTAAATGCTCAGCGTCAGGATCGTGATGACTTATCCTACTGTAAGCTTTGCATTACTGAGTACCTCTGTTTTGTTTCTTAAGACCGAGTCACAGACTTGGAGGAAGTTAGCTGACACAACACTATGACACATCAAAGCCTCCTGAAAGGATGTTAATATTTGGTCAGGTGCATATTTGGCTCATCTGTTCTCAAAGTCTGCAAGCATAACTAGCTAGCAAAGCTGCGAGCCTAAAGGAAACAGCTTTGTGAGAATTAGAAATAGTTTAAATGCTTTCTCATCCCTTGAGTTGTCATCCTTTTCTAACTGATGTTAGAATTCCGTCTTTTGAAGTTGTTTAATAACGTTGGATATTTTAGAAAAGGTTAAATAGTGTCGTATTAATCTTTAAAGACACAAAACGTTTAATGCAGATGGAGTAATATTGTTTTAAGATGAAAGCTTTTGTTTGATGAGAGATTTGGGGCACTGTTATAAAATTTCTGTGAATTTAATGTTTATCTTGAACACAAAGTTTAAATTAAAATACTATCTCAAAGTGTGCAAATATTCAAGCTTTTTTTTTCCAAAATCGTGTACAGAAATCTGAATGTAGTTGCACCTCATATATCTGCTCTATTCCAACCCGTTGTTTCTTGGAGTACATGCCAAGAATAGCAATTGGTGAAGTACAAAAGAGTTTAATGAAGTTCAGCAATTATTTAAGTATTTCTTAAACCTGCTGAGAATTTTAGATGCTTTTAAATAGTATTAGGCAACATAATACGAAAAAGAAAACAAATACTTTCTACTTGTAGTAGCAGCACTGTAAAACTTCCAAACTCAACAAAAGCAACATTGGATTTACCCAAGTTTAAAAGAAAATAAAACAGGAGTTTCAAGTTTTAGGGGGGTCTTTTTGATGTACTCTACTGCCTGCATTTATCTAAATCAATCCTGTTTGTGACTCGGCAGTCTTAGCTATGAAAATTACGTAGGTTTAATCACTTAGTCCTGCACGACCTAAGCAATTCTTGAGGGCAGCTCCTTTGGCAGAGATCAGTGTATACCATTTTGTGCACTGGTTGTAGTTTTGGGTTTTTTTGACTTTTGTGAATTTTCCCTACAGATTTTGGATAGAAAGAATGATGAAATAGAGGTATTGAAGTCCCTCTACAAAAACAAACAAAATGAAGCTGAGGAAACGATTAGAAAACTGGAGAAAAAAGGTGATTTTTATCTTCGTGGTGGTTCTTTTCTGTGTGCTGGTATTGTACTGCATCCTTCTTGCGGCTACGGGCTTATGTGTTCCTTCTAGGTGCAGATGTCCCTTTCCTCTTCACTTGCAAGTCTTGACCTAATTTTTCCCTTTAGGTTTTTAGAGGCCTGTCCAGTTGTCTTTGCTGTCCAGTTTCCAAACCAATTTTTCCAAGAGTCAGCGTAATCTTATGTTTAATACGGGTTTAAGAGAGTCACCAAAAAAATTTCTTTGATGATACTGAAGTATTTTGACCATTTATTCCAAACGTTTTGGAATCTCTGGCTCAAGGTTAATTTATTTTTACATTCAGTACATTTTAATCAAACCACAATGTGTTATGTATTTAGGACTATTCCAGCAAGAGATTTCAACCATGAGTAGTAGTCTTGAATATGCCATAAGTACAAAATTTGGCTTGAGCATGGCTTGTCGGCAGTTTTTGAATGTTAGTTGCTTTTAGTATTCCTTGGATTCTGTTTACACTATGGACTAAACCACAATGTAAAAGAATACACAAGATTGGTAACCCATGTCCGAAAAAAGGAGAGAGTTCTGTGTATATTGTTTCCTGCTCCTTGGCAAAGTAAATTGTCCAGCAAGGGATCTGGTGGTTGTGCTCGAGTCACCTACGCTCTTGCCAGATAGTGAAATTCATCAGTCACTTCTGAAAAGTGAATATGTACCTCGTTTGTTTTCCCCAAAGTCTGTCAGACTGTGAATTCTTGATGCAATCACTTGCAATTCAAGTTGGGGAACTTAATTTCCTTGTATATCTTGAGCATTCAACCTTCACAAGAACCTTTTCTCCTAAGGAATGCACATAAAATCAGGTTAAAAATGCCTGTTTTCTTTAGGTTACAGAATTTTATTGATGTGTATTTACTGCTTCAGTAAGGAAAACTCACTATGAAATACTTTGTAACTAAAGTAGACAAGAGAGAACGCCTTGTAATATTTTAGTGACACAGAATCTAAGTACAACATTTTAAAGAAGTACATGCATTAAGTATCTTTAAGAGCCAAAAAATATCAGAAAGCTGGGTCAATTGGAGCCCTAATGTAATCTGCATCTGTTGCCAACACCGAAAAATCCCAAAGGTATGTTCTGAATGGTACTTTATTTTCCCATTTTTGACAGTTCAGACTCTTGTTCGTGAGTCACAAGTCGTCAGAGAAGCAAAAGAGAAGCAGATTGTGGAGTTAAAGAAGATGTGTGAGCAAAGCAATGATTCTTTGAACAACGAGTGGGAGAAAAGGGTAATGAATATTTGCTTTCTTTGAACGACTCCTACAGTGTATATCTGGGCTAATACGTTTTGTCACTTAAAACCAAACAAAAATAGTAGGAATATGTTACTTTCAGTGATATTTTCTTATGTTGATTTTATTTTTTTCTGGAGTAATCTTGCAAGACTCTTCTTGCTGATGCTTGCACACCGACACCCACCCAGCTGATCTGGCCCTCTTAGCAGGTCTCTGGATGTATTGGGGAAGTGTTTATTTCTGGTTGACCTGACATGGAATTTTAATCTTGGTAAACCTGCAGCTACTTGCTGCCACGGTGATTCCTTTGAACTATCATTTTTGCATTGGGTCATGAATTCTTCAATGCATTTTTATTTATTGTTAGACTCAAGACAGCAGCACTAAGCAAAGAGAAAAGCATGTTTGTTGCAAGACAGTTTCACCTTTGTCCAGATTATTGTCAGTATTTGTCTTGCTTACCCCTCTCAGGAGAGGGAAGGTCACAAAAAGGGCAAAACCACCTCCTTTTGTAGATGAAGTATGCTGTCTAATTTAATTTTTTTGCAACCCTGCATCTGGAAGTGATGTGGTTTTAATTCTTGTCTTGTAGGAGATAAATCATAAATGTTGTCCTTTGTGCTTAAGACTTTGAGGCTTCAGTGTTAGGTGAGTTTTTTGTTTTAGAGAAACATTCTTTTCAGCCCAAAGTCATCCCACTTTTTGTGGTTACCTAGCAAGTGCTGTTCCTACAGCTGTAATTGTCATCAAGGACGCCAGTGTGCAGGCAAGAAGGCAAATTAAAATTCTAATATTAATTTTAACTTAATGAAATTATAGAAGCGAAATTGAACCATATATCTTATGGAAAAACATGGATAGTGGGAAATATGACGGAAGTGTAGTAGAAGTTAACAGTGCAATATATATATAAGTATAAATATATATAAATATATAATATATATTATAAATATCTATAAATATATAATATTTATAACTTTATATACTACTACTTAGGTGTATTTTTCCCTTGAATAGGACAGGTTATTTGAATAGACATTTCTGACAATAATGCAGATATTACTATAGTCTGTTGTACAGGAGGTAGAGACATTCCCAGAATTTTGGGCTTTATTTATATTTTATGCACATGGAGGTGAAATATTTATTTATTTATTTTCCCAGATTATTTTTAAAAGGATCTCAAATTCAACAAATCTTTTGAAAACCACAGTATATACCTGATAATTTATTAGCTTTCTTATCTTTTGGATGAAAAATTCTATGTTGAGTTACTGCACACTGTTGAAGTCTTAAACAGTGGTCCAGATTCACAGACACCCATGATTTTGCTAATTTATATGTTGGAAAGTAAAATTTATGCTTTTGCAAATTAACCTGATTTTAGCAATGTGTTTAGAGCGATGCTTTTATTTTGTATATTGAAGCTTTCTCCTTCAGCTGTGAAATGGATTTGTTAGAAACTTGAGAAATACATAATAGCTGTTACACAACCAATACACCATGCAAGTTTTGTATGCTAATTTGACATGGCATTATTCTTTAGTATTGAACAGATAGAAAATTCAGGTTTGAGGCTGCTTAACTAGAAAGGGAGGCCACTGGCATTTAGAATATAAATCGAGGGTTAGTAATGACACAAATAATCCTTTCATTAGACATGTAGATAGTCAAGGTTCTCCAGCTTCTTACAAATTGAGAGGCAGATAAACTGGCAGTGTAAGTGTCTGGAGAGACTATTACGAGTTCTGTAGCAGAAATTCATTTATTTTGTGCAGCAGTCATTGGTGTTCATTTCAAATGTAAACAAAGAGAATAGCAGAGAATGGCAAAAATATGTATGTGTTTTAGTAATCTGTATGGGCACGTTATACACTCTCTGCATTTTTAAATGACTTCTAAATTGCCACTTTATAGAGCCATAGTAGACCTGTTTAGTGAAACAAGGATGTAGTTTTGTTATGGAGGACAGAAATGTGGCCTGTGCTTGTTAGTTATCCTGTTTAGACACTATAATAATATAATACTTATAAATGCTACTTTTACATGCTATTTATTATTTGATAATGTTTTTGTGATGCAGCTTCACAATGCTGTGGCTGAGATGGAGAAGGAGAAGTTTAATATTCGGAAGAAGCACACAGAAGATATGCAGAAACTGCTGGATGACACCAATGCTCGTCTTGGCAAAATGGAGGAAGATTATTTGGAACAGATAAAATCAACTGTAAGTTTTTTGTAAATATGTCAAGACAGCAAGAGTCTCTTACAGTATTCAAACTTCACGCGTTTGTGCAAGAGTGTACGTAAATACTGTTGAGCTGAGAAATATTCTTGTTAGTGCAATGCAGTTGTTCTCTCTTGGGAGAGAACAGTGTCCTGGCAGCCAGTCCAACCAAGGATTTTTTCCCCCTGGATAAAATTCATTGAAGTACAGCCCTTCAGTGCATATCACACAGATATGTATTTGTATTGAAGGACTGTTTCTAACATTTCTTACTGGTTTTAGGTTCAAGTTAGGAGAACTTTTGTCTCTCTAGGTTTGTAGACTCTAAAAAAGGATTTATATAGTACATCTGTTTTCATAGATACATGTGACTTCTTACCCACCTCCTCTTTGAATGATCAAATGCTTCTATTAGATTAAAGATCAAATGAAAACGATTTTAAAAATAATTACTGTATTATTCTAAGTTACTGCATTTCATTCCTAGAATAATTAGAAACACGTAAACAGGTATAATCTGGATTTTGTGCCTGCTATATAAATGATGTAAAAAGCAAAAAATTAACAAGTGTCCTCAAGAAAGCATCCTGTACTTTTTATCAGGATGAGATATGAAGAAAATTGAATGAGTGAAAAGATAATGTCAAGCAAAATTTATTCCTTTATTAATGAATGTCGAATTTAAAAATTAGCATTCAGATCATGTCATAGGTATGTCATAGGTAACAGTAAAGACAGAGAAAAATGGACACAGTCTGTCAGCAAGATTGAATTTAAGAACCATCAAAACTAGACAGATCTTGCTGAGCAGCTTCTGATTTAATAATTAAACATGGTAGAGTTCAAGGCAGGGCTTAAGATGAAAGACTAGACTGTCACTGGAAATTAGTTTTCTTTTTTTTTCCCTTTCTCTTTCTGTCTCTCCTGCTTCTTGTTTTGTTTTGTTTTTTTTGGTATTTCAGAGTTTCCTTGTTCAGAGTTTTGTGTTGTCAAGAATGCCATTGCTGTTAGCAAGTGACATTGGCTGAACAGTTGAACTAATACCATAGAACTGATAAGTAGGGTTTTGTGCATTGAACAAGCATAAACTTCCTTGAGAGGTGGGGGGCCAGGCAGGAATTATGATATTTGGTGATATGTTAGGCGCCTCTCTTCTTTCTTTCCTTTTTTTTTTTTTTTGTGGTGGTGTTCTTTGCAAACAAATAAACCCAAAACTAAACACACTAAACTTAAGCCCCTTGACAAAGTTCAGGTGACCGTGCTGGCTGTGTGAGGTTCTTGCATTAGTCCAGGTTTATTTAACAATTCTGTGACAGTTGGGGCACTGACTTGAGATGGCAGATGTTTGAATTTTTATTTTACTTTAACAGAGGGTGAAAATACTGTTCCGCTTCCCTCATCTTTGGACCTTTGTTAATATAAAAATAGCTATGATACATACATCCTGGAAGGACAGCTGTGTCTTATTTTTTGACTTCAGCCTCCTGAGGAGTTCTCTCATTTCCGTGCATATTAACATAAATTTAGGGATGAATGGGAAGTAGTAGAGTAGTCTCATGCCACCTGCCTGTTCTCATTCTACTAATTTTAAAAATTGTTTATATTAGGAGATGAAGTTCTGGGAAAAGGATACAACTTTTGATAGATGCTTGTAATTTATTGAAAGGAAATCACTGTAATTAAACAAATGAAATGGGGAAGAGGATTAGGGAAAGGTATACCAGCAGGGACTGGAGGAATGCACGCTCTGTCCTGATATGGGTTTGTTATATTCCAGTGCACAGCACTTTCCTTTTCTGTGTGCCTCCATTTTCCAGTAATAAAATGGAGATGATATACTTATCTTACAAGATGACTGGTGAATTATTTAGTTAATATTTGTTAATTGATTTGAAACACAACTAGATAGCATTTGCAATGTTAATGTAGCATCCGTATTATAACGTTCTTCTTGTTTCTTCCAAATCCGTAGCAGATATTCCTGTATCTTACTGTTTACAACCTTGGCTGTGGTTTTGCCAAAGTATGCACGTAAGAGGCAGCTGTTTAAAATCTGCAATTCTTTAACAACCTAAATGCATCACTCCTTGATTTAGTTTAGAAATCTGATATATGTATTTTTGTCTGTAAACATATGATGCTTGTAAAAGCACTCAGAAGAATATTTTAGCATGACAAACACTACAGATTGCACTGGATGCTATACACTTTAAAATGTTTTCTAGCTGACTTTTATAGCTGCCTCATCACCATAACGATCAGTAAAATCTTTTTATATACATAGTTTTTTCCTCAAATACTCTTTCCTATGTGCAGGTTGTATATATTGATAGTGATAACACACTTGTTGGTTAACGGAAGGTCTAAAAATGCTTTACATGTATTTTCATCCATTACAGTTTTCCATAAAAATTATCTGTCATCTCTCCCATATTAAAAGATTTGTAGTTTAGATATCAGTTGCACGTATTGTTTTGCTTAGGGGAGAAGATGTGTTACTTTGGGGGAGGGAATAGACATCAATATTTTTAAGATTTATTTTTTATATACAACACAGAATTTACTGTCATGATTGATGACAGCTTTGCTATTGTAGCTTTTGTGTCTCTGGACCACCAAAGAACCTTGTTGCTCTAGGCTACTGAATAGCAACAGGGGTATACCCTAATTTATTCTGGTGTTTTCTCAACAATGACCTATTCTTTTAGAACCAGACGATCAAAAAACTGGATGCTCGTGTCCAACAGTTGACTGTTGAGGCTGAAAATAGTAATTTACAGCGTCAAAAATTATCTCAACAAAAGGCTGATGCAGAACAACGTTACCAGGTGGTATGCTCTGAACTTCAGGACGTGAAAGCAAGGTAATTTCAATAGCGGTTGCTGTTTTTAACATTGAAGAATATGAAATTTCCAAAAACAAACGTTCTTAATTTTATTTCAAGGACTCAGTGAATGGTAATTGGCATTAGAAAATGATCACAAAAATATATTAATTGATGTAAAACTCATTTTGGAACTGATCCAATCAGCCATCGTAAGGAGTATGTTATCCTTCCCTTATAAATAAGTATTTTATTCTGTTAAAATGAACACGTGGTGCAGGCAAACTTTCATACTCTGTAGAATCGATACTGAACAGGGAAGATGCCAAACTATGAAAGCAATTTCCATATTCTGTTTGCTTGCTACTTGTAGGCACAGCTCACTTCAGAAAGACAAGGACCATATTATACAGGAATATGAGGAGAACATTCAGCAACTACAAAGTAAATATGATGCTGATATCAGTTTTATAAAGCAGGAACGTGCTCTCTCTGCAGCTAAGGTATGCTTCCACATATAATAGACATTAAAGTTGTTTATTTTTTGAGTGGTCTTCTCAATATAAGTGTAATGCTTATGAATAAATCCAAGGAACTTCAGTTCCCTAAGTTATTCATGTGCAGAAGTTTAAAAAATATGGTGATTTAATTTTTCATTCCTGAATTTGACTGAAAAATCATCTGCAGTTGACTCACAATTCTGGGGTGTGTGTATGTGTACATACAGGTGATTCAGATAAGGTGCAATTAATATGCTGATTTTGTTTGTGCTTCTGTAAAAATTCCAGATACCAGAGGACCTCAGCACACTTAAAGCCTTAATGTTTTCATAAGGCCTTTTCAATGAGGGGAAATATTTTTTTCCAGAAATAAACTGTCCTGCAAGCCTCTTAATGTGGAACATTATGTTAAATATTTATGTGTTTAAGACAATATTTTTAAATTTTGCAAGCATACATTCTGCCCAAAATGTAATAATTCTGGTTTGTTTCTGTAAAAGCATCTCTCAGGTTGATATCTACGAATACACATAGGTAGATATATAGTATATATTTAATATAATTTTCAAGGTAAATAATTGTAGAAAAGGATCATGTTTCAAATATCATCTGCTAATCCTTAGAGCCATGGGACGAATGGGCCTTTTGCATTTATTTCCCAGAATTCTGGGAGCTTTGATGGTACTTTACTCCATTTAATTTACAAGGTATTTTTTTTCTTTCTTTCAATTGTTAGTGCCAAAGTTGTTTTTATTATTAGTTGGGGGTTATTTTGTGGGTTTGTTTACATTTCTAAGTTTGCCAGACAGACACAAGTGAGTTAAGTGGAGTTGTAAACTCATACAGGTTTTTTTCCCCAAGTTGATAATTTTTTCCAATTTCCAGGCACCTTTGAGAAAGAAATTTCTAACACGCAAAAGATGTATCTGTAGAGCTAATGAGAAATGCAACACAAAAGTTCTGTTTTCTGTTAAATCCCTGCAGGCATCTGAGGAGATTGAAGAATTACAGCATAGTGTGTCTCTATTAAAACAACAGTTACAAGATTCAGAACATCAAAGACAGCAACAGCTGAGGGTGAGCCCTGAATTTCTTACTCAGGAGTGACCAGCCCTTTTTACTTTTCCCAGTGATTTGCATGTTTAGATATCCATACTGAAATGCACTTATGTATAACATGCATCTTTGTATGTATTTTATTGATAGAAATATATAAAGTGTCACCTTATGCTTGAAGGTTGACTTAAAAAATATGACTAAGAGATCACTTTATGGGTAAGAGCAGAATTTTCACAGGAACTTTATGACTGTTTGTTGTAATTCACATGTTGAACCGGTGTAAACATGGAGCAGTGGATTATAGAGAAGCATGTCAAAGAATTATAAGTATTTTTTTCCTAAACTGTAAAGTTTTAAGTAAGTTCCAAAATAGTTTTTGTTTTTGTTCCTATTTAACAGTTCAGTTCAATATTTCATCTTCCTATAGGCATTGAAATTAATCCTTCTATCTCAGGATAATGAGTTCCACATCTGTATCATGTATCAATCCTGTTTGAGTTTTGGCATATACTTTTCCTCTTATGTCTTTCATTTCACAGTTGATGTAGTACAGGATGGCATTTTAATAGCTCAGGAGAACAAGTTGCTGTTTCTCTTTAGAAGACATGAATCATGACTTTCGAGATAGTTTTGTTATACATCGATATTTTTGCTGTTGGTTGAATTTTTTTTATACATTAAAGAATTTTTTGAATAATGATCCACTTTGTAGTGGATTTTTAATTTTTTATAGCATGTTCTATATAATAGCAAGTGTGTGTGTGTGTTTAATGACTGCTTTGTAATGAAAGAAAAATGTGATTTCTTTATTTAGAGTACACATCTCTTTGCAGGATCAAGAATACAAGCTTCAACAGGACAAACTTCACTTGGAGCGTGTATATGAAAAACAGGTAATGTTTTCAGGAAAATATATTGTCCTAGGCACACTTTCAATTCTATTGTTTACAGAAGCTGAAGGTTGAAATTCTGAAATAAGTACTACATTTTGGAATCCCAAGCATTTCACATGGGTTGGAAAAGTTAATTGGATGACTTCAAGGAAGACTTTAAGTGCAGCTATTTAAGTACAGAGATATCACCTCTGAATCTAGAAACCTATTGCCAAATGATGGAGGCTGGGAGAGCGTTACTAAACAAGTGCCAGTGTAAGCCTGTGCTGTGCCTATACGCTTCTTTTGTTGGCATCTGATGTTAACTGCTGTCAGAGAAAAGATAATGAACTAAATTGAACTTAGCCTGATCTGTTGTCAGTGTTCATATGTTCTTCCATACTTCTTTCCCCCCTAATATCTTTATTCCATACTTCTCCATGATTTGAATGTTGTCTATATATTGTCAACATGCAGTCTTTTTATATCAGAAGCTTAAATTAAGAAAATGTAATTTTCATCAAACACACTTCATCTTAAACCACTTTTCAAATAACTGTCTACTCTTTTAGACTTTAGACATCAATAGATTTCAAATTAAATTTCAATTTTAGTGATGTTATATGTTCAATTCATGCAGTGTGTAGTAAGAGGGTGTGTTAGATGCCTATTTAATTGAAAGGATGTGGTATTCAAACATGTCATTTCCAAATGTGGCAAATTTAAAACATCAAATAATAAATCGTGATCGTAGCTACTTGTCACTTGGTAATAGCATTTGCAACATCAAGTGTAGTGAGCTTTTGGTTTGAGTTAGTGCCTTCTGCTGACTTGAAGTCAAATACTTTTTCATTCAAAGATATGTTTTGGTCTAATCCTAGCTTACATTTGTCTTTTTAGGCAAGTCATGGTTTTTATGAATGTTGGGCCTCAGGAAAAGCCTAGGATTGGAGTAATATTGCAGGGCAAAATAAAAATATATCAGCTTAATTTGGATATCTTCTAGCTGTTGAAGGATAGTGGACATTGGTTTATTGCAATACATCACTTCCCCTGCAGATAAGTACCGATTACATGTGGCTGGTAATGTTTCTAGGCCCCAAGTCCAAATGCCATCAAATGGCTCACGTCTACACTATTAAACTTTACGCATCGGGACAGTAAGGTGGATGCATCCCTATTACCTTTCTGCAGTGGTGCCTGTCCTGTGTGACTCTTCAGCCATGTTTGAGGATCATTTGGTGGGAGAACGCTACTTATCTTGGGCTAAGACCATGTCAGCAGTCGTTCTACACCAGTCAGCACAGATATTGAAGCTGTAACTCTGTATCAGTAAACAAGAAAGTAGACCCTTTATTTTTAATAGATAACTTCACAGCAGTTTGCCCGCTCATAAATTTTGATGTAACTGTGTTTTCGAAATCAAGTCTTTGAGAAAGAAGGAGAAAAAAATACATGTGAAGAATCTATGGATACAAATCCATGATATAGTATAGATTGGCCCATAAAATACGAAACCAAGCTTGTCTTCAAGTACAGGAATCATGAAGTCTCTGGTGCAATCTGTTCACTTAAGAACCTACCCATTATCTAATAATCTTTATTAGTCTACAGTGGCTATTGCCTGCTAGGATATTTAAACATCAAACAAATAATAGGTAGTAACCCTAAATGTCACTGTTTGATTAAATGTGCTTATCTACTGAATCAGGAACCAGTTAGGCTAGATGGTTTTACAAGCAAAGGAAACACCTGCTTTTTCTAAATAACCTACTGCTTGTTTTCCAAACATTCAGCTAAGCGTAAGAGCGGTGACAGATTATTCCTGAGAGCCATTCTCAAGCCAGCTGTTAAATATGTATAAATTCACCAGGTTTGCCAGTACCTTCTTTACTGTCTGACAGACAGCCCATCAGTTTGGAGGCTCTTTCAAACCAACTAAATATTCAGATTTCCATGTAGTAAACACCTACGTGGAACTGCTTACAATAGAGAATCTTTGAGTTTGTTTTTTCATTGGACTATACTCTTATGCTTCTGACTATACACTTACTAAAACATGTTTTTCTTCATTGTAGTGACTTCATAGCATGTAACGTTGTAAATGATTGTAGGTGAATAAAGGATTTCCTGTGCTCCCTGTCTGATAAAGAAAAGCATGCTTAGTACGTCACATCACCACATTGTTTTTAGGGTTGCTCAAGTAACAAAACAAGCTCTCAGATATTATGAAACCCATAGTTTGAACCACGCCTGGGAGGTTGCCAGATTCTGAAGCTGCTTTCCTCTCTTGATCCAGAAGTACCAGAGAAAAGAATTCTTCATAAAAATGTCTATTCCTGGGTAGTGAATTTAGGAAGTGGGAGTCAGATTTTGTTCCATGGTTTTTGTGACTGTATTGCTTTATAGGGAGAGAAGCAATTTCTCAAATTGCTAGGATGTGTTCCTTGTGAGGTCTTGAAAGTTGCCTTATTCATTCTGCATTGATTAAATACTAGGAATTAAAATAGTATTTAAAATTTAAATGGTAACTAAAATATACTAGGAAAATGACAAAAATTTAGAGGAGAATTAAAGGGCCTCAAAGTTTTTTGTAACTCTGAGTATCTTTAGGATATTTACCTAACAGGTCTGTTTGTCTCACTTCTGTGTACCAGTGTATCTTGTATAATATGTGTGTATAGATATTGCCTGGTTGTAATGGCAGTTGCATGGAGGGGAAGAATTACTTGGAAATGTACAGTTTGCTTGAGGAAATGGAAAGGAAGAGGGATAAGCAGCGTGGCCAAGCGAAGGAAGATGAAGAGAGGGGTGGGACCCGTGATGTTAGACAGTAGTGAGCCTCTGATGTGTACTGAGGTTATGTGGAGCAGAAGATTTCTGTTCTGCAAGATTATTCAAGGCAAAGACATATACTAATGCTGCTCTAGGTAAGAGATGATGAGGAAGAGACAGGAGGACCATGGGGCAGCTTCTTCCTGTCATGCGAGGATGCAGAGGCTTTCGGGTTGCGCTGGGATTGATTTCTTGCCGCATTCATTGGAGTGACAGTTAACTTATTCTTCTGGTTTCACACTGTGTTATAAGCAGCACATGGTCAGAGTTTACTGTGGAATAATAGTTGTTAGCTAAGATGCTCTGTCATTTCAGAGGTGTCTGTGCTTTTTGTGGGTTTGTTAGTTGTACACTTATACAAGAGTGCCATACCCCCGCATTTCCAAATGGCATTTTTAATATCTGGAAGCAAAAGGGAAAAATGGAGTTTTATACAATGATTCAAGCACTCTGGTTTGATCTCACTGGGCCAGGAGTTCATTAGTAAACCACTTTTCCTCAGTTTTACTTTTCTTGGGAGTTTCTACCCTCAACTAGTTAATGTTTGGTTATGTATTGTTCTAAAGTGATGTTATTTACTATCATTACATTTGATATTTTTATAGTTGTAAGAATTGATAAAAAGTAGTTCACTGAGTTTCACAAATTGGTAAGTAGGAACTCTGCACCATGGAGAATACAAGTCATTGTTTTAGGCAGATTTCTATATGCTTTCCTGTATTTATCTAAAGAAAATCTAGCTCCTTTTTATGTAATTATTGATATTTCTTTATTCTAGAGAATAATATTCATCTTGAGAAGAAAAATACATCTGTTGGCTGTAGTCTCGTACTTCATCTCCCTGTTAATCCTTATTCTTGCATTTTATGTAACTTTAGAAATATATAGATGGTTGTATACATCTGTGCAAAAGAAATATGCAAAATAGTTTTTATAATTTAAAATAACTGTTTTTTTTAAATCAGACTTGGTTTTAGCTAAAATATATCTTTTTCTTTCAAATTGTAGATTTATGGCATCCGGAATGATGTTGATAAAGAAAGAGGGGATTCTCAAAAGAAAATTCGCAAACTGGAAGAGACTTTGAAGTAAGTGAATATGGAATATTTGTTGAACCATCCCAAATTTTTTAGTCAAATTTATTAAATAAATTTATGCTTTGTCTTATCTAACTGCCTTTCTATAATTTGTCTGGGTTATCTTCCCATTGTAAAGCCACATCTTCAGGGTTCTAGTTAGCCATGACAGTTAAAGAGGTGAAGCAAGAACCAAACCACCCAAATTTGTTGACTTCAGGTGGTAGGAGTGAAACAGAATTAAGTTAGTGATGTCAGCTGGTGTTGCCCTGTCAAATAAATGAAATTGTCTTCGATTTAGAATGGATACATAGTAGGCAAATAATCCAAGCTAAAGACTGGTTGATTTGGACTATTTTAGAGGAAAGGTTTAATTTGAAAGATGAATATATTTAAAATATATTTTAACTTGATTTAGTATATGATACTTGTGACGATGTGGATTTTTCCTCTTTGATACCACAGGTTTTTGTGCGAATACTTATTTTTCAAATGTAGCTAAGGCTCAGAGAAATGGTCTGCAGCGAGCAGAAGAGACTTTTCATTAACTAACTGGGAACAGCTTTTTTTGCTGACCTTGTACATTAAAAAACTAATCACAAGTTTGTTTTCTGAGTGGAGGAGTGGTTTACATACAGCAGATGCACATATGACAAGATCAATTCTTGTTATGCTGCTTCCATTTTTATTATGTAAAATATTATTTCCATATGCTTACGCAGTTTAAATTCAAAGTTATGGAAATAATTTCTAGGGAAAACGGATTATTCTGAAACAAGCCAGAAGTTATTTGCTAAAACTACCCAGTTAAATGTTACAGTGTATCTTATCTAGGCTGACAGAGGCATTGTGAAGATACTTTTATTCAACAAAGTCACAGGGCTGAAGTCTATTCCTTTTTTTCTATAATCTCTGAGGTATTTGGCATAAATAGAGACTATTTTAAAACACTACAGACATTAACAAAAACTGTAGCTTTTAATCTTTAAATTCTTTACACTGACTTTTATTTATAATTTTAGGGAGATTGAATTGTTATCAACTAAACTTAATCTTTTAGTATTTTAACGTCTGATTCCTTGATAATATAGTTGCATTAATTATCTTCCATGTCTTTCAAATAACATGTCATTTTGCACTTATGTTAAAAAAAAATGTCTGACTTTAAAGTCCACTGGCTGCTCAGAATATATGCCCCATGTGGGTGCTCTCAGCACAGAATAAAGGTGGCAGTGCTCTTCAGGCAAGTGTTTGTGAAGTGGGTTAGTGTGCTGTGAATTTTGGACCTAGTTTTAATTAACAGCACTGCGCTGAGAAGCTCTTCTAGATAGCTGAGGAGGTCCTCATTTGTTTCAGATATTCCCTAGCTGTAATTAAGCTTAGATTTAAGCTTAGGTTAAAGGTTTCAAGAACCCAGTTTACCACTGGATGCTTCAGGGCCCACAAATTAAGATGATGTTGGCAGAGGCCAGTCCCAGCCTTATGTTTTGTGTAAGTGGGTGTCCTTTGGCCAAATCTGAGGATGGGTCAGCTTCTGGGTTTTCAGAGTGTCTTCTAATATAAGCTACTTCCATTCATATTGTAGTGTACTCTTCCCAGGTTCTCTTCCATGTCCTATGGCACTCTTTCCGTTACGCTTTTTCTTTTCTTTTTTTGGTTCAGGGTGTTGAAAATCATGTAGCAATTTCTAATATTAAATGATATATCACTCTCCTAATTTAAAATGGACAATGTTTTAATTTTGGAGATAGGTAGCTTACTCTTGAATAATGAATCTATACTACTGTTCGTTTGGTTGTTTTATAGCAGTGATTTGGGGTTAATTTTAAGATTAGTAATAGAATTAGTGATGCTATATAAGTAATTATTTTGCAATTGAATAGAAATAAAGATTAACTTTCATCCGTGTTTTTGTCTGAATGGAGACAAAAGTGAGTTGGCAGAGTCATTGGGGTGGATTTGTGCTTGTGAAGATTAAAAATACTGTATTTACAGAAATATAGTGCCCCAGTCTAAATGCAGCATATATTCTGCTGGCCGGTTCTTTGAGATTTCAGCTCTGATGCAAAACCTCTGCGACTTACATCTGTACTTCTCTGATCACGGATGTGTCCGTGCACACGACTGTTAAGAACAGACTCGCATGCCCAGTGTAGAGGAACTGCTAATCCTGCAGGGCTGACTTTCTGGAAACCAAGCCATTAATTTAGTATCAAAGTTTCTGGACAATATTAAGATTTTACATGTATGCATTTATGTACGGTCTGTACGTAATACATAACGAGCAGTAATATTTTTATGTCTGAAATGGATGGCTTCCTTATGGCTTTTTTTCCCATTGCTGCAAAAATGAGTCTTAACAGTCTCTTACTGTTAATATGAATCCACAAGATCTAATGTTTTATATGAAAACCCCTTATTTTTCTGTATTTCTTTGACTATTTGTGGAATCAAATTAAGTAATTACAAGCTAAGGCAGACACAGTAAACCTTTAGAAAACAACCTTATCTTCCTTGAGATGGGTGAAAATACAGTTCAGCGCCTTCAATAGAAGCGATGCCTTGTGGAATTGCAGCTCAGAACCCAGAAGGTGCATCAGTGATTTCTCATAAACTACTTTGATCTGAATGCACTTTGATTCTGAAATGGCCACAGGATTCTATCTTGAGTAGCTAGGCAGCTGCAAACACCTAGAAGGGGAAGTGGCAGGCATCTTGGTGGTTTTTGCTTTTGTTTTTTTTTTTTTTATTTTTCCAGTAGCACAAGAGCAAACAGTGCTATTGCAGTTTCAAACATATCCACACAGTTGCATAATGAAAATGATTTGAGACCTTGTGTGGAATAGTAAAATCCACATTTCTAAAAGTATCTTTCACTTCCAAAAAAAAAAAATAGCCTTGCCAGTGTTTTAATACTGAATGGGGGTTTACATAGTTTATGGAAGGTATTTTTTTCTTCTTCTTCTGAAGTTTATGGTAGAAATATCTGTCAAAAAGAAATCTTCTGCAAAAGAATTGCTCTAATACTCATGACTATTGGTGGTGACTTGTAGATATAAATTTTATATTTAATTTAGCAATGCGTGTTATAGGCATTGCCTAATAGCAAAAGTCACTATAAGAAGTGCTCCAAGGGTTTTTCTAGAATGTCATTTAAAGTGCATTTGTATAGTAACAAAGTATGCTTAAAAAGCTTCTGTGTAATTACTTGGGGGGAAAGGTTGTTTCTCTAATCCCTTTAGTTTGGTTGCATAAAATATGTCATGAGTGAGCAACAAATAGTCTAAATCTCTGTGGTTCTTATCGCTTTTATTTCAAGTACAGGAATAGGAAATAAAGAGGTATAGTTATATTACAATTTGTCACACTACAGACTGGGTTGAATACAACAGAAAAAGTTAAGAAAAAAATCTGTATCTGTTTGTTGCTGAAGAAATTCCATGGAAGAGAAAGAAAAGCTCTTGCTAACTTTATGCAGCACTGTTATCCAGAGTAGCTCTCAGCATCATCTGCTGTGTCTTGCTCTGTGAAATTTGGGCAGCAATTTATTAAAAATATTTATTTTGCCTCTGCTAATATTTTAATATCCAATTACTTCATAATTTTAATTTACTCGGCTGCAGGGAAATATTTCCCGTTTTACTGAAGAATTGAAATACAGAAGCTTAGAGACTTGTGGCAATTTAGGGACCTGGAAACAGGCATGGCCTTGATGTGGTTTAAAAATGAGGCTGGGACATGTATGTTAAAGGCTCTTTGACTGTTTTCACTCTTATTTCTATTTCAGTGATCATTTTTGAAGCAACTTTACTTATCTAATCTGCACTTGGGTAATGTTCCCAGCACTAGTACTCCAGGTTTATTTTAGATTTATGCACTTGTCGACAGACCTAACACAGAGGTCTAAAGACCTCTTTCCCACAAGAAATAATTGTATTTTTAAAATGTTTAAGTATTTAAGCTCCATTCAGTTTGGACCTGTTCTGCACATCCTTTGGCTGTGAAGACTTTTGCTGTGTCTATAAGTAGCAGTTTTTGGTAAATATCTGTCCCAATTTCTAAACAAAAGCTCTAAAGTTGTATCTAACTCGTTTTCATAAAAAGATGCAAACATTTGGAGCTGTTAATGCTTTAGTCAGTTGGATGTGTCAATCACAAATTCTGTTTCTTTTCAATGGAAGGAGTACTAATAATGACCTCTGTTGATACTAGTCCTCAAAGAACAAGAACTCTAGCCCTCTCACTATAGAATTGTTTGAAGACATATTGAAAGCATTATTTAAAAAAAAAAAAAATCCTTTTTTACTGTTTGTTTTGGTTCCAAAATAGCATTGTGAACTACAGACAACAGTCTTCCTAGTAATAGCAAAAATTTCAGAAATAATTATAGTAGTAATTTAATGAAACACCAGTGGGAGTGCATGTTCAATAAGGACCTTGGAGATAAGTATGTATTACCTTCACAATTTAAATATTCAGAATTTAATGTCAGCTGGGAAGGCACAGCCATGATCTCGAAGGCTTCCCGTGGAAGTATCAGAGTTCTGTGCCAGGCATTATTTGCAGCCAGCATACACTCTAAGGCTGGCCTCATTTATTTGCTGATAAACAGAGAAACTTAGAACATTGGTGCTGAAGATCAGAGGTAAAAATCTCTTTTATGATCCAAAGAAAGAGCAGACTAGCCATGTGTATTATTAGTGTTTATACACTCCATGAGTGTACGAGATATAACTGCCAGCTTTGCCTACATCAAGGAGGATATCAGGTGTACAGGAGGTAACATTTGTTTTACAGCATTTGGTTTGAAGTCCATTTATATGTTGTTAATAATAATATATAAAAAAACTAAAGATGAAACAGTAAAGAAGGAAGGATTTGATTGTAGAAGTAAATAGTTATAGTTACGTTTGGGTTTTTTTGAAGTGTGAATACAGCATATATTTAGGTCACCTCAGTTTTTAATGTGGTTTGGTTGTGCCACTTTCATTCTGGAGTCCATAGTGTCTTTATGACTGCAGGGATATATAAAGTTTGTCCATCCTGAGATGGAGTTTTTGGACTAAATTGTAAACATATGTAAGAGTTGAGGCTGTTATCTGTCACCTGCATGGAAGTACGGACCACCTTGCTGCTACTGGTGACTCAGGATAATGGTTGTGATGGTTCTCACATACTGGAAATAATTATGGGATCTGATTTAATGCTTTTTAGTTTGCAACTTATACACAAATTAATAGTTCATTATGCTAATGAAATATAGCTTTCCTGAGTTCTGACTCTTCTATTCTGTAGTGTGATTGAAAGAAACAATTTTTTAAAAGTCATGTTAGGAGAAATGAACTGTTGCCTCTACAGGTGCAGATGTTGTAATTGAACACTGACATGTCAAGGAATGTGTGTACAATATCTAGTGAAATGCTTCACAACCTTCTTCCTCTCCATCTTTGCCTTTTTTTTTAGACCTGCCTGCGGAGCCAAATCTCAGCACTTTGCAAGTGGTGATGATACAGAGCAAATGTTTAGCAGCTGGTTTATTGAAAGTCACTTAATAAAATTGTTTGTTTATATAAGAAACTAGCAACACCTCTTTTTTCCATTGCTTCTCTACCCTTCATCTGAACTTGTTTAAAACTCTTCTGGGGACGAAAGAGGGGCTAAACTTTCCAGAAACCAGCAGAGCTGCTCCTATCTATTAGCAGATTTGTATTCTTACAAGGGTTTCTAAAGCCACACACATACCATTTTCACAGTATTTTGTGATTTGGTTTAGATGGCAGACCAAAGCCTTTCAGTCTTTTCAAACAAAGGAATGGTGTGAAGGTGGTGCATGTAAGTGATCAATAAAATACGGAAATAAAAGTAGTTTACCTTTCTTTTCCCATACATACTTGTGTACATGCACGTATTTTCTCTGGGAATCCTTGACATGAGAATCAAGAAGTTGATTTCTCACTGGGGATGGTGCCGTGGAGTTTCTGTACTGTAGACTTAAAAAGATTTATTTCATTGCTTTCTATTATTCCCAGTATGATAGCTGTGTCAATCCCTTATACCTCCACATGCTGATGTTAGACTCTACTATTTCTAGGGACTTTGTTAAGTATAGTTCAGTGATGTTAATATACATTTTAAATTTCAATTTTTGTGTAGTACAGTTATTACTACTAGAAGGTTTTGTTTTCTAGACAATATCTGATAAAAATGCATTTGTACTTGTATTTACTAAAGTTGGAAAAATGTTGTTTTGGAAAAGAAATAACAATTGTTTCATACCAGTTACTTTTCTTGAAATCTTAGTCATTTCTTTATTCAAAGGGCTTCTACTTGTCACCTCCTAGCATGGTTTGCCAGTCATTTGGTTATTCCCTTCTGAATCATTTGTTCCCTACCTGACATTGTCACAAGGTGCATGGAGCAGTGGAGCTGGAGCTCTTCTCAGGCTTGTCCTGAGGTTTTAAACTTAGTACTGATACTTGTAAAGCCTTAACCGAATGGTGTTTGTATCACACTTACTCAGAAGCTAGTGTCAGTACGGTCTGTGAGAAGAAATCTAATTACAATTGAACTTCAGTCTGAATTCCTGACTAAAGGGATGCCTGGATCACAGCTACGTGAAGGTTCAGTGTGTTCCCGTCTCCTCTCATTTTTACTTCCACAGGGCTTCCGTCTGGTTTGGACTCTGGTGCAGTGGAATGATTTGAGTTTATGTGATCCTGTTATCATGCTGCCCTGAGTATTTTCTGTTGTTGTTCTGAAACTGCTTGTCTGTCTCCAGCAGGTGGTCAGCCTGGTGTTTTCCACGGTTCCTCTGTATTGGTGAAATGGGGACAAGACAAAAATGGGAACAGGATGAGATGGTCCCTTGCAGAATCTTTATTCTACTTTTTCCTACAGCTATGGCTGTGTAATGACTCATTTTTTATTGTATAGTTTTCTTTGACATACAAAGAGAAGGCCTGAATTTGTTTGATCTGAAAGGCTCTTTTTGCTTTCTTCAGAATATGTAAATATGTATTAAATTTTATCACCAGAAGTTTTATGTAAGGGTGTTTTAGTCTCTGAAATTACTTATCTCGTGCAAAATTCGCATGCTGTTTGTATAACTTTTCTCTGTATTATTGTAAAAGGGACAACGTAAAAGAAATGAGAGTACATAAATCAGAAATAAATGATATACATAATGCTTCTGAGCTAACAAAGAGGGAGACAGATGAAGGCAGGGATAAAACCGTGAAGATAGATGTCAGGAGATAGAATAAATAGCAGCGAATATAATTTCATTTTGTTTTGCAGGTTACAGTTGCATAATTTTGCATTTGGTGTTATGTACATTTAAAAAAAAAAGTTAAATTTGGACTTTCAAAGTATACAGAAATTATATTTTTTAAAAACCTGTGAGTTACAGTGGATTTTGAGAACTTAATGATACCAAACCTTTTGAGAACTTTATTTTCAGACAGCTGCTTCTTCAGAACGCTGTTGTATGGATTGTGTTGTATAGACTTTCTGTGGTGATGGATGTCATAAATGACATCGCAGAAAAATACAACTGCATGATAATCATCAGTACAATGATAAATAAATATATGGAGTGATAGCTTTAACCACAAGTTGATTTTTTTCCTTTCTTGCTCCTCTGAGTTGAATCTAGATTCTGAATAATCACTTGTTAATATTTTTAGGGTAGTTGCCTAAGTGTAGCTGTTTTCCTGTAGTTAATTCCATTTTTCCTTGAAAATGAAGTATTTGTGTGTGGAGGAATTCTTGTAGGAATGGAAAAGCTATTGCTATTTAAAGCCGGAAATAATTAAAGAAATATGAGAAGGCATTGTCTTTAATTCCAAATGTTGTAATAAAGAACATTGTTAAGAGTTTATACTCATGTTCATTGTGTTCATCATTCTCTTTTAGTAAAATGTTTAGTGTTGTTTGCAACAGTTACAATATGATGGAAAAAAGCAAACTTTGTGATTGAAAACCAGGGGTAATGTTAAGTGGCTGAGGAATTTGGATATAGTTTTACTCTTCAAAACAGTTCTGTGTGGGGTTTTTTTGGTGTGTTTTTTTTTTTCTCCTCTAAGAATCAGTGGAAAAACAGCCAGCTGTTCTCCACTTGGTGCTGTGTTTGAGCATCTGAAACCTTTTAGAGCAAAACCAGTCAAAGTTTCCAGCATATTGTAAACATTCCTCTAGCCCCAGTGAACATGCTGACATAACCCTCGCTCTAGGGGGCACAATGTAAAGTATGAACAGAGGACAAAAAAATGCGGTAGCTTTATTTAATAGTCTCACTTAAAAGAAAAAATAGTGTTCTATTAACTATTTACAGCCTTTCATTTTCTTTCACCAGTTTCTCTGGAGACCTACTGGCAATAATGAAATATGTATTTAAAGGAAAGCTCCAGTCGTACGAAAAAGCGTAACAGTTGATTTTTAATCCTTGTCTATGGGACCCTTATGTCCCTCAAGATGGATATAGAGATATCATGTGACATCTTTTTAATGATACCAACTATGAAAATGCTTCAATATATTATATAGCTGTATGAAATGAAAAATGTTGCCTTGTGAGATGAAGAGCATCGGTGTATCATGCTATAGCTGTTAGGTTCACCGCTGTAAATTGCTATTCTGGTAATTAACGTAGTGAAGGGCTGTGGATTTTGACCTCACTAAATGAATATAAATGTAGTTAACACAAATGTCAGAATTGTTCCCTTATTATTCTGAAAGACTTCCCTTTCCCATTAGTGTATCTTTTAGATTCAGTGCAGTGTATTTCAAGACTACATAGTGCCCAAAGCATTGAAGAAATGAGAAGAGCCTTCAGTTGCCTGAAGGAAGTCTTACAGATGATTGAATTTAATTACTTATTTTTTAATAAGTCTGAAATGTTTCAGGCTGTCACCTTTTTTGGGTCAGTTAAAAACTATCTACAAAAGTAGTACAAATAATGAGTTTGTTCCTTTTGTTGTTGCGAGATGATTATGATTGCTAGACTTCAATTACACTTTGTAATCTTACACTTACACTTTTTATTTACTTTGTACAACTTTCTTCCAGCTTCATCAACAACACAACCAACCTTCATTGAGGAATTAAAGTTAATATTTCAAACAGTACTTTTATTGAAAGAAAATCCATGTTTACCATACCAGCCTCTTAGAAGAAACTGATGAGCTGAATACTCATCATTCCTCAGTATTGTTACTATATTTTCTGTTACGAGATGGATATTATTATTCTGAATCCTAAACTATAATAATACAATTATTTTAGCCATAAAAATAGTTACCTTCAGTATGTAGAATGACAGAATGAAGACTTATCTTTGTACCTCCTTGTGTAGGCGAGTGACATGGTTGTTTTTTGGATTCTTCACTTATTTATTCAAAACTGGTATTCGGTGGTGTAGCCATCATTGGCTAAGGGCAGAAGAGAAACAGGACTGGTGGGAAATAATTTATTTTATTAAAGACTTTTTGACCCAGGATGTTTTTATCAGTACCTCTTTGAAATAAGCCTGGCATGCTTTAAGCTGAAGTAATTAGTTAGATGCTTCATTTAGAATTCTGTACTGGAAAAATTGGAGGCAGTCTTAATACTGTTATTTCATCCTCGTCGTCTTGGATTTGCCAGCCGCTGTTGGCTCTGTCACTCACAGCACATCTTGGGCTGTTCTTTGTTAGTGTTAAATGATTCTTTTTGCCTGGCTCTCCTGCTCTGCCTGGTGATCTCTCCCATAGTTTGTCCTTCAGATGGTTTATTTTATTCCCCCTCCAGCTTTCTCTGCCACAGCACTGTTCTCTGATCACTTATCTCCTCCTTCTTTGCACCTCTTCTCTGGGTATCTCATGGATCTATTTACTATCTGTGCTGCTGACTTCCTGGTCCACCTTTTAATTACAGTCTTGTCTCCTTTTATCAAAGCCATTATCTACATCTGTCTCTCTAATTCTCCCCTCCGTGTTCTCCTTGTTGAGGTTTAGCTGTCATCTCAGCATGTAAAAGCCATGACTATTAATCTCTGTTCTAATCCTCCTCTCTCGATAACCGAGCCTCTGTGGCCTTTCATATATGTGGTGTATCTAAATCTTGGAGACAGTTTCTGCAGTGTGGAGCAAAATTATAACATTTTCTTTTCCAGCCACATTTACAACACTTGCCCAGCCTTTTAACCCACATCTCATTCATCATTTTGCGGTTGCTGTTTTTATTCTGTTTGCATAGCACCTAGCACAACAGTACCCTGTCATTATTGTAATGAGAAATAGTTATAATAATTATTAGTGTGTTTAACCAATGTCTAGTTAATTTGTGAGCCATTAATTTTGAATGTAATGCATTATTCTTATTTCACAGAAGTGTGATACTACACACGTGGAATATTATTTACTCTAAATTCATTAACGGCTTTAAGTAGTGGTTTAGTTTGTTAATGTTATCTCATGATTTATTTAAACATAAGTATATAGTTTAAAATAATAATTGTATTGTAAATATCATTCATTGTCATAGCTTACTTGAACGAATGCAGACCAGCTTTTTGATGTTAACATCTCAAATTATGCAAACTGTAAACAATTTATAAGTGGATTCGTGCTTTTTGTCATAAAGACAAACTCATACTTAAAATCAGGGAATGAAAGATACAATTGTTCTCTAATTTATATTTTTGGCTTTAATTCTTTGAAATGATGAAGCAAGTTAGAATGCTTTCTAACAACTTCGAAATATTAAAGTGCCCAGGGACAGGATAGGGATGATGTTTTGAAGGCAATAAATATTTCAGCTTCACATTTCAGTCTTTCTTCTTTGTTCCTTTGATCTGGCTTTGGTTTAGTTATCATTCCGCTTGAATGACTTCACACTGTCTTTCTTCCTCTCCACACCAAAAAGAAGTGTTCTGCACATATTCCATATGTTTGGGCGCTCGTGTTGTAGGAGAGCTCTTGTGTTCCTCATTGTTTTCTGGTAATAACTGCCTCTGCAGTAAGATACTCTAACCACAGCCAAGGTGGGTGTATTTAGGCCCAATACATAGTTTACACAGAAAGTTATTATGTAACTATCACTAGTTTTTGTTTAAAAAGTAGTAGAGCAGGAAAAGTAAAATTGTTTTTTTGTGTATTTCAAAGAATTGGTATTACGACTGAAGCATTTTTCTGTAACAATAAACTAAACCAGTAATCCCTTCTTTCTACAAATATATGGTACTTTAGGCCTTAATATATGATGTAGTTGAAATAGTTTGTATTCAAGAAATTAAATTAGAGCGGCTGTTAGGTGAATTGTTTTTTCGTGGTTATTGCGCCCAACCAAACAGTGGTGTCATGGATCTTGCATGTGGCTGTAAATCGATAAACTGCTGCATTCGTGGAGAGTCCTGCCAGTATCGGGGCACCTGCATGTGGGAGTCTCTGGGATCAGGAGCAGGATCGTGGCTTCACATACAAAATCTTATATGTGTGTCTGTATACTGGGTAGGTGCTTGTGTCTGTAGCTTATACACAAAAGATACTAATGTAAATTTCCTGAATTTTGCTTTTTCATGGGAAGGTTGTATGTTTTGATGAAGGTTATGTTTTTAGCTACTCAGTATGCTTGTATTATATTGTCTAGCAAGTTGTGTTCTCCTTTGAAAATGTGTTTATGTAGGTCTTTTTAAATCTAAATGGACTATATAAATGGTGGCAACTAATTTTGTTTCAACACAGATTAGTAAGAGAGTCAATTTTTTTATTTCTTGTGTCACCAAATGAAAAGGACAGCTGTTTAGAAACAAACTCAACAATATCCTTCTTAAGCTGCTTTCCAGCAAGTGAGTAGTTTGCAGTTTGGTGGGTAGTGAAGCAATTTTCCCCCAGAACTATTAATATTTGGGGAGGAAAGGAAGGAATGGGCAAAGACTTGCCAAATACAGCAAATCTGAATACATTGGATCAGCACATATATGTCATGTGGGATCATGAGGGTAATCAGCAGGAGAGCCTGGCCTTTCCGAGCAGATCACTGTTTGAAAATCTTGCCTTCATCGGTGGGACTGAAGGCTCAGCTGTTACTCTGCTTTTCCCATACCTCAGCCTTATAGAGCAAGATTCATTTTTATCTACAGGCATAAACCCGGAGTCATACTAACCTGTGATAGACAAGAGATGACGCCTACCCCTCTTGTGGAGTCCATCAGAATCTAAGCTTCAGAAGCTTATTCACTGGTAAAACATATCCTTGCCGTAGAAATGCCTTGCTCTGATTTTTTGCTCCACTACAGTTGGGACACAATGGTCTGTTTGGACACAAGTGAGTTTTCCCTGATGCCAGCAGTATTTGAAAACCTGGCAAAGAATTTGCATATTCATGAATTAAAGCCTGGTATAATTTTTATAAGAAAACATCAGGAGTTTCACAATCAGGTTATTTTTCATATGGCTGGAAAGCACGCTCTGTGCGGGGAGCTGGTGTGTGTGGATTTGCTAATGGAACGTGAAACTCGCTGTCCGCAGAAGTTGTCCGCGTGTAGCTCGTGGAGGTGCACATTTTGTACGTGTCTACGCTTACGTGCAGTGCAAAATGTTTTCATTTCTTGATGAGGCTGAGACTGAGGCAGGTGCATCTCCTGCTCCTGTATGCTGTTGGTCAGCCCTTGTGTTCGTACGGGGAACGCTGAGAACCCTGCGAGTGACAGTGCTGGTTCATACTACATTTGCTGGGACATCTTGAGTTTATTTAACCTCTCCTGTAAATCACTGGATTGCCCTGTGTTTCATTAACTTGACTTGCAATGCTGTCATGTCTTACTGTGTTTACTTGTTACCTCTTGGAAGACATTTTACGAAGCGAGGAAAATATTTATGATTAAGCATGAAGAGGAAGTACGTAAGATGTTTATATTTTCCATTTATCGGTACGCTTCAGAGGGCTGCTTTCTGAAATTGCAATTCTGGACTTCATAGTGAACTTTCACTGAGATGGTTTGTGCTGTGTAAGATTGCTAATTCTGTCGCCATGTCCTTTATACACTGAAACAAGAGGAATTTGCTGCTTTTTAAATTGGGGGCCAAAGAGTAAATTCACCCTATTTTTATATTCAAGCCAGCTCAGCTTTAGGGGATTTAAGTGATGTAATTGTATTGTATTCGGCCCCACAACTAGTCTAACTGAAAAAAATAATCTTCAAAGTGAATATTTTAGTGCTTCATGCAAGGCACATTGCTCAGTCTCTTGGGGGAAAAAAAAAAAAGTAAAGCTTTTCTTATATTTGTGAACTGTGGTCCATTGTTGTATGTGTTTTCTAAGCTTCTGTACGAATCTTAACTGCACAAAAAGTAGAGAGAACTAGCTCCTGCATCCTTAAAAAATGAAGTTTCATTCCTTGTTATAATGAGATGTTGCATCTGTTCATGGGATTAAGTCCTTAAAAGAAAGGAAAGTACATAAAACTAGATCCTAAAAGTTTACATGATAATATTTCAAAATAAAAATATATTCCTCAGGAAGAAGATGCATAAATTTGGAGGCTCACTAACAGCGCAAGGACTGACATCTTGTCCTTTTACATTTGGATTTGTTGCATTTCCATCTGACTGGACCAAAAATGTTGTTTCAGTGTCTCTTGACATTTATCAGTGTGGATATGTTTGAATAAGCTTCGGGTTTTTGTTTTGTTTCCCGTGTGGATTGGAAGTTTTAGATGTATTTTGCGGGGAGGAAGATTTGTTACCCAGTGCCCGTGACTGAATTAAGGATATTTGGGAGAAGTTGAGGTTTTCCCCTCTCAGTGTTTCCTCCTGTCTTGTCTTGTGGGGTGCCGAGCCGTACGTAGGCTGCAGAAGATAATTCAACCTCTTCCATATTCTCTCCTGGGAACTGCTGGTAGATTTGGTGGGAGAGGGGAATGATACATCCACCGTAATTCAGTATCAAACAGCTATTAACTTAAAAATTTCTATATTTAGCAGCTCCACAGTACATGGGTTTCAGGGGGATAATTGAGCCAAATGCCTTTGCAGCTAGAGCCAATGCATCACTAACTCATCAGACACTTCATGTCGTTCTTAGCTCTGGAGGCATCAGTGGTGTGCCCGTTCTGAGAAACGTCGGAGGTTTTTTGTACTTGCAATTTTGATTTTTTGGATCCTCTGTAGTAGAAATTTAAATCCTAAATAGTCTTTTTACCAGTTGAATTTAGATGGGGGAAAAATTTTTATTTTGGTGGTGTTGGTTTTTTGCTGTGTAATTTTTATTGTCTCATAAATGAATGGCGAATATGGAAACTTAGATTAATATATAGACATGCTTCCCCCTCAAAGGAGTTTAGCGAACAGAATTGCTGAGGCAGTAGAAATAAAGCATATCTGTGTAGGGGTGATGGATGGTGTCTAGCAAATTTGAAGAAAATTTGCATATGATTGTCTCATGAACATGAAAACAAAACCCCTAAACAATTATCATCAAAAATGCAATAAAGGATTTTTTCTGTTTTGCTTCACTTTCTGCTGGGTAAGAAAGGTACTTTCCTTCTTCTGTTAGGAAAATAGCAGTCTCCTTGTGTCGCAATTATTCCATCAGCTGTGAGTGAGGTACCAAAATAAAATATTTTTTTTTAAATGTGCATAATGAAAAAACTGTAAAAGTAAACAGTAATATACTTATTCAGGGCTTGTGACATTTCTTTGATCTCTTTGCTAATAGAATTACCGTGCTCTCCTACACGGCAAACAGACGCTTTGTGAAGATGTAGGGATTATGTTCTTTGTCCCATTGTCAAAGTCTGGTATGAAAACCACAGAAGAGGATGTGAATACTGTAACTTTGGGCTTGGCAGCTTCCTGACCTTTATAAAAGGCTTGCTCAGTGCTGTAATAGCTAGTTCAGTGCTGGCAAGGTGACAGACTAGATGAATTAGCTGGTCTTTTCCGTCTCTTATGTGTCAGATTCTTTGTTTTATATGGAAATAATTTCTGTCAAAATGGGAAATTTATCATGAGGTACTTCCTCTGCCTATAAAATGAAAATGTCAACCACAGGTCTGTTTGAATGTGTCTTCTGTTACAAACCACTGGTGGAGCCAGCTTTGTCCATTGATACCACCATTGTGGTCTCCTGTGTTTTACTCAAGTCAGGCAACCCCCTTGACCTGCGATAATGGAAATGTGTAACAGAAAGTTCATAACGATGCCTGGTTGTTTTCTGTGTGAGGAATCTCATAAAAATTTCTGAAGTATTTACAAGTTACTGGAATTTGTCTGTGATGTGTCAATATGGTGGATGTGTGTATTTTTTAGGTGTGTGTCTATATATGTGCATGTAAATAAAATATTATACATACATTACTATTGATATCCTACGATGTCTTAAGAAACCCAAACCGATTTCTATATGTGTATTGACTTTAATATGTCAAATAGTATAGGCTGTTAATATGAAATATCTTTGCATAAAGATTTAACATCTGTCATTACTTTAACAGCTGAATAGATATTACAGCATTATGGGTTTCTAATAGATTAAGAAGGTACCATATGTCACGCATTACCCTGCTTTGCATTTTGATATATGTCAAGCAGTGAATAATCCTGCATCTTGTCTGAGCAAAGATGGCACTGGGATAATTTTTTTGTTTGTTTTTAAGGGGAGAAGACGATCATGCTAAAAGGAATTAATTTAAATACTGGGGGGAGGGGGGGGCAATATACTTTTAAAGGTGAGTTTAAAAAGAAGCGGGTTATACAGCTGGTAGTAAACCATTCAACGCAAACTTTGAAGATGGAGGTATTGTCATAAGCTATGAACGCCGTGTTTAGGTGTGCAAAATTCAGTAAGAGAAAGCGAAAATAACTCTAGCTGCCTATTCCCTTCTTCAAAGTATTGCTAAGGGAAGTTTGGCAGAAGCTGGGACAGGAAATTGAAATCTGAATACTATTTTAAACTGATAGGGTTAAAGGCCTCTCTTTTACACTAGCACACTTGTTCTTTTATTTGATACTTGAACTCTGAAAATTTTCTGTGACTTTCTAGGGAGAAGGAGGAGCAGCTGACTCGGGTGACAGAGGTACAGAGGCTGCAGGCCCAGCAGGCAGATGCTGCCCTGGAGGAGTTTAAGCGGCAGGTGGAGCTGAACTCAGAAAAAGTCTATGCTGAAATGAAACAGCAGGTGAGAAGGTCACAATGCCAGCCTTTCTGAAACTCTGTCTCAGTAGGATAGCATATTCTGATCTTATAATGCCAGAAACATGCTTCACTTGAGAGTGCTACATCAAAATCTTTCACAATGTAGTGTCTTTGCTAGCAAGTCAAAAAGGGATGTTAGCAGTTGTTTCATCTTTCTAACAAAGCCAGAATTGTCATTGTTATAAAGATATCTGCGGTTATGATACTGATTAGGGATTTTTCAGGAGTGAGAGTATAAAGTGTTAGTTTATACACCCCTATGGAACAACGTTTGTAATTTTCCACTTAAATGTGTGTCTCTTCCTACTCTTTTCAGAACGACTCTGTCTTCCGTTAATGAGGTCTTGTAATCACTTTGAGCCTAAACAGGGGCAGAGCCGTTGTGGCTGCTGGCAGTCATGTGCAGAGGACAGAAAAATCCATTTTTCTGTGCCTGAAAATTAATAGCAGGAATTTATGTAAAAAGATTTTAGTGTCTTAAATTCCTTATGGAGCAAACAATAGTTAAACCGTTGTCCCTGGGATTTTACAGATGCAGCACAATGAGTGAAATAAGGAACAGGTGACAGGTGATCAAAAGGAAGGGGAGAGAAGGGAGCATTTGCCTAACTTGCTCATGTGGTCGAAATTTTTCTACGTATTTCAAGCTTGTAATTCTACCTGACCATATACTCAGTTTTCCAACCTCACCTATCATAACCAAACCTTGCCATTCACAGGAGGATGCTGCAATCTGATATTGTAATGGATTTCTAAGCGTGTTGCCTTATAATTTAACAAATTATCTTTTTGTTGTTTTTGTGAAGTTTTTTTTCTGAAAATCTTCAACGAAAGTGAGAAATTACGTGAGGCATTGCTGATATTTTTAAGACCTATGCAGACAGCAAATAATAGAATTTGGAATTTTAAAAAAGCAAGAACAAACTTATAAAAGCAAGATTTTGTTCTACAAACTAGAACCGTGAGGGCGATGTGACAAATCCTACAGTTTTAATCCGAAATTTTCTGTGCTGTGAGTCTCCTCCAACTTACTCATGAATGACTTAATAGTATCTTATTTCTGCTCCAAAAGGGATATAGTCTAAGTCTAGAAAGACTAATAATAGTTTCATTCACTCAAAAAAACCCGGCAAACAAAACCAATCCAAAACAAAAAAATGTGCAAAAGATTGGAAAATTTAAAGTCAATTGTCATTTAAAAGTGTCTGCAGATTTTCTCTAGAATATTGCTGCGTTCTGGGAAATTTTGAAAATAAATTTTGCTGTACTCCAAGAATCAGCCAGGGCTTTGCTCTGTCCCTACTTGCATGTGAAAATACAGAAATAGTAAGTGATGACGTGTGATGAGCAGTACTGTTCTACAGGAACCGAGATTCAAGGAAATACATCAAAGAAAAACACTACTGAAGCTCTCTTCATAGCTTTGTCCTTTCTCATTCTTATTCATGCACATGCTCATTAGATAAATCACCTGTTAGAATTTTCCAATATGTTACAATCTATTTTTCTGTGGTTAGGTGGAATGTATTACTTGTAAAACAAAAACTGTAGTAGCTATAGCAACACTGTACTTTTAACTACACTAGAAATATTGGGCTTCTAAACCCATTTTTTTGGTGTGTGGTAAAGTTAATTATGGAGATAAGTAGGATGGAGTCTGGCATTTTCAGTTCTTGTAATCAATATTTGATTCGTTTGCTCTGTGACATTTTTTTGCCATCTGCTTCCTATTTTGTCAAGCTTGTATTAAGAGTCACCTGATGCCCATTGACAGGTCGTGGTACATTTTTAACTAAGAACTGCATTTTTTCTAATAGTAACTAACAAAAAGAGAAACAATACATGGGCTATGTCCTGGTACTTTAGATCTACTGTTTCCTGGGTTTAGCAAATAATCAAGAGCTCTCATTGCACTTGTTAGGTCACAATCATGTATTTCCTATGAGTAAAGCACAAAAGTCAGTAGAGTTACAGCATCTTTGCATATGTTTTTACGATTTCACTTTGTAGAACGTTTTTATTCTCTTAAAAATAAAAGTCCTTTGATAAAATAACAAGATCTTTTATTTTTGTTTTTAATCGAGCTGAGTAAAATATGGCTATGGACATGCAATTTGAGTAAGCTTGGAGGTGGAAGAAATTATCCATTGAAGTCCTTTTTCTTAATAGCAGATAGTAGCAGTGAGGTTCAAGAGCTACAAGGATAACTTGTTCCTTTCTATTCTATTTTTCCACTTTTTATCTGGCCAACTATTCCTAGTCCCGTATCTTCCTCTCTTGCTGCAGTATTTTCCAATAAAATGCTTTTCCCACTCTGAGTACTGCTATTTCTCCTCTTTCCCTGGCTTAGAAGTGATGTCCGGGCCGATTGGCAAAGACATCTGTTGAAGACAGAGCACTCCCTTAGGCCAAACAGGATTTTGGCTTGTGGTTCAGGAATTCGTGCGTTTCTTCTTTCGGTACAGCAGATGGACTTGTGGCAGCACTGGTCCTCCTGACAGCTACACCCCTTTGCTCTCTTTTTTTAGGGAGGTGGTTTATTTGTTGCTTGTGTTGGGACCTAGATCTAAGAGTAATTGATGAGTATGCACTGCAGCATAGTGCTGTGTGTATGTGCGTGTATATATATTCCCCTGGAAATATGCCTGATGTGCAACTAACAGTGTGCTTTTGATACAAAAGCCTTTGTTAATTGAGTTATGAAATTGCTTCCTTGATGCTGTGTGCTGGAATCTGTGGGACTCATTATTCATAGGCGATGACTATCTTCAGAGAACTTTACTTGCAGCCAAATAATTTTCTTTTAAGTTATTTTACTGATTTAATATAAACTTACCTTAAATGTGTACTTTGGGCACTGACACACATGATTTCCCTTGAATTTCCACAGGCAGTGTATTTTTGAGTGAAATATATTTGAGTCTTAAATATGTCTAGAAAGAATACTTAATTTTGATGGGATGTTCATCACTTGAGTGAAAAACTGAGCCAATACTTAGTAATCAGGGAGTGGCATGATACAGGTAATCACTATATCCTGAAGTAACTAATAATCCTGTAGTGACTGAATATTCATTTTCACTATGTACAAATAGTGTTATTATTATTCTCAGCAAGTTACATGCACCTCTTTGATGGTTTGCAAACAACTGTAGAAATGCCAGAACATTTCAAGTTATGCCTTTTTAAAAAAAAAAAATTAAATATTCCCTTTCTTTTGCCATGTAGATGGAAAAGGTTGAAGCAGATCTAAGCAGATCAAAATCGCTCCGGGAAAAGCAATCCAAAGAATTCTCCTGGCAATTGGAAGAGCTCAAGCAAAGATACGAGCAACAGGTCAGTCGGTTTGCTCCTTCGGGTGGAGGGGAGGAGGGACATCTTTTCATGCAGATGTAGGTCAGTTCCTGTGGCAGGCTTAATCCTGTTCTCGCTGTGCGTTGCCGTTCTTTATACAAAGACAAAATTTATAGGTATGCAGAGTTTATGCGATGGGGGATGGAGGGGAAGAGGCTACATAGAAAATATTTTTGTTTCCTCTTTGCAGTCCTCTGTACCTCTGACTTTCAAATTGTTTCCCAGGCTTACAGGTGGCAACACCTATTTTGATAATGGCCAGATGAAATTATTTAATGTGTTATCTATTTTTCTTCATGTCAAGAAACGGCATTTTATTCTTTTTATCATTTTTAACATGGGGAGTGTTCATATGAATGCTTGTTTTGGCCCACTGATGGTGATTTTCTTTATTGTAATGTAATTTCAGGGTTGGGAAATATTCAGGAAACATTTGGGTGGAGACAAGAAACTTGAGTTCAGTAGAGTTGTGAATTGTAAAGGGAAAAAACAGAAATAGAAGCAGACAAATTATTGCATGATGGAGACTTGAGAGCTACGCAGCTGAAACAGCCCATCAAACACTTGTGTGAGGTGGCACTTTGTCATGAAACTAAAGAGGTGTCTGTTTGGTAACACCTGTTAAAGGATTGAAAATGTTTTAATTACTGCAGAGCCATGATACGGTCAGCCCATAACCTTAAAGTTCTCTCTTATCAATGTTTTTTCATGGATATAAGTTTACATTTCCACCATGGAAATGTGGTTTCATTTCTGTTTATCTTCTGTGTTGGTACAAGGATGAAATACTGCAGTTGGCTTGTGGTACGAGACCTGCTCTGGTCCGTCTGGAAGGGGCTTTTTCCAGTAATGAAGGAACAAGATCACTTTGGTAGGTGTTGAGAGAGACCTTCGCCTGTGCTTGGGAGGAACAATAGTGTGTTTTGTGCATGGCTCTCTGAATAGAAGAGTTTGTTGCTTCAGATCAAAGTATTTTCCTTATCCTCACTCAGAATTTGTCAGCATTACTAATTGGGTTGCTGCCTGACAAAGGGTGAGAAGCTGTCCTGTGTGATAGTGAGATACATCTAGCAGGCATCTTGTTTAACTGGATGATACTATTTATGATTCTTGTATTTAATGATTCAGGAATAGTCTGGGATGCAGAGATACTGGGGGATTTTGTTTCATGCTTGCATTAAAGGTGAGGAAGTTGGATGTGTCAATTAAATGACATATTGACGGGAGGAGGATGGGAGGCGTTGGGGTTAGTTGGGCGTCTGCCTTAAGGTGGAATTTTTAATGGAATCTTATGTTCACATCACTTTAGTGGTATGCTTCGTTCACTTTTTTCTTTACAGTTCTCATAATTTGTGGTGTAAATTGTGTAATTTAAAGTCCGAAGTAAGCATTTATTCAAATATTCCCAGGTTTGGGAACATATCTACAGAGCTAAATACTAATCTGCAGTTCGTTAGATGTTGTGACATTCCTGTTTCTACCTACAAATGGTAATTTTTTCTTTCAGTATACATGGTAAGAGCTACCAAGCCATAGATAAAATCTTCTGCCAAATACTTGGCTGGTTTTGTGCACTAAAGGCAAATGATAATGCATAGTAGTGTCATGGTTTGGTTTTTATTTGTTTTCTTGTATCATCATGCCTATTATATTCAGACCTGGAGACTGGATCAAAAAAAACGCAAGAAATGAATGTCATAGTTAATACTTTTTTGGTGAATCTTTTTACATTGGTATTCTGTAACAATGTTGATATTGTGGTAAACATCAGTGAAAGCCTTTTCCACTAAAAGGAGATGTTTTCTGCTTCACTTGTATTTAGGATAGCTACTTTTTACTGTGAGAAAGAACAGCTAGACGTTATGAAACATCACTGAAGCCCAAGGAAAGGGTTTCAGCACTAAACAGCTAAACAATGAGAGCCTCAGAAGAATTTTCAGAGGAATCCTGTTTATGCCCTTTTTAAAAATTTATTTCTCTTCGTACTTCATTTGGAATGTTCTTTGAAAGCTTGTGAACATGAAAAATATGTGACCCTTCCTGCAGATTGCAATGGGTTATCATTGGAAACGATGTTCTTTTTGTATTGTCATTTCTGCAGCACAAAGCTCCTTCAGCCCAGCCATGGAGCAGTATGAGCTCAGTTCTTCCACTCTTAAAATTTCCTTTCAGTAGTTCCAACTTCTGTTTCTCTGTATTACTCTCTATTTATGCTTCAGAACTTCTAAACCATTTTTAAAGCAGACTTGTTTTACTGCATATTTCTTTGGTGGTTACTTGGGGAGGAATAGACTGATTTATACTGTTTAAACAGAGCGGTAAATTAGAATTGGTGGTGCATTTCAGCAGGGCTCTAGCAGTCAGGAAATAGACACCCAACCAAAAAACTGGATACTTTAGCTACCTGAGAAATGGAGTAATTGCTTTGAGATGTTCTACCTCAAGTGTCTGAATCTGCTAAATGGAACGTCTCCACAAAGGGAAGGACAATCCACCTTCAGATATATTTTGCGTAGGTTGGCATCGGAAGTGGCGGAGGTAGCGCTGACAGCGTTCTGGACAATTCGGTTGTCCAAAAATTTAATCAAGTTGGTAATGAAGAACCAAATGAACTGAAGTGTTTATCATGTTCTCCAATCTGAGAAACATCTTGAAAGTGTAGGAACTTGAGAGCTGTGGTTTTATCTCTCTGCTGTGTTTGCATGGTTGCCTGTGCTTCACAGGACTCTCCTTGAATATTGATTTCAAAGAGATTACTGGTGTGAACTGGACTGTTGGTTGTGGGGCTGAAAGATTGTCCTGCCTGCGGATTAGACATACTGATAAATATTGATAGTTATATCACTAAATAACCTAATATATATTGATTTTTTTTTCCTTGAAAAAGAATTAGGAAAAACCATACAAAACCATGGCAGTTAATATTTTGTTAACTTTTCAAACACACTAGAATCCATAATAAAGCAAAGAAGAAATTTTGCAGTATTTGGCTTCAGCTGTCACGTGTCATTCCTGGTTCCAGCTTCATCTGATGCAGTGCCACTTTCTTTTGAAGTATCCACTGAGAACACTCATAGAGAGAAACTGGTGGCTTTTTTTTTTCTTTAAATATACTTTAGCTCAACTTTGTTCTACTTGCAGCTGTTAGATTTGAAAGTATATTTTGAAGAAAAAAATAACTCCAGCAGCACCACAGTTCCTATCTGCTGGGAGCAGCTGCTTTCGGCACTTCAAAGCCAGTGGACACCACAGCGAAGGCCTCAGCCTTTCCTGCCTTTGAAATGGTTGCAGTATCTATAGTTGGGCTTTATGGCACAGTCAGCACAGGAAAAAACGTTGTTTGGTTTTTTGCACCCCCTCCCTTTTTTCTTTTTTCTTTCCTTTTTTCCTTTTTTTTCCCCCCTGCTTTCTAATTACATCCTCAGTTTAGCTCAAAATACCTGGGAAGTGTTTCTGACAAAGTCATTTTTCACAAGCTCAAATGTTTGAAAGAACATGTGCCCAAACTTTTCAGTTATGGATTTTAGGCAGGCAAAATCAACAGAGAAGTTAACGAATTTACTTTTTTTTTTCCCATATCTGCATCATTTAGGTGGTTTTTGAGAGCATGTCTCTTGGGGTGAGCTGTGGTACCACAGCAGAGCTCTTGTGGTAGAACATGGCTTCATGGAGGGACATTTTGCAGCAGGGTCAAGTATGTACTTACCTTCAGTTCAAGCAGATTTTCTTAAATTGTCATGAATGGAACACTTTCAGCAAACTTTTGGAGATCTTAGTGTTTAAGTGGCGTTAGCTTGTCCTTTTTTTAAAAAAAAAAAAAAATCACTGTGATCACTGTTACACCCTTTTTTTGTGCTATAAATATTGCTGAAGTGTTATGACTGAGTGATTGTGAAGAAGTTGAGATTCAAGGCTAGTAAGAGAGCCAAAGTCTATGAAATTTCATTTTCCTACTGGTGAGAACACACTATGAAAACAGTTGATGAATTATTATCATATCAGGATGGTGTTACTTGCTGAGTTATGGACATACTTTCTGAGATTAGACACCAACCTGAATGTATAAATAAGGCTTTTGTTTTGGTCCCTCTTTTCTTTAGTAGTGTTTATTCCATTTTAAAATAATAATTATTTATGCTTCCATAGCAGAGTGGAAATCTATTACATAATAGCTGAAGAATCTCCATGTATCTCAGGAAATCCTTTCTTGTGACATTTATTGTTGGGTTCTGACTTCTGTAAAACTTGTGAAGGAATAATTAGGGTTGTCATCTTGTCCTATTTAGCCAAATAGGAAAGAAACAGGACACCTTCAGAAATGTTTTACTAGGTATTTAACAAAACCACTTTGATACGATGTTAAAGATGAGAGAAATAATCTACACTTTTAAGTCTGGAGCAAGACAAAGGTGTGGTTGAGCTTAAATAAGCCTTTTATATTAAAGAAAGAGAGGTACAGAAATGCAGAATCAGTTGGTTAAAAGTGAAAAAAGAATGGCTGTAATCTTACCTGCCAGCAGCAAGGACAAGTATCCAAGGTAGTGTTGGGAAATTGCTCTTATTTTAGCAGTGTGCTGGAGCAGAGGAAAATATTCTTAGGAGGAGAGGAAGAATATTCTTTAGATCTTTTCTGTATGTCTCTTATAACTTTCTAGTGAGGTTAGTTAAAGAGAGCGAGGTTATCTCAGGTAAAATATGAATTTTGTAATCATAACCATTTTTTTATACATAAGTATATATATCTAAAACCAAACATTCAGTGCTAGCAGTGCCATCTAATATTAAGGTTCCAAGCACAATCTCATGCTCAGTTGCTTAAAGATATTCTAAAGTGTTATTTAGATTAACATTTAATGCTTGGGCATCCCCTCGGCTAATTTTTAGCTGTTTAACTTTGTGCCAAGGGATTTCAGCAGTATTTGGGCGATCGAGGCTGTAATGATGTTTTGCTTTTGCTTAAAATTGTAGTGATAATTCCCTAAAACGCTGGAGGTAGGGTATTTTTGACCTGGGTGTATTCTTTCTGAAGGTAGGGTAGTTGTGACCTGTGTGTGTTTTTGTATTTTTCCTTGAAGATCCACTCAAGTGTGTTTAGATAATAAATATTGTTGAATTCAGATGTTCAAGAGTTCAGGAGCTAAATGTTCTGAAGAGTCTTACTGAAAATTTCCATGGCCTCTCCGGGAAATGGAGCAAAACAGTTTGTGTATGAAAGAGTGGTGTAAAGGTTGTGACCTTGTGAGAGAGAGGGGAAGATACAGCGTAGGTAAGGAATAGAGTAAAAAGTGGAGATTAAACCAAGAAGTTGCTGTGACTTAAGGACGGGACTTGGAAGGGAAGGTCGTCAGGGAAAATAAGTCCTGTCCATGAAAAGAATTTGTGAGTGGCTGTGAAAAGCCCGTGCAATGGAGCCTAGAGCTATTTAGGCTGACAAATGTCATTCTGTCCTGTGGGTCAGGAGCACTGGGGAAGCAAGTCCTGCAGAAAAGGGATCAATCAGAGGGTTGGTGTGGGCTGAAGGGTCCGTTGAGCATGAGTTGGCTCTCCAGGAGCCAGCGTTCCTTAGGACCTCCTGCTTTAACCGTGGCCACTCTGCCTTTCTGAGGTAGGAAGGGGGGAGGATGAAATGCTGCTTCTACATTGGACGTGTTGAGTTTACAGTCCTATTGTGCTTATTTGGCGTATTACTTTTAGCTCAATTCATCTTCCAGCTGGTGGTCTCGTCTTCAGAACTGCTACAAACATCATCAGTCCTATCACAAGACACAGTCACCGTCTGTGCACCTTAAACTCTGACTCCAGCCTTCAGAGGCATTCAGCTGGACACACTAATAGAGATAACAAGATTAACATTCAACTTGCTTTGTCCCTGTACCTTTTCTCACTTAAGAGTTCCTGCCACTGCACTTACATCCTAGCTTTTCTTCTGGCCTCATTCTTCCTTTTTTGTTTCTTTTAGCTTCTTTTTGAGCAATCTGTTACCCACTCAAGTGAAGAAAACATTTGCAAGGACGTGCTCGAAATACCGTATTCCTGAGACAGACCAATGTTCCAGGCAATTCTTAGCTGTACTTTAAACAGTCCAGTTATATTCAGAGACTCACGATCCATTTTTAGTTTAGTTTTTGTAAAAAGCTTTGTTCCTCTCCTCTTTGTCTGTAGTCTAAGATAATTGAAATACAGTCTGTTCTTGCGTGGAGGCCAAACGAGCACGTTAGCAGAGGCTCTACATTTCTCATGTCATCAGCAACAAGCTGCATAAATTTCATTTAATAAATTAATCTAGGATGCATAGATGTTTCCTTTGAACCATCCTTACACGCAGATGAATGCCATTTGTGCAGAATATCTGAGGAATAGTTTCTTCAATCATTCACATCAACTTTTCACTTTACAAAAACTCACAAATGGGAAAAGGATATGAATTTAACCTCCAAGTGAAGAGCGTGTGGAAATCTCACTGTACCGTTGCTGTTTACAGAATTGTTAACCAGACAGATGGGTATTTACATTGTCTCCTTCAGGCATCTAACTTGTGTGTGATTCAGAGTTAAAAGCCCGAGCTCCCTGTATAGTCAACAGAATCAGCTTTGGCGGGAGGAGGGAGAGGGGAGACGATTCCAGGAACATAAATTGGTGCCTGCAGTAAATAGCAAGTCCGGCTGCGAACGCCTTTGAAGCTGGTTCTCAGTGTTCAAAGAAGGTCCTTGGATAAACTCTGAATCCCGAAACAAAGACTATGTACAGTAAATTCTGTACCAGAGCCTGCTACAAACAGGCATTTGCAGTGACTCAAGGTATATCAGTTTGAAAGAAATATTTCTGTTTGCAGACCACATTGGCTTTCCCGGAGCAGGTGGGCTGGGGAGTGGGACCCACTGATGTTCATCACAGCGCTAAGTGTGATTTAATCACAGGGATGTGACTTCATTGCCAGTATGTTGGTGATTTAAAACCACATTTACTCCTGGCAGGAGGATTGGGAAGTTAGGAGGATTGAGGTGAGGTTTGTACCGCCCATACTTCAAAAATATTAAAATTCTGGAAGACCTTTGTAAGTAAAAAATTTACAGATCAGGTGTATTTTATATACATATTGAGTTACATATTATGTATATAGATATACACCTCGTGTGTGTGTAGATAGATATAGATATATATATAGTGAGGTATATATTTCTATATAACCACTCAGGTATATTGTTGTAGCGGGGGGGATAAATCAAACTGCAGTTTGGTTAATAGATCAGCTTGTCTCTTTTAGAGAATTTCTTGCAATTCTTAGTTTGCAGTTGAAATATAGCTATTAGTGGTTGATTATAAGGTGAAATATAACAGGAAACATGGTTATGCCAATGAAATTGTTGCAGCCTGTAATGAAATAGAAAGTAAAATGCATTTGCTAGGCATGTACATAACCCTTCATGTATTTGATATATAACTGCACGGATATATTTTGCACTGTCCTGTTTGTCCTTGACTCATTACAGCCCTTCTATCTTGGGCATATTTTGTGTTCCAAATTATAGCAAAATATCAAAAAAAAATGTGTACTTTTAAGATTCATTTCATTTATCTGCTACAGAGTAACTCTGGTATGCTCCCTCGCCTTGCAGTGAAGATTCCTCTTTTCTGCCCAAAGTTATGCTAAGCCAGAGCCCAGCATGATTAATACTCGATTCTCCAGCCTGTTATATCAGATTACTTTTAGAAGCAGTGTATTTGCAGAGATGGGTAATCCCCATATCCTCATGAAACACACACGTTTATTTATAGTCTTAGGAGACGGAAAACGCTAGATTTTACCAGAGTTGTAATTTGGGCATAGATCATGTGTTGTATGCTGGGCTGGGCAGAGGTTAGGACTGGTTTTGAGCAGAGCAATGATAATAAAGACACCTGACTTACAAACACTCTTAAATGCCTATAAAAGGTATTTTATACAAATTGCTGAAAAATAGATGTGTTGTATGCATGCTGTATGAGTGAATTTAGTTCAGTTCTTTGCCATGACATGTGTAACTTCTTGGTGGCTTCTCCAGGCCTCAGAAGTTCAGTCATGCCAAAATAGCGCTAATAAAATCATCCTGCCATGCAAAACTATATTTTATATAGGTGTTACTTACAATATTTCTGGAATTGTGGACATAAATTTACATGAATTTTCATACTTTGGTGTCAAATATTTATTGTAGCAGCTACATTTTTCAAAGAGGCAGTGAGCTAACTAATTTCCTTTCCCTCCTTTGGGGACTATAAAAAGAATTTCAAAGGCATACTTGTTCTTGAGAACAAGTTGAAATTGTTCTAAAATTGAAAACCCTAAACTTAGTGTGTGATGTAAAAGCAAAAACTGGATAGTAGTAGGTCTTGTCTATATTAGGGACTTTAAAATGGTATTTGCTGATGTTGATCATATTACAAGTATTCAGCTTCTGAAAATATCTTCTGCAATCAGCAGGCGATTTACTGTAGATCTTTGTTCTTCAGATGTACAAACTGAACCAGCGCTAACGACATGGTTTCACTTCGAGTCTGTCTTAGATAGTCTCTTGTTTTAGCAGGTTGTTCTAAAGCACCTCCTCATTTAGGGCCAGTTCAGTCTGCCACCGTGCAGCAGCAGCTCTGGTTGCCCGTGTCCGGCGTAGGGTGGGCACGAGCCATGCTGCCAGATTTGTTTGCCAGTCAGTCTGCGTGTATGTGTGCATTTGTGCTAGTGAGTAGCAAAAAATGGTCACAGTTCTTGGATTAATCTGTCTTTAGCTTTTTCTTACAAATTTTGTCTTCTCTGCAAGACTAAGTAAATATTGTTAAATGTCAGTTAAAAGCAGAAATTTAAAATTAAATGGTGTCGTTCTGGTGATGGCTTCATAAATCAGCTGTTGGCTGTTACCTTGAATAGGGTTCTGTCAAAAAATGAAGAATTCCTGTAAGAGGAGTTCATAATTCTAAAATACTTGTATTACTTGGTAATAACAGTATTTCATGGTAAGAACAGCTATCTGGGGTCAGACGGTCCTGCTTGTTTTAGTGTCCAGGCCATAGCTGGAGATAAGAACAGATGTGCACAGAAGAGAATAAGAGAATCTCATCTTTGGGAGAGCAAAATGAGGAAAATTCTAAACCACAACGAATATGATCTGATTATGGTAATAGGGCGCCCACTACTATTTGATGAGTGTATCTGTTCAGTGTCGCCCCTAATTCCCATTGTGAATATCGTGTTGCTTGTCTGCCTGAAATGTATAGCACCTAGTCTGTCTCCTAGACACTGATGTACTGGTTTTGAGCAGATATTTTAATGTAATCTGATCAAGTGCTAAGCATCTAGGGGTAGATAAAGGTCTCAACATGGTACAATTTTTGAAGGAGGTGATTTTGTTATATCATTTATAAAGGCGCGCTCTACCTCAAAGAGGAGGCAGAATCTATACTGACTTATGAAGAATTAATATAGTTTTCATGAAGCTTCATGTGAAGAAGTAGTCCTGTTGTTGCTGAAATACAGAATGTTTTCGGTTGGTTTTTTTTTCCTTTTGTTGGTATACATGAATTTTTTCCTTTAAAAAACCCCCAACAAACAATACAAGAATGAGAGAGGGAGGAGTGGAAGAGAAACCATAGTGCTTGGCAGCAGTTCTGAGGAGAACAGGAGGTTCAGTGAGTGTTCACCAGTGCAGTCAAATAGCTACTCAGACACTTTGTGTTATTTGTGCAGAAAAGCACATTTTGTTGGTTACAAATGTGGGGTACTTGTTAATATTCATTAGGGAAGGTGGGTTTTCTAGGTCTTTGAACTTGAGGGGAGAAAATGCTGTCATCCCCATCCTTTCTCTCCTCTCCTGTCTCTCCATCTCTGCTCCCTGCCAGAAATCTCTAAAAAGCAAAACAAAAACATCATGGGGAATGCTTTGCTTGAAGTGGTGAGGGGTTTTTCTTCAACAAATTTGCCTTTTATGAAACAACTGCCCTCACACTTCTCTTCCCACATAGCAGACTGGGAGGGACATCCCTCCTGCATGCAGAAGGTCCGGTCCCTTTTAGCTCTTTGCACCTGTTAAATTCAGAAATGTTGTCTAGAATATAACTGCTGTACGTGAAGATATTACTAAATGTAATTTGAATAAACTGGTGATGTACATGTGTATCCTGTAACTGGTTGAAGAAGCAGGATCTGTCCCTTGTCCCCTTTGGGCGCACATTCCCTGCCCGCTGCCATTTCTTGTCTTCACTTAAAAAAGTGAAAACCTAAATAATTGAAGTTTCCCACAACAAAGTGTTTTACCCCAGACCTTATGTGACACAACCAGCTGAAAGTCCAGTAAATAAGAAAATCAAATGTTTGAATAAAAAGACCTCTCTTGTTGAGACGATTTCCTTTTAATCAGGTCTGATTTATGAAAAACTGCTAAACGTTTTTTCCCATAACTTAGGCAACGCCTTTACAATTATTCTAGGGAGCAAGAATTCTTTCACTTTGGCACAATAAGGACACTGCTAGCATGTGAAAAGAAACCAGTTTTGTGCTCAAACCTTGGGCAAAAACCTGACTTGAAGAACTTTGTGTAAGGATCCCAGGCCCAGTACAGATAATATATGCTTCCTGGGGGGTTAACTCCTTCAGGGACTTCAGATGTTGTTAATGAGCTCTTTAGTATTATTAAATAATGTAGATATGTTAAACCGTAGAATATTGCATCTGTTCTACTTGCTCTGTTTTCGGAAGGATGCTCCCGGCTGCAGCACGGATGACATATTTCACTTTTACACCCAGAATACGCTGATCCATAAACTGAGAAAATGCTTTTTTTTTTTTAAACTCCGCTTCAAATTTTAAACCCCAAAACCACGCAAACAGCTAATATTCTTCCAGAATTGAATCCTACAGCTTTAAGATAAGGTGCCGGGGCGCTCTCAGCGCACACACAGCCGGCTCCTCCCGTTCTTTTTTTTTTTTTCTCACGCTGAAAATAACCCACCATATTCATAAGAGCAGGCTTTTTTTTTTTTTTTTTCTTTTTTCCACCCCCCCCCCCCCCCTCTCCGAAATCCACCAAAACTGAAGAAAAATCCAAGTGACTGTTCTTAGCAGCTGTGTGGCCCGGAGTTCAGTGGGGAAGCGGCTTCCTGCCGTCCCTATTCATCACCTGCTTCAAAGGCCGCCTGGCTGCTCCAGTGTGCAGGCCAGGTAGGGTGCCATTGTGCGCAGGCGGGGAGGATTAGTATCAAAGCTGCGGCAACCAGGCCCTTGGTCTCGGGCTGCCATTCAGTCTAGCGGGGAGAGGCTAAGACTGGCCAAGGTCACAGCATCCAGTGTGGTGCGGACTGGGAAAGGATCCTGAGAATAGAGGGCTTCTTATGAAATCATGGTGCAAGCTTGCAGCACAGCAGGTGCCCTTCTGGAACACATACATCTGTTTATGTTGGGATAGCGTAGCTGACAACGGGATAATAGAGCTTTGTTTTTTATAATTTTCTTTCTTTTTTTGATTAAAAAAAAAAAGAACTGTATATGCGGCAGCGTTGAGGAATATTGAAGGAAGAGCTTTCGCTTTGGAAATCATAAAGAAATCTTTAAAAGATTTAATTGCTGGGGTGGGGGGGGTTGTGTGTGTATCCTTAACCGAAGGGGAGAGCAGGCTGCCTATTAACCATTTAGGATCCTCAGCCCTGCTGATCAGCAGCAGCAGGGTACAGGGGGGACCGTACACAGAATGCGACAATGCAATTTTTTTTTTTTTTTTTTTCCTTGTACGCTCCGACATTTGTACCAACAAATTGGGTAAGGATGCGCTGGATTTGCTCGGTTGTCTCCATTGTTGGAATTGTCTGGAGGAATTCAGTCACGCTAACGGTGGCTTTTTAAAAGGTGAGGTAATAGTGACGTAAAAATAAAATTGCCAACTTGATGAAATTAAGGGGAAAATTAAGCTGTAGACGAGTTGTCATGACGACAAGGATGTTCTATTGATGAACTGTACTCCTCACTGTCCAATCAGATAGTGGAGCTGAAGCTGGAGCATGAACAGGAGAAGACGCACCTATTCCAGCAGCACAACACAGAGAAGGACTGCCTGGTCCGAGACCATGAACGGGAAATCGAGAAACTGGAAAACCAGCTTCGCGCTGCCATGGAAGAGCACGAGAGTAAAACTCAAGAATGCAGGAAACGAGATGGACAGGTAATGATCAATAATGTTTGAAAAGCGTACGCTTATTAGAAAATGCTAATAATGAGTGTTTCCTGTTTGCCAGCATTGTTGGTGATGCACGCTGTGTGAGCATTTGCGAAACTGGCACATAAACGTGATTTCGTTTTTCTTTTTTCTTTTTTTTTTCCGCTTTCCCCCCCTCCCTTCCCACTGCTGAATAGGGCTTTAACTGCAAAAACCACAGGTAGCCAGATTAAAAATCCCATGGTGCGCTATAACTCGGCCTATTTATAATCTTGTCTCATTTTCTTTCATGATGGATTTGTTTAAGAAAAAAAGGTATCTGTTCTTCACCCCCCCCAGCCCTCACACTCACCCCTCCTTTTCTCCTTCCTGGGCAAATCCATATGAATTATATCTGCTTCATTTGTATGCTTTTTTTGTTTTAAATCTCTGCAGGTAACTCACAAATAGGTTTATTTCATTTTGTTCATGTCTCTTTGTTTCAGTTTTGTATTCTAGATTTGCATTGTGTGTTTGGCTACGTATGTCGGATATTTGATAAGATGATGTGGGTTTGGGTTTGCTTGCCATCACGTTTATTTTCCTACACACACACGTACCCCTCCCATCCTCCATCTCTGTGGTCACTGTTGGAAGCCATTTGGCAGAATAACCCCCAGCTGGGGTAGCATTTGACTCTTCAAACTTCTGGATGAAATGCACACTGTCAGCATGGAAAATGATCTTTATGAGTTTTCAGTTCAAAAAACATCTTACTGCATTTTTTCAATATGTTTTGTAAGGATGGCATGGTATATTTTCCTAAGAGCCTATATTAAAAAGGCCTGCAATGGCAATATTTAAAAAATTAAGGTGATTTTGTAGTTTAAAGAGTAGTCAGAAAATATTCTTTACTAATCAGCATTAGAATTACTTATCATGCATGGATTATTTCATACCAAAACTGGACATTTTGGTAGGGCATCTTTAACGACATATGTTTTCCGCGCACCACCGCCTTCCCTATGAGATGTAAGACTCTGACATTGAGGCATTTTCACTTTACTTCCCTGTAGACTAGTAGGCTGTATGTTTTACTGGCAACTATAATGTAGTTAAGTGAAACTGAATATTTAATTTTTAAATTATTTTTTTTCTCTTTGGACGACTTAGACTGTATCAAAATCTGGCTTAAGTAAGTCTATTGAAAAACAAATGGCTTGTTGGGGGAGGATGAGGGATATATTGCAGAGCCAGGACGTGTTTTTCCATTTCCACCATTATGGTTTTCCAAGAAAAATGAGAGATACTTTTGTGAGAACGCTCATGAAGAGGATATTCAGGTGGCTTCTGAAAACTTAAACCTGGCCCTTTATTCCCCACTTTATTGAAAGAGTGAAGACTTAAATTGTTAAAGGAATTGGTTTTTATCTTTGCTTTTTTTTTTTCCTTTGGCCCGAGGTAGATGTATCTGAACTATACGGGTATTTCTGAGTGCCTTTTCAAAGTTGTATCGTCCTCTCACCTGCATTCGTGATGTTGTGTTTGCGTGCAAAGGCAGAGCTGTAGCACTCAGGTTAAAAAACAGTCTTAGAATTACATAGAATTATTCTGTCTACACGCCAGCGTTCATTACAATTAGTGTATTGCTCTGTGTAACGCTGAATACAAAGGTAAAGGCACTATCTTAAGCTAATACAGAGAATCTGGGAGTTGTCTTGTATATCTCTCTCTTTCGTTCTGTTGTGGGACATTTCTGGCAAAGATTGGAGCCCAAAGTTTGGTTGTGTTTTCTCTTTGCAATGGGATATGTAATGCTACTACAGGTTCTGTGTAGAAAGCTGGAAATTATCTCAGCTATTAGGAGAATCTGAACAGTCTGAATAGCAAAAAAATTTGGCCTTTTACAGGGCTTTTCTTTGTAGCTTGAATATCTCTGTAAAGTCATTTGAACATTGCTGCCATGAGAATGACATGTAAATCAGGGAAGAAAATGCGGTTGCCTTTGACTAGAAGAGCTGCTGTTTATTTAAATTCTGGTAAGAATCTATCAGCTTTCAAGGACGCGTATTTTTTCCATTTTGGAAAATAAATCGTTCTTCATTCCTTCCTCTAGTCTTTGTATTAGAATTCACTTTTGTCGTTGCAGTGAGCTCAACAGACAATACCGGTGTTTCTTATGGAGTTATGGCACATATTTTTTCATAAAATTTTTTAATCTTTGCATGCGTTTACTAAAATGCGTGTTTTGGGCATCTAACATGACTAATGGCCAATGTCCTTTATGAAACATTTGGCAGTCTCTTAACAAAGATATCACAGTGATTTAATAAGTTCACGTAGACATAGCTTTTTAAAAACCTGATAAATTTGAACCATGTTTGACAGCACTCATTTTTAGGACTGCTTTATATTACAGCAGGTGCGATGAACCAGGTGAAGAGGCCATTTTGCTTCGCTAATTGAAAAGTAGATTTGCTGGATATTTCAAAAAATTTAAATAATAATTAGCGTTAATCACGTATGAGTAACTTGGTTTGAAGGACCTATCTGTTCAATGTTTGGTGAATGATGTGAAAGCAGCTATTAAAGGTATTCCCTGTTGTTCTTCCTTAAATCCTTTTCCATATGAAAGAGTAGCGAATGTTTAAAAAACTTATTTCTTATTACATTACTAAAGGCAGCTATGACTGAGTACTGCGGAAGAATTTATTATACTGTTACTGAAAAGATTTAATTATTTTTTTATTGCATATCCAAGGTCTTTACTTTCATGTAGGTCTTCAGCTACTGTGAAAGTATACAAAATGGTTAGATTTTATTAAATATGAATACATGTATTAATGCTTTAGTAGGAACTAAAGTATAAAAATTAAGGTTTTAGTGCATTGTCAGATTTTAATTAAATCTAAAATAATGTTACCGCTTCTTTGAAATAGAAGTTTAATATATTTTCAGGAAAGGAACTTGATTTAAGTGGATCACCTTTTGTATTGCTGATGAATTTCTGGATAACAATTGCATTCCACTTTAGCTCTTGGATTTATCCATTTCTAGGAGGCTTGCTTTGATTTTTTCACCTAGGGTTGTAATGCTCGGGGAGGAGTAAATTGACATGTAGGTCAATAAAAGTCAAAGCGGTACAAAGGCTTTTATACCATGCTGTGTTCTTGTAGTCTTTTAAATCCTATACGTTTTCTATGAACTGCCATAATATTGTTATTCTTTAAATAGTAGCTAATAATACAGGATTTTTTTTAAAAAAAGAGTAGTTTTGAATCACTACTTCTATTTAATTTAGATTTTTTTATATTATCTGGGTTTTCTTTCAGAGCATTTTTAAGCTACAGTTTTGTTGGTCATTCGTTCCCCATCTCCCTAAATAACTTTAGTTTATACATTAGTTCACAAAACAGGGAACAACTTGGATGATAGAGATCTTCCTTTTTGTTTTAATGAAAACAGCCTTCCTACTGAATTGGCGATTTTTCTGAAGCAAGACTCCTGATGACAGAGAATAATACATCTAGTTTGCTTCTGCCAGATAAGATAGCAAGGTTAGGAAATTTTAATAACCAGTGCCCGATGGGCTGTGGTGCCGGTTGTGCCCTTATATTTTCCCTTTATCCTGTGAATGTCATTCTCTCCCCAGCATCTGACACGTGCCCTCAACCATTTCAAAGATTTTCGTGTTCCAGCTGCTGTAGAGTTGGATCATTTTCATGCTTGTTCTTTGACCGTTGACCTTTGGGCAAGAAGAAGGAAAAAATGTACCTCTGTAACTTCAGATATAGCACTTCGCACCAAAGCGAGAGGAAGAAAGTTTCCATGAGGAAACTGAATTCTCTTTCCAAGTTCTGTTATGAGATAATTGGCACGTCCACTGTTTCCATCCATTTGTAATTGGGTCAAGAGTAGCTCAAATGCTGAGACGCGTTTTGCCAGTATTTGTCGTTGATGTCACAGTATTTAATTTCAACATATAATGTTTATGCTCTCAAAAAGGAGGCTGCTTTAAGAGAAGATCACTGGTGTTTGGGGGTGTCTTAGGGCTCTTAATAAATCATTATTACTTGGGAAAGGAAAATCTTAAGCAGTTCAGAAGTCATGCAAACACCCCCATTGAGAATGAAGGTTGTTACAAAAAGACAAGCAGGCTGGCGGTAGTAAGAAGAGTTAATAAGGTAATTTCCCATGGCCGAAGTATCCGTTTCTTTTTTCTTGTCTTGCTTTTTGCACTTTCTATAATCCCCTTGGCCTTCACCATCATGGTTTGGTTTACCTTCTCAGAAATCCTTCCCTGGTGCTCAGTGTATAGGGCATCTTTTCACTTCTTTTCTGGCTTCTCCTTTTTGAAAATTTGCTTCTTTGCACTTGTAAACATGATCTTTCACAGCTGTTGCTTTGCACCTGGTTTTGTCTGAATTAATTCTGAGCTCTTTGAGCTTCTTGAGTTAACAATAAAAAAAGCCAAAGCAGCAATGATCATTATTTTCATTCCAGCAATGATCATTATTTTCATTCCAGCAAATCCTTGGTATATGGTTATGGTTCTGTATAGATAATTACTGTATCAACAAAGTGGGGGGAACAGAAGAGATTTATCTTGCCTCCAAATATGTAGTCAGTCTGAAGTGGTCTGATGGAGAGCTTTATCAACTATTGATGGTAGAAAATACAGAAAAAATGAATAGAAATATTATATTCTTGTTTAATGATAACTAAATACTCCAACACATGCACAATTTCTGTCTGTTTGTGAATATTGTTGTAGCAGTAACTTTTCAGTACTATACTAATACAGAAGGATTTTTGGGAGTATTTGTTTCACAATAGGAGACTCTCTTAAACTTTGATCTGAGAGAACTTGTTGTTACTGTACAGAGAAATCACTGGTCATCTCTTCTCCTTCATGTAATTGTTTCAATATCTCCAGTCACCAGTTTCCACAGGGTTATTCTTTGAGTATCAGCGGAAGCAGTTTGCTTGATTGTGTCTGGAGGGTAGAGATAGACGTGGCCTGTGAAACATTCAGATGTTGATGGTGCTACTGAAGTCACTTCTGTGTACAATTTTGAGTAAATAAATTCTATGACTAATTTTTTCTTTGACTTCTTTTTCTTTTCTTTTCTTAATAGAAGATGTCTTTGGCATTGTTTGCTATGCCGGCTTTCTCTGCAGACAATCTAAATCATGGAGTTGCAATCTAAATATTTGTTTGTTGTATTTTACTTGGAGAGTAGCTATTGGGCTGACAGTCAGACTTCTGTAGACAGACAGCTGTTCCCTTTTAGCCTTTCCTAAACAAAAGCTTTTGGCTACATTGCAGCATGTTTAATTTTACCACCAGTCAACCCAGGATAATGATGTAAAATATTTAAAGTACCAAATATTTGTTGCAGCACTTGTGTGGTTTCCCTTGATTGTTATTCATAGTCAACCGACTCCGGGTTGGGATGGATCCCATTGATGGGGAATATCTGCTGAAGCCAAGGATCTGCTGGTGGGTCCTATAGAGATGCTCAAACTGAGCTCTAAACTAATAGCGTAGCTGTGAAGTTGAGAGTTCAGCGAAATGGCCAAATGCACCACTTTCCTGGGGAAATACTCACACACAGTCCCATATTGGGCTCTGCTAATCAACACAGCGAGTATCAGCTGTACTTGAGAAAATGTAGAGGAGCTGTGGGAAGAATTTGGGCTGCAGCACAGACATAATCTTTGGGATTAGAGGGAAAAATGAGCCTTTGCTCTAAAACTGAAGCACGCAGACTTCATCCTCAGGGACCCCTCCACCAAGTACCCCCATCAAGGCCTCCTGTGCACCTTCCCTTTCCCTGCTCAGATGAAGTCACCTTGCCATGTTTGTTGTTTTGTGTCAAGCACTCCGCTTCTGGTCCCCACTTCTAAGCTGCTGCTTCTGTTTGAGATGCCTTTCAAAAGACTGTTGAACAAGCTATAAACATCTGCTGCTTCCTCGCATAATGGAACCATCAAAGTGTTCTCGTGCTGTAGTGGGTGATCATCTGTGATCTCTTCCACGTTTCTCCTTGACTCTCACTTTTTACACTAGGACTGAAATTGGATAGTGAGGAATTCAGCGCAGGAGGTGTGGCTCTACTTGCTACTCTGTCCTTTTATACTTCAGGTTGTTCAACATTTGAAATATTTACTGAGACATTTTCGGAAGCTGTACGTAATGGTGCATAAATTATCATTTGCTGATTAAAAATGTTAACTTGGCTTAGGAGACAACTGATATTTTGTGCTGTCTACAGTGTAAGTAAAAGAGAAAGCAGTTGCCATAGAAACTAGCTCATCACATAAGATGAACTCTGATTCCGAGGTGGAGTTCTTTTCAGCAGAACAGACTTTCTGTTTGTATAAGATGAAATTGAATATATATGGTAGTTACTAGTACATTGTAATCAACATTTTATATTATTTTTTGTTTTAATTTTAAATACTGGCAGCTGAAAAGGTAGAGTGTATAACTTCACTTGTGTAGGGGCAGAGTGTATATCATATGGCAGTAATTTCATTTATACCAGTACTCTTTGTTTAGGAAAAAGTTATTCTTTCCTGTATAGCTGTTAATAAATACAGAATAATTTCTCTGGGAAAAAATGAGATCAGTCTTGCTCATCAGCAGGGTAAAGGATCTTTATGCGAGTTTTTTAACATATACACTAGGTGTGGCTTTGCATATAGGGTTTGTGTGTGATAGTTACAATGAATGAGTAACACAATAGATATAAGTAAGACAATAAGATATACATGGTGTCAAATTATTTTTAAAATTAAAGTTATATAAAGGAATACTGAAGCCATAAATGATCAAGCACATTAGTAAACACGAAACAGGTGATAGTAACTGCAGCATTTGAGATGATGTAATATAATTTCTAAGCAGAGGCAAAAATACTGTGTTACTCTGCAGAAATGGTCAACTTACAATATAAGCTCTTGATTTGGAAATAAAAGGATCATGCACCTTCTATGTGTATGGCAAAGCCAGACTCTAAAGTTGCTTATTGATATTACCTTCAAGTGTATGAGTCTAAATCTTCTCTTTTGAATGTAATTTCTGTGATATTAGATTGTTCCAAATATTACAAGTAAACTTGTTTGGTAAATATCTGCTGTACAGAGAAGGGGATGCTTACAACATTCTTTAGTTATGTTTTTTAATTATTTTGAAAATTGCTTTTTAGTGTTATCTTACAATTTACTTGAGAGAGTTGTTGAATAGAAGGAAGTTGCCTTCTTTTAGTCCTTAGAACAAGTACAGTAATTTGGAAGACAGCAGTGATATCTACTTCAAACATGGCACTGAATGGCTGAAGGAACATCCTCTAACAGGAGATCAGGATTCACATTGAAGCTTTTTCACAGCATCATAGAATAATTTGGGTTGGAAGGACCTCTGGAGGTCATCGTGTCCAACCTCCTGCTCAGAGCAGGTCTAACTTCAAAATTACATCATGTTGCTCAGGGCCAAGTCCAACTGAGTTTTGAAAACCTGCAATGGTGGAGATTTCACAACCTCCCTGAGCAACCTACTCCAGTGCTTTACTCTAATGCATTGTGAAATTTCTTTTCCTTTCTATCAAGTTGGAATATCTATTGTTACATTTTGGATCTGTAGGTTCTTGTCCTTTCACTGCCACCTTCAAGAAGTCTGCCTCTTTCTTCTCTACAATTCCTTACACTCATCTGAGGACAGCAATTAGATTTCTCCTTGGTCTTGTGTTTTCCAGGCTGAATAAACCTAGTTTGGTGAACTTCCTGAAGGTCCTAGTGGCCTGTTTCTCCAGCTTGCAGAGTTTCAGGTCCCTATAAATGGCAACCCTGCTCTCCAACATACTGACTACCTCCCCTCAGGAGATGCCATCCGCAGTATTGCAAAGGGTTCTTTGTGTCCTGTCGTCCAGGTCATTGGTGGAGGTGTTAAGCTGTATGAGCCCCATCTGAACTTTGAGAAATGCCACTAGTAGCTGGTTGCCTGTTGACTCCTACCCTTCAAACCCAGTGGTCCAGTGAGTTCTCTGCTCATGTTTTAGTACACTGATCCGGTCTCTGTCTCTTTGGTTTGACTGTACAGATTCTGTAAAAGTCTGTATCAAAAGCCTTGCTAAAGTCAAGATAAAAGGTGTTGATGGCTCTTCCCTTTCCACAGAGTCAGTCATTTCACTGTGGAAAAAATCAGTTTGGTCAAGCATGATTTGCCCTTGGTATATCCAGGTTGGATGTTCCTACTGACCCTTTTATTCCTTATGTGCCTGGAAGTTAATTTCATGGAGTTTTACTTCATGTTTTATCCTGTCTGTGACTCTCTAATAAGGTGCTATGTATGACAAATTAAGTAGTTACATTTTCTAGAGTGTGCTTTTTCTCTTGTCCCTTTTCTAGAGAAAGATTATCCAAAATCAATTTAGTCTTTCTTCCTTAGGTCAGCAGATGTTAATTCCATTCACTCACTGCCACATAAATCAAGTTTTGAACAGTAGTCTAGCTGTTAAATGATTTATCTGATAGGAGAGATTTTACGATCCATTCAGTTCCTCAATTCAAAGGTATTATGAATACCAAATGAAAGAATGAAACACTAGACGAGAAATTGTGACAATCTGTAGTTTGGAATGTTAACACCACTTGTTTTGGCAGCATTACTGGTCTTAAAACAATAAGATCCATATGGATGCTAATTTTCCCAATTTTGAGTAATAAATACAACGTCTTTATGGCTTAAGTAATGATATTACTCAATACCACTGCAGGGTCCAGTAGACGGTTTCATGATGAAGTAATAAATAGCAATTTTGGAGAGCTGATTATTTGTATTTTTCTTTTATGTGGTTTATGATGGGGGAAGAAGAAATCACAAAGCCAGTGAAAAGCCTTGCCCTCTCCTGTAGTTGACATACTTTGGCTGAAGATTTGTCAGCTGAGAAATATGAGACCATCCATAAAGCTCCACACGCTCCCACATTAAAGTATTACAGAGAAACCTTCAAGTGGAAAACGAGTAACAAATTGCAGCTGAGATGCTTGTGGCATATTGCACTGTCCTGGGTGCTCTACCACTGCTCTGCTTATTCCTCCCTGTATTGCTTTAGTCAGGAATTGAAACGGAAGACTTCTCTGGTTTTCCTCTACTTCACAGACAGGAGCTATGAGGGGAAAAAAAAACCCCAAACCCCTATGATGGGTTAACTGCGGGTCTGAAGCTGATGTTACTGGCACTGACACCAGGCTGAGTACTTCACTGTTAAACATCTCTGCAGCTGTTTGTCCGCTGACCCAACCCTGGCGTCTGTAGCAACTCTTCAAAGTGTCCTTTTCTGCCTCAGATGTTAGGAATTTGCTAACCCATCAGCTGGAGGAGTAGCCAAGTGCTCTGCACTCTTTCAGCACTGCTCCTCAGGCTAGTGCCACGCTAGGTGTGCGCTCCCAACTCCCTCCCCTCATTTCAGCTCCCGGAGGCCGTTTCAGATCTGCACTTTCCAAACTGCTCGACCTCCTTTCCTACCAAAGCGCCGGCTCTTGGCACGCCACACGTGGTGTAGGCTGGGTTTTGTCTCCTTCCAGTTCTGAGCAACGAGTAACAAATACGTGCCAGCAAAGGTCTTCTGACTGGGCTCTATGGGACGTGCAGACCAAAGAAATGGGGCATCTTGGTGTAATGCAGAGAGTGGTGTTGGACCTGGGTGGTGGAGCCTGTTGCTCACTGGTCGTGTGCTCTGGTCAGCCCCGCTGTGACCCACCTCCTCCAGGCAGTCAGCTCAGCAGAAACCGTTGCCTGTCTCTCCTTTTCAGAACTGGGACCAGCTGCCCTGGCAGAGCCTTGGAGGGCCCACGTAGTCTTTTGTATTGCTTCATTTTTCCCATCCAGATCCATTCTCTCCTTGTCTTTTCTGCTGCCATTTTGTGTTTCTGTTTTCCCTCGCGCCCAGATAAGAGCAGGGAATTCAGGTTCTGCATTTGAGGAAATTCCAGACAGAGAAAGCATCGTGTGTCCTCAGCTGTAGGCTTTGGACATGTGCTAGCCTTGTATGTTCAAGCTTACAGAACTGCATATGCCTTTCTTACAATTTGTCTTTCTTCTTCTTGGAAACCTTTCTATTTTTTTAAGAAACAAATTAGAAAGAAAGTACGTTATTTTAAAATACAATGAATATTTTCAATATGAAGCCAGACTCTTTGGTCCAGTCACCTTTGAAGAAATGATTGTCATCTTTTAACAAATACTGTTTCTTCATTTTGAAAGAGTGACACAGACTGACAGTGATTTAAGGTCTTTAGTGTTGATTTCACGCTCAAAAATATTTTTCACAGTATGACTTTAAAGTAGACTCTTTTCCCCCAATTACTCTACATGTTGGCAGCAAATTAGCTTTGAGGGAATATTGTGCACATCATAGTTCTCTGTGGGTGTATTGGGGAGTCATTTTTGGATCTTTTAGCTCAGTCAGACCAATGACTGACATTGTTCATGTCTTCCATTTCTGTAGATTTGAAAGACTTGCTTTTGACAGGGAAGGTGATGTGGAGAAAAAGAAGCCAAAGTACAAGAAATGATTGGCAAAGTGATGATATCATCAAACGTTCAAAGACTTTGCAAATTGAAGCTTATTAGGCTGACATTTTGTCTTCTATTCAGCACTAATTGGAATCATGCCTGGGTGCATGATGTGGAAGGTACTTAATACCTGAGTGTTTATCATGACAAAATGACAGAAATTGATGTCAAGGATGCTGTAGGTTTCTGTTTAATGGAGAAAACAATATATTTCATACTGCAATTACATATCTCATAGTGATCTCTATTCATACGTATGAAAGTCCTGAAATATTGCAAATAAAAAAACTTTATTTTTGGCCCCTACAATATTGGCCTGATTGTGACTATTTCATTTTCAGGTTTTAAAGTTGTTCTTCAGAGTTCATAAAAACTGATGTAGTTTTTATTTAAAAAAAAAGACAAAAAAACCTGACACAGTGTTTTTACTTGAAACAGATCTGAAAATCCCGCAAAGGGTGAACTCCATCTTTTGCAGGGGTGATACAATTCTTCTAAAGTTGTCTCTGACAGCTTGAATTCTTTTGTAGTCAGTGCTTTCTGCTGTATTGGCATCTGTAAAATGAATTCAGAAAAAAATAGCAAGGAATGTGATTTTGGAAAGACAGCCACTGCAAGCACAGAGTACACTGGAATATTTGAAAATAGCTGCATGTTCTCCTGCTGTATTTGGTACCTTCAGGGATTTCTGAGTTCGAGGTGCCTGCCCCTGTTGAGGGCACATGCCTGCTGGTTGGGACAGCACACATGACCGGTGTGTTATTGCACATCTTCGTCTTGGACCTTAGGAGGTTGAATTCAGATCTTCAATTAAACCTCTAGCATAATATATAATTAATATTTCTTCAACAGTCCATGGCAACAACTAGCTGTTAGTTGAAATCATTACCTGAATTACTGTTTCTAATGAAATACAGATTAATCATTGTAAAGTAATATATTTTAAATAAAAAAACCCCAAACCTAACCCAAACAGAAGTCAGTGTATTCTGGATGCTCATAGGAATTACTGGTCATTATGTGACTGCTACAGCTGCCTGTGTGCTGCTGTAAACTCCAGCAATCCTGTAACTAATAAGATGCTGACAAGCAGTAGTTTAGGGGCTGATGGTAATTATTTATATTGCTGGAATCCTCTCAGGAGTCTGAGTGTACGTTGTGTTAGTGAAAATATATAATAACAGACAATTCCTCTCCCCGTAGCCTCATCACATAAATGTGTTTATAGGGTATTAGAAGTGGGTGCAAAGCAGAAGGTTGAGGACCCGTGATAAACAATGAGGTTTATCAGTAGGCTGACATGGTTTGAGCAAGAAAGCAGAAGACACAGCACATGAGCTGCTTCCCTCAAGTGGCTCTACTACTGACAGAGGAAAAATGCCTTTCCATGACTTGTCTGTAGCATTAAGAGACATCGGAAGTATATTGGGTACTTGCCATGTCTGCAGTTGTTGCTGTTATCAAGGGTGTCTTACGTGACTAAATAGAAAAGGAAAAGTGTTTGACTTTAGGTGGGAGGTGAGCATATGAAGAACATTTTTGTCTCTTCAAAGTTTGGGAACGTTTATAATGATTTACATGCTTATATAAGTGCTAGCTGTTCAAGCCAAGTTTAATAACGACTAACTGTAAGCGTTCTAAAACTATTCATTGTATTGATTTCCTTTTAGGAAAACAAATTTAAAATAATTTGCTGTAACTTTTGATCTGTTGGATACTGGTGTTGGGGAGTGGAGGGGGAGAGAAGGGAACAATACCCAAGCTGTGAATATACCATTGGTAATATTAGAGAGAAAATACTATTTTCCTGCTAAAGGCAGTTGGGGGGGTGGGAGAGAGTGTGTGTTTGTATGTATAGATGTATGAGTGTGTGTGTGTGTGTGTATGTGTTATTGCCCTCTAATGGATAGAATCTGAATGGCTCAGCTTTGCATGCCTATATGGGTTTCTGTAGCAAAACTTTATTTTCAGGGTGTCTGATATTTTTCATTTAAGAAGAATCTTGTAATGTTTGTTCATAAGGCTGATACATCTTTTGTGGGTAACGTTCCTTTAGTTTGTAAAATTAATTTGAAATTCAATAGAAAGTCCCACAGCTTAGAGAAGTGCCTTTTCTTTGTTCAGCTAAATTACGACTGCTTAAAATTCACCATTTTATTTTCCTATTTTTACCATAGTGCTAAAACAATAACTGAATATGAACAGAAAGTACCATGTCTCTGTCCAACGGCACCATCAACAGCCTTTGGAGAGAAGTAGATGAGCAGAGCTTGCTCCCCTTGCGTCATTACATCCAGAGCGTGCTCCTGCCGAGAGCCCTGCCTAACCAGGATGGCCAAGCTCCCGAGGTGTGGGTGGCAGAGGGAGTGAGCTCTTCCTCTCACTTCTGTGGTCAACACCCTGGCCATAGCATGTGTACCCTGTGGTCACTTCCACCCCATCCTGCTGAGCAGCTTCCTGGCTGCTCGTGCGTGTAGTTTGTTTTCTAGGAAAAGCGGCAAAAGTGTGTAATGTAACATTCATAGATTGAGGCTTCAAACCTTCGTGAGATTTATGATAAAGTCAATTATTCTAGTGATTCATGGTAGATTAGGCTTTGTTTTGCTTTTTAAATAAAATTATTTGAAGGTAACGTTAGAATAACCTGAGAAGGAAGGAAGGATGCAGGTTAGTTGGAAATTGGATTTACAATTGTTTGTGCTGAAAGCAGTCCACTTCTACATGTTCTATATAGTGGAATCCTAACATAGTCGTATTTTTTCTTATCAGAACTCTGTTTTCATTCAGTAAATACCTTTGGGAGAATTACATTTCGGAATTACATTTCTTCTCTCTGCAGCCATAGACTTTTCCTTTTCAAAACCTCCAGTGCTTGTTTTGCAGTTGGATAACTCAACAGAGTTTCGAACACGTAGCAGAACATTTGTTGCTAACAGCTTTCTCCATCTCCAGTTGCAGATGTGTGTGGTTCCAGAGTAGCAGTGAGTATCCAACAGTTATCTTTCTCCCCTTGAGGAGGTTATGATGGTGGTAGGCAGCATGGTTATTACAAAGAGGTTCCTGATGGATGTGGACTGCAACAGGCCAAGTATTCATGCTTATGAAATTATGTAAATGCTCTGAGGAGATCAGCAACTGATTTCACACAGTTCTGCGAAGGTACTTCCAGTCTCTCTGCATGTTAAGTTTTAGCTGAGTCCACCGTATTTCTATTTATGATCCAACTAACAAGCTGAATGTAGGTTGGAAGAGCAGAAAGAATAGTACATTAATCAAATTCCCTTGTAACGACTGTTTTCATACGAATGACTTCTCTAAGGTGTGATCCAAGGCAAGGCAGGCAGTGCTGGCTTTTCCTGGCCCTCCCCAGGGCTGGGGTGCTTCCCCGTGCTCTACCTGCTCACCTTGGCAGGCACACTTGCACTAAAGACTATTGTAGTGATCGGAGAGCTTGCTCCTGGGAGCAAAAGAAATTGCCCCTGGGTTTTGAGCTACTACATTTTCTATTTGTGGTGAAAATTGAAAAAATTTGCATATGTTAAGAGAGATGAAGGATGCTGCAGGAGCATCTTCCCAACCCAAGTTGGGGACTTTATCTGCTTTTATAAATATTGCTGGTTTTCTTCTGAACATGGTGTTTCCTAGCAATATGGGGTTTTTTTCTGAGAAAAGTTATTTTCTGCTTACAATACATTGGCAGCCATTGTCTGTATTGTTTAGGATCAATTGAGGAATTTTTCTAAATGTTATTTTGATTTGATGACTTTGTTCATCAGTGAATTATGAAAGCTCTGACTGTTTAGGGCACAAGAAGGGTACAATGCATTACTGGGTCACATGCTCACTTAATGCATGCACATTGTGATGGCAGTAGTAATAACACCATTAAAGAACAAAAGGTAGCAACACATAGAAGCTCTGTATCTGGCCAATCCCCTCAAATTACCATAAATATTTGAGCTATCTGAATAGTTTTGGACTCTGTAGTAAAGCTTTCCTGTTCTTATCTGGCACTGAAGGAATGTGGAATAAAGTATTCATTTAACAAAGTATAAAAATATGTATGCTATGCAGTTATAATCATGTGTCATTAATCAGAAAATACTGCAGAAACTCTGACAAATTAAAAACACAAGGATGTGTCTGCAAGGGCTTTTTTAGTCATTAAAAAGCTGCTTCACCTCTCAGGCAAACTATTTAATGGCAACTTCTTGCTCAGTGTACTGACATCTTCAAAGGCTCTGACATCTGTCGGCCTTTGAACTACCATTAAAAAATATTATCCCATTTCCATTCTTTTATGCCCATTTTTTTAATTATAGCCCTTCTTTCAAGTTAGGAACATGGTTGGTTTAAATGATGCTGTCCTTTCGTTTTCAGCCACCCAGCTGCGGTTTGAATAAATTGATGTAGAATCAAAGGCGGGACTTTAAAGGGAAAAGGTTTGATGGACTTGGACTCCGAACCAGATGAGGTTTTATGATGAAAAGGGTTTAATCCCAGCACAGGCATCGCTTCTATCAGTCGAGCAGTACAAAGCGATTCATATATATAGGTTCACGAGAAATGATCTATTTTTTTTTTTTAAACAGCACAGATCTCTTCAGGACTTGCAAATGTGGCATTAGCTAATATTCAGAGAGCTGATTTCCTTTCATCCACCAGAAGCTTATGATTATAGTACAGTTCTCGAATTGGAAATGAGAGCTGCAACACAGATTTAAAGCTATGCTGTCTGATTTGTATTCAATATACATGTCACTGCGGGACAAGCTAGTCTAGGCCGAGCTGGTTCAATAAAGGGAAAAACAGTTTCAGCATCTGAGATTCGGGGGGGGGGCAGGGGGAAGGTACCAATTAATTCTTACCTGCTCTACCTGAGTATTGTGTGGATACTTAGTAGATTACTATCATTTCTAAAGCTGTGCAAGCAAACCCTTGTGATAACATTTCTTTGGCATCTTTTGCATCAGAGGCTGAGAGAAAATATGCACCATTAATCAGTAATGGCTTCTAATGTAGTCGTTTATATGGAAGGCAATGTTTGTTTTTCAGTGCATGAGTTTCAAGGAGGTTTAGTAGAGACAGCCTTGCAATTCCTATATAGTAATAGCCTTCATTAATGTGGTAATTAGGCATGCATATGCAGAAAACCGAAATCCCTGTCTCAACAAATGCATCAGATGCCATTTGTCACAAATACCACCTCATGGTATTCAAGAAATAATCTCTCTAATAGTTCCCCAATCTTTGTGCTTCATGACAGTAGAAATGTGGTACAGAGTCATGATTTCTTACTTTTACATAATAAGATTGTGTCCTTCAAAACAGTGATGCTTTCCAGAAAAGTAAAAGCAGCAGATTTCAAAAGTCTGCAAATTATGCCCTCTGAAAAGACTGTGTTTCGTTGTTGTACAGGGAGGAGAGTGCTCTGTTTGGTGCTCTGCCTCCATTTAGCAGTTTCTCCTTCAAGCCCTTCCCACAACCGTTGTTCCCTGCCAGAGTATTCTGTTTAGAAGTAATACATTGTTCCTGATCTCTTAATGCAATTTTGAGGTTGGGCTTGGGTTTTTTTTTGGGGGGGGTGGTGAGGGCGAGTAGTAAATATAAACATGGACCTTTATAAATGGGTATATTTAATGGGTTATTTTATTTTACTGGTATTTAATAGAATTTGCATGTTTAGTGTGTATTTAGATTTTACATTTAAACTTTACATTAATATTTATTCAAAGTACAGTAGATTCAAAACAGTTGCATAAACAAATCTGAAGAAATTCCTGCCCCAGGATGCAGTGGCCTGTTTGTCATTCAGAAAACGAAGTGGCATCAACTGAATTCAAGGACAAACTGAGAAGGATGAAAAGGATAGAGATCAATGTAAAGGTGCCAGAGGAAGATACTGAGCCAAAAATACTCTCAATTCCAAGAAAAGAAATGTAATACACACAGTTTTCATTTATTTTGTACAGATCATCCTGTGATTGATCTTGTCTTTCTAACGGGTAGCTGTGGAGCATGATGCTTCCAAAAGGTCTCTGAACTCAGAGGAGCCACTGTCGAGATGATGAGAATAGTGCAACCAGCACTTGAGGATGAAGGTGCAGAGAGAGACTAGAAATGGTGTCAGCTGTATGTGTGTGCACAAAGTACTGAGCAGGTACCATCAGCTGATGCTTTTGACTCCAACCTAACACCTAGGTTGGATTAAAGACTTCCTTCCCTAGGATTTTCGTTCTCAGGTGGAGGTGACGAATTTACCTGCTTGATATAAGGATTGACACTAACGGTAGTCAACAAGAATATGCTGCTTCCATTTAGGAGTTGATTTCAAAAGGGAGAAATTCAAAAGTTGCACACGTGTGTGTAATTCTGCATCTTATCTGTGTAAGCAGCTAACATACAGAAAAGAATTTACCACAAGTCATTGATTAAAAGAAATACTGCCACCATCGTTACTGGAAATGGGGATTCTTTTGAAAGTTAGAAGCTGATTATTTCTTTTAAGTCTAAACCTGTGACACAATTTTTTATTTCTGAAGCTGCTGGATTTCAGGATTTCTGCCCACACATATTGCCATTCATGAGACCGAGAATGAGGACTTCATGCTTGGTTAAAGACTGTCATCTTCAATACAGCAGCATGACATCAGTAATGAGAGAGTTTCCTGGTGTATTAGGTTCTTTAGTAGAGCAGAATAGTACACACAGGCTAGTGTATTTAAGTCCTTTTTAGTCATCGGTCCAGAGAATAACAGCGTTAGGTTCCTTAGTTGGCTTCCTGTGATTAAGCTGGAGTTTTGAAAAATGTATCTTTTTCACCTTGATTAACAGTCAGGGCAGAGCTTGGACAGTAGCGTGAATTTTGAGTCTTCCTCAAGTCCCTCAACTGCCTGTTGAGGAGAGAATCATGGCAGATGACCTGAACTCACTGTCTAAAGTTTGCATTTCTAAAAGTATTAACTTCAGAAACTGAATATGGGAGATATCTTATACATGAATGGCTTATTACTTAGACTTTGTATCTGCATCTTATCTTATGTTTGTCCTGTCAAGTTTTGCAACCGATGCCATTTCCATTACAGTCACCATAAAACCCTTACGGGATGTGTGGGGTAAAACTTCTGGAATATTCAAAAGATGTGTGTGTTTTGAGCAGCATTTTAAACAAATGCATCCAAGAGAGAAGTGTGTGGTGCTTTTCTGGATGTTTTTTGGGGTGGGAGGTGGGGTTGTTTTGGCTTTTTTACTTACAGTGAAGTCTTTTCATTAGTTGACAGGGCAAAGACATTTCTCAGAGACAATACAGCCTGCACCTCTCCTGGGGACAAATTAGGAATTATAATATGTTTAATTTTGCTTCCTTATAGAGATGAATGTCTGTAGTAATCCTTAAATCTGTAATACATCATGTCTGCATTTAAATCAGAATTACATGTTGTTCAGGAAATGCTAATGCTTTTAAAATTAATACATGGAAAATTTAAATGCAAATGTTTTTAAAAAGCTTTGATTTAGAGGATGCTGGACACAGAAATACTCTGAGATTGATGGGTAGTTCTTCCCAGTCCACTGCAGAGATCTTTAAGCTCCATGTCTGTATTCCACTGCAAGACAGTCCTATCCTTCCTTAAATATCAGTAGCTTTTCTTCAGTTTCCAAACAAGCTTTGCTCCAATGTTATTTCAGAACTGAATATATAACATTCATCAGAAAGGAATATTTTTCTTTCACATTCTGAAATACAGAAAATAAACCTTTATATTTTTTCACAAAGGAAACCAGGGAAGACTAAACACATTTTTGGTGTCATTTTCATCAATCGTTGTTTAGGGATAGGTTGTTCTGGTTTGTAGGATGCAGCAAACCTGATAGTAAATAAGATTTTTATTTTTTTAGCCACTCTGTGTTTTATCTGTATTCTGCTCTCGCAAGTCATTTTATGGGATCACTGCATTAAGCAGGTATTTATGGCTGACTTTTTTTTTTTTATTATTTATTATCTCTGTCATATTTAAGTTATGTTAATGCAGTTATGTAGATTACTAAGTGCCCAGTTGAGTGTCTCCGTTAAATTTCTTAGTAGGAAGACACAAGGAAATGAATCATCCAACTAGTCTTTTCTGAGTAGGTCTCTTAGTAGTCTTATTCAAATCATTTTGTTTGTACAAAGAGAAATACAAATGTAAACATTTCTTTCATCAGATAAAAAGAGAGGAGAAAGGAGGCTGGATGTTTTGATTTTTGACTCACTAATCTATTTCAAAGCAAATGCAGTAAATCAGGTAATACGAAACTATTCTGGATCTGTCTTCCAGGCAAGAGGGCCAAGTCTTTTACAGGTGTTAGAACTGTTAAATGGAAAATTTATTTACATTTATCTCAATTTCGACTTGGTAGAGTAATCCAGTGCATTGTATTGTTTAGTCACCAGTGCATTGTATTGTTTAGTTACACGTGTAGGCTTGAGGTTCTTCCGTTTGACTAAAAATCATTTTATTAGGAAGGCAGTGACAATAACCAACCTATATGAAGTTCTGCTTTCTAGCTGCCGTTAACTAAATTAGAATCAAATGGACTTATGTAAATTAAGAAATCAAAATAAGCTCTGTTAATTTTAAGCTCTTTGTGGGGCTGTTCAAATGGATGTCTGATTTTCTTTCTTTCTCTCTCCCCCTCCATTTTTTTTTTTTTTTTAAAGCCCAGTTTGTAGCTTAAGTTCCATTTACATTAATTGGGATTTAGGCAGCTAACTGGCTTCTTTAAAAGACCGGATCTATTTCAGTGCACTGCTCTTGGAAAAAAAGATCAAAATTTGTGTTTTGCTTAATACCGTGTCACAGCAGATCTTGAGAATTTGCTACCTCTTTCTCACATGTATTCATAGATGTAGAAACAAAAATGGTGCTGATATTTTCAGTGTAACTTTCTCTACTGGCATTTTGATAGCTGTGCCTTGCGTGTTTCTTTTCAGCCTTCAGAAATATATGTAAAAGTTAGTGAACAGTTTGGGGTTTAGATTACCTATGGAAATGTTACCTAAGCATGTTTACAGGAATGACGTGGATAGACTCTTTTCATTAATTTTATTGAAAAGGGAGCTAAGCAGAAGGTAACTTCTCCTTATTGTTCTTCATGAGTCAACACTTCCATCACGTTTCAGGAACATGCTTAAGCTGTAGAATAAGTGTAGACAGATACAGCAAGTGTGTTACTAAGAAATAAAATTTAAAGGGTGCTGAACCTTTTTGAGGACTATGTTAAGTGCAGGAGAAAAAAATGAAGTTGGCCATGGTTTGAATATGAATGAGAGTGATGTTTAGCCTCCAGCAGGACTGTACAGGTAGAGTGGAGTTAAACCTACCCCCACTCTTAACAAACACTCTAGTAGATACAAAATAAGGAAGGTTAGTAGGAATATGCTTTTATCAGATTCAGAAATGTTAAAGGCATTTTTCAGAGCATACACACTGCTGGAACAGTCCAGGTAAAGAATCTTACAAAGGAGGTTTGACATTTAAAAGCAGCTTAATGCTGTTAAAATTAATAGAATAAATATGTAAGTTAGCAGCTCAACGCCTCACTTTACAAGTTCCAGTGGATATTTTCAAGAGAGATGCCAGAGGTACATTTGCAAAGGTGAGAAAAGCTGTGATTGTGTTGAGATGGGGTTGATACACCTTTGCATAAGCCCTGTAATACAGGGATTCAGATTTTACAGTGCTGAACAGCAAATGTTTTACTGTTAGTACTATGGTTGCCATCTGCGCTGCTTTTACATAAGTTTTTTTTGACATGGAACACTTGCCTGTTTGAGTCTAGAAAACTGCCGTTCTTCATATGCTGTGCAGGTTAGTGAGTACAACTTGGTTTGTGTAACAGTTTTCCCACAAGAGAATACCTGAATGTGATATTATACAGCCTGATTTATAAACTGTGAACATTTGATTAGCAACTATATCAATAGCTTCACCCCATCACTGCAGTGTAGTCATATATAGAATAAAGATGGCTTCTAGTTAATTTGTGCAGTAGCACCAGTGTTATGGACAGAATTTTTTTCCCCTCAGAATGAGAACACGAATATGCACAAAATACTATTTCAAATAAAAAATACTATAAAATACAAGCATATAATGAAATACATCTCTTTGAGCATTGAAGATTTAGCTTCGCTGATATTTTAGTGTTTCCCTGAAGTACTAGACTTCTGATCAGGACTGCTTCTGGTGGTGCTAGCAGAGCTCCTGCGCTTCTGTAATTTCCTCTGGAAGAGCTTGCACCGCCCCGTGCTTTTTGGAAGATTCAATCAACGCTCTTAGGAGGTGAGACCAACCTGTCAGTCATTAGACTGTTGTTCATTTTCACTTCATTTCACACCATTTCCTTTATCTGCTCCCTTAATTACCATATTTATGGACCTATGTGTTCTTACCCAAAAGGCATTTAAACTTGACAGTGTAATAGATTGTGCTGTGAGAGCTAAATAGCTGTTTATTACTTATCCCTGTTAATTTGTGCTCTGCCACATCATTACCCATGTGATAATGTGCATGACATTTGCAGAAGTAGTTCTCTTTGCAAATCAAATCTCTTTTTAAGGATCATAATATTGACAAATTGCTGATTTTACCAGTCACAGAAAAATTGCATAATAAATTCTTAACATTTTAGTTGAAATTGCTATGATATAGAAAATATTTTCAATATAGTGGGCTAAAATGGACATAATTGAGTTAATGACAAAGTTTTATTCAGAAGATGACATTAAAAACTTGAGTTACTAAATTTTAATGACTATCCTAATGCAAAATTCTTTTAAAGTATCAGTTTAGATGAGATATCTCTTCAGGTTTAGCTTGTAGCTTAAACAAAAAGATTCCTCTTTCAGCACTGCTGTGTACCCTTCGTATCACTGTCGTGTTGCAAAGGAGCCACAAATATAGCTGCCAGCTGGCTGAACTGGCCAGCTGAAATTCATCCAGCATTGAGAAAAGCAGGTATACTGGGACCAGTGAGTCTGCCTCACTAGGATGCTTTGTGGACAAAAAGATCAGAGAGCCATTAGGACTGTGCCTGGCCCTTGGTCCTGCACGTGGTTGTCTAACTCTTTTATCTCTTAAGGGTAAAAATCATGGGATAGTTCCCTAAAACCAGAACGAGATCAAGTGTAAGACCGATTTTTGTGACTTGCTGAAACTGCAGTAGTAAGACTCGTTAATATAAACCAATTTTGTTTTAAACACAGATGAACCTTACCCATCTTTGAAGTTCTTACAACGTTTGTTGTGGTATAACCACAGCCTGCAGCTCAGCCCCACACAGCCGCTCGCTCGTTCCCCCCACGGTGGGATGGGGAGAGAATTGGAAGAGTAAAACTGAGAAAACTGGTGGGTTGAGATAAAGACAGTTTAATAGGTAAAACAAAAGCCGTGTGCACAAGCAAAGCTAAACAAGGGATTCATTCCCCACTTCCCATGGGCAGGCAGGTGCTCAGCCATCTCCAGCGCAGCCGGGCTCCATCACGCGGAACGGTGACTTGGGAAGACAAACGCCATCGCTCGGAACATTCCTCCTTTCCTCCTTCTTCCCCCAGCTCTATATGTGGGCACGAGGCTGTATGGGCTGGGATATCCCTGGGGTCAGCTGTCCCAGCAGTGTCCCCTCCCAGCTCCTTGTGCCCCCCAGCCACTCGCTGGTGGGGTGGGGTGAGGAGCAGAAGAGGCCTTGGCTCTGTGCAAGCCCTGCTCAGCAGAAACTAAAACATCCCAGTGTTATCAACACTGTTTCCAGCACAAATCCAAAACACAGCCCCGTACTAGCTACTATGAAGAAAATTAACTCTGTCCCAACCAAAACCAGCACACCTTTTTTGCTAAGCTTAGAGCTGTAAACAAATATTTGTGTACTTTTTTAGCATTCTTTTATGTTCGATGTATTGCTTATTTCTGTGATGGTAGAGAAACTTGTATTATTTGTTTCTCAGCACTTCATAAAGCTTTGTTTGTTAATAAGAAAACTAAAGTAGTTCAGATTCCTGCTTTCAACAGATAATCCCTTCTAAGGTATTTTCAGTAAATATGTCACCAGTTGCTGTGTGTCTGGGGTTGGATTCTTCATTCACCTCTTCTGGGACGCTGCACTGATTGTGGGTAAAAAGGGAGTCATTGTCACCACTGAATCACTGGGTGTTTCTACTTTGTTCCTTATTTTCCTTTTAATTCCTCATCATCAAAGTGAGATTTGTTTTTACTTCAGACTTCCTTTCCCTTGACTGGACTGATCTCCTTTCAAAAATAATCCACTACCCAATAACAAATGTTATGTATACCTCATCCATCTCTGTCACATCACGCCAGCGTAACAAGACACAAAGAAACAAATCTCCCTTTCAGAAGGGTTCAGCTGATGGTTCCAGTTCGTGCACTGTTCAAATGCATGCACTAATTTTAATGTTCTTCCAGTTGAGAAAATACTGAGAAAGTACCTGTACACAGAGGCAGAAGCTGCATATCCGTGGTTCAAATAGGGCTGTTACTTACAGGCTGATATTTTAGGTTATTATCCTAGAAAGGATCATTGTGATCATCTAACCTAACAGTTCATGTTTGAGCTAAGTCCATGGAACTGCTCAGAGTTTTCTGGGGATTTTGCTGTTGTTTTGTTTTGTTTTTTTTTTTTTTAAATGTTACATGCAAACAAAATTAAACACAGCAAATTGAGACTTAGGCAGTCATCTCCAACTGAAGCCGAGTTAGCCCAATGCAGGCGGCTTCTGAAACTCCGTTTGAAGAGTTGTCATGATCCACTTGAGAAATGCAGTGGTCTTTAAAAGTGATGCACTATTTCAGCAGCCTGAGTACACTCAGCAGTGAGGAGCGATGAAAGGCTATTGCAACTTCATCTGCTGGGAGATGTTAGTCACTTACTGTAAAAACTGCTGAAGCAACACCTAAATTACTCTAGATCGGAGCCTCAGGGAATAAGTTAAGAGTGGATTTGATCTTAACTCTGCATTGCCTTGTTTTTGTGACTTTCAAATGCCCTCGACACTATTTGAAGCTGAATATGGTGATGGGGTGGATGTGGTTTGGTGTGTAATACATTGAGAGGGAGACAGTGAAGTCTGTGTATTCCATCACTGAGTATAAAAGATGCGGTCATGCTCCAGCCTCTTCCTTAGAAAACTGATCCAAGTAAATGTTTCATGGGGTTGAAGTAGGAGCTTCTGGAAAATAAAGGGAATATATCTTTTTTTTTAATTAGACTGTAGTCATTCGGTCCCTTTCTCGTCTCTGTTGAATGTAACTGTAGCAGAATTTCAGACATCAGCAACAGATTTTAATTTAAACTTTTTGCCAACTTTATATTTTCTTATGCAATTTACTTTTTAAAATTAAGAGCACATGTTTTCCTTCCAAATAACATGTAGTACATTTATTGGCATTTTAAATAGGCCAAAGTGAGTGAGCAACCTTCTTTTTTTCTTTCAAGTCTATTTTTTCCCTACAGGCAAATTGCTGTGGGCTTATGACCCACCCTTTTTATGACACTATTTCAGCACAGATATTCTTAGTTAGAATTCTAAGTTATTCCTTTGAAACAGAAATAGAAATCCCAATCTCAGCTAGAAGTTTCTTCAGCTCTGGGATTGTCATACCTGCGTACACATACATACAAGTACGCCATATCAATTCATACGCAATCTCTACCCTGTCACAGAGTTTACATATTTGTATTTTTGTTCCAGTTGGGATACTCTGTAAGCTAGTGTTTTCCTTCTATTTGTTTGCCTGTATGTGGATTAATAGTCATTTAGCAAAATTTTTTCTTGTTTGCGGCATGCTGCTACGGTATGGCCATCCTGTGGAATCGTTATGAACTTCAGCATTCTTTGTAAAAAAATACAGATCTCTTTCATTTCTTTCACTCACATCTATACAACCAAAATAAAGACTATAACATTTTGATCCATAAAAGGCAGCAAGTAGCAATAAAATTTTTGGATCTATTATAACCTATGAAGGCTTTATTTCTTATGTTTACGCCTTATGTTTAGCACAAGAATAATTTGCTCTGGAGTGTTTAAGATGTGTATTTCTCACTGGAGCTCTTGTACACATATTATGGTTTGGACCATGCAAACAATTTGGTAGGCATGGTTCGCAAACATAGATTTGAGCATCCAGGAAAAGAATTGAAGGAACCAATACTGAGAAAGAGGATTCAATTTTACAAAGAAAACAAGCAGGCATCATGCCTTCAGCTCTTAAGCACAAGAAGTGAGATTTTGTAATTGCATCTTTTGTTTTTCCACAGAATTGTTAAGACCAGTTGCTCTTAAGTTTTATATTTCATGGATTTTTCACAACTGACATTTATGTCATCTTGGGGTTTTTTTCCTAGTAGTACTAATTTGCCTACATTTAAGTCTAATAATAGCTTATTAAACCTGGCATGTGGAATAGCAGAATCTTAGTGATGGAAAGTTTGGGATTCATTTTCTTTAGCAGTTTGAAGATATCCATGTCACACAAAGTTGTCTTATGCAGCAAGTTGTTCGGTTGTAAGCTGCTCTGCCAGTGACTTTGTTTATGGGAAAAAATAATCTGGCTGTGAGAACTAGACTTATTTTAAAGTAATTGACAAGAACTGTGTCTGTGATCCCCCATATAAGCTTTTTCCAGTCACTTTGGAGAGATTAGATGTCTCTTAACATCATCTTACTAGCAGTGAAGTTGCTCCAAAAGGACTCCTTTAATCATATTAGTTTCGCTGCCATCACCCCGTCTTCAGATTCTTTCTTTTTTCCTAATAGAACCAAATCTGCTTTTGCCATCTATTAGGTCCAACATTAATGCTCCTTTGCATATTCATTACTGTTACTTTACCTATAACATTCAGCCCACTATCTTTTGGCTCCCCAGTTTCGAATCTGAAGGCTTGGAGCTCGCTCTTTTTCCATGTGGCAGCAGAAAACACTATATTGTGCTATTTTATTTTCTAACGGTTTTGTATAAGCATTATTGAATATAGAATGCAGTAAAGTAGAAGGATGTAACAGCTGAGTCAGGAATTCACCCAGTCTCTATTTTGGCTTGTAATAGGATTTAGGAACGATTTTTTTCCTGTATTGTAAGAATTGGTTCCTTGTTCTGAAAATTTCATCAAACTTTTTAGGAAACTTCTGAGCAATGTCATGTCTTAGTTTCACTTATATGGGGGGGGGGGGGGGGGAAGTTTAAGGAAGTTTTTTGTTTTAAAAAAGAAGGAAGAAAAAATGGGTGAGGGGGAATGAGCTCTCAGAAAGCTCTCTCAGATTAAAAGATAATTGTTACTGTTCCAGGCAGGACTTGCGTTGGAACAGCTGTTAAAAAACTCAAATGTTATGTATGTCAGTTTAGAACTTGGCCATATCATCCTATAGAAACTGTAGTTATTATCTTCATTGACCTAGCATTTCTTTGGCTACCGTCTCTTTTATGATCTTGAAGTGAAATTATTTTCCAAAAGAATTATAAAATTATATTGTAGATTATCATTATATACTAAAATGTACTTTACATTTTTAGTCTGTATACAGATTTAATAAAAATTAAATGTGTAGAGAAAAAGATCAGGAAAGGAAGGAAAGGATCTAGTGCAGATTACACTGTGTGAAACACATGTTTGAGATAATGCTGATATAGCTGAAGTATGTGGCCTGTGTTAGACTTCTGTATACAAATGATGGGCTCGTTCCATCTCTACACATACACACACAGAATTTTACCTTTGACATAGTAGGGAATAAGGCCAATGAGTAATTAAGAAAGCATGGATGCAAAAGTCAGTCCTGTGATAAGTTTCTGAGATGGTTAATGCTATTTAATGCATGTCACAGCTGTGACAGTTGAAGGACACAAGTGATGGTTTGAGGGGAGATGACATGTATTTTATTACACCATATAGTTCAAATCCTTTGAAAAAAATAGGTAAACTTTCAAGATTTGATTTTTCCCTCTCAGATCACAATCTATCTTGGGATATTAATGTACAAGGCAATATATCTGATAGTCATTCATTTCCCAACTTTGGTCAGACATGAATGTTTCTTTTTCAAAGATTTGTAGTAATGTGGTACTCAGAGACTGCAAGTAGATGGGTTAGCTCAATACAGACAGTGTATTAAAAATGTCTGAAGAAGAAAAATAGTAGTTGGAGAGAGAGAGATCTGTTCAGAGCTCTGGAATCAGTAACTGGCCTTCCAGAGCAATGGCATCTTTAAATATACAGTAATTTTCATCAGATTTTCTTGTGAAACCTTTAATAAGCTTGAGCTGAGTCACCTACATCTGTTTGGTAGAACATCAATTTCTCATCTCAGTATTATCACATGCTCTATGAATGAATTCCAGGGAACTGCAAAGTTACATGTGAAGCAGGGAGGAACAAGGGGGAAATAATACTGTGTGAGTTTTTTAGTGAAAATGCTTATCTTCAGAATTATATTTATGAATGAAAACACGTATGTGCTTGCAACATCATACATTACAGTTAGCTGTAAGGACAACGGTTTTATGTCCCAGATGCGATGCTCCTGTACTTAATTTGAGAAGCTACAGAAGAAATGCAGTTAGAAAAGTAACTAGTAAGAGTTATATGCAGGTGTAAATGTAAAGTGATAATTGTATACTCTACTACGAGCATAAAGTAGCAGTGTGTATTCTGTATCCTTAAGGAGTAACACAGCTTTACCACATACAATTTTCAATATTGATAACAGTGATTGATAAACAATTGGTGACACACTGGTATCTCGTTAGCAGGCGGCAGGTCATTTCTTCTGGGGGAAAAAAAAGAAGGCATGGACACTATATGTAGTGATTATATGCCACAAACTAAATTTTTTCACCTATGGGAGCACCCTTTCCAAAACAGTAAATCTTGCTCCCTCTGTGCTTTGGGCAGAGGACAGCAGTATTCATCTGCACATATGAAGAGAAAGGGAAGAACAATAACAGAGGCTAAGAAAAGGGATAGAGAATCCTTTGAGTCCGCTTTCTACCCCAGCTAACAGCCTGTCTGAGAAAATCAATATTTTTTTTGCTTTGTGGGTGTTTTGGGTTTTTTTTTACTTAATTTGTTCTTTATTTCAGATTATCTGTGATATGGAGAACCAAATCCACAAGCTGAGGGAAGAGCTTGTTCAGGTAAACGCTCAGCGGAAGCAGCAGCTGCTGGAGCTGAGCCATCAGTGGGAAGAGGAGAGGCAGAGGGCAGCTCGAGACCATGAGGCAGCAGTGAATAAGCTGAAAGTGGAGGCAGAAAAAATGACATTAGAGCTGAAAAAGATCCATGTGGCAGAAACAGAGAAGGCCTTGGACAAGGTAAGAGGTTTGCATAGGGCTGCTTCTTGTGGCATGGCAAAAGGGGAGCAATCACTCCAAAAATCAGATAAAGTTTCACCGACAAAAAATGTTTAGGGGTCACTTGAGTTGAAAAAACAGACGTATGCTGTAGATCTGACATTGGATGCCACAGTCTCGGCACAAGTATGGAAAGTTTTGTGGTTCTACAATGAAAGGCTTCTTCTCTGAACGTGCAGTGGCCGTGGCTGCAGCGGTTTCCCCGAGAGCGGTGTTGGGGCAGCACCTTCCAGCCCTGAGCACGGAACGGGGACGAGCGTGCGGTGCTTGGGACCTGGTGGGACTTCAAAAATCCAGATGATTTCAAAGGCAAAGCCAGCCAAGGACTAGGCTAATCACTTTTCCTTTGCTGGAATAGAGTAGAAAGGGTGGTTCTGTCTAACCAAGAGTTTTCTCACTTACAAAGAGGGAAAGTTCTTAAGGAGAAAAAAGTTCAGGCTAAAACTGCAAGGAAATTGGGTCTCATTGCTAACAACAGCTGGTCTACTTCTGCCTGTGTGCATCTGGTGAGCAAGGACTCTGTGAAAGGCTGGAAAATAGAAATTAATGTTTCAGATACATCAAGGCTTCCCTCTGTATTCTGTTGAGTGGGGTCACTGACTGCTCATCAGTGCTTGCTGAGCATCCCCTTGTACCGGCATCTTGAATTCAAGTATTTCACCACATTAGGGATGATATGAGCTAAAACATGTGAGTTTTATTTCAAAAGCTAAACTGAAAAAAACCTACTTAATATTTACGGTAGACTCTGTGTATATGTAAGCAGATAATTGTTGAAGTATCTTTTATATGCATTAATGTAATCATACATTTTATTGCAAAGTGATGTACGGTGGCACAAATTAACAATCTGCATATGCTGTTTGAACAGCCTTTGTGAAAGTGACATTTCATTTACCTGCGTCAGGTTCTTGGTCTGTAATTTTAAACAGCATTCGGAGGATTATGTTGGAAATCAGCCAGCCTGAAGCCATTAAAATGACTGTGATCAACAATTCAGAATCTTTTCTGAATGTAAGGAAAGCTCTGCTTGGCATAATTATTTAAAGCCAAGGTCACAGAAAGTATTTAAACCTTTGAAATTCATCATTAAAGGATTAATTTTAACTCAGGAAGACATTGTCATTTTTGCTTAAAAATGGAATTTGAATCTCAATTCTTTTCTTTCTTTGATCTTTTTTTACATGTGTAGTATAGCAAAAGAAAAGTTAACTTCTTTACATCCTCAAATTAAAGTTACAAATAATCCTTCATAGGGCAATATCTTTAATAGTCTTGAATTGTCATTTCTGTCAGAAATACTATTTTTTTAATTTGTTGGATTTTTTCTATTTTTTAAAAAAAATTGCTAATTTAAGCTATATTAACTGCTATTGAATTTTTTTTTTATTTAACCTACTTCCCTATTTTTACCTCTAATCAGAAGAGCACATGTTGAGTAAAAGATAGGAGGGAAAAAAAAAAGTATCTCTGTTGGAAAGTCTTTCACAGACATGTGAAAATACCTTGCATTACCTTCAAATCTCCATTTACCATTCTGCTTCGTTTCTGTATTCCAAATGTAAAGCTATGGAAATTGGCCACAAAGTCCAAAAGTCAAAGTAGCTTAGAGGGCAAACTCCATTTAAAGATCAAAAGTTACAGTTTCAGCTAACTTAGGTCAAATCTCGATCCTATTAAAGTCCACAGAACTCTGATGAAGGAGAGTTTATCCAAGGGGGGGGGGAAAAAAAGCATCTTAATTGCAGCATGAGTCTTGAAACTTGTTTTTACAAGTCTTTTTATTTTTCTAGCAGATCTTGTTATCTTGAAATTTAGGACAACATGGGAGAAAAATGTGTCCTCTAATTTTACTTTTTTCTGCCAATTCTGTAAAGATTACTTAAAAATCCAAGGGGAAGCTGAATTTCACTGTTTAGGCTTGGAACATCTGGCTGTCCAGATTTTCTGAAGGTCAGTCCGTTCCCAAGTGAAGGACCTCATTCGTCTGTGGTCTGTTTTGTGAGTAATGCTGATTTCTGTGTGGATTGCTTTGGGTAACTGTGGACTGTTGTTCACGTGAACATGATGAGATACAAAAGAAATGGGTAAACCTTACGCGAAAAGCAAAATTGAAGTGAAAATGTGTAGAAGGAGATAAGGGATTCATATGGTATTGCCCTCCCCATAGCCCTGCCGCAGTGGGGATGGAAAGGAGGAGAGTGGAGGGCAGAGATAGAGGAACAATTCTCATTGCAAGAGCACTGGACACTTAAATATTTGTTGGTATTTGTAGACAGCTTTTCAATATTTAGGGACGCATAATTTAATTTACTGAGGTCTTTAATCTTCTGTTGATTAAAAATCTCAACTTTAGAGATAGTACATTGTTTATTGTAATACTTTAGTTGAGTCATTTTGTTAGTGATTACAGTATACAATGCCAGAAAGTTGCTCAATAAACACAGTACGGTAATGGTTTTGAACCTGCCTTTCTAAAAGCAAATATCTTTTGACAGTTACTGCATCTCCTAATCAGGAATGATAAGTGGGAAAATTATTTAACAGGTTGCCAAATGGCACCGTGTAACCTGCGCATTAGGAAAAATAAACGTGGCATCTGTTGTGGTGGAAATAATAATAATGGGAAAAGTCCATCATTTTCCAGTGACCTTCCCCGTTGCAGGTATTTTCAGTTAAACACCACTTTCTTACAAAGTGAGCTATAGCTGACCTAAATATGCAGGTTGTGGGCAGTGTTGAACCTGTTGTGGACAAGCTGGGCACCCCTGAGATTTCTTCGTGCCGAGTGCTGCCCTCGGAGCTGCAGAAGCACTGGTGAGGGTGAGCAGGGCTCTACCTGAACTGCGGGCAGAAGACTTCCGTGAGTGGGGTCCTTATTGCCAGCTGGTGCCCAGAAACAGCTGCGGGGAGACAGGAGCAGGTCGGCGTGGCAGAGCAGAGGGAGCTGCTCGTGCTGGGGCAGTGCAGCACCTTCAGCCTTGCTTTTGGCTAGATCGGGTGCCACAGCCCGGTCACACGTAATCACCTTATCGCTCACCTCGTAAGGTGTAGCATGGTAGATCTCTTAGAACACAAAACCACCTTATCAGATAAGGATAACAAATTTTTATGTCCTTAAGGTCAGATAAGCCATGCTGGACATAAATCAGACAAAAAGTCAGGATGATAGCGTGGAGAATTTGAAACAGTACTTGTCATGTTCTTAGGACTCCACTACTTACATAGTGTCGGTTATCTGTCTCTAACATAAAAATTCCTTGAGAATATCTCCAATTTACTACTTGTCTATTCGTTAAGGAATCTTAAATATGGTTTCAGAAGAACACTTCTATTCAATCATAATGGTTTTGATTTACTTTTAAAATATAGATTTAATTTCTTGCATTTCATTATATGAAGTGCTTACAGCTTTTTCTGATGTGATGGTAATTTTACTTTTTTTGGTCATACCTTATTATGATGAAACAAAACATAAACTGTTTAAGAAATAAAGGTATTAGAGAATACATAGGAGTGTAGTTAGGCTCCACTAATGACTAATTTCACAGGGAGACAGGTGTGGTTTAGGTTGCATCAGCAGCACTTACGGCCTGAACACTGATCAGCCAGGTGTGACGGACTGTACAAAGCTTATGAGCGTTTTCAGGTTTGCCAGAAATTACTAAAAGCAAGAGACAAACTGCATTTCTAAGTGCGTGCAGATGTGAAGCTTGGCTAACACAACTGTTTGTAACGTTCATCTGTGGTATTTTCTTGGCAAAGAAAATGAGCAGATCAGTAGACATGCTAGCAATGCTCAAAGGAAGCAACCTTGGAACACTGAAAATATCTCATAAAAAAGCTCTCTTTGAGCAGCGCACATGAGTAAATTGGAGCAGGAGAAAAAAGTTTGGGGTTTTTTTTTCCTCACTAAATAATTTTCAACATTTAGTTTTTTATTGACTTCTTTTCTATATTTAAATAGATATTTTGACTCATTCTGTTAAATCTTTATGCAGGTTCCAGGAACATCTAATTCTTTTTCAGTGCTGCTTTTCTTGTGGACAAGTAATTTACATTTTTGTGTATTGACTGTACTGAACACACATGATATTTGATTACAGGATGAAGCTGTAGTTAAGAAAAAAAAGAAAGTGAGTGTCAAGCACTATTCTTCTGATTTCAGTGCAGTTGTGAGATGGTTCACTCTGGAGAGATGGGACTCCAAGATGGCATACAACTCAGGCAGAGCCACGCAAGTTGTGCTTGTAGACTTTAATGATGTAGCAGTTAGTTGTACTCTAAGATTTTGGTTATTTTAAATAAAATTTGACATTTACAATGTTTTCTAGTCTATACCTGTTACAATCACTCCACCTAAGTCTGGTGGGAAGTCCACGTAAAACTGAAATGCCTTGGGAATTCAAAGTTAAGGTCACTGTGTCAGTGACCGCTTCCCTAATTAAGTATAACTATTCTATATAATAGTTATGTGGTAATATAATGTTTTAGTAATGGGGCCTTTTTCAGAAATCTGAATACAGTGTCCTATAATTGGATGCTTAATTTTGAGCAACTTCTACTTGCATGCAGTTTGCAAATAATGTACTAATAATGTGCCCTACAGAGCGTTTCAGTCCTTCTTTTAGCATTAAGCTTTGTGGTGCTAGATTAATTAACTAGCAAGTCCAGCCCTAGGATGCAGTCCAGTTGGACATAGTCATCGGGCATACATTCATACTGCATATGTGGGAATAACTTTAATTCACAATATCTGTTCTGGCACTATTGTCAGTACTCATACAGATGATGTCATACTGTTCAGCACTGGCAAAGAAATAGAAGATGAAGAGAAAGAATATGACATCTTTAGAGATTAAAGACATACTGCAAGAGATACTCTTAAAATAAAGCATTGAGTTTCCCCTAAGCAGTTAAGTTAGTTCTGCTCATAAAGAATAGCATTGCATGCTTTACATTAGCTTATGTTGTTGAATACTGTCTCTCTAGCTCTTGTTCTTCTCTGCCAACTCTACATTTCATTAACTACCAAAAACGGTTCCATCTTTGTATCCAAGACCTTCTGGAAACTGGACATCTCTGCAGCAATTCTGTAGGTTCCTGTTTAGACGTCTTAGCATAATGAAGTCTTTGATCTGAGTGGCACCTTTCACTTCATTAACTTTCACACTAATAGCATAGTATAGATGGCTTTGTTTATGTGAGCTTCCAGATGAACTATTTTCACACTCGTTGCAGCGATACCCTGGTTATTTACATGGGGGCAAATAGGTCAACCATAAAATGTGGGCATGTATTCTTCCTGAGTATAATGATATCATTAAATTGGTATCTAATTATAATGTAGATGTATGTTTTTCTCCTTGCTGAATGCATTCAGGATCTCTACCAGTTGTTGTATATGCGCCATCTTTTTTAGACTAAAATTTTTAAATGTTTGTTTGAATCTCTTACACAGATTCTTTTGCTTAGGCCTTAGCTATTAATAATCTAAAGAGCTTGTAATTCTTACTGAGAAGAGTTGAATATTTCCCGAGTCTCTTAATTTTTTTCATTATAATCCAAGAACTGTTGTCAATGATGTTAACTCTCTGTTCCAGAGTAGTAATGTTTTTGTTGTTTTTGTGTTGTAGAGTCTGTGTACATTTACTTACATTTAGTCCTTGAACATTTCTGACACAGTGATTCACCAAGTAATATTAATAAAAATGAGCATAGTATTTTGGCTTTCTTGGAGAAACTCTACCAAAAGCCTTAGAAGATCAAGAAAGAGGAAATGTATTTCAAAAAGAGAAAAGATTTATATAGCAAAGTTAGTGTATGTTAGCACAAGAAGTACAGATTATTTAATCTGTCTTTATAGTACCTTTACAGCAAATCTTGCAATAAAATTTTGCTCACAGATGAAGGGAGAAAACCAATTTCCTCTCGAGTGTGTCCCCTTTTGCACTGCTCCTTCTTAGTCCTCCAAAGAATAAGAAAGATGATAGTGGACCAGGAACATGGTCACAGGAATTGCATCATCCCTTAGGGGAGCTATTTGGAAGAGTCTTCAATCAACAGAGCCAAACATGAAGAAAAATATGGTAGAATAATCTCAGGGATATTTCACTCAAATGAGACTAAACAGAATTTATGGCTCCCTCCCTACTGGAGATATTTCAAAGCAATAGTCTCAGTTATTCACAGAGTTACTCTGCTTCTATGTCCTTTTAAAAAAAACCCCAAAACGTCAGAAAAACAAACCAGAAAACAACAGGTGAGATTTCAGCCTGTCAATTGTATTTATAAATCTGGTTCCGAGAGGTAACCAAGAATAGTTGGTGTAACTGTCACTGTGGAAAAAAATATAAACCCATGAGTAGTAGGCTTACTCTTTAACATTTTCGTTAATGTTTGGAGAGGAGATCAAGCATCACATTGTTTGCGTTCCCAAATAACACCATAGGGTTAAAAATTAAAATGGCTGATGCAATACTGTTAAGAAATGAGAACCAGACAAGAAGAAGTATAATTGAGCTAAATGATAAATTAGGACAAAATACAGAGTAAAAAACATAGCTTTCAACAGAGCTCTGTCATGTGGCCGGTCTTTCACTGCATTTATTCACTCCCTATCTTATCAATTATAGCTGGTTAGTTGTTTGAGAATTTTGGTTAGGGTTTTTTTGGGTTTTGGTTTTTTTTAACCAACTGGTATTAATCTAAGGTGTCTATCTAAGAAGTAATCGCAGGTGGGGCGTTTTTTTGGTTTGTCTGTCTCCTATTTCTTTTTCAAGTCTGTGTCCAAATACCACTTGTAGTTCTGCTACTCCAGGGCTCACTCTACTTTTTCACAATTCTTTAACTGCCAGGTTGTAGCCATCATGAAGATTATAAGGTGAATGCTGAATTGTTATTTACTGCCCAAGAACTTGGGCGTAGTGGCTGGAAACTAATAAGGGATTGATTTAAAACTGGTGAAAGAAGCTGCTTCTCTAAACAACTGATAGCGAGCTGCTTGAATTGCCTTCCATGGAGGTTGTGAAGGCAGATATTATCAGCAGGTTCAAAAATTGATTGAACAGTTTTATGAGCAGTTTTATGAGCAGCGTGTTTGTAACCAGTCACTAATGGGAATAAGCAGGGATTTAACTTCTAACTTCCCTGCCATGGCAGTTGTGGGTGCTGGGAGAGCAGAAGGGGCCAGGTTTATGCAGCCTCTGCAGGCAGCATCTGGTGAGGACAGGGGCTCGGTGCCCGTGAGCCTGACTCTGGAGGACTTACCTGATGTTTTTAGCACAACTGATGTTTCAATCTTAACCTTCCTGGTTATGAAGTGCAGGAGGCTTTTCCAGTGGCAGAATGACTGTTCTAATTATTTTTTCAACAGTTTCCCGAGCCTTTCTTCACTATCCAAACAAACTGTACCACACCAATTTATCTTGTAATACACAATTGCTTATTATTTTAACTTTATTAAATATTTTTTTAAAGCCCAATTGAATCATTACCTCATTCTCTCCTTTATTTCACAATACTGTGTGTCTTGGAGAAGGCTGATTGCGTGTAGGTGCAGTTTTCTCTAATTTACCAGTTTTACTTACCTTTACATCCCAGGGTACGTTATAACATTAAGAAAAACATCAGCTGTTTTCCAGTATGGTAGCTGATTGTAATGTGAGGTGTTTTTAATTATTTTTTTTAATAACTTGGCCAATTCATTCTTGGATTCTTTCAGAATTATTGAATGGATACCATCTGGTCGAGGTGCCTAGCCAGGGGTGAGAGGACAGATCCTACAGCCCTGTTGCTGGATCCCAGTACCTGCAGTGATCGCTGCTGGTTTCACTGGGGCTTGTTCATGGTTTTTTTTCATGCAAACGGCAGTAACTGGTGTTTGTTACCTGGAATTAGTTAAGTACTAAGTGGAACTTTCTCCTGCATCCCATGCCATAAGCTCCACATTCTTACTTTTCTTGACAGTTTCTAGGGTAATGCGTCCCCTTACACAAAGACCGTCTCAAGTTCCCCAAACCTGAGAGTCAGCAGGAGCCAAAGCAAAAGCTGCCCCATGGAACATGTCCATCACATCCCTGCTTAGGTCAATATTTGGAGATCTGAATTTTTTACTATAGCTTTATTTAGAAAAAATGCTCAGTTATCAAGACCAAACTAATATAAACCATCTTTATTGCATATTTAAATTCTGGCACAATTTGAAGACATTGTTTACACTTATTCGCTCTTTCTTCATATCTTTATAATAGAGAAAAGCTGCAGGTGGCTTATTTTTTCTTCTTTTTGGAGGAGGAGGAGTGTTTGGGAAAGGGGTAAAAAGATGTTATTAGTCCTTCAGAGTCTTTAACGTGAAGAAACAAGCGTGTTCCAAAACGACTTGCTTACAGCTGCAGAACATGTCAAGGAGTAAAACCCACCTTCATTAAATGGGTGAGAAAGAATTCTAATTGTTTTGAAGTTCTTATGATCAGTCTGCATACGCTTCATTGTAATGTGATACTAAAGTGCCTCAATTATGATTTGTATATTTTGGTGCCAGAAGGTTTTTTTTTCTTATGCTAAATTACTAAGTTCTGTCAGCTGCTGGGCTGTCATATAGAGATACAGTAAATCACATTATATTTTGTCATGGATTACACAGAGCAATAAATTTGGGAACAGAGATCAAAGTAGTTTCACAATCACATCTGAGTGTAGGAGGGGTGTTTAACTTGTAGAAAATCTGATTTAGGTGAAACTGTTGCAGTTCTTGTGTGAATTTGAAATGAATTTGAATGTTTGCTTGAAAATGAATAAGGTACAAATCCCCAAAAGAGTTCTCCTGTATTTAGTTCAGAGGAGCTAATCCTGACCTACAGCTCCAGGATGGAGAACAGATAAATAATTAAACATTGGGAATGTCGAGAGTCTTGCAATGTCTTATTTATGTCTTTAATTGCTTTCATGATTGAGCAATATATTCCATTCTCTTTTTAATTGGGACTTTGCTGGACTTGCGCACAGTTAGTCATCGGTACGGTAATGCTTGCTGGCTCCGTGAAGTTGTCGTTCTTCTGGGGAAGCTTTGTTGTATTTAAAACTACAAAAAGTAATCCAGCATAATCTTGCTAAGGAACATTGATTTCTTCAGACCGTAGATTTGTCAGGGGATTTTGTCGTATTTTCAGTGTTTGTCTTTGCAACTGTAGAAGCTTAACTTTTGTTGGGCTCTCATCTAGTGATGTAATTTAGTAATACCAAGTTAACGTAGTAATACCAAGTCTGTCCTTTTGTTTCCAGTTTTCCTTCTATTTAATAAAAAAGATTCTATCTCAAAATGGTACATACCTAGGATTTTTTTTCTAGTCATTATCTTCTTAACATTTGCTTGCTATTGCCACAGAATTCAACTTAAAACAGCAATGGAGAATCTGAAAAATAAAAATCGCATTCTTATCCCTTTATAGTCTTTTCAGGAGCCTTCTAGTCTCTCCTTGGCAAAAATCAAGGCATGTAAACTTAGCTGATATATAATGGTAAAGTGCACGAGTCTCAGAAACCTCCAATTTCTGAAAGAATCATGTATTGTTAAGCTCATATTAAGTAGTCTTTAACTGAGTCAAATCATGGATCAGTGTCACATCTTGGTACCGCTGCCTTCTCTTTGTGGAGGAAACTTTAGCTTTGACTTGCATCTTCAAAGATGTTTAGCAGCCTATCCCTTCATGATTTTAGTGGGTGTCAGCTGTTTGGGTACCAAAACCATCTGGGCCTGAGTGATACAAGCTATTCTGTAAACTTCTTTATATTAGAGTGGGAGAGAGACAGAGTGCACATGAGCGACTGAGGTGCCTGTGTAGCAGAGGTGCCCAGTGTTTCTGATGAATAAAGGCAGCTTGTAAAAGCTCAAATCATTCCCGTTGGGTGCATGTTTTATTTATTAAGGCTCTGAAATAGAAAATGCCACCACTTTTGATATAATGTCTTAAACCCACTTTAAATAACCATCTTAATTTAGTTGGACAGAACAGAAGAAAACCAGGAAATATTAAAAATCGTAATCCAGGAATGTATTTGTGCTGTGCCAGATTTAGGCATGTAGCTGCGGGAAAACTAGACTTCAGTACCCTAATGTGGGGAGTGTTGCAGCCTCAACATCTTCACTGGGTTTACTCAGTTCATCTTATTTGAGTGTTGAGCAAAAGAAGAAAATGTGCCGTAACGTAAAAGCCACCTGCCTCCGAACTGTTTTGGCAAAATGTGATAGTACATCTTCAGATTAAACTATAATTCGCTGTCTGTCCTTTAAATGCCTGATGCATGCATCAGCACTATCTTGTATAAAGTGTAGTTAAGCTATGGCACAATTTCATGTGGCAAACCTGGACTATTAATCTGGTTCTAAAATCTTGTATTGTATACAAGGCTTGTATTTTAGCCCTAATTGTGCAATTGGTTTTAAATAAAGGTGCCTGGCTCACTGAAATATTGTCTAGAAATCAGTATTGGTGATGCTGGGAAATATTTAGATGCTCAATAAATCCATTTAGCTGAAGCTAGTAACTGCGTACTAGTGTGAGGATGGTGTAACTCTGGCAGCAGGCACCATGCAGCTGGAGTCTCATAGAAGAATATTTGGAAGAATTAAATGTCTGTACTTAATTTCTCTACAAAATTTCAGAATGATTAGAAATGCACTGTTGGTTTAAGTGAAAGGACTGGAAATCAGAGTTTTCCTAAGGCACAGACTGCACAAGCAGTTTTTCAGTAGACCCCCATTAAGCACAAAATTGGAATATACTGAAGAAAGGCAATTCTCCAGACAGGTAGTGTCAAATTCATTTCTATTCATTCTTGTTTTTTTCCCAATGAAAAGTACTTAGCACATGAATGAGAGGGTTTTTTTTCCTCCTGAAGATGTATGTTTAAAGAAGAAAAAAAAAAAGAAAAAGATTTATGGACCTACAAAAGTGGAATGTAAAATAGAATATTAATAGGATTTGTGGGTATGACAGATTGGGATTTCTATCATTCATTTTCAAACCCTTGAAGTCATTTGGTACTAGACTAATTATTCTGTTAACATCGTTTTGGATATTGAACTATTTTTAATGGTCTTTTGGGTGGCTTAAATTACATATTTGAACTGGTATTCTATTTCCATTGTTACACAGAGATTCGGCTTTCCATTTGGTATCTGATTGGTGGGGAGAGCAGTAGAAAGAACAAGAGTATCGGTGTAGGAAGTCACCCACTGTCAGTATTAGAGGCACATAAGGAAAATACATCTTTCAGGCTTTGAGGTCAAAATGAAATTTTTATGTACAATCAGATGAACTTAAAAGGTGATCTGCTAATCTCTGAAGTTTAAACAGATACTGTACAGAGTGTTTTAATACACTTAATAACAAAAATTGCTACAGCTAGCCATTCTGAGGGTCAATTCCTTCTGACATCTGTCAAATTACACAATCTTGAATTTTGGTACAAAGCATAATGCTGTCAAACTTAAATAGAAATATTCCAGAATGTGGAGTGGTGTGTTGTTTTTTAAGGTAAATGGGCCCCATTTACATTAGTTCTTTGATGTTAAATTCTTTGCTGCACATCAGAGAACAGTTGCTTCTTCCCTGGAGCAAGTTTTCTTTCTTCTCCTTCCCCCACCCTTTGATTTTTTTTTTCCTTCTTTTTTTTTCTCTTTTTTTTTTTTTTTTAGTTTGCTTATACTTTTATCTAATTATGGAGGATCAGCTTATGTATGGCCATTGTTTAGTTAGTTGCAGGCATTTTGATAAATGATTATTTCATAGCTAGTAGCTTAACCAGATCACTTAAATCTATTTTTCTATTAGTGAATATGGGTGTGTGTATATAGCCGTCTAGTTTACGAGAGTTATGTTTGTGGGGGTTTTGTTCTTTGTTCATGTTTTGGGGAGATCACAATCAAATTGAAACACTACTGAATCAGTCACAAAACTATAAATCATATGTAGATGAATAGGATTTCATTATTCATCCTTAACTCTTACAGATCTATCCACGTTTGGATTGCAGGAGTTAGTTTTCCTATTAAGTTTGTAGCGTAATTGGAATTGAACTTTCCATCCAAAAATCACCATTCCAAAGCTGGAAGATATGTACAGATTCGTACTGTTCCAAAAAATTCTTAACAGCTGCATTTTTGATGAACATTCAAGATGTCAAGATGGATGTTGATGGGGGATGAAGGCGACCAAGCACCTGCCAACCCCACAGTGCAGGTAGAGCTGCTGCCGACGCCGGCGGTGGCTGTACCAGGGCTGTACCGAGTGCAACTAGAACCAAAAGTCCCCTCTAATACATGTTATACCATAAAAATAACATATAAACCCTTTGTAGTTAGGGTAGGACACAGTACGCTTTTGCGGTGCAGTCCCATTGCAGAGCCTTTGCTCTTTTATTCTTAGTAATGGTGTTCTGTTTCATGAAAGGAAAAAATGAAAATCAGACTGTGTTAGAATAGCATCCATTAATTCAGATACCACATCTGGAGTGCTAAGACCATTTTTAATTTTTACGTGAAATGTTTTGTTGAAGTCGGTGCAGTTTTGCTCAGCAACCACAATATGATGCTTTAAGGCTTGTTATAGAATTATAGTTGGTTTTTAAAACCAATTAACTGTAACAAGGACATAATCTTTTTAATGCAAAAGTCCTCACTCTGTAATATAAAATAACTGCATGTAAAGTTGTGATAATCAGATAATTTTAGCTAAAATATGTACTAACTGTGTGAAACTAAACAGAAGTTAATTTTTGAATCAGTGGAATTCCTCTATGGTTTATCCAATTTAAACCTTTTTATTACAAAAATGGATATTACAATTGATATTTCTGACAAGTTTTTGCCAAGTGAGAATTTCAATAGCTACCTCTCACACACGGAAAACTGGTTTAAGACCATTAACTATATTTGCAGTGCTGCCCATTGCTATAAAAAGAGTTAGACTTTAATGAATACTGGCTGACCCTCCAAATGTTCACCTTCCAGTTGGATTCTTATTCATTATGTTTCTGAAATGGCATGTAACCTGAAAGTGAGGGAATGCCCTTAAAATAACACAGAAGCAGCTTATGCTTCGTGCAGTGCATGAGCCAAGCAGCCTGTTATAAAAGAAGGAGCCCAGGAAACTGCTGCTTGTGCACACCGTGCCATTTTTAACCTTCTTGTTTGTCAAGATAAATGTAATAGAAATCCTCCACGATGTTCACTGTACACAGTTATGCGTACTTTGCTGTAAGTCATTCCTTAAAAAAAAAAGAAAAAAAAGTAAAAAGTTGGGTTTTTTCTGTGTGGCAGTGCTATATGTGCCCCAGGGGAGTAGGTTTATGCCTCCCTAGGCTGCAAAGCAACAGCCTGTAGTCAAGAGGTATTAAATTAGTTTAGTCACAGGTTTTAAAAAGGGAAAAGTTTTATATTTCTGCAGTAAAAGAAGACAATGGAAAAGAGTGTTCCTGTGCGTTACCATGAATTAGATCTTTTCAGCTGACCAGGGTGCTACAATTTGTAGAAAATGCCTTCTGCAGAGCTTCGCTGGTGCTACCCTGTGCCGTGTGTGATGATGCAAGAGCTGTACGGTGTTAGAGGTCCAGAGGGAAAAGCTGAAGTCAGCAGGTGTTCACAGGGTCGAGGTAGCAGTTTTAGACAGCTAGAGAGCTGGTCTAAATGTGGTTTTGCCATCTTCAGTGGAAGCTTTGGTAGCTCAGTGCTTCTGAAAATCAGACCCCTCAAATAAGGATGTTTGGGACTGCAGCTAAATGCAAGAGTTTGTGGTTTGTTGATGGCTGGAAGACAGCTTATAAATATTTCGCTGATTGGAATTCGTTAGAGCCATTATAAAATAAAATGTTGTAATTGCCTTTAGACAAACTGGTAGGATATATACTTTCTTTGCCTTCAGCTAGGAATAAAACCCTGAAATTCAGCAGATCTTTCTTTTGGATTGCCTCTGTCATGTCTATCAGAGGTCATCCTGGTTCTACTCAGTGTGAACAAACAAGTTCTAATTTGTTTATGGAAGTTATGAGTGGGTTTTTTATTATTTATTGGGATTTCTTCTATGGGTTCAGGAGGTTATAAAGCTGCTTCTATGAAAGATGAAGACTTTTACCCCAGGCAAGTTGAGTGAGAGCAGCTGTAATGTGATCTTCTTTGCAGTGCCTTGCTGACTGGTATCTCTCCCTTTCTGGGAATAACAGTAATTTATACTATTACTGTAATTTATTTTTTACTTTTTTCCTCAAAGATCAACTGGCAGTTTCAGTCACTTTATAATATGCAGTGGTGGTAAAATGTAATCTGAAACTAGACGACAATACAGTGGAAAGAGTGTTAACATGGGTCAGCCTGAGTACAAAGAGAAATGTAGCATGCATGGAGCTGTCTGGCAGAACTGCTTCTGTGTTACTGCTCCCTTTTTATTTGTGCAGCCGCACAATCTGCCCTTACAGTGTTTGTGGCACACGTTAAATGATAAATGTAGAAGTGGAATTTAATTTGTCTGGTGCTCCAGAATTCTTGTATATGCTGTTTTAAACCAATATATAGTGCCGTTATTTATAACAAAAAACAACCAAAACGTGTTCTTAAAAATTATGCACAAATTTGATAATTTGTTTTGATTAATTTTTTTAGTAGATTTCTTAGTACCAACAAACTGATGAAATATAGACCTCCATATGTTTCATAATCTTGGCATTTGACAAGATTCAAGATCTTAAATTGCAGTATCATGTAAAATCTAAGATTATTTTAACTGGTTGTGGTATACTTATATTAAGCTGCACCATATGCAACTGCCTGGATTGCATGGGATGATCTGAGCCCGGTCGTGCTTGGTGGTGATTCGCAAGAGCTCTCTGCAACTTTAAGCTCCTCAATTTACAGTCCAGTAAAATCAATAAGCCTATTTGCTTGACTGAAATCCCTGGTGTTTGCAGAAATGGAGTTTCAGTCTTGCAACTGGATCCAAGCAGGGTTCAGAGGCTTCAGGGTGGCCCCGTGGCTTCTGTGGTCCCCCAAAACAGGCGCTGGCACGCAGGCGGCTGAAGGAGCGTGTGCTGGATGCTGTGCCTTAAAACTAGGGACGACAGATCAAAGATTTGAACACGAGGTCAGGTAGATTTTGAAAACTTAATCAGCTTAAAATTGCTTCAGAACTCAGCGTTGTAATATTCTGTCCCCCTAAGAAAATATTTTTCTTAGACACCTGTCCTCAAATTTTAGAGCCAAGAACATCAGAGCACTTAGCAGTTCATCTGAGGACAGCATTTTGAGGCTGGTCTATCAGTATAATACCATGGCAGTTTGCAAGAAAAATACAAATCAGAATTGTGTCCTGAAATTAAATTGGATTTATTTTTTGGTTATTAACAAATTATTTCTGAGATTAAATTATTTGAAGAAAAAACCTTAAGAGCTATTTTACCCCAGAATTATAGAAATATTTGTTTATTGGATTCCAGTGTGACAAAGCAGCCTTGTTTTCAGTTTGTTTTATTCTTTATCTTTGAGTTGTGAGAAGAAATGCTAGGGGAAGGGAAGAGCTGTATGTCCAAGAGCTCCTGGTTGGTTCAGCTGCATGTCGGGTCGATTTTCAGTGTAATCGCCACCTTATAAATAGGAAGGGACGTGCAACGGGACAAAAGGCAGTTGCAGACACCAAGCTGAGACGTGGAGTTGTGTCCTCCATGTCGCACTGTACCCTGGCAGCCTGTGCCTGGGACTTTCTCCTTGCCTTTTCCCTCCATTCAAAAGTGAAATCACCCTGATAAACTTATGTGTGTGCTGCCTCCTTCCCCTGCCCCACACACTCACTCTTTCTTTTTTTTTTTTTTTAATCCGCAGAAGTCTTTATGTTTTTCTAATAATTGGCAGCAGAGGTACAATTTCTCCCCTCTTTTAAGTGATGAATAGTTGGCCTGAGATCAAAGACAAGCCCTTGCGGTTTTTTGGCTGCCACAAAAGGGCGTTGGAGTTGGCGCAGGTCCCAGCCGCTCAGCGATAGGCATGTGGATGAGGTGCCAAGCAGAGGGGTCGGTGGCAAAGTGTCTGTACACGTTCTTCATCTGAGCTAATCTGGTTGCCTTTTGTGTGTGTTTCAGGCAAACAACCGGCTGAAGCAGACTGAGAAGGACTACAGTCAGAAGCTGGCAAAATCCTCGCAGGTAGGTAGCAAGAAGGCAGGAACCTCACATGAATCCATTTGATTTGGAAACTTGATGGAAAGTGTAATGACTTCTGCTCTTAAATGTGGGTCTTGACAATCAAGAGAAGCCATAACCATTTCCCAAATCAAACATCCAGAGTCTGTCTTGCAGATTTGAACCTTTCAAAAAAACACAGAGCGTTAAGCTGACTAGAAAAAAATGGGTGGGGCTTTTGAGTTCTAAATTTCATCCATCTACTTTTTCATCTTCTGAGGACCCAAGAGGATGGAGTCCTCCCTCAGTCAGAGGGAGGGGAAGGCGAGGTGCCCCATCAACCAGCACATCTCATAAAATTGCACAACCAGGACTTGCATTTTGTGTCACGAGGTGGTGTTTGCCCGCACAGCCGATGGCAGTCCCAACTGTGCCATCTTGATGTTTATCGTTGCTCCTAGCCACTTCAACATTTCTGCCCAAAATAACACTATGAAGAATGTCAGTGTCCTGAAAGCAAACTGGTCTTGAGTTTTTGTTCTTCAGAGTAGTCTTTTGAACATGGAAGATGAAAACGTGTGTTGGATCTACATATATGCTTAAAAATTATAAGACAGGATGATTTTTAAATATTTCAGCTTTCAGTTTGATTGACAGGTAGTACTGAAGTGTAAAAAATGACAGAGATGCAACCAGAAGTTAAGCTTTTCATAATAAGAAAATTGCCACGAGGATTTATGTGGAGGTGTCATTTTTCTCATTCCTCCCAACCACAGCAGAATGTCTGCCTTTTACTTGCAAAGTGTGTTTTCAGCAATAGTAATAATAGTCTAATAAAACTCTTTTAAAATCAATAAAAAGACTACAAAGACTGGTTTAGAATCCTCCAAACTAGGCGGAGATGGTCAGGGAGACAATGACAAGAAATTGCACGCTTTATTACAAGTACTTTAAAATACTTTAAAACTCCTGATTTCAGCTTTTTGGGTACCTTTGAGTCCTATTGTCTGTGAAACTTGTCCAAAATTTTTAACTCCAGTGAAATTTCATTGGACTATCACATTTTTTCACACCACATTTTTTGAGACTGCATTTATCAGAATCATTGTTAAATATATGTTTAGACTGTATTTCTAAATATCTAACATGTGTTTTCTGCGCATGTATTTGCATACAGAGAGGCTCTGGGGTCTCCATCCTTGGAGACACTCAAAAGCCAACTGGACATGATCCTGAACAACCAGCTCTGGTGACCCTGCTTTGAGGTGCTCCCTTCCACCCTCACCAATTCCACAATTCTGTGATAAATCAGAGAGAATGCTCTCCCAAATGCCTTTTCAGTAATTTGTAGAGAGCCTTGTTTAGAAAGAAGGAAGGAAACTACAACAAAAAACCCTCTATTTTTTTATCTTGCCATCTGAACCTGAATAGCAGAAAATTGCTAAAGCTCAGCATTTAACATGTGCCAGACCTTAAGGAAGATCCCCCTTTCATTGCTATTTTACCTTTTGTCATTGTCATTTCTATGCTACTGTCATGCCTAGTGAGTGTAATCAAAAGTCAGCCAGTCCTGGTTTACTGTCAATACAAAATCGGGTCTTGGTCCATTGGTTAAAGACAGATGGAATAACTTAAGCATTCCTGAATTTTTAAACAAGGGGTGAGGGAAATTGCTTTAATTGTCACAGTGGGAACACCTAGGTAGTGTAGTGCAAGATAATAACTATTTAACCTAAATGTCATAATAAATTTTGTCAGACTGAAATTTATTGGCTTGAAGAATAGTCTCAAAATGGAAAAATTTTGAGACTTTTTTTTTTTTTTTTAAGATAGGCAGTGCTGTAGCTAATACACTGTTCTCTTTACTGGGGAGAGATGGACCCAGTAGCCAGAACTGGCATTCCCCTGCGCTTTCTGTGGCAGACACAGCACATGCATCATATGGCAGGGCTAGGGCTGTTTGGCACAATAAAGGAGTTTCACCCTGATGTCTGAATTTCTTTACTTTTGTGGGTTTGAATCAAATCTCTAAAGTTACTTGGACATAGTTGGGTATTTTTTGTAGCTCAGTATTAATAATAGGTCAATTGCAACTTTTCTTGTGGTCATGTTGCTGACAACATCTGTCTAATCTTACTCTCTGTGGCCTCTTGGAACATTCACTTTTAACACCCACACAGGGAAGATATTTCAAGAAATTTCCTCTGAAGTTTATACAAAGTAAACAGATTTTTTTCTCTGAAAAGTACTGCACAAAGCAGATCTTTCTCCATCAATTCATGCTGAAATTTCCTTGTACGCATTTCAGAACTGCTATGCTAGACCAGGGTCTTAACCCAGTTAAAAGCTTTAAATCTCACTTTTGTGTTATATTAAAGGGTTTGTTATTTTGTTTTCTTTTTAAAAAGTGACAAAATGGAGCAGACACAAAATAGTATAGGTTTGCATGGCTTCAAATTGTTATCTTAATAATTTATATCATCCATCGCTTTCTCCTGCTTTCTCACTGCATGTTACACACCCAGCAAAGCCCAATTTATGCAATGTGTAATGGAAATGATGCTCTAAATTGCAAAACCAGTGATACAGCGTAATTCTGCCTAAAGAGTTACACCTATCCAGATAATCTCTAAACTTTGGCTCACTGATCTCACTAAGAGCAAATAGCCTTTCTTTTGATTGGTATATTATCTTTCTTAATATGCATTTAGAAAAGAAATACAGAAATATCTGTGTAGGTTTTACTCATAATCTTTGTTACTCTCTAGGGTTTTCAGGTAGTAAAACAGATAAATAAATTTACAGTAGAGTTTTAATCAGTCCTTTTCCCCTTCCCCAGTGATCCTAGTACCTTCATTTGTAGGGTATTTCTTGTTCTGTTAGTCCTGTCTTAGTAGTAGTTCTAAAAAAATCCTTTTTTTCCTAAATAACTGTGGCCTTAGTATAGTTAAATGTTTCTCTACCAATGAGGAGGCCTTGCAAATACACAAGTCTGAGCACTCTGGTAGTCTCTCCCTGAACTGCCTGCGTGCTGAAATGCTTTTAGAATTAGACAATATTATGCTGCTACAGCAGCTTAACCTTAAACTTGACTATATACATTAAAGTCAGTGACTCTCCCATATGTTTAAGTGCTTTGCCGGGTGATGACTTACATGTCAGTATAAAGTTCTGTAAATATGCCTGGAGGATCAGGTTTAGTTATGACTTTCCACAGTGATAAAAAAGGTGAAACAAGTACATTTCAACAAATCATGAGTGAATCATGTAAAAGGTCTAGTTTAAGGGTCCTGGACATTGAATCAGGTCCCCACTATATTGCTAAGCAGAACATGCTCCTTTCAGCAGCTCAGAAATTTCACTATAGAGTTTAAATTTCAGTCCAGTATGTAAATTTGGGGTTTTTTTTCTTCTCTGCGGTATCAAACTATAAAGTATCCTTCTAGAAACAAACACCACCATCGCTATTTCAATTTGCAGTACTGGTACAGTGCAGTGGGAGACTGGCAACATGCTCTGTTTTGAAGATCACAGATGTGCTTTGTTCTCATGAGTAAATATTTTGGAATGTCGTAGTGGAAAACCCTTCCAAATATTTTGCGTTCAGCAATTTTTGTCATTCACAGCCTTACTATATTCCTTTTTCTCTGCGTGGAATTTCATGCTTGCTAGTGTGTAATACGGTAATTTAAAATATTTAGCTTGCACAGCAGAGTTTGCCAATGCCATGCTTGTACCGAGCATAAAAACATGCAAAATACATGCCTTTTACTGAAGAGAGATTTAGCATGCTGTTTTCTTTTTAGATCATAGCTGAACTTCAGACAACCATTTCCTCTCTGACAGAGGAGAACAGCCGGCAGCAGCTTGCCGCAGAGCAGCGGCTCCAGGAAGTTGTACACAAGTTTGAAGATAAGAAGCAGCAGCTGATTACAGATAATGACAGAGCAATCAAGGTAATCTGGGGATTTTAGTCACTGATGCTACTGACTTGAATGTAATTAAAAGTTCTGCAGTGGGCAGATGAGTGCAGGTATCGTTCCTGTTCACACAGCGCTCAGTAATTCCATTCACTGGACCATGACTTTGATGTTGCTGATGACTCAGGCTCTTTCCTCTGGCTGATCATCTGCCTGCATGAACCGTTTGGGGAGTCTAATCCATGCACTTCAGTCAAATACTTGAAACTTTCCCGTTCTCTTTCTTTTAATATTGACTTAGATATTTTGACATATTTTCAACACCTTTATACAGCGCTTTCGGTGCTTGAAAGAAAAGGTGAAAAATAGAAGAGCCAAGTTGCACACAGCGGTGTGGGACAGGCTGAAGCTTGGTTTTCACAAGACATTCTCAACTTTCATGTTTAAGGCTGCAATGAAGGAAAGCATGTCCTTAGGTTCCATTGCAAACTATATGCAAAATCTGTGCTAAAGATGAACAGAATAAAGTGTTTGTTATTTGTAACTTTTTTTTAATTAGATTTCTACATATTTTGCATCAGAGTTGCATTCTCTGGCCTTTTTCAGAGAAGCTTTAAGACACTACGGGTTCTGAATATTTGGACTCTGCTTCTTGCAGCTTTGACACCTTGATTCAAAGTGGCTGCAGGGAATCCCACCTGCAGAAGCAGGCAGAATTATTTTTTAAACATTTTTCCTTTCAGAGTAGTAAAGAGAAATGGAAAAGTTTTGAAACTATGTAATCTGCTAGGGTTGACAACAAAAACACTTCATTAAAAGTTGTATAGAAGAAGGAAATTCCTTTTTTCCTTCGTAAAGACATTTTCTAGTACCAAACAAAGAATTACATTGTTAAATCTAGAAACTCATGAAAAAATAAACTCCTACAGTTTTTCTAACTTTTTGTGCTGGAAAGAAACCATGGGAGTTTTTACCAGTTGGAACTATCTGATGTTCAATTATGGTACAGTTATATTTGAATGATTTGCATAAAGAAATTAGGTTAACATTACTGTCTCATCATCTGCAGAGTGTTCTTTTTCCTTTCTTTCATAAACTGGTTAATGATTTATTCCTTTTCTTAAGGAAAATATCTACCTTATTTGTGTGTTTGTTGAGGAACAGAATTTTCTTTCTGGTCATTCTTTAGTCTCTTCTGTCAGAGGTATAACCATAAAAATGTTGGCTATAATCTGTTATCCAAATTGAATCACCAGAGGTAATTTTTATTATCACTAGGCTCTGATAATAGAACATAATTAAATCACATTATTTCGGGGTACAGGTGGATTTTTGCCACTTAGCGAAACGTAGTGTTTGTAGTTCTCCACTTTTCCAGTGGCCATCTTGATATACCGAAACCCTGTGACAGTGGAATAGTCTTCCATATAGTCAGAAATATGCTGTAATTCGAGTCATCGTGCATGATACCTTCTTGAGTTATATATTTGAATAACACGTTTTAAACTGTTTACCAGCTTTTTTCTTAGCACCTGGTGCAAAGGCTACTGTGGAATTTATGGATTCACTTAAACTAAGTTACATTCAGTGGAAATAATTCAGCTGTTGGTAACAACAGTTCTTGAACACTAATGATTATAGGTTGTATGCAAACCTTCTCCACGTAAGTCTGTGTTCAGCTGTTATAAACTTAATTTTGATGTTATTACCTCACAGTGTAATGAAATACATAAAAACCACAAGGGAATTCTGCACAGGGTTTCTGAGCAGTGTCCCAGAGAGTTTTTAGCACTGATGCTGCGAGTATGTTTTGTAAGATTTGGGCAACTTGGGGAAGACATTGCAGGAGCTGTTATGCTTGGCATTCTTGAACTTTGTTTAGTATCGTTAAAATTGTACTTTTAAAAAAATCTTCCTTTGAAACCACTGATTTCATGGAAATTTACTGAAAGCCAGATACCCAAACAGAAAATTCTTAGGAAGGTAAACTGCTGTGTAGCCTTCTGGAAACAGAAAGAGGTGTTTTTAATATTTGATCACTTAGTATTTTTAAGAACCACACATACTTCTAGACGAGCATATGCAGAAATACTTTGCTTTTTATTAGCCTGGGGAAGAAAAAATTGGTTTCTGTGGAGGTGGAATCCTACATGTCCTGGAGATGGAGAGCATCTAACCTAGGGCAAGCTGAAGACCTTGAGGGATGATTAAAGAAACATTCTAAAAACAAAGCAATTCTTAATATAGCATAAGCCTTTGAGAAGACTTAATATAGTATAAGCTATTAAAAAGACTATCATTAAAAAACGGGCATTTGCTAAATATAACATTGATTTAAACTAACATTGAGGAACAGATTGCAATTTCCTTTATATGGTATTGGGTGACTTCCTGTAAGACCTTCCAATTATTATTTCCTTTCAAAGGGAGAAATACATTTTTACAGAAACCAACTGGCTCTCAGAAAAGTTTGGATTTAGTCAGTGAAGTGATATCCAGATGTGGATGCCATAATACATGATTTTGATGTTAATTCAAATTCCTGACTCTCTTTGCTAGCTAAAGATGTTGAAGTTGTTACTATTTCACAAATGTATCTATCTCCTTAATCTTGATTGTTTTAAAAAATAGTATCTTAAACATTAGCAAAAAAGAATTAATGAAACTTTTAAGAACATTTTGCTTCTTTTGACAGCCTAAAAACCCAATCTGAGCAACGTTTTTTAGCTTCACATGGCCTCACTTTGGGTTGGTTTGAGACAAATGCTTACATGGCATTCTGTGTTACAGCGTGATTTGTCTGGCCTAAGGGCAAGTCAAACTTGGTGCTGTCAGAGTCATAAAATCAGGATAAAATTTTGGCTCATCACATTCCTTTCTTGTGGCTTATAAGGTAACCGATTTGGATGCCATCGCGTTGCAGTGTCTAATAGCAAAGACTAAGCTGCAGTGGTCTGACAGGGCGTTGAACAACTGAGTGGCTCCTGTCGCTGCGTTTTCGCTGCTGTTGAGTTTGAGCCTGTTGGGGTTATGACAGTGCTGGCACAGAGAGCGATCCCCAAAGCACAACTCACCGCTCAGTGCCGAGTGGATATTTTTGCTTTGAACTTACCAGGCCTTGCGTTCTTTGGAGCAGAGTACAAGGACACTGCTATTGGCCTAGTATGGGAAAAAGCCAGCAAAGCTCACCTGGTCTCTGTGCCGTGCCTCTCCTGTGAGGTGCTAGCACTTCAAAGATCAGGAACCATTCGTTTAGACCGTAGGATTTCTTGAGAGTACAATTATATTAATGCCCTGCAGATGCTTGGAAAAGCTGCTTAAATTGCCATGTCTGTTAACCCATTTGTGATGCTTTAGACTGGGATTTCAGAAGGCACCCTCCAGTAAGGGTTTGGGTGCTGAACTCCTGGGAATGTCCATGCAGGAGCTACATTGGTCATTGAAGTGTAGTGTAAACTTATTAAAGCTAAATTTAAACTAGCTTTCTTGCATCCCGATAGCAATCTAGCCACAACCACCCGGAGCTCAATACAGTCAAATGGTCAGAGCATTTACCTAACTTTTCTGCTGCTTTTGGCAGTGGTTACTGGCTGGACTTGGCACTAGCATAAAGTTGATTGCATTGTAGAGATACCTTGAGGTTATTTATGAAATCCCAGCCTTAGGTTTTTTTATTAAATCCTTTTGGATTCTGGGATTGAAAGTGCAAAACAGTTCCTGGGATTGGAACTGCACAACATGTTCAGAGCGTTTTAATGTAGATGTTGATGGCCAAGTGGGGACTCCACATCAAAAAGTAGATTCTGGAAAGAAATGGATGATGGAGAGCACGCAGTGACAAACCCACAACAGAAAAGAGAGAAAATGATGCTTTTTTGCCAGAGGAACCACATTTGTTGTTTGGCTCATATTACAGATTCTAGGATTCTGTTTTATCCCCTGAATTAACACCAACATTTCATTAGCAAAACATGGTTTGAAGATGACATATTTCAACACTTTGTGTGTCAGCCAGCTTATGATCAGATTAATTCTGTTAATAAATAAGACTTAAAAGATTTCTAGGAAAGAATGTCATATAGTAATGTTCCCCTTCGTGTGAAAAATTTTGAAACAGTTGTTTTTCTTTGTTATGTTTAAAAATGTTGAGAGGGGAAAAAAAAAATCAAAAGTGTATTTTATAGCCGTAGCAGAACAAAGGATAAAACTTCTGGTTTTAAATTGTCTGGGCCTGTGTGGGCGTTGAGTATTCTCAACATCATCATATATTTGTTAGATGCTGCTGTATCTTGGAGCAAAAAGATAGTTTCCTCTATGCAAAGGTTGGACTGAGGGTGGAATTTCTTAATGCAACTATAACAAAATGCTGTAGTTACACTTGAGTCAGTCCTTATGTGGGGTACTCTATTTCCTTTTATTCTGGAATACTGTTTCCACGGGGGAGGTTTACACTGATATCACTCTGTTTGGCATGTCATGCCAGCAAATTGCCCCATAAAGAGAGTGGTGGTCATCTGGGCTTGCTGCTCGTAGCACCCATCTGCCACCCAGCCCACCTCTCCGGTGCGCCTGCGTCCTGCTGCCTGACCGCGTGTCCTTCTGCTTTTATTTGCATAATCTTCCTTTCATGTTTGCTTCCTACTAAAAGTAAAACAAATTATTTTAAACCTTGGGATGTTTTAAAGCATTCAGAACATTTCTTTAAGGGCACCTGATATCTTTGTTTCCAGAAAGTAGTTGTCAAAATATACTGATGGTATTTACAAACGTCTCTAAATTGCAGTGTATCAGAAAAACTGTTTTTAAAAATTTTGTGGACAAGCTAATTTTGCGTGTAGTTACATTTCATTATCAACTATGTTTATTAGCAAATTCCAATTGTAATTACAAATAATATTTTGTATTAAAAGAAAAAGCATGTTGGAGCTATGGGAACATTAACTGAGTGGCTGTAGTCCTGCAGAAGTATTTAGTCTATTGTCCTCAAAATACCTTTTGGGATACCATGGTTGTACTCTGCAATAGCCAATGCTGGGTTTCGTAAGAAATAAATAATTCTAATTTGTTGGTTTAAAAGTCCCAAGCAAAGCTAAATCTCAGTGTTCTAGATGTCCTTATTAATGCTTATTAAGGGAGGAGAGGCATCAGAGAGCATACAACCTAAAATGACCTCACCTAGAGTACGGAGAAGCAGCACTTTTGGTCCTGTCTTACAAATGAGACACTGGAGGGTAGAGCCTTGACTTTGTTCAAGGTTTGTGGCAAAGATGAAGATGAACTCCGGACTCCTAAGCTCCGGATCCGTGCGTAGGTCAGTGCATCAGCCCTTCTGCAAGAACAGTTTCAGGATCCAACCACACAACCACACAGTGCTGGATGGTTGGAGTGATTCTGGAAGTGAGGTCGCCCCGTGTTAAAGCCACACCTAACAAGTGGTGTGCAGTCTCATCGGAGCCTTTTGAGAAAGCTGGGCCAGTGCAGTTCTTTACCTTTTTGTTAAGGCTGCTGACAAGTTTCCAAGCCATGGCAAATAAAGGGGGAAACAGTTTACATGTTCAGCATTTTCTTTGTATTTACAGCAGGAAGACTGGAGTGACTGGTTGTTCAGAAGGCTATGACCTAACTGATAGCACTGAGGATATTAACTAGGAAAAAAACCCTGAAAGCTTAGTGTAAACTAAAAATGAAAGTTTAAAGCTTAAAGTGAAGACATACATTATTTCAAGGATTTTTGTTAACTTAGACTTAACTTGCTCTCTTCTCCAGCATACACCGATGCAGCAGGGATTCTAGACTGCTGCTGAATAGCTGCGTGATAAACTTTTGTCAATAAGACCCACATTATTTATAAGCTTTAAAAAAATATTTTATTGTATTTTTTATTTTAACTTGGCTGAAGGTGTTGGGGTTTTTTTAGCTAACAGTGCCTGTAAAAAGGAGGTCAGCATTTCACTGGTGAAGCTGACACTGACTCATGCCATCATGACATCTGGTCAGAACATGCATTACTGTTTGCGATGGTTCAATGGCCACAGACATGCCAAATTCTGTCAGTCACTGAAGATCTTCAGAGATGTGTACGTCACACAGTTCTCCAGAGGGATCTCAAATCCATCTAATTGCTTTTGTGGCTAAACATTACCATGATAAACCATTTGGCATGGTGAAATAAGGAATTTTAAGGGACCCTCTTGATGTTAAAAACGTGGAGTCATTTTTCATGGATCTCTATTTCTTTGTCACTGACTTCATAATAATACTAGTAACTGTGCAGTGTCTTTTATTAGTGGGGAATTGCAAGGCACCAACATTTGTGCCTTAGCATTGTAAAGCAGGCATTAAAATTTACCAGGCAAATATTATTACCTTGCTCGTCATTTCCTATATTCCGTTTGATCCGCAAAGTCTTCCAAAAGGATAGGTAAGTCTTCGGTGTCTTCTAAAAGGATAGGTAAATGAAATCTGCAGGTCTTTCATGGGTTTGCTTTCTCTTTTGCATGGGGTCCAAACTCTGAGGCACCTGTTTTTCACACTCTTTGTTTATAGTCTCTGTTAGAGAAATGAGAGTTTAGCCCCAGGCTTTTCAACTCTTGCTCATGCTCTGTCTCTGATTCCATTACGTGGCTATCTTTAAAAGGCTGTATTGACACATTTGTTATAAACGATAATAAAAATAGGATGACTTTTCTGTTAAGGTTAGATAGTTATTGATCACAACAGAAATTCTGATTTTAAAAGTCCTCTCTCCTTTTCAAAATCATATCTCGTTTTCTGTTGCCACAGAAATTATTTAATTGTCTGAAGCATAGTACCTTCTCTTCAAAATTACAGGGTTTCAAATGTTTGGCCAATCAGGCAATCCGAGTGGCTGAGCATCTGTAAGTACTTTATAATATCTTTGACATGCTTTGTGAGACAAAGAATTGAGTCATCTTTTTTTCCTGCAGCAAGCTTTTCACTCTGGCATTTTTCTTGACTTTTCATGTTTCAACACATTGAAGAACTTACCATGGCCAACAGCAAAATCGTACTTACAAGTTTTATAAAAGACTAGAACTAGTGCTTGTCTAGTCCTCTGAACTGCAGTCCAGTTTTATCTAGCAGGTTTAAAAGTTTGGATTTTTACTTTTTCCTACATTATCATTGTTGTCCTCAGTGCTTTGCTTTCCCCCCCGGAAGGCTCTTTCCCCCCCGGAAGGCTGTGTGAAGTCCTTTTTATTCATGTTTATCCCTAGAAGGTATGCCACCTTATATCTACCAGTCTCCAAATGATGGAATTAAAGATTCCATAAATGCATAACAAAATATAAAGTCTTATATAGCTAAGCTATCAGTTTCTTTTAATGAGGTGGACTACACTAATTTTGCACTGGAAAAATGGTGAAAAGGAATTCGAAACAAGCCATAAAATTCACTGCTTTTAACTGACAAGACGGGAGTAATAACACTGAGTGAGGTGCTAGGTGATCAGAAAGGTACAGAGAAAACACTTGTTAGTGTTATGTAATACTGACGTAAGCCTACACAGCTAATAAAGAAGGGCAGGCAATGTTTGTAACTATGATATCGGAAAATGAAAATTGGCTTTTTTTTTTTTAAGACTGCTGTGATGGCTATCTTGTTGTATTTCAAAGATGTTTTATTCTCCAAAGAGCACAGGGACTTTTATGTGGAGAAGAAGGTGGTGCTTAGAAAGACAGAGCTGGGGAGATACCCAAAAGTTCCAAGGCAGACTGCCTGGGAGGAAGAGCCTGTGCTCAAAAGTCTGGGACTTTACTGGAGAGGAAAAAAAAAAAAAAAAAAACAAGAAGATAAAAACAAGTGTCTAATGTCCTCCGAGTCCTCCAAACACAGGGCATCTGTAAAGCAGTCTGTGCATAGGACTGTGTAGACTTTCCAAGGGCTGTTCTTTGTTCCAGTTCCAGTGAGTTGCTGGACCGCAGCCTCCTTCCCTGCTCCTGGAACAGCCTTGACTGCAGGGCTTCTCCAGCCGTGTAGGTGGAAACACAATATGTGTGAACTATATATTCAACCAACAAAAGATTGCTGGAGAAAATGACATCTTCAAAGCAAACCTTCCATAGTCCACAAACATTTATTACTCCGTAGTAAAGATTTTTAGGGCCTGGCACAGTAACACAAGTTGCAGGGTTTGGCAAATAGAAATTTGGGGATGTGGACCTGCTCTACTTATCAACGTATATTTCCCTTAGATATCTTCCTTATGGTGTGGCTCATCCCAGGAGTGAGCTGAAGTAGCACCAGATTGCACTGGCTGATTCCAGCATGCCTGCACAATTTCCAGTACTTGTGTAAACATTTTTTGCAAAACTGTATGTTCTAATATAGGTTGCTTTTGGTTTTGTACTAATCATGGTGCTGGCTGCTCCAGGGATATCAGCAGGAGAGAGTCACTGAGGATTTCAGCTTTATGCATTAAAATGCTCTTGCCAGAATGAGTGTTGACTTTAGAAATCTTCAGATTCCATTTAGAATTTTCTGCTGGCTCTCCAGCTTTACATGTAACTGAAACTCAAGCAGATCAAATATCAGAGTGTTTTTTAAAAAATGACTGGCTAACACTTTTGAATGGCAGATCACAGTGAAATAGAAATATCTTTGTTAAACTTACCATTTTCATAATAGTTGGGCTTTTCTTAAGTGTAACGAGAAACCCGGTGAATCTGATACCTGTACAGGGTAATTATTTATCAATATTTAAAGGCAGGGTAGCAGTGGAATCAAGTGGTCAGTAGCACTTAAAGTTTTTTGGAAGGCATTGCCTTTATTTTCTATAACTAGAGTGTTCTTTCCATACAGAATGAAAATACCTATTGTTTTCTTAGCATTAAAAGATTAGTTACAAAGAGCTACTAAAGGAAAGCAGCCAAAGCTGCCATATTTCTGCCACTTTCTTGCATCAGCAGAGTTGAGAATAAAGGAACTTTCCAAGTTACAGTACTGTACTTGAAAAGGAAAAAAAGTATGCGGTGACTTTTATCTGTGTATTCAGTAGATCAGATGGCAAACTCTCCCAGACAGCCTAGCAGGGGAGCAGCTTCTGCTTTTCTATGTAAGCCCTGAGTGGTGTGAAGCAGCACCAAGTACGACATCAAAAGATACAAATATGCATCGAGTGTAAAGTCTGGGTTTTTCAAAACATCTGTCTAATTAGCACAGCTTGTGTATTTGCGAGTTCTAGCTCTGGCTTTCTCACAGTTTCACGCTCAGCAGAAGTGGCTTTTTCATCTCACAAATTTGTGTAAGAGGTTAAAACTACAAACACTGTCACCAAACCTGACCCTCTGAATCCTTGATATAAACCTATCCTGTTTCCTTCTAGCATCAATCGCCCTATTGTGCCCAGCTAGAAAATGTGAGATGTACCTGGTAGCCAAATTTTTTCTAGAAGAACAAGATCATTTTAATTGAATGTTATTATCAGCCAGTTCTTGTGGTTTGACATGGATTCAAAATGAAGCAGTTCATCCGCTTAAAGAATGCGTAGGCACTAATGTAATAACCTCAGTAAGTTTTTGGATGCCTCCATCCTAAGGGAAATTGGTTTGACTTGCCCTTCAGTGGAAATTTTGTGTACTATTGGCAGCCAAAATAGCACTAGAGTCCAGAAAAAGAAAAAATTCTGTTCCTGTATGTCATACTTTGCTCCTTTTCCCATTAAAATTTGTATTGTAAACATTTTCAGTTAGGCCCAATACACATTGTCGCCTTGCAGTTCAAGGAAACTGTGTGTGTTCATACAGTACATATGTATATAAGAAGGTGGAAAACTATTTCAGTTTTACTGAAAATATACATTATTCTCTGAGCCTTTTGCATGTGGATTCTGCATTTAATGTGCATACTCCATCTTGCAGTTTGGGATGCCTTCCCTCGGAATGGTTTATTGTTGCTGATACATGCACCATCGTTGATGCTCTTCATTGATGAGCAAGATTTGATATAGTAAATATTTTATTTGTTGACCCTTGAAAACATGCATGAAGAAGACTGGGGACTTGAGGCTGAAGCTTATAGGGAAGACTGGGAACCTCAAGGCTAAAGCTTTTTGTAAGCTCTTCTGTGCAGGCATCAATAGTTTTGTATCTTTGGCCTCTCCAGAAAGCCTGAGATCCTCCAGCAAGGAGACTATTTTATGGAGCAAAAAGAGTTCACCTGTTTTCTTCTTCAGGGGTCTGTCTATGAAATTTATTCTCAGGAAACTGAAATAAGTATTGCCTACAGGATAAAATTTAGGACTCTTGGCAACGTCCCCTTCAAAACTGCCAGATAACAGAGGACTGGAAGAGCAGTAAAGCAGAGATTAGTCAAGCACAACAAAAAATCTTACTCCTCTCACACAACCTCTTTTCAACTTCTTCTGTTACTAAAACTGTCTCTGCTTAGTTTAAGCTTTCACAGCACTGAAGTCGATAACTTCAATTAAGTTAATATGTTAATTACGAAATCAAATTCTTCAGCACTGATGCATGTTCATGTATGAATCTAATCTCTGATACAACACAAACAGTTATCTGCAGTAGTGGTGAAGATACCTGTTGGAACTGCCTTCACCAGCTTGGCCAGGAGACCAGGAGACCCAAAATTTGTATTTCTAATGTATTCTCAGTGAAAACCCCAGATTGCTAATTATGAAGAATTCATTAAGATCTGCTGAAGTTCAGAGAAAAAAGCCAGTTCTTCACAGGTCAGGGCAGCTCTTTTAATGGTTCCTGCTTTGCCTCCAGCAGCAGCTCATCTCCAGAACCTGTTTATTTTTCTGCCAGGACTGTTGGCAGGTGAATAGAGTCACATCAGATCACCTCACGAGTATTTTTATGCTGGAAACTTATACCCTGAATATGCCATTTTCCTGGCCCAGCATGGCATGAGATCATGGGTTTCAAACCTGTCCATGTTGGCCTTAGAAGACAAAGCATGCAATGCACCGTTCACTCTCCTTTTTGAGATCTGCTGTAAAGTCTCAGCTCAGTTTGCTCTGGGGTTTGTTCACTTACAGTTCAGACCATCGCAAAGGAATACTGCTTGTTGTGTGGGGAGGAAGGAGAGCATCACTCGATCATGTCCTGAAAACAAATCAGATCACTTGTGAAACAAAAATGAGTGAATGCAAATTCTTCTAGAACCAGATCATGAGAAAACAAATCAGTCCCTTTTCCTGGGAAATAATTAGTTAGGACATGTCAGCACCAAAGCTTCATGCAGATATACTGTGGTTTAGGGAAGCACAGCATTTGTGCTCTTGCCAGATGGGCAGCAGTGCTAGTCCAGAATTCATCCAGGCTCCTGAGAGTCACTGTCTCAGGAGTGCAACATTTTAATTTCAACAGAAGGTTGTACTAGCTCTCTGTATTACAACTGTTGAAAGGACATTAAATCCTGAAGTGCTGTAGCGTTTTCCTTTGTATTTTCTACATGACTGCTCAGGGACTGCCATGGGTACCCACATGGGCTACCATGGTCCAGCTTGGCCTTTTTATTCCTGTTGCTAACGTGACTCCCTTCTCGGCCAGCGTCCACCCTTCTACCACCAGGACCTAACCTAGAGGAGCCCCAGGAAGAGGATGTGCTTATTCAAGGAGGGATGATGCCCGCAGGCGAGTGTCCGACCCGTTGCACCCACGCCAAGAGCCCCGGGCACTCTCCGTGCTGCTGCTCTCTTCCAAGTTTGTTATGTAAGAGAGGGTGAAAGTACAGACAAGAGAAAACTAAACATGAAAAGTGAGTTTGTTTGCTTACTGAGAAGCTTGGGAGGGGCAGAATGAAACTGTATAAATAAAAATTCAGGCTACCAAATGTTAGATACCGGCAGGAACACCTGCACAATTGGACCAAGCCAGAACTCTGCAGGCAGCTTGAAGGAGAAATCTAAGATGTGTCTTGGCTCTCTCTGGCTTCAGAAAAAAGCATTGCCTTTCTCAATATGGCTATATTTAAATTCCTTATATTTTTATTCCTAATGTTAATAGCATTCCTATCCTTTACAGATTTGCACTTGTAGTTCGGCAAGGCAAAACAGCAATTACTGAAGACTATGTAACAATTTGAATCATATCAGTGGATTTTAATTGTCTGCGTACCTGGAAACACCTTTGACCACAGCTGTGCTCTAAGCTCCAAGGAGCAACTCATATCTGCTATATTGTTTTCTTCCTCCTACCAGAATAACACACCACTTCTACCTACATTTATGTAAATCCGAAAAGCAAGGAGGGCACAGGAAAATGTGAAGTGATTGATGGGCAAAGAATACAGTGAGGTCTTTGCCATCACTGTTAACATTTATATTTGCCTTAAGTGTTTACATGCTGTTTTTTCCTTTCTACTATCCTCTACCAGGTCTCCCCCCATCCTGAATTATATGGAAATGTGCATTTGCAAGTCAAGTTTGGCGCTGCTGTGGGCTCATTTGCTAGCACCTGTCTCTAATAATCCAGCCTCGGTGGTGTATGTGAGAAGGCTGATGTCCCTTCTCCTTCTCTAACTTGCTGTTTGCGAAACCTCCCTCTGCAGAGGACGAGCTTATTTGTGCTTCCTTATCAGATCCTGAAACTAGATCAAGATTTATGCAGCTTTAACAATACTGGAATTCTTAGGTCTTTCACACTGCACCGTATATTGTTTTTTCTGCAGTTTATGTCTCATTTGTGATAAGGAAAGTTTTTGAGTGTGCAGAAAGTAGCTGGAAAGCTCTGCTCTTTGTGCTGCACAGGTCTAATGAGAGACGTTAGTATGGAGCTGCACAAATGAGAAACCGGTGGCGCTTTACAACTTGATCTGTTTTCTGTTATTTTTAATGCTTTTGCATTTTAAAAATGTCATCCATATAAGAATATTTGGAACTACTTACATATTAAAAAAAAAAAGAGAGAGAAAATGAAAAGAGCCTGCCTTCCTTTTAGATGTGCCAAACAGGTTTGGCAGTCATTTGCTTAGCATTGATGAAGCCTTCCTCAGCCAGCTGAATTCTTGTAGCATTTTCTACCTGCACAGAAACATTCTCACCAAGCATTTCTGAAACCAGAAGACACCAATTGGGTTATTTTTCTTGCTCAGAGCATTTTGGATGATGACTGAAGTGTATTGTGGATACTGAGATTTGACACTTGTCATTCAAAAGCCTGAAAGTCTTGTAGAAGGTAAACTGCGAAGGTTGTTTTGGCTCCAGGAGAATAAAAGTGGCTGTGCTGGGTCAAACTGGAGTCCGTCTGTCTCCGTCTTGTGGGATATGGTATCTGATAACAGATGCCCAGGAAAGAGTAGAAAAACAGGCTGAAGACTGAGGGACATTTCCTCAATATGCTTTCCCATTCTCCAGCATGATACAGTTGAGAGAGTTGCTGTCTGTATTTAATAGCCTTCGATGGCTTTTCATTCTGTGGATCTAAGTCCTTGTGCCCTTAGCACTTATGATGGTCTGAGGCAAAACATTCCCCACTGTACGGTTTCTGGGCTTGGTGTACCTTTTGGCAGTATTTTAACTGCCTTGTCATGACCCTGTGGGATTTTCTTGGGAGGAAAAGCAGAGGGATATCTTGGGGTTGCTCATTAGGTTCACAAGTAACTCAATAAAAACTTCTACTGTGTGACACTGAGGTCCTCTCCTGTCTGTGTTTCCACATAAGACTTTTCTGCCACAGCAGAAGGATCCACTAACTGAATTAGCACAGTCTTTTGGCCATCATTCAGGTCAAAACTGGGTCAAAAAAGACTTAACCAAAAAAAAAAAAAAATCGAAACTCCATTGAAATCAGATCTGCTTTGTCACAACCGTGATAAAAGCTCTTGACATTCCATGAAAACTATATTTTGAGACATAACAATAGTTTTGGCAAGTGTTTTTCTTCCTGGTTTGCCTGTATATAAGTTGCACCTAATTTGTTACCTGTACTGGTGAAATTATCAGTGTCAAAAGATCAAATATCGAGTGTTAGTTTCCAGTGCAGCCAGGCAGTTGCCTGTTGCAGTGATGCTCGATCAGGGGATCCTCAGTCTGGCCTTACCAGGGCTGGCTTGGAGGGGCACAGACCTGCTGGAAGTTTGCAGACAAAATCATCCAATACTGCATTGATCCTCAGAGGTGCAACAAGTGTGGCTTGAATGTTTTAAACGATTGCTTTTAAGGGAAGCATAGACAATAAATTCAAACTACACAAATTCTTAACTTTTTATTAATGATTCCAGTTTGGCAAAAAAGGTTATGTTAAAAAAAAGAGGGCGATGAGTACTCCCAGAAGTGAGTTATGCAGAAATTAGTGTAAAATGTTTTGAATAAAAAACTAGCAGAAACATTTAAATAGGTTGTAGAGCCTGACATTGTTCTTTGCTGTGTTGGTATACGTCTGTCTATCTAAAATATTCTGTACTAGTATTCTAGAGCTCTAAAATGGAAGGCAAAACTTCTGATGAAGCTGAAATAGATTTTACCCATGTCTAATTTTGAAAAAAAAATATGAACTTAAAGGATTTTAGAAATGTTTAGAAACATTGGCATTATGACAGCAAGTATCTCTGTCATAACGTCATGTGATTAACTACATCAGAAACATTCTGGGATGTTCTGATCAGTTATGTTAATGTGTCTTTTAAAAAGTATAAAGCCAATGCTCTATAAAATAGATACTTGAAAAACAGTTTTCATTTTCCTCAGGCTAGTGAGATTAGAGTTTTGTAATCTGTTTGACCAGCTGCAGAGGACGTTCTTTTTCATTTTTTCTTTTTAAGTAAATGAGCTTCATCTCAACATGATTTAAAAAAAAAAAATCAAGCTTCAAAAATGCTCAGTTGTCACACATACTTTTAAATAGGAGCAATTGCATTATCATGTCTTGTTGCAAATGTAATTGGGTTGAAGGTCATTAAAGACTTTGAAAAAAAGAATTTCTAAGTTTCCAAGGGTACATCCTCCCCTGTCAAAAATCATCCAATTTTTGGCTTACAGACATAATTTTAGAAGATATTACTTTGCTGCCTCTCACATCTTGCGTGTATTGAGTGTGCAGGCACTGTTGAGTCAAGCTCACTCTTGTTCAGTTCAAAAAGCAGTGGTTTGCCTTGCGAGTTAATATTGTTGATTAAGGTTACTTTGAAAGGTATAAAGACATTATTAGATTTCTTCTAGTGTGTGTGTGTGTGTAAGAGAACGTGTGTTATTTTATGTAATGGGAGAATTCCAGCAATAGTGGGCAGTCTGCTAGTTCATTGCACAAAATAAATAGTGTTTCTTCTGTTCTTGCTGAGAATCAGATTAGCCTCCTGATTAGAAATATCTGAGCCTTTCATATTTACTTTTTAGAAGAGCATAGCAAAATAAGAGACTTCGTAAAGCCTGTTAGAAATGTTTATATTTCCAGGTCTTCATGCATCTGTGACAAGGAATGCATTTTAAGGAGACATTTGTAGAGCACCAGGGGTCTACTGGAACCTCGGGTCCATCTCCAGGTGTAAAGTTTCCAAACACCCACTTAAAGTGGCAGTTTGGTGATAAACTTAGTTGGGAATGAAGCCCTTGGCGGTGAGAAGATTGCCTTGTTCAGCAAGTGATTGATAAATATGCTTTATCATGAGTCAGGCGTTCTCTAAATCATTGCAGGAAATTCTGCTCGAACCTCTGATGTTTGTTTTTGCAGAACTGTTGGTAAGAATACAGCAAGCAGCAAAACCAGATGTTTTACTAGTTAATTTGTATTCACGATCGCAGTTTTCACTAGCACAGCACATCCATTGACGTGACGTTTTAGACATTCTTACGACATAGCATCAAAAATTCAAGAAGTTGTCTGAAAATGTTGAAGCCAACATCAGGTCTTCACAGGAAACCCGCTCCGAGAATGGCAGACTCCTCGCCGTTCCCTTTGATTGCAAAGTGTTTAATAAAAAATTGGGAAATGAAAATTGTCTCGTGGATCAATCAGGCACAGCAGTTACTCCTGTTCAGCATTATCTGTCAGACATTAACCTGATTAGGAATGTTTTATTTTGTATAATAGTCTCAAAATCAAACTGAAAGGTTGACTTAAAAAATACGTGATGTATTTTGTGTGTGCTCTGAGGCTGATAAACTCTGCACTTCAAGTTTTAATAACTAGGGGGGAGCTAAGAAACTTCAAAAGGTTCATGCTAAATGTTTTTGACAATGCATCAGCTGAACATTAGGCAGAATCTTGGTAAATCCTCTCATAAGTGGTTTAAAATGGAGTTTTGAACTTTTTCTTCATAAGTCTATGCTTAAGATGTCATGGTATCTTTGGGTTTAAAAGATACATTTTATTTGGTATATGTGAACCATTGGTGTTTCTGCCTACACCTCTGACAGTGAAAGGGGGAAAGAGTTATACCGTTTTCTCCTTTCAGCAACCTCTGCCCTTGACCATGAAACTTGTGGAGGCTGGAAAAAAAGGAAAAGCCAGTTTTAAAGCATACTAACAAAATAGACCAGGTAAATATTACAGTAAGTCTTCCAGGCTGACAAGCTTTCCGAATGATTTCATCGTGACAACCCTGAAATGTCCTGGTAATAGACAAAACAATGCTTGCACATGGCAACTGCTTGTTGAGTTTTGTGGTTCATTGAGAAAAGCAGATGAAAGCAAGTTTATTACTGCTCTTTGAACCTCACCTCCCCCCTCCTCCTATCACCTGAGCCACTAAAAGCGAAAACAATTCCTTCTTTGGCTTCTCCTGGAAAAAATACCCAACTTCACGATTTATACTGCTGTTTTCTTTGAATTTTTATCTTTGCAGGACTTGCTCTGCCTTATGACATCCTTTGTGTTTCAAAAGAATTGAGTTTATAGTGCCATGCAGTGAAGCGCTGACTCAGCAAAATGCTTAGGCCCTTGCCTAATTTTAAGTCTATGAATAGCTCTGCTGGTGTTATTAAGGTGTTTTAGGGATTTATGGCTAAAGACTTTGCAGAAAAACCATCCTAAAACTTTGGTCAGCTCAACTACATATTTACAGAAAATGCTGAAAACACACTAATATTTTATAGGAACGAAGCAGGAAAAAATATGCGTGTTGACAATCCTAACAGTGCTCAGGGAATCTCCAAAAGACAGGAGTTGAGATGAAGTCTGATGTGAAGGTTTTAAGGGACTGTTCAGGAGCCAATGCTGATGGTCCACTCAAGAGCCAAAGCATATAAGATACTGCCAATCAGTCTCTTGCCAATGAATTGCAAAAAATTAAAATAGTGTAGCTTTAGAGCCTACCACACTGGAAAAATGTTTGCATATATGTTTCTTTTACGTTGAGTGACTTACTTTAAAAAAATTTTCACTACTACTAGAGAGACTTGATTTTGTTCCTAGAGTCAAATTATTCCCTTCCTTCCTGAACCCCTTTCTTTCTTCCCACAGTCCCTCAAGGGAAGAAATTGTTAGACTTCACAATGGCATCTCCTACTGGCAAATCTCAGAAGCGATGTAGACTGGTGCAGCGAGGAGCTGCTTGACTTGCAAGAACGGGCAAAGCCCACAGCTCAGGTGGTTTTGCAAGATCTCTGCTCCCATTTTGAAATGTCAACAAAGTGGCCCAGACTTCCAAATGTGCCCAGTATATGGGAGTTCACATTATTCTAAGTGGGAGCTAATGAATTCCTTGCCTTTGGAAATCACCCCTTTTATCTGATTCCTGTCCAAAGAAGTCTTTATTTCGTAATAATAGCAGAAAATGGGCAACCAGCTCTTTCAGGGACATATTTAAAAAGGTATTACCATTTGCACTTTCATTCCTTGTTGTAATTCATGTTCACTCTTCATGTAATAGTGTTTAGTGGTTAAAATTATATAGTAGACGTGAAGATTTCCAGATTTGCCGTTCTGTCATTACATAGTAGGACGTTGTGCAGATTGGTCTTTGCAGGACTTCTCCCCCCACCCAGACATAGTTGTTAGCAGCTTCACCCAAGTAATGAAGTTGAATGGATGGCAAAAGGCTAGGAGGTCAGTGGAAAGAAAGCGTTAGAGAGATGTAAAATATTGCTTAAGGTGTTTTAATTTCTGTTCCTGAGGAGCAATAAAGCATAATTTTTCTGTACAGTCATAATAGTAATTGTGATGTTACCTACAAGAATGGAAGAATAATTTGTGCTATTAAACACCGTAACTATTTTCAGTATAAAATAATAGAGAGATTTTCTTTTCTATTGCAGTAATGTTGGTCCCTGCATATAGGTTGTGGAAAAATTTGTTTGCAAAAACAAAGCGATGGTTTTAACAAAAACCACAGAAATTTTGCCTTTCATATTGAATCAGTAGCATAATGAGTAGTGGAGCAATAGTTCAACATCAAAGGAGACTTCTTGGATATATAGTGTGTTGCAACAACAGCGAAAAAGTTCCCACCAGAAAGGAATTTTGCCATATGTGAACAGCAAACATATGTATTAGGTTAAAACCATAAGATTTCCTTTGCTTTACACCAAAAACAAGAGAGAACTTAAGTACAGAGGTTTTGAAACAGTCGCGCACTGGAATGCAGCACGGAGAGCGAGCAATGTCTGAGGTTCAGAGCAGTGTCAGTGAACAAAAGCCCGTGAAAAGCCAAAAAGCATTGAGGATGCACCAAGAATTTGGCTCAAACATCACTATTTCACTTTTTAAAAATACACTTGTTCTGCTGTGACTCGTGGCATTACATAATTGATCTTCATAGATATATTTTCCCAATTTATTTATAGTAGTAATAAACCCAGACAAATTAGCTTATCTCCATAAAGTATTTTAGCGAAAATAATGTTTACTTTAAAAATTCTAATATTAATTTTGATGGGGTGCTTGGCCTGCTTTCTTTGAATAAGAGTTGCATTTGACTCTCTAGATCGTGAGACCACCTAGTATAAAGGAGAAGTTTTTGCCCAGACAGCGCATTCTTACGGCTTCATGGAGAGATAAAGGTACTCAAGATTGAGTGTTTCTATGACAAAATTTTAAAGCATCTCCATATATATTTTTGGAACAAAATTTGCTTTAATTTTTGTTAGCGTTCACATGGATTTTCTTTGGAGTTCCAGAGTAGTTTTCTTCTCATGAACCAGGAGAGAAAACACATCAATGGATGTAATTTGAATTTAGAAGGCACTTAAAGAGGGGCCTGTATTCAGAGTTATTGTTGGCACATGTTTTGAGGATGTAAAGTGGAAGCATTCTTCTGTGGGCATTAGTAAGGAGATAATTAAAACTACAGTAGGTAATTATGGTAGCTTTTATTACTGCATCTTTCATTAACTAATTATATTAATTTGGTAACGTTTGAAAAATTCTTTGAAGATGAAAAGTGCTAACTATTACTACCTTTAGTTCTAGTATTACTCTGCGCTGGTCGTAAATACTGAGGGCTTTTCTTGATCCAGATGCACATCCATGTGTGCAGAGTTGCTGGTACAGCCAATAAGAATTACATATGTATGTCAAAAAAAGACTCTGCCATTATCTGGTGTGCTCTGATCATGATGAGCAGTGACTTTGCTGCTGCCACGTTTTGTTTCAAAGTGAAAATACGTTGGGGTTTTAACATTTTCTAGAAGATTTTCCTTTCCTTGTAAGTGTCACTTATTTATTCAACCCTCAGTACCAGAGAGATAAATCATCGCGATCCCAGACTTACCACTGATGTGATGAGAGCAGAAATCAAGCCCTGTCTGCTCTCAGGAACACACCAAAATAGGAAAGTATTTCATGTTGAAGAAGCAAAACATCACACCTTTGTAAATACAGTATCTTAACAGCAGTAATCAATACCAAGTAATTAAAAATAATAATGATTTTTGTTCGTGCAGTTCTTCCAGAACTGAATTATTTTCAGGGAATCCAACTCTTCTTTTTTAAAATATCCTGTGGTTAAAGGATAATCAAATCAGTTTTCATATATTAAAGACTAAATCCATCATATATTCCCATTTCATACTTATTCTTGTGATTCTTAGAACTCTTTCTCTTACCAGCTTTTAGTTGATTTAGATTAAGCCCTGTAACTAATGCCAAAAAATTATTCCTGCCTTGAAAAGGGATTTTGTAATGCTGGCATCGTACCTTTTTGTCTCTCTGTGGCTCCTTGTCAAAACTATATGCTTTACAAGTTGTTGATTTTTTTTTTAAAAAAAGCCCTCTTTTGCAGCTTCAGTCTGGCACCCAGAAGTCAGGCTGAATTCCTCTGGTCTCGTGCATCATCCCAGCATCTCTGCGAGCCCCGCAGGCCAAACTCGGCACTAACTCCACGTGTGCTACTCTGCTGTCTCCAAAGTGCTCTGAGAGCACAGTTGGGTTTGAAATAAATTTCATGAAACATTTTTCTGTTGATAATCAAGCCACAACAGAATAATAAAAAAAAAAAAAAAAAAAAAGTACCTACCTAGAAATGCAGTTCAGATGTTCCTTTCTCCTTTCGTATCAGCCAGTACCCAAACGTGACATGTGTCACAGTGACAGTGATGGGCTCGTCCTCCAGCTCCACTTGAGATCCCAAAATCTGGCCGTAATATTTCAGTGGCGTATTCTCAGAGCCATTATTTTTCTCTTCCATCCTTCTGGTGTCTCTCAATGTTGTATGTGACCAGAACATTTACAATATGATTTTATTTTAGGATCCTTTCCATTTTTATAAAGAAATCAAATGAATGTTCCTTTTATACAGCTGTAATTCACCCACATTGTTGCAGTAGAGCTTATTATCTCATTTACATTTTTAAGTGCTTTTCAAAGTGTAGGATATCTGGGCTGGAAAGCAAAACATTTAATTTCTTTGTTCTCAGGCCAACACAAAGCACTTCCAAGGTCAGGTATGGTGTAGACTTTCAACAGCAAACATGTTTACATGGCATTTGAAAGCTGGTTTAACTGAAAAAAAAAATACTGTCTTTATAACAGTGATGTAAGTCAACTTAGCAAAGCTGAAGGACGGGGATTAATTCTGTACCTGGAAAAATTTAACTAAATAAGTTAGGCTTTGTTTTCCATTCAGGGAAAAAAAAGCCTCTGACACTTAAAAATTGGCCTGTTTTTTTATTTTTTTTATCCTTTTTCTTCATCTCAGCAGTTATTAAACGTAAGCTGTTACTCTTTGGGCAAAATACGACACTTTGAAGCTGTAGAATAAAAACTGCATTTCTAAACAAAACAAAACCCATTGTTTAATTTTACAAAAGAGATGTTCTGTGGTGGACCAGGGGTAAGTCGTCTGCTGTTTTTAAGAATATTCTACGTGACAAAAGCTTCTCTGTCAGGCAGAAAAAGATTTGAGGGTACTGGGTAGCTTCAGAAACAGCTATCAGCATTCAGGCTCTGGCCACTGCATATGAAGCTTTTTGACAATAGAGAGAATTTTCAGTGTGATCTTCAAAAGGGTGCATTATTCATTACATCCATCACGATTCCTCCTAGAAAATTAAAGTCATGGGCAACAAACTTGCTTACTTTTAATTACTATTTTCAGAGCTAATCATATGCAGGAATCTACAGCAACCATGAGATTTTGATGTTACTTTTTTGGCATGGCTTTGATCAAACACTGATATTTTGGTTTTACTTTTTTGTCCTTGTGATGATAGGAAAGCTGAAATACCCAAATGAACATTAATTACTCATGGAACATTCTTTATACACAAAACTGGATTCTACAAAGTGACCGATATGAGAGCTGGTGTGCAACACAGCCATAGTCCCAAAATGGTCCAGTTAGAGGTATTCATGATGGATCAGAGGAGTTGGGTTTTCTTCTGCCATCCCAATCCAAAACGTACCAACAGCCAGTTATGAGATGATTGGAAAAGTCTGTAAACTCATACAGTATGTTGTGATTTGGACAATTGGTGAATGGATAATTATAAGACTCGATCATTTGCTAGACTTATATGCTATAGTAAAAATACCTTATTTCTAAATTGTACTTATTTAAGACGTTGTCTGCTCTCATATTGAAACAAAATATGTGCACTTCATGCTGGCAAACACGATCTAGAGTAGCTGGACCTAACAAAAACTGTGTTATCTGAACTTCCCAAATTAAATTACTTTAAGATGCATTGCAAGCATCCTCAGATTTAAAGGAACCTCTCATTTTATACTCTGCAAAATATGTTTGTCTGTTGTAAATAAGTAAAAATGGAGAAATTAAGGAAGGAAACAGCACTGCACCAATTTTCTTCTTTGCCACCAGGTGGTTGCTGTCTTTACCAGGAACAATTTGAGATCCTGTTTTGTATTCAGTACTTGCAGATTTGTGTGATGGAGTGGGACATAAATCTGTTCTCTGAGACAAACATACACATATATATACATGTGCATTCGTATGTAGACATGCTATCTCTTGACCACCTTCAAAGTCCTGTGAAAGAGTGAAACTTGCTCTTGAGCACAAAGAGAGAGTCCGAGTTGGATGACTGATGTGTAGCGGCGTTCCCTCCCTCCTTATTTTTTACCATGCCAAACTATTTGGACTGTATAAGCTGATCACGTGGAAGTAGCAGGAGAACACGGGTCATACTTTGTAGTTCATCCAAAACTTGCTGTGTGAATGTTGCTGAGAGTCATCCTGGACTGGTTATGTCTGGACCTTGGAGTTATGACAGGACTTCTGTCAAATTAATTGTGTCTTTGGTGATCATTCTGGAACACGGAACAGCCCTGCTCCTTATTACCTCTCTACGTTGCATGACTGGATCATTTTAGTTTTTAAATCAAAGTATGCTTGTTTATGTTTTACCTTACGAAATCAGGTGTACAAAAAGAAAACAAAAAGCCTACAATTCACACATATATTTCATTATATTAATGCAAATTCCTGGTACTGCAAGACTTGTTGAGTATTGAAGACTGGTTATATAGTCAAAGCCTGGATTTCAACATTTCTCAGAAGTGGTGATAGCATAAAAGTCCCTGGGCAGATTTGAAGTTCATGCTTGGGTCTGGTTAAATTTTTTGGCATCAGAACGTGTAATAGTCTTATAGCTATAAGACTTTAAAGTTAATGCCTGGCATCACTTCAAAACAATGTGCAAGATCTATCATAAGTAGTCCTCTTATCTTATCTCAATAGCAATTTTATCCTGTAAATGATTTGAGAGTACAGTATTTCAGTGCTGTGGAAAAGAGCAAGGGGGTTTTTTTCTGTTAAATCTTTGCACTGTGGGTACTTTTAATGATCCTGGTTTACGTACAGGTATTCTACTTGGAGGAAGCAAATGTTAACCGTAGCACACATTCTGCAAAGCGCACTAAGAGTCCCCGGACTCGTTGGTCTCTCCTTTCCAGGGTGCTCTGCAGAAGGTCTCTGTGCAGCTCAGCTTTTTAGAAAAAGGAGGCACCTTCAGTGCCATTTATAGTGTGTGTCCAGCGCGAGTCCCTTCCCAGGTCCAGGCCTGACTCTGCGCCACGCTTTTCGGCTGATGGGTAGCAATGCCCTGATTTCCTGGCATACAAAAGATAACTCAAAATATTCCCGTTCTGCTGCCACAGCTGCCTCTGTGTTGATGTCAATCTAACATCCACATTGTGCACTTTGCTTCAAGTCAGCACTTGCAGTTAACAATGCCTTTATTCAAGCTGACAACATAACTAAGCTTTTAGTAAATGTGTAAGTAAATGTTAAGTGTGTATTCAAACATTCAACAATGACTAGGAAACTTTAAAAAAAAAATCTTTGAAACTTTGTATTGTTTGTTTGGTGTGTATCTGTTAGAAATAACATAGACTATCAGTTCCTTGGGGCATGACTGTTCTTTTGTTAAGCATATAACAAAAAGATCAAGGCTCTGAGGGACTGCCGTAGTAAAAATAAATATATAAGAAGAACAATAATGACAAAATAAATTTGTCAATGCATTTTATGAGCTTGGTTCAGAAGTGATTATTTCTGAACTAAATAAAGACTGGATAGTTGTGGTAAAGTGACATGATCATAATATTCCTTTTATTTATCGCCATTTATACTTCATTTGTAGATCACATGCTAGACTTTACTACAGGGCGGGAGGGGAGCCCCTCATCTCGGCGAGCATCCCGTTTCAATAATATGGAATACATTTTCACTGCGAATTCCAGACATGTTTTTCCAGAGAGAGGATTATTCTTCTGGCTTAAAGGAAAAGTTATTGGTACGCTGCAAAAGCGTTCCTAGGAAGCACAGGTTGTACAAATAAAATGGTAACAAAAAGCTGAGCCATTTGCAATTGCAAGTGCAGTTGTTGCAATTGCAACATTTCCGTTTCCATTTCAATCTTTGAGGATATTTTTTGCATTTTTAGTATGAATACTTGTAGCCTGTAACAAGATAGAAGTACTAAGATTTAACTACTCCTGTTCAATCAGTGGTCCTACCTGTGCAGAATATCTTCACTCGTTAAGGGTGGCCAAACTGGGCCAGTCACGTCTTCATAGCTATCATGTGCGGCTGGAAACAACGACAGCTGAAGAGCTGTACTGATACCGCGCTGTTTTCTTAATCAGCTCGTTAAAAGACATTACCTACAAGTTTTCCTGCCACCCCATGTTTCTGATGTGTGTTTTGCCCCCGTTGGTATTGTTTCAGGCCTTACAAGATGAAGTGGAAAGTTACCGCGTTCAGGCGTGGGCTGCAGAGAAGAAGCTGCAACGCCAGGAGCTGGAGACCCACGAGCAGGTACCGGGTCCTGTCCCCCCCGTCCTCTTCCCTTGGGCAAAGAGGTTTGGTGTTTACAAAGAATATCTTGCTTCAAAGCAAAAGCACATATTTTCCTGCAAAATTTTCAGCTAGCTTTCTTTTCTGGTTTTTTGGTAATAAAAGAGAATTAAACTGTCTGAACCCTACAGGCAAATACTTATCTCATGCTTTCTATTTCAAGTTGGTATTTCAAGTATTCTAGCTGTTAAACAATGCATTTATTTTGAGCTGACTGTACTGTTTTAGTAGAGGTTTCTGAGGCTATTCTAACCTGTTGTTTAATGGCTTGTATGAAGAGAATTATAATTGGACAATAACTGAGCTAAAAATAATCTTTATTCCTAATCTTATGCATTCATTGTCCTAGCGTGTTGTCTGTAAACAGTTCCATATGATTAATAGGGCTAAAATTATTCTGGATGCTTTCAGTGAAATCGGAGATTTAATGTGCTTCAAGCAAAATAGTGTATGTAGTTTACAGACTAGTATTGAAATGGGAAGTCAATACATTCAAACCAGATTAATTTGAAGTATTCATGAAAGTATACAGGTGGTGGATATCTGAATCACATACAAGTTTACAGATTTCTAATACAAATCAGTTTTTAAAGCATTTGAGAACTTTATTTGGTGCTGAGTAAACAGTATCCATAATATATATCCTGTATAAAGCATTTCTGAATCTATACCTGCAGGAATAATAAGTTGAGGTGGTTGTAGAAGAGTAATAATCATTAATTTCAAATATTTTTTTTCCCCTACTTGCATCCGACTTGCACATGGGAACCCCGTTCACCCTTGGTGTTTACGTTCATGTATTTTCCTCTCAGGAGAGCTGGTGATGAGCTGTTCTGCTCTCTTCCCCCTCTGCCTCCCAAATCCAGATGTTGGGCCAGGTTCACCCTTAGCTGCAATGCCTGCAGCATCGGAGGGATTTGGTGTGATGAGTGAGTTGGCCTACAAGCATTGCATTTTGGCTTCAAAGAGTGTCCTGGAAAAGAAGAAGGAAAATTAGCTCTTTGGTGCATCGTTGTCCCTCCCAGGGAACAGCACTGGCCTGCACGCTATGAGAGTCCTCTTCCAAATTTCTTATTTTTTAAAATTTTTTTCTTTAATCTTTGCCATTGCCATTTTGCTTTTTTTCTGACCTGTTTTGAGAGAGGATCCAGAAGAAGAAACAAAACGTGACTTGTGAAATATAGAGGTAGAAGGCCACACATGCAGATTCACAGGATGGTCCCCCATTTCTGCCTTCAAGGTTTTCTCTTACATGAGCACCCAATCCAAACCAACCTACAGGACTATCCTGTCCACACTAAACTGGTGAAGGACAAGCCTAGCTGGTAATGTCCTTTCCCCAGTATAAATGGAATGGAAATGTTATTTAAATTACATTGTACCATCCAGCTTAGAGTTTTTCCAGCGAGGTGGTAATATCTTAGCAGACTTACGGTAATGCTCATATCTGAGTTCATCCACGGTCTTGTCTCTGCCATCCATCCTTTGGGACTTTCTGAAGAAGCTGGAGCCATTGAGGATGTTTTTTGTTTAGGTGGCTTTGGTCTATTTTACAGACAATTCTTAGTGTGTCTTCTCTGTGACTGGTTAATCCATTAGTTGGACTTATCTCTCCAGAAGAAAGGTGCAAAAATGACAGCTCTGACATATTTCCAGTTGTTACGTCTTGGCCAGGCTACCTGTAAACGTGTTCATCAAGTAGTAACGATTGGCTAACGATTCATCAGCCAGTCAGGGAGTTGAAATACTTAAGGCGGTACCTTAGAACTTGCTTTCTGCTTTTACCAAATATTGTCTGAATCGGAATTGCATAAAACATCAAGATTTGTGCTGGCGCTGTTACAAAGGCCACTTTTCTGAGCTTTTCCATGTCTATAAATAAGGAGGAGAGAGGGTTAAACAGCTTCTGTTTTTCATTAAAAGGAAAAGTCCTGTGTTTTGATTCTGTAACAACAACAAACAAATGAATGAGACATGACAAAACATTTTGTTGTGCTTTTAATTAAAAATAAAAAGCTGTTTCTCGTTATGGCTTGTTGGGTGGTATCTCAGTGCTCCATGTTTGTCTTTTTTTCAGTGCAATGTCCTTATAACTCTTCAGTCTTTAAGAGTGACTGACAGATCCATGAAGCTTAACTCTTTGTACAATAACCCTCTGGTGATGGCACAGAGTTAACCTTTCTTTATTATAATTACCCAGAGAGACAAACTATCCTATAAATAAGGGGAGGAAATACGTTAGAAGGACTCTGATGGCAAGCCCCGAGCTGTCTAGAGGCGAGCGTGACGCTGCAGTTGAAGATGAGCTGTTGTTTTTATGGAGCTTTTTCATCCCAGTACTTCATGTTCTAGTATGAACTTGTGTTTACTCCTGTTTATTTCTTCAATCCTCTTTACAGTGTGAGTGGATCCCATCACATTATATCTGTGTTGTTTCATCAGTGGTGCAGTATGGCAACGTTGTCTGAATGATGAGTTCCAATCCATATGAATTTGTCAGAAGCGCTTGGGAACTTCCCCCACTTTGGCTAAGCTAAATAATTGTATCTTTTCCGTAAAGGTTGTCCTGTCTCAGCTAAGCACGGTTTTCTAGGACGGTGGCCCATGTGTTCAGTAATGCTACGCTTCTAGATTGGAATCTCAGAACTGTATCATCTTTCTTCATGTCAAAATGCTGGATGTTTTCTTCAAAAATTAGATGTCCACCTTCTTGAGACATACGTAATTGTATTCATGGAAAGTGGCAAACTAACAATAAATAAAGTGTAACTCACACTTAATATATAGTTTTTTATAGAGAGATTTTTTGTTATATAGTCCCAAGGCAGTTAAAGCAGTCTGGGAAGGTTCCTAGGAAATTTGGGTGTGCCCAAACCTTTTCCTTGCAGAGCAATGCTGAAGTTTCTTATATCTCAGTGCTGTGTAACTCTGGCAACTGGCTTCTAATCCCATTTAGGTCACATTCCCATTTAGGTTACGTTCCTGTATCTTATACTCTTGTAGTGTATCACTTGGTTGTCTCTGATACGTGCCTAGATCTAATGTAAGACAAGATTTCTGGAAGAAAGATCTTTCATTCTACTAAAAATATTTCTCTTTCGAGTCATATGGCTCTGTGCAGTTGTCAGTCATAGTTAAAAAATCTAAACTGTTCATACAGCAGACTTTACATCCTGTGAATGTGTAATTAAAAATGACGCACATCACTGAGAGCTTAAGTATGTGCCTTAATGAATCTGGGAATTTAGGCATGTGCAACAAATTTTGCTGAATTGGAGCCTGTATAAAAATTAATGGTAGTAATCTTCTTGCTTTATTACCAAGATTTCTTTAAAATACCTCATTTAATATCAAATTCCTTTTTGTAAGGGTAATCACCCCAACTCAGTATACTAAAAAGCTCCAAGAATCTCTCTTTTGAGAATTACACACAAGATTTTTTTTAGAAAAAAAAATCCCTATTCTTCTCGTTCCTGGTTCTAATGTTTTTAACTATAGGGGTAGATTGAGTATGATGCAGAACTTCTAATTGGGGATAACAGAGGGGAAAAAAGTTCATCATGTCTGCAAACAACTGAAGTAGCAACACTTTAGATACTCAAACCACAGGAATACTCCTCCAAGCAGTCAAGTCACAAATAGAGTCTTAAAGGAGAGAGATTCTCTGAAGACAGAAAATCAATTATGTCCAATTCATGAATATTACTGAGGAAATGAAGAATACCAATGCAGATTCCCAGCCCTTTAATTACTTTTTTCTCAAATAGATTATAAAAAAGGGAGAAAGGAGTTATCTGAATGAGGATGTTGTAGAAGTATTTGGAATAAAATGGAACAGCTTAGTTTAAGTGGATTTCACTCATGTTCAAATGAAAACAGGAGTGATAATTGTAAAAGAGCTATGATTCAAAAGCATTCAGCGAGTTTTCATTTTTAATGTTTGTTATTCTGACTTGCTCGATTTTTTTATGACTGCTGGATATTTACCACATTCAGCCTAACTTACTGTTTCCATGCCAACTAAATATATTTGTTCTCAGATGAATGCTGTGATGCATCATTCTGAAATTTTAGTTGCTGTGTAGCACAGAGAACTTCTAACATTTGCCACACCTTCTCCTTGATGGGAACAGTGCCACTGCCTGCAGATTTGTGGAGCTGTGAGTAAAGAATCAGTAAGGCAATGATGAGCAATGTATGCCTATGTCCAGGATATGGTCCCAAATAGTTCTTAATACAACGATGACTGGAAGTCTTGAGTAATGCTAATACCCGTTTAGTTTAGGGCTTTAGGTCCGTATTTCTTTTCAGACTCATTTTTAACAGAGTTTTGAATGCAATCAGATACATTAACAGGAAATCTTTGCCCTAACTTCCATTATGCTGCCCTACTCTATATGCTCTGGAAAAATCACGTGGAAGCAGTGGAGTTTCCTCCATCTGGAGGTGGGTGAACCACTGCAGGAAGGTTGCTCCAAACCCAGACTCTCTCCTGTTACAGAGCTTTTATCTCAGGTGCCCCCCAATAATTGCAAAAGCCAGGCAGTGCTTCTGGGGCCCCTGCCTTGAATTTCCAGACCTTCTCAAAGCGTTGTCTTCCGCAGGACGTGTTAGAGTCATCTAAAATCAGGCTAGAAAGCTCTAGTATAGGTATTTTAAAATAAAACTTTGCTTTGTGGCCAGCTGCAGGTGAGGAGGATTGAGGCAGCCTTTGTTTTGCAGAGCCCACGAGCACTTTGGAAACTGAGACACAAGCAGTCAGCGTGCACTGGAGGTGGTGATGGAATCCTGCCATTTGCTCTGGTTGCTTCAACCCACGTTGCTGAAACGCTTCCAAAGTTTTCCCCCCAGAGACCCATTTCTGGTCCCACAGAAATGGGAAGCTTAGTCTAGATTTGAATGATCTTAACCACAGAAGTGATTCACAGAGAGCAGCCCCTGCTCTGGCACCGCCTGCAGACCAGGCGATTAACCCCTCGGGCAGGCAGCGCTGGCACCGGGGCTCAGCACCACCAGTGCGACGGGCAAGAGAGTGAGAATCTGAAAGAAGTTTCCACTGTGACTTTCAAGAACAGCGACACCAAATATTGTCACATTAAAATAGTTTCTGTACGTGACCAGCACGGACCAGAGAGGATGTATTTGAAAGGCGCTTGTTTTTCTGCAGTTCTGTGTGGCTGAGGAGGGTCCTTCTGTCCATCCATTGCTCTGCCAACATGCCGAGCACTGGTGTCAGGAGGATACTGTGTACTTCAGCTGTTTTCCTCCCATAAAGCATTTTATATAAGTATATATATTGTGAAAAATGTAGGAGACAAACAGCCAGAGGGCCGTAGCTCCCCACAGGCTGGCACCTGAAAATCTGCTGGTTCAGTGTCTGCAGACAGCACAACAGAAAGAAAATTTCATTTTCTAACTACTTAGGGTGAACAAATTTCAAGTTTAAAAAATTTTTATTGAAAAGATGTTGGAGAGCCCTATGCAAGCAGTGAAGAATCTGATGTGAGTGGGGGCACGCAGGTCAGGCTGTTTGGCGTACACAAAAATACCCATTTCTTAGTATGTTTTTCTCTTTTCAGACTTCCCAGTAGAGGCTGATGGGGAAGAATCAGGCTGATTCTGGTTATATCTCTGTAAGGGACCTGTCATGGATATAGGTGACCCTATAGGTGTATGGCAGAGTTGATAAAATGACTACTGACATTTGGAGCCCAATTCTACCACTTTTACATTGGTTAGTGTCTACCCTACGTGCAATTCCATTGATATATTCATTAATCACTTTGATACAAAAGCGCCCCACAATTTTTAATTAACATTGAGATTGTTAGACTAAATGATAACTTTGCATTTGACATATTTTATATTTTGTATAGCATTTTCTTTAACAGCCTACTATGAAGGGAATGCAGAATTAAATCAAATATAGTAAATTATACTGTATAGCATGAAGTTTCAGATTAGCAGAAGGAGAGGGAAGCTGAGATTCAAGCACAGAAAAACAGATTTGCAGGTGGGATTTGAAAGGAGCTGGAAATCAATGGAGTTGAAAGTTCCCGGGAGCTCCATATGGCAGGAACTGCGGGAGAGAAGGCTCTCACCAACTGTGCAACTGTCAAAGGGAAAAGAGGTAGATGATGATGAGGTGGAAGTCAATGATCAAATGCTAGCTTTGGTAGTCAGACATAACTGGAAAATACACAAATATATACCTACTTCATAGAACGGAATGAATTATTGGAACGCAGTGGCCAGCTGGAGAAAGACAGTAAAACAGAAACTACAGAACAAATACTTAAAAGGAAGAAGAGAATTTTTACAAAAAAATAATAGAAGCATATGCCAGCATGCAGGAATTAGAGAGTATTTTAAAATGTCAGTTTTCTAGCTCTTTGTCTTAAATAGTAGTGAATGAGAAAGAGATCTTTCTTCTAAAACAGCAGTACATCATTTTAGAGCGTCTGTGGCTAGCTTGCATATTATCAATTAAGGGAATTTTGTTCTTTTAGAAGTGTTTAAAGTAGGACTACAAGGGACAATGATGCTGGTATTTAATGCAGGGAATTAATAAAAAAAAGAAGAAATGGCAATGCATGGAGGAGCCAGTCAAATGACAGAAAAGAAGAGCAGAGACACCTTATCTCTGGTGCGGGCTCTCAGCGATGTGTACTCAATTAGTGAACTGTCCTATTAGTTTTTTCTAGGTGATGAAGTGCCTGGATGGAGCTAAAAAGGGCTGAAAAAGACCAGCTTTATGCTGATCTCTGACATCATTTCACTTCTAAAGTATTACTGCGTTCAGCTCTGGGACCCCCAACATAAGCAGGACGTGGACCTATTGGAGTGAGTCCAGAGGAGGCCATGAAGATGCTCAGGGGGCTGGAGCACCCCCTGTGAGGACAGGCTGAGAGAGTTGGGGTTCAGCTGGAGAAGAGAAGGCTGCGGGGAGACCTTAGAGCGACGTCCCAGGGCTTAAAGGGGCTACAGGAAAGGTGGGGAGGGACTCTTGATCAGGGGGGTAGGGATAGGACAAGGGGTAATGGTTTTAAACTGAAAGAGGGGAGATTTAGATCAGATCTAAGGAAGAAATTCTTCCCTGTGAGGGTGGTGAGACACTGGCACAGGCTGCCCAGAGAAGCTGTGGCTGCCCCCTCCCTGGCAGGGTTCAAGGCCAGGTTGGACGGGGCTTTGGGCAACCTGGGCTAGTGGAAGGTGTCCCTGCCCGTGGCAGGGTGTTGGCACTAGATGATCTTTCAGGTCCCTTCCAACCCAAACCATTCTTCAATTCTGTGATTTTGTTTGCAATTTAATCAGCACAAAATGCCATCGATCAAGGTCCATCCGGGAAGCACAGCAGTGGCTGTCTCCTGACTACCCACCCTCACCCATGCCCAAAGCTGAGCCCACTCTTGCCAACCGTGGTGCTTTGTAAACCTGGCGGCTTGTCTTCCAGTTGAGATGCTGATTTGATTTTTGTTGTTGAAAGAGGGGAAATGTAGATAATAATCAGAAGCTACTTTTACTATCACCAAAGATTTGCTTGTTCACACAGTCAGTGTGAAAATATTGAGCCTAATCCTGCCTGCTGCTGAGCTTTGTCAGCTCTTGCTGTCGTTAGCGAGCACTCAGCACCTCCGTGTATCAGACACTGAAACCTTGACTTGCTGAACCACCCCAGGATGGAAAGGATTATACGGAAGGTAACACATGCCGGAATGTAAAACTGAAATACATAAATACATTCCAGTGGTGGTGTCAAAGATGCTTAGAGTTTTATTTCAGACTTAATTATCTTGATAACGCATTAGGAGCCAGAAATGAACACCATGTGTTCCCAGCTCTGGCCTAGCAGTGCTGGTTACTGGCTGGGCTGGTTTAGGTTTTGTTCCTCCAGATCAGGGGTGTGAGCCCTGTCCCCGGGTCCCCTTCGCCCCGTGGAGGGAAGGGCCCTTGTGGTGCAGTAACAACCTGTCCAGCTGATGACAGGACAGAACTGACGAGGGCTGAAGGAAATAGTGTTTGGGGACAAAGATGGCATCTGTGATGAGTCATTTGGAAGGAGGGGAAAAGAAGTCAGGGATCCTCCAGATCCCAGCTGGAACAATAGCGGAGCCCTGGAGAGGGGGAGGTTGAGAGAACAGCGCGAATTTTCTAGCCACAACATTCCTGGTTGTTCCATGGTGTTGACAGTGAAAGCTTTTATTCCTCTCCAACTCGCGTAATCCCAAGAATGCTGTTCTTGCCATATGCAGCCCACTGGTGTTTTTTTTAAAAAAAAAGCTTTGCCTGCCTTCCCTTCCTTTGCAGCTATGAATTATATAGACTCAGATTGCTTAACTACGAACAGAGGATTTTCCAGGTGGGAGATCTTGGTTAAGAAAAGAAAGATATCGAAATACAAGCCACTGAAGTAATAAGACCTCTTGGATGCAGGTTGGGAAAAAAAAACGACTTAGAGCAGAAAGCTCAGTGTGCAGCGAGCAGCTCGGCATAACTGGAGGTCCCTGCGGGTTAGTAAAACAACAAGGCAAAAATGTTTTGGACGCTCAGATGGTTTACTAGCTAAAGACAGAAAAACAAAGAGGACGGCTATGCCACCAATTTATGTTTTATTGAAACTGTCAGAACAGAGGAGGTTCTCCCGCAGTATTTTCTCAGTGGAGAACAACATGGTGTACACTTGACAAAATAACTTGCTCAGCTGATCTTGCTCGGTTACTGTTTTCAACTGAGCCAAATTCATGCAATTTATAGCATTCATTACTTTTCTTAAGAACTTGAGAACATTTGTATCAAATTGCATTCTATTTCTCTAAATCTGGAAGAACCATATTTCAACGTGCGTCGCACAGTAAGAATAGAAATTCCCACTGCCTGAAATAAGAGAGAATGTGGACCAAAAAGCGGCGGATATTCGTGTTTGGTTATATAGTGGAAAGAGAAATGTTCAGACCTTGTTATTCATTGAAAAAATGGATACATCATTTGATTCTTCATTAGGAAAAATTGTTTCAGAAAATTTCAAGCTCCAATTAAATATCTGCTTACAACAGAAAGCTGAGGGATCTGAAATTTAAGGAAATTGCACATTTTGGTAGATTTGGTTCCTCAGTTGTGGACATTGCCCAGCATCCCCCGGGCCAGCTGATGGAGGAAGGGGCCCATACAGACTCGTAGCGGTTTTGTGGGGGTAGAGCTATGCTCACTTAGAGCTTAGGAGTGCTGAGAAGCAAAGGAGGAGTCACTGCAATTAGGGAGAACACAAGCAGTGATTAATCATTCCTTTGACATTCTTTGGGTTGTTTGATTGTTGTTGTTTTTTTTTTTAATTGGGATGGCATTGTAGTAATGTGTCCTTCATTTGCCCTTTTAAAAGCGCTTTCAGAAAATTACTTCAGCAATCCTCACACCACCTGAATGAAGCTGACCTATGCAATATTATTATTATCCTCATTTAGAAGGATGAGACTTTAGTCCGAGATTAAATGATTTGCCTCAGGCTGAAGGAGTTATTTTTACTGTTTTGGTACCCTAACCTGTGTTCAGATTTATTGCAGCAGATCTTTCACATCTTCTTTCAGAGACGTGTATCGCAGATCAGATGCATAACCTTTTTAAAGAGATTTCTCTTTTAAACAGCATTGTGACATACCATTGCTTAAATAATGCAGGAAAGGATTTGAGAGAGACAGGAAATTACTTTTCTCATCTTACTCCCCCTGAAATGCAGAGAAAGTTTGATAATAATTAAATGATCCTAATTATGCCTCTTGGTCACTATCCTAGTATTTCCTGGCACACGTGGAATTATTATCCTTCACAAATATTATAAATGGGCAGAAATTAAGATAATAAAAAACCCACACCACCTTAGTTAAGTGAACTGCCTTTTGATTCTTATCTGACATAAACAAAATGTTATGTTCATGCCCTTCAAGACAAGATTTTTTTTTTTTTTTTTCCAGAGGAACTTGAACAACTCTTCTGTGATCCCTTCCTTTGCTTTGGCAATGTATACTTCAGCTTCTTTTGCATTTTCCTTATGCTCCTCTGGTTCAAATAAAGTAATTTACAGTTGAGAGATCTGGAGAAGATTGCATTTGTTTGGGTTTTTTTAACTTTTTTTTTTAATGAGATGGGGATTTTGAACTAGGCCCAGTGTGTTCTGGACAATAAACTCAGCATCACAGACCTCTCGGAAGTAAGAAGGGGAGAGCTGGCTCTCGGGAACCCGGATAAGATACGGTGTGGTTGTGGCTGTATAGCTGTTCTTAGCACATGGACTAAAATGCAGCTGGTCATCTTGAAGATACTGTATTTCTCCTGAATGTGCTTGAGCTGTTTATTTCAAAAAGGAAGGAGAGTGACTGCAGTGCAGCTGCGTGCCAATGGGACTTGGTCGGTCCTGTGCTTCCCCCTACTTCTGACCCAGCCCCACAAACATCCCTCTGAAGTTTTTAGAAATAGTGAGTAGCTGCAAAACTGAATTGTGCCACCTGAAGACTCCTTGAAGCAGTAAAATTGAAACTCATCTTACACTGCTAAAAAGCATTGGGCCAGGCCTGACCACTTGGTTTGGAAAGCTCAGGTTTGGCTATTTCTCTTCTGGGTGTCAAAACCAACCTTTATCTCTTTTGAGAATGGTCAGTGCCCAACTATGACAAGATCTCATTGTAGTCAGTGAAATTATAACTTTCTTACTTTTTGCATCTCTCTGTATAATTGTGTGAATATTTGTCTTTTTTTTCTAATTTATCGTGTGACTAAGCATACATGAGCTATGTGTGGCAACTTCAGCTTTCAGTTGTTTCTACTGACACCAAAGATGATTGATGGTAAAACTTTAAACCTCATATGTTAGCCACCAACCTGAATAAACAAAGACCAGTGTGGCAGCTTAATATTAAAAGCTATAAAACCTTCCTGGGGGTTCATGGATTAAATCAACTCACCAAAATGAATTTTCAAAAAAAAAGCTTTCTCAGGACTGAAGGAAAACGAACACAACAGTAAATGAAATAGAGCTATCCTCATCCAGCAGACTAAAGCCCTCCTGAGGGCTGAAGAATTGCAATTTTAAACATCTCTCAAGAGTGCAAGAGGAGACACAGTATTTGTGGATCCTAGGGAGGCAGATTGAGGCTATAAAAGAACAAAAAAGCCTTTAAGGCACACCAAAAAAAACCCCAACCCTGCAGACATAGATTTCATTGGTCAAAAATAAGTGTTAAAAAATAAAAACCTTCCCCCATTAAAATTAGTATACATTAGCCCACTGTATGTTATTTTTCAGTTATAAGAAGTGATTGAGATTTTTGCCATGCACTATTTTAATCTCTTGGGTCAATAAACCTTGATAGTAACTTCAGCCAAAAATATCAGCATGTTGTTTATCATAATATGACAGGAAACAGCTGGGATCTTATTTTCATCTTATTGTGATGCAATTATTAGTGAGCACAGTCGAAAGTAAAATATTTTGTCTTAGCAAACAGACAAATTGCAGTTGTATCCCAAAGAGCAGTTTTCACTGAAAAAAAAAAAAGTGTGTGTCTTCACTATGGAATAGAGTAAGAAATCAGCCCCAAGCAATGCTTCAGCTACCAGGGCTTGTTTCTCATTTTCCTTCTCCACTTTCAGCCGACCCAGTAATATACATCCATACTTTAGAGCACGGTACGTGTTTCTTACGACTTCCCACGAAACACCTTTGTCAAAAGGGAACAATCCCCTTGCTGCTTTGCAGAGTTAATAGTGAACGTTAACAGCTTTGTGAAAACATGTATTTAGAGAACACTTGCAGATTAATTTATTAAAACCAGTGACCCGGTTGAAAGAAGACCCTTGCGCAATTAGAACGTTATTATTTCACTCACGGAGCTATATTAAAATTTTTGTTGCATCTACTTACGAAATGAAACTTTTTTTGACTTTCCTCTAGGAAAAATTTAAATAAGGGGCTCTTGCTGCATGCCTGGCACCTGAGGACGCTGGTGAGAGTCCTCGATGTTCTGTTGGCATGGCCAGGTCATGGTGTAGCGAGTTGTACCAGAGTCCAGCTCAGCTCCTGACATCTGCATCGCCTGTAAATGCTGAGCTTGAGTGCAAGGAGGTTCTGTGCTGGTTGGGTCACCCCCACATATTGGCAAGGTGATCCAGATCCTCTTACTCGTGAAATAGATCTTTTTTATTCAGAATTTAGGAAAGAAAAGCATTTGGCTGTTCTAGCTGCCTGTTTCTGCTCCCATCTCACCAAGAACAAATGTCACATGTTGAATTAACTGAAATATATGTTTCTGCTCTATCAAGGTCCCCACCCAAATGAGCTGTTGGCTCAGAAAATATTTATCCTGGCAAAGCACCTATGCATAACTTTGTAAGCCTTTATAGAAATAGTAGCATGAATTTATTGGAGTAACTTTCAAAAACATAAATTTTGATCCCTGGCTTATACACAAACAGAGTTCAAACAAGGTTCCTGTCTCACCGGGTTTTTTTTCTTTAGATTTGCATAGTGGCATCACTTGCAGTTCACAAGGAAAGCCTCTAATTGACTATTTGCATAGAGATTTGGAGATTTCTGCTGCATGTTGGAATGACTCATAGACAGAATTTTCCTAAAGTTTCATCAGATTGTTTTATTCCTTTTGTATTGGTAATTGTATTATGCATAATGCATATTTTGGCATGACCTGCTTTTGCCGTAAGATGGTAATTGGCACATCTTGCCATGAACTTTGTGTTTGGTTCTCACGTGTGGAAGCGCGTGCGCTCCTTGCAAGCTGGGAGCTGGAAGTTGTAACTCGTGGCTTCTTCAGATGTAAGACTGAGGTTTTGATTTGTGGTTGCAATGGTAGATTTAAGCAATTTGATAACTAAAACAAAATTAGCACAAGATGGTGTTGGTGTGTAAATCACTGGAAAATAGATTCAATTTGAAAGTTTAAAGATATTTTATAAGTTAATCTGATATTGAGTCCCTTTTATCCTTTATTTACATATTCAGCTGCTAATCCAGGAAAACACCTAAGTACTTGCTTAATTTGAATTAAGTGGTTAATCCTATTGGAAGTTAAGTACAGATGTGAGGCCCTGATTCAGCCAAGCAATAAAGTGTGGGAGCAGTCCTGGTCGACTCTGGACAGAGCTGAGGCAGACTCTCCATACTTCTCCCGGGTCAAGATTCAGCAAATACAGCTACACTGGAGAGATATGAAGCACAATCCTTCCAGCTGATCTGTCTTCCTATTACACTACTTTGTAACTACTGTTTACTCAGCATCTGTTGAATAAGGTTATGGAGTAAAATGTCCTCCTTTAGGTTTAATTGTTTTGGTGTGAACATCTGATCTTGTAACATGTCTAAGGTGCTCAAAATATTTGTTGAAAGTCCCACAGCCTCAATGAAGCTGAGAAAGACACAAAGTGCAATGCAAAACAGTTGCATGATGAATAAAAAAAAATCCTTAGAAGCGCGTAGAAGTTGAGAAATTTTGTAAAAAAATCTCAGGAACAGTAGTTCACCTTGTAATAACTAAGGGAGTAAAGGGCAAATATCATTCTACTGACCTGGTTCAGATCCCACCAGAGACAAAAAGAAAACTTCTATCACTTTGCAAAGTGTATGTCTGTATAAATGCTCTGTTGAGATAGATTGAGGAATGGTTATTGCTTCTTCAGACCATGTCCCAACAAATGCCTCCTTACCGTTTCCTTTTCATTATTTTTTTTCCTCCTCTCCATATATTCTTTATTCTTATGTTTTCCTTTCTTCCCCCTTTTTTCACCTCTTTTGCTCTTACAGGTTTTTGCTGATCTTTCTTCGCTCTCCTTCCCTTTCCCTTGATATCACAATTCTGCATTTACTTGAACTCTAATTTGGGCAAAAGAAGCAAAAAAGTTACTCTCCAGCTTCCAAGAGTAGCCATCTATATATAAATTTCTTTTTGTTCTGTTACAGATGACCCATATACGACAAGAATATGAAACCACACTCAAAGGTCTGATGCCAGCATCTTTGAGACAGGAACTTGAAGACACCATTTCGTCTTTAAAATCTCAGGTAAATTCTTATTATTCATCTTCAGCTTTTTGGACTGGATAAAAAACATCTCTTCCAGACAAGAAATTATGACTATCTAAAATTTGGCCAAAAATACTGAATAACTCTCAAAACCAAATCATGGCAGCACTCATATGCTTCTCACTCAGTCATCTTTCACGAGGCTTTTCTCCTCCAGTTTCCTCACCTTGAGAGCTATCATATTGTATCGTTTGATCCCAGATTTTGCTTCAGTTGTCAGTTGAAAGTAGAAATTGTGCTGTATTCAGTATTAGGGTTTCTTTCTCAGCCTTTCAAATATAGCACACAATTATCTCTCATCTTCCTTACCCTGTTTCTCCTGAAGGAATTGTTTAAAGGTTGCATGTAAAGGGTGCAGAAGAGAATTAGAAATAATTTTGTTTTCTTTCCAGCCTATATAATAAAGCAAATGGGATATTTCTTTTAAGATATTTGTCCAAATGATCTTGGTGTTATTTCTACATTTTCCTATATAAAGAGGCTCTAACAGATTTCTGTAACGCTTTGTCTTTAATGTTGCAAAACACTAGCTCATCCAGTATAATGCAGAATCAATATTATTTCTGTGAAATAGACTATTAAATTGGCTAATAGAAATATCAAAATGTTATTGTAAATCGGGAACTACTAATGAGTTGGCTGTGTTTCTTGTACACGGTTCCTGCAGAAGTTATTTGATGCTTTCCTATTCAGTATATTAGGAGCTGGAAGAAAACAAAATGTCATCATTGCCTGAACTCACGTGAGAAAGGATAAATAGCAATAAAGAGGGGTGATCATAGAAGTGGAATAATGGTAATCCAAAGCAAACACTGCCAGTGTTGGCATATGGCCCAAGGCAGGACTGTGCATTTAAACATGTTGGGAAGGACTGGGATCTGTCCTGGGCTGAAGGAAAGAAATGAGAGAAAGAGAGGGCAGTGCTGGTGACTCAGAGCCGCCCGTGGGCTCTGGGAAGAGCAAAAGCCCTGAGGACACAGCATGCAAGTTTAGGCTCGATACCAGCACATGCCTTACACCAATTTTCAGGACCGTTTTTCAAGCCATTATAGATCTACGAACTCTCCATTTCTCTTTCTTATAGAATCACAGAATGGTTTGAGTTGGAAGGGACCTTAAAGATCATCTAGTTCCAACTAGATTATGCAATCTCTGTGGAGATGGTTGGTAATTTAATGTATTTGAGTTTTTCTCCCCTTTTCTTTTGCTCTTTACAATGCATAAAGGTTATTCTGTAGCATTTTTTGCTATTCATGAGACATTTGCCCTGGCAAAGTGAGCCTCTGATAGAAGTAGGAAATTTTTGTAGGGGAAACTTTCATATTCCTGTGTGCCAGTAGTGACACAGCTTCAGCACTGTGGTTGTAAACACTCTGCTTACATCTCAAGGGATACCTAAGGGCAGTGATGCTCCTCCTCATTTAATAGTTGTGGGAAATAAAGAGTTAAGGATCTGCTGGGGAAATCTATTTCCAGTTGATAGTATAAAGTTATTTTTAAAATGTCATTGACTATTAGCACTATCTGGTAGGAAGCATTACTCTGGAGCTAATATAAGAATACCACACCTTTTAATGAGTTAAAAAAAAAAGGTAGAATCTGATATCCACCTGCAGGGCTTCTGTAAGCAGCAGCAGCTTTTCAAAAGAGTAAAAGTAACTATACACATTAAAACCTGGGTGCTATCCCAGAAATACATAGCTGCTGGCTGTATTTCCAGCGGTACGCTGTCGTCGCAGACCACTCAGTGAGCAGGGCTCTTTCTGAAGCACAGGTGTCCCGGTCTTTGAAAATTGTTGAAATTCCTGTTCGAAAACATCAGACAAGAAGGGCAGTGGAATCTCTGCGCCTGTCAGGATTATTTATTGTTGGAGGAGGATGAAGAGGATAGGCTGAGTAAAAGCACCAAGCATTGATAAAAATAAACAGTAAAAAAAGAAAATACTTGAAGCTTGGGCAAAGTTTTCTAAAAATGTTGCTAAATATAAAGTGCACTGCCCAGTTGTCTGCTCTTGGTGAGTCATTCAAAAGTGGCCACGGTATATTAATAAACATTAATTTTCATACACTTGAAGAACAGGTGAGTACCATCATCACAGGAGCAAAGGCCTAGGGATCAGAGCACAGGCATCGTATGGGAGTTGAGAGTAGAACTGGAGCTCCCAAACCCTTGCGTAACCCCTGCGGTACCACCAGCTGAGTTTAAAAACTGTTTTGACTCTGTTCCTAAAGGAGTAGATCCTGTGCAGCTGGAGCAGGGCCCGGGAAGCCATGCTAACAGTCTTCTATCAAGTATTAATTCTAGTTAAAGTGTTACTGCATTTTATTTAGGCAGGATGGACCAGAAAAACACCTTTTATGAAATGAGTGTAGATTTATTAATTAGAATTTTGTACACCGTTTTCATGTGGGTTGTATTTTACAGGTAAATATTCTGCAGAAGAGAGTCTCTGTCCTCCAGGAAGAGCTGAACGCCTACCACGCCAGAAGGTATGTGATTATCTTTGATCAATTTGTACCATTTCACACCTGTGGATCCCAGTTATTGAAGTTTTACGGCTTAATTAAAACACTCAAATATGGTTGCAATTTTAAAAGATCCTTATTTTCAGTAAACAAGCGTCTGAGAATTTTCCCAGTGCTTAGTCAGTACTATTAGAGCAAGATTAGAGAACTTGCAGGTGCATTACAAGTCTGGGCTTTGCCTCGACGTTCATGATGAGACAGTGGCTCGGTGCACAGCTGCAGCTCTGCGGTGATGCCACCTCCTTTTAAGATAGAAAACAATGATGCAATGCGTAATATTACAGATCACATCTTCAAAGTACCGGATCTTCATGAGCCTGAGCTTTTTTTTCAGACGTTTACACCCTCCAATATAAATTATGGCAAGTGCTGCAGCCATAAAAAGCCTTGCTGTGCCTTTAGAGTAAGTGATTCACATGGAGAGGTGAGTAAAAGGAAACTTCCTAGGAAAGCCACTCCATCTTTTTTATAGTTATAAACTTGGATTTGGATGATACTTGCATATCTCACATGAGCGTTTCTGCAAATAACTACGTGTGCTTGTAAAATAGTGTAAAAATTTGTAAGATATTTAAACATTTATAAAAATGCTAGCAGTGTGAAAGTTGTCTGAAAATATTAATCCTAAAATATTCTTTAATTAGCTAAAGCTAATTGGAAACTGAAAATGTCATAGATCCTTGATGGTATGTCCAGCATAGGTAACTTTGTTAGATAAAGCTGTAACGTAGTCTCTGGACTCTCTCCAACAGCAGCAGTAGCACTACCAAGGGATGCATTTTGTCTCACGCTTATTCTGAATTAGTGTCTTCACAGTTAGGAGAAGAGCTGTTTAAGAAGATGAATAACCACGTACCATTAGATCAGGCCAGGCCACCAGTGACCAAAACACTGTGGGTGGACAGAGCCCCAGCCGAGTCCTGAGGGAGAGGAAGGGCAGGGGCAGGGCCAGCTCTGCCCAGGGCAGCTCCTCTCCCAGTGGGGCACTTGGAGAAGCTTTTGTGCTGCTTCTGTTCAGGGAAATTTTCTTCCTGACCAGTTTTCCAAGACTACATTCACACTAAATTTTGTGTTAGCATTTACCTGACCCTCATTCACCAAAACACTGCTTTTTGCTGCTTTAACGCCGGCGCGTGCCCGTGGCTGCAGAGGCGATGTCGCTCCTCGGTGGCACGTTCCCCTGCCTGCCCCCAAACACCCAACCCAGGCCTGCTGCCAACTTCACCCAACCCTGGTTCCAGCCTGTTGTGTTTTTAGAGTAAAAACAATAAGATGGAATTAACGAGAATCTCTTCATTTTCAGGTAGCTGCTGGAGCTGTTGGATTTCTTCGATTGCCAAATGGACTGCTTTGAATAGGTTTGAAGATTTGGCTCTTGTAAATTACAATGCAAAGATCGTTGGCGGTTTTGTTAGCACATAAAATGTACTGAAGTTCATGAAAACACAGCCATTACTTGTGCCAGTGTGTTTTTAGTTGTATCTTCCTTCCATTATTCTTTTATCATTATCTTATTACAGACTTATGCTTTCAATATACTGTATGTTTGACTCCATGCTGAGCTTGCTTACCGAGTGAGTAGAGTTTCCTCTACTAATATTTTTGTTATTACTTCCCAGTACCATTCTTTTCACTTTTATACATGAAGAAAATCCCATTTTCTATTATTATTGTCCAAGATATTTTAACATATTTTGACATTGTTTTGTGTCCATGTGTTTACATAATATTAAAATATTATTATTTTGTACTATTTTGTTTTGACATTATTGTCCTGCCTGGGCATCTCACTCACCTAAGTAGCCACAGGACCTACGAGAGTTTTGTATGGCTTTGTTAACTGGAAAAATATTTTCGTGCTGTGTTTCAAGGAAAAATCTTGGAGCGAGAATGAAAACACCACGATGATAAATGCAGCCACCTTTGCCAGTTGATATCTATCGTTGGGATTGCGTATGCCGGTCACAGGAAAGCCCTTCGTCCTCTACTGATAACACAGTTATGGAGCATTATTGAAAAAGAGTCGTAACCGATACGGCCTTGATTCTGTGTGGGCATGTGCAGGCTCTCTTGGATGATCCTGATAAATTGAAACAGATTCCCGAGGGTTTGCAGGGATGAGGTTTGAGCAGTAGTGGAAACCTGAAGGACCCAGCGAGGGAGTCGTCCTTGTAGCTGTCTCTGCCTCCCAGGCATAGGCAGGCTTCCTTATCTCTTGGCCATCCGTGAGCCAGAGTGTACATTAGTACATTTGTAATCTGTAAATTTAGATATGCCGAACACAAGAATAGCTTTTTTTTATCCTAGGCACCATCCTGCCGGCAGCGTTCGTATCATGGCACAGTTAATGGTCTGAGTGCTTGAGAGGGGGCCAGAAATTCCTGTCTTCTAAGTCCAGCTGTGGCACCGGCAGCAACAGCGAGACCCTCTGACCGCTGCTGACGGGAACGGCCACTTCTCCTCCCTCACCCCGGTGGCACCGGTCCTCACGCGCCGCGGTCCGGGCAGAATTCGGAGGGTCCCGACCGCTTGAGTGCCCACGGCTGGACACGGCCATCCCGCCGAGCCCCAGCTCGCCAGCTGCGCTCTTATCTGCGCCTGGCGTGGAGATCAATGAGGAGAGGCTTTGGCAGGCTGGGCTCCATCCACCCCCACCTCCTGGCAGCGCCGGCGGGGAGCTCCTTGCCAAATACAGGCTCCAACTTTGCTGGGTGCTTTGCTGATTGTCAGCCTGGTCTGGGCCTGGGCAGGTTTTCCACCTTCCTTGAATCAACAAGTGATTCTTCTAATAATAGATAAGGGGTTGTTGTGGCTCTGATAAGGGATGAGGTGCTGGCAGGTGCCACAAAGCCTTGCCTGGGGCAGTGGTGAGTTTTAGTAGGAGGAGTTTGTTAGGATGCATTTAGTTAATTGTGGACAGTAAAATAAAATGTATTTACTCAGAGAGGTGCACGGCAGCGATGGTTGGGCTCTCCTGGAGAAGCACCAAGAGCTCACAGGGCTGCAGGCTGTGCGCACCGGGATTTACCCGCTGGACATTGCCCTGTGGCCAAACGGCAGACGCTGGGACAGCCAAATCTCTCTGCTCATGCATGAAGAAAATGAAGCATTTTCAATTCTGCTGTTCTGCTCGCATTTTTGCATGATGCCTGGGTGGTTAGAGTGTTTTTTGAAAGTGGTGAAGGGGGTGCATCCATAAAGAAACACATGGACTCTCTTCTAGCTAGTTGAATTCAGGCCTCAATTTCCTTCTTTTTGATGGAATTGGGTTGTCGATGTCACTGATGATCAAAAAGCAGCTTGAGAAAGGTAGATCTTGGTCAATCTGGGAATTTTAAAACTCTGGGAAACTCTCTGGCATCAAATACAGTGTGAGGGCCATTTTGAAGGTGCTTCTAAACCTGATAAGAAATTAAATTCAAGGTTGGTTGGAGTTCTCTTGAACTTGTTGTTAACATTTCTTTGATCATTTTTGTAACAAGTAAGAGTTAAGAGTCCAAAGTGCAGGACTAGAAATGTTTTCATACATATTAGTTGCTCTCTACATCTCTTTTCACCCACTAGGTAAGGGATTGCCAGCTGACAGTAGTTGGCTTCATTGTCCACAAAACAAGCTCCGGCGAAACTGGCTTGAGTATGGTTCCAGCTTTATTAGTACTTTTTATTTATTTATTTTACTGATTTTGCTCTGTGTGAGAAGATTGTTTCACTTTATATGAAACCCTGCAAGAAAAAGGCATCATAACATTTTTCACCAGTATCAAGGGAGGTGACCCTTATCAAGGTGACACTTTATTTCAGTGCCACTCACAGTTCTTGTGTTACACGTAACAAATATGCTCATTTCTGGTGCAGTTGGAAGAAAAGGGATACAACCTTGCTCCTTCTCCCAGCCCTCTGCTTTCTTCTGCAACAGTGCTTTAATTGTACTGGTGACAGCAGATACTCCTGTTACTTGCCCAAATCTCTACCGACTGTGGTTTCAAACTGAGAAATGATTTTGCTGCCACAGAAAAAGATTTTATTGTAACTAGAAGAAAATATTTGCCATCACTCGAATATCTTACAGTGGTTTATTGAATTTTCTGAAAAACATGCACAGCTTTGATTCTAATGACGAGCAGTCTTGATAGAGAATGTATGTGGGATCTGATTATTTTTTTTTTTTAATTATCTTAATGCACTGCAAGTCCTTCCCAAATCACAAAATGTACTGGAGGCACCACGCACTACTAAGTTATACTTGGTCTCGTTCTGAGGGTACAAAGGAAAAGTGAGACATCAGATATTGTATGAAAAGTTTCAGAACACAAGGTCATTTTAATTCAGACTTTTTTTTTCAAGGAACTATCTTCTCTAAACTTTGATATTTTGTTCAGAAAGGTCATTTCTTTTAAGCCTTTGTCATTAAAGAAGACTTGTTCTTTAAAGTGCGCTATCAAAGAGTGCAGAAATTGCGAGTTACTGAAACTAAAATGCATGATCAATTTTAAGTCTGCCAACTAAAGCTCACTTAAATTAGACGTGCTCTGGTACTGGTGGCTTCTTTGATAAAGCCAGTGAAAGATACGCAGTTGGTCAATTTAAACCAAAAAAATAAGATAATTAAATAAAACTTTTCTTCCCTAAATTAGAAATATTTTTTTTGTGAAAAAGCATTAAAAGAACTGAATAAGGATCTGATCCTGCAAAAAAGTGTTGTGTGAGAGAGAAGGAGAACATGTGCTGCGTTTGGGAGCAGTCTGTAACACTTTTACATGGCAATTATGCAGCTCTCTTTCCTGTTATCTGACATTTGTCATAATGTAAATAAGTCAAGGCCCTGGACAAAATATCATTTATTTACTGTTTGCTACCAGAAGATGGTCTCTCCTTCACTGACAGACAGACATGGTAACAGAAAAGAGTGAAGCCCTCGTGTCGTGCCCTTGCTTTGCAGTCCCTGAGCCTGATCTCTGCTGATGCAGCCTTTACCCCCTGAACCTGACCCCTGGTTACTGGCCGTTAAGTGCTGTGCTTACTTCAAGGCCTCCTTGGGAGAAGAGACGTTTTCTTTCCTGATGGTTCTCCTAATGCTCTTGCTAGCAACGGTAAACTTTAATTTTTGTTTTAACCCAGATACATCCAATATTCAAGATAGTATTTTTGGAAGAGCCTTGAGAAGCTGGGCACGCAGCTTACCTTCACACGAGGAGGATTTAGAGTTGTGATCTCCTTTGAGCAACTCTCTAAAAAAATTTTACCTGCAGACCTGGGTCCCAACAGCCTGGGTTTTTTCATATGCTCCATAAACCTATAGTTTAGTGAAAACGGAGATGTGCTTTATATATGTCAGCACATGTATCAGACTTAGTCTCAGTACTTAGGACTGAAAACAAGGAAATGTGAGTTTGTATAATGAGCAAAGTGAAGGAATATCTTTATCTCAGCTGGGCAGTTAGTTAAGTTATAACATAGTACTTCAAACTCCATAACATCTATTCATGAAATTTATACTTTGGGAATCTTGTTCTTCCATCTGAAAACTGATATCAAAGTTTAATAACAAGCAGGTTTGGCCATCATTTCAAAAGAAGGTTGTGGGTCCTAATTCTGTGGTTGTCTTATTCAAGGCAAATTAATGCTGAAGTTAACTTTGTCCAGTTGTACCCAAAGAAGGGCTTCAAGGAATTTATTAGAATTCTAGACCTAGAATCCATAAGAAATCTGTTGGTCAAAGTGATCCCGAGCTGAAATGGAGAACTCTATAATACAACCCTTCTGTCTTCACTGAAGACAAATGCAGTAGTGCTGAGAACTGGAGGGTGCAGGACGTGTTTAATGAGATTTAGTTGACAGTCTGTATTACCCGAGAGGCAGCACCTACCCTGTAACATGCAATACTGATGCAGTTGTTGACGAGCTGGTTTCCTTCCCAGCTGCTTAACGGCACGGAAGATGTGGCCAGTCAATCTAGGGGGTTTGTCTGCAATGGCCTGTGGATTCACAGTGGGCCACTCTTCATCCAGAGCAAGCATTTTTAGAAAGGGATTCCTCAGAAATGGCACTTTCTCTTTAAATTCAGAGCCCAACTAAATCTCAGTAAGTTTTTATACAGTCAGGCTCTCATTCTGCATCTAAGGGTGGTGGAAAAACAGACCTAAGAAGGCTAATGACTCCATATGGATTTCATGAACAGTCAGAGCCTGGATGTTTGTAAGGCTGTGTTTAATTGTGCTCAGGAATGATGTTACGTCTTCTGAGACTTATCGACACTTGCTTGTCATCTTCTTGTTTGTTCATCGTTGTTGGATGAGGTCATTGGCTGACTAATTTCAGTATAGATTTGAATCTATAATGAAAACTCTGAATGAAAACTCTGATTTTAATCAGCTCTTCCTCCCCTCTCCCTCATCTTCCCTGGGCTGTAGTAGCTGAAATGTGGCTTGCCCCAGGTTCCCGCTGGAGGAGAGCGTGGTGGGGCGGCGAAGGGCTGGGGAGTTGGCACTGGGAGGGAGGAGCTGCTCCTGGCTGTGCTGCACACCGTGCTGTGGCAGGGTACGTGCGTAGCCCACTGACAGAAGGTGCTCACAGCCTCTCCTCTGAAAAGGTGCTGAACTCATGTTTGTAAAGCTCGGTTGGATGAAACCTCAAAGTGCTAACTCAGCTGTGTAGGTAATTGATGCTCACAGACCATAAAGGATATCTTGAATGCTTTATTTAGCATTTCCATCTGACCTCACCAGCAGCCTGAGAACACCTCCAGCCCACGAAGCCCGTGTTTTCCTTTCCCCAGTCAGCTGCGCCTCCAGGAAAGTGCAGATGTGCCACGGCACTGGCGGTGAGCATTGATGGCACCGGGGCGCCAGCGAGTCCCCCACCAAAACCACCCAGCCCGTGTCTCACACTGCCTGAAGGAGCTCAGCATCCTGTTCCTATCAGCAATAAATGTATTTACATCAAAACTGCTGTGCAGAAGTTTGCAGGCAGAGGAGGAAAAGATGCTTCCCCTATTCCTTTTCCGAATTTGCTTCCTTCGAGAGAAATTCAGAGCTCAAATAGCAGAGCAGAACAGCAGCTGGGTCTGTGTGAAGGTGCTTTGGCAAAATGGAGTGAGGAAACTCGAGTTGTATTTCTTCAGTGCTCTGCTTAACCCAGCTTTTTAGCCTACTTGTGTAAGATTTATGTATCAGCCAGAGTGCCAGCCTTGGACTTGGGCGAACCGGCACGCAGTTTGCTGTTCTGCCACAAATCTGGTAACGTTGGGTGTAACATAAAGCTCCTCAGGCACTCGGATACCTGAAACATATTGTTTTCATAAATTCCAGGCTAGCGCTGGATGAAATTTAAATACCTCTCCAAAGTCTGTAGCTGAGTATTTCAGCAAAATGCCTACTTAGGTTGCTCTGAGCACCAGAAAGGACAAATCTCCTGAGCACTTGTTTATGGAGCCCACGGTGCATTTATGGCACTAAGAGCCTGTTTAGCAGATGATTTAGCCACTGGGCATCTAGGCCTCATCCAGGCACAGGTCTGGAGCAGAGCAAACATTCAACGACTTCATTTACCATTAATTACTGCTCCTAATAGAGCTGAATATTACAGCTGAAATTGTCAGTGACCTGTGCTGAGGAGATCATGTTTTGTTGTTTTTTTCCCCTCTTATAGAGCAGCGTGAGCACTCCAGTTAAAGGTCGTTATGGAAACATTTCTAGAAGTCCTAAAATGAGGTTACATTAATTTATCTAGTCTCATATATATTTCAAATGTAAGTGGAAATAACAGAAAATCGAGTGCTTTGCACTTGAAATAATTGGAGAAACATCTCCCATTTTATTAGATGTTAGATCAGTAAAGGCAACGTGCTCTGACTGAGCAAAATCTCTCACCGGGTCCTGCAACTCTTTGTAAAGCAGGAGGGAAGAAAACCTGCCACCCATTAGAAGACAGAGAGTCCTAATGGTTTAGTGGGAAGCTGAAGTTGCCAAAATATGAAATGAAAATCCTCACCCAGGTTTCAATGTAACGAGGTGATAAAACATCAGTAACGGGGATTCAGCTCCCAAAGAGAGACACTGGCTCCTCCTCAGGCAATTCTCTTCCTTTCTTTAAAGGCTGTTTATCAAAGTGATGGTGCCAGGGAGGTCACCACCATGGAGCTCCTGCAAGAGGGAAGGGAGCCTGGCTCTGATGGCAGAAGTCTTCCAAACCCCCCAAAATTATTCTGAAATGTCAACCTTTCATCATTGATTCTAGCAAAACACTTGGAGAAACCAACGGAATCAACCATTTTTCCAAAGTAACCCGTGGGATTGATCAATTCACAGAGAAAAGGAATGCAAAGGTGGTTTTGATGCAGGTGTCTCATAGCTAAAGTGCCGGAGAAGCTGCAAAGCAGGCAGGGTTAGGTACTGGCGACAGGTTGCAAGGGGTAGCCGTATCCTACCACCTCCTTTGCCCCTTTCTGAGGATACACAGTGGTTTTGAGTAACACACCATAAGCAACAGTCTCCATTTTCTCCCCAACTTCATAATGGAGACCCAATTTTGTCAGAGTATTTGCTATCCTTGTGTTTAAACCTTTCCTGCCTTTACAGCCATGAAGCTGGGCCTAATCCAAACCCTTTAAACTCAAAGAGAAACTTTCAGGAGACGGCAGCTGGCTCTAGGCCAAGCCCTGTAGGTTCACTCCGGAGGACCACCTGTGTTACCGGCATCTCCTGCGGAGGCTGCAGCAAGCGGGGCAGTTCACTGCTGCTCCGCTCAGGAACTCCTGGGAGCAGCAGGAGCGAGCTGCTGTGGGTTTGGAGACCTGGAGTCGCTCTCTTGGCTTCTCCTCTCTTGGCACATGAGCATCAAGTGGTTTTGTAAGATGTGGCTGCTACATATATGAGGTGGACACATCCTTCTGCCGGAGGCAGGCACAGAAATGCACGTACCCGTTTGGCTGCCCTGGGCATGGCTGGAAGGACACCCATTTGTGGCTGCATCTGAACACGTGCAAAGGAATAAGGACCTACCGTGAAACAAAGAACAATGGGCCCCCTGGGCTGCCATCTGCACGTCTGGCTGGTCGGTCCAGCTCCTGGGGCTTGTGTCACACAGCCGATCCAGGCTCACCTCCCTGTCGCTGGAGCGTTTAGCATAAAGAAAGGGGATTTGAACCTCCCATAGGCACAGAGATGGGGCACATGGAGCTTCATGTGTTGTATTGCCCCCAGCTCGCTCCTGAGTAAGGAGCAGCAAGACCTGTGGCTTCCCAGCTAAAGCCAGCTTCAATCTCCTGAAAGTTTACAAGGGTTGGACGAGGCCCAGCTTCCTCGCTGTAAAGACAGGAGAAGTTTAAACAAGAGGACATCAAACACATGGATCCCCCCTTCTGCAGCAGCACACGCAGAGCAGCCGCCCGGAGGAGCATCTGCTGCCAACCCCATCCCCACAATTTGAGGTTTGCTCCCAGTGCAGATGGTGGCCCCGTGGTGCTTCAGTGCCTTTTTTCAGACCTTTGACATGGTTCTTCCTGCCAGCTCTATGGGTGCCATAAACCACTAGGCTGCTGTGCTACAGTTAGAAATACAAATACTGGGCATAATAAAAATGTAACTAGGCACCTGCAGACAGGCTTCAGTTACAGCAACAGGGTCCAGCTGCCACCCCACACCCTGCCCCAGCAACAGCAGGGCTGGAGCACGGATCATGGACAGAAAGCAGCAGGACAAACCAGCCAGTTCCCAGTGGGGCACTTCCCACCTGAACCTTGGGCCCTAATTCAATAAAGCACATGTGCAAACACTTAACCTTAAGCCTGCACTTAAGTCCAGGCCCATCCCCGTGCTTGGATGTGCTGATGAATAGGGACCTTCTGGGGGCTTCAGACCTGCAGCCAGGTTTGATGATTAGCCTCTGCCCTTAGCACAGATTATACCTGAGCTGGTTTATGCTCCCAGATGTCTCCCTCAAAGCTGAGGCAGTCCTCCTCTAAACAGCAGGATTGCACCTATCTCTACCCTCTTCCTGCCTGAAAAATCCTTCAGCACCCCACGAACTGCATCCACAGCCTGCTGTGCCAGCAGCTCCAGCTTTGCTCTTGGGTGGCCGTGGAAAGGCTCATGTGAACATCTTGTCTGCAGAGGACAACCAGCAGCAGCAAAGGACAACCAAAGGTCTTACCCTACCGTGAGTTGGTGGGTTTCATACCGGTAGAAGCAGCTTCCCACGTGGAGGGGGTTTGTGCATTAGTGATGCTTTGTGATATGTTGGTGGAATCAAGTTGTTTAACCTTTCTGATGGATCTAAAAAGGGCTGTGGACTATTTTCTTCCACATATTTCTGGTGGGGGTTGATCCTTTCTCTCCAGGCAATGCTAAACTATATTTTAGGATAGAAGCAAGAGCTTTGTTCTCAGGAGCGAGCCCACGGGGCTGTGACAAGCAGTACGGAGTTGGGCTGCGATGCTGAGCCTCGCGCAGGATCCAGCCCGCCCGTGACCTGGCGTGGTGCCACCTCGACAGATGGGCCTGAGCATCTGGAGACGCACGGGAGCATCGGGGGCTGGACCGCCCCGGGTGCCCCTGTGGGGATGCCCCTGCCGGGAGCGTGGGGAAGGCCCCCCCAGCCCATCGCTCTGCCCCCCTTTTGTCTTTACAGAGGAAGAGGAGCGCTTTGCTCAGGTTGAGCCTCTGCAATATGCACGTGGGTTGTTTTTTTTTTTTTTAAATTATGGCTGCTGTTATATTAAACCTATCAAAGAATGGGGTGGGGAGTGCTTGGTGGAGGAGGGACTGATGGTCCTTCACCTCCAAGTGCTGTTGTTACAGAAGATGCTGGGTTTTGCCAGACAGTCACTGTGAGGGTCATAGTCATTGTAAGGAAGAGCGTGAGAAACACCAGGCTTAAACTGAAATAATATTTTTAAATTCATGCGACTACCAGAAGCTTTCTAATTGATATGTGCAGATCTCTCTGGATCTACAGACCTTTATTTCTCTGCTTTTCATATGACAGCCATTTCCAAGTAAATGTACACATACTCATATGAGTGCCAAGCTGTGAAATAGCAGCATAGGTGTTTAGAAACTTGTATTTAGGGATCTAAAGACCAAAAGGGACTCAGGAATGGTCTAGCGACACCACTTCTAAAACTTCCCCGAATTAATTTTCTGCTTCAAATCCAGTGGGTATGGCTGAAATAGAACATCTCTATTAGAGAAAGAACTACTATCCAAATACTATCGAAATCCTCTTCTACATTCTTACTGACTGTGTCCAGATCCCCTCTGATTAAACCTTTTTAAGCAGAACAGAGCAAGTTCCCTCAATCTCATAACAGGTTGTAAGTTCCTACTTTCAGACATCATTGTGTTTTTTCTTTAAAATCTCATGAAAAAATAATGCCGAGTTAATTCAATAGGACATTATTAAATAGACTGGCATTAATTATAATACATTCTTTAAAATCTTTATTTATTGAGCATCAGTCTTTTATCCCATTTGAAATTAAACTTGGGGCTTAGGTCAGTAATAGTGTGGAACATCCCACCTGCCTTTAAATATTGACACAACAGAGCTGCCTTCTGTGGTCCCTCAGATCTTCCCCTCCGAGCAAGATGTTTCAGAGCGTGGCAGTGGGCTGCCAAGCTGCTAGGCCAGCTTTTGAAAAAGCCTTAGGCAGCTTAGCTGATAGTCATGTTTTACTGTAAGATGTATAATATATCTGTATGTTATCTTCTGTGACAGAAAGGTTTCATCTCCATTCTAGTAGCTTATCTGGCTTTTTCCCAAATACAGAACGTTCTTGACTTTTCACCCTTAGTCTATCATTTGGATCTAATAGTGGACAAATATCATGCAAATTGTCTTTCATTGTAACATTTTCTTAAAAATAACTGTCCTTTGAACTGTGTTCAGTTCTGCCAGTTAAAGATTTTACTGTGTCCTTTGGCTTGATTAGTAACTTCTCCCCTGAATTTAGTGTATATTAATTACCTGCTCTTTTTAATTTGTGATTATTATTTTTTTATTTTACTCTTTGCTATTTTCACTCCCTCTGTGCCCACTTCACTTGCCTACAACACTGTTCCATCATTATAAAAACATAATTACATATTATACATTGGTTTGGTCTAACTAACAACGTTTCCAGAGATTGCAATTATCAGTCACGATCTTTTGATAAAAGTTTCTTCCTGAGTTGACTTCTCTTCTAATTGTTTCCAAGCTGGTGAAAAACAATTCTGTAAAATGCATCTTGCGTAAGTGCTGCCTCAGAGCTACGCTGCTTGGGAGGACAACAGAGAAAATACAGTGGAGGAAACATCTCCCTCACTTGCCTGTGGCATGATGGCTACTTCCAGTGTTTGGGTGAAGGCTGTGGTTATAGCCTTGCTCAAATCACCCTCCATTGAGTCCTGGGAGTCCCTGGAGGCTCCTGCAGATGTTTGTACCCCTGAGGTCGCAGCCTTTGCCCTTGCTCGAAGCCGGCTTTGTAGCAAGGAGCCCTTCCAGGGCATGTTATTTACTGGGCAGGCGGGTTAAAGCCTTTCCCCTCCACAGCATGCATTTGAAGCTGTGTTTTCAAAACAGCGATGGGTTTTGATGCTTGCCTTGATTTGAATGCCCTAAGGGCTCTTTGATTGAGACTCTTCACAACCTAATGTTCTCTGAGAAACCCAAACACCCTCAGCAATTAACGATGTGCAATTATGGACAGTTTTATTTGTATTCTGACCTGACGTCTGGGCTGTATCGTGCTGGAAGACTAGAGGGGAGACTGGGCTCAGGGTGGGTCTGGATCCTCCTCCTGGGATGGGACTTTCGTGGGGGGCTCAGGCCACAGCTGAGCTTTGGGAGGGGATGGAGCAGGGGGAGAAGGTGTCACACCCCAGCCAAATTCACATTTTACATCTGCAGTTACCTTTAATTTTAACCTTTTCTTGCCCATGGAGGGATGAAGACTGTGTCCTGGTGGGGTTTCTATTTAAGCACTTGCCATCGGTTGTTTTTCCTCCCTGGGCAGAGAGGTATCGGGGTTTACACTGAGCAGCTGTAGCTCCAGAGAAAGCGGTGATGAGATGGAGCATTACAAGGAGGATGTAACGGCTGATGTATTTACAGCAACGCTGCTTCCTCGATGTTCCTAAGACACAGATGAAAGTAAAACTGGCAGCCGCTCCACGCGATGCAAATTGTGTGCCACTGCAGCGGCGGCCCCGCGGAGGTATGCCATGTTTAACCGTGGTTATGCAAGATGCCGCTGCCAAACCATATTTTCCTCCGTATGTGGCTTGACAGAACATTGTGTTTAACCTCAGACTAGATGGGATAAAACACTGTTCTCTGTCAGGACTACAAATTCATGTTTCTGTCTGTACCTAAACTCTATCTTCCACTCCTAAGTGGCTATTTCTGTCATGTAGACAGGTGGAATATTTTCAAGGGGACATAGAAGCCTAAAATCTTGATCCTTTTAATCTGAATTAGGTTCCTAACTCAAGCAACAGCTTTGAATTTAAAAAATTGAATTTAAAAAATGGTTTGCACCTAAACCATTTAAACACTTTAAAAAATGCCTTCAGTCCCTAAAGGAAAGCCCTTGCAGTGGTTTCCCACATCTGCTCGTACCCAGATGTTGCCCCAGCTTTTAGACTCCATTTAGTACCAAGTGTTACGTACATGTTCAAAATGTTTTGTAGAGCCCTGCATGGGGGTTGATGTGGAACAAGGCTCTCAGTTCAGCGTCTCTGAAAGATGTCCAAGGCAAACCCATCCCCAGTGCACAGCTTTCCCATATGGAGAAGGAGAACAGGGACCCAGCTCCATCCCGTGCGGTCCATGTATGGAAAAGCTCGAGCACTGATGGTCTTCATGCAGCTCCCCAATATAACGGTGTAATAATTAACAACAGCCTCTGTGGTTACATGGCACCTTCCATCTGAGAGTTTCACAGCACTTTACGTGCCTGTTTCCCTCAGAGATGCGATGCTGGGTCCAAGAGCCCCATTTTGATAGATGATCTCCTTGGGGTGGATTTGTGGCGTGGAAGATTTGTTGCTCGTGCTTTAACACGTCTGTTTGAGAAATCAGATCCGTGTTTCCGCTAGGTGCCAAGAGGCAGGAGGTGTTGAGAGGGCTGCTGCAGATCTCGTACTGCATGGGCCAAGGCTTGAGCAATGCTTTGTCGGAATCTCTTTATTGTCAACTCTAAATCTGGCCCTGCTCAGTCGCTGCAGGAAAGAGCCTGCGATAGATAACGCGATCTATCTGCTCTCAGCCTGATGAATAATTAGCCGTTCGTACGTGGAGCCAAGCGTGATGCCTTCTTGTGGCTGCAGCCTTCTTGAGGTGGTTTGATTTCAGGACTCCTCCAAGACAGCACAGAGCAACCCCTGAGCATCCTAACGAGCCCCCTAACGAGCTTTGTTCGGGGCCTGCAAGCACAGCTGCCGTGGGGACAGCTGGGAGACGCACGGAGCTCCTGGGCCCTCCATATGGATGCTCTTGACCTCTGAGGCCTCCAAAACTCCATGTGGCTGCTGAGGACACTGGAAAGGGTCAACCCCCTCTCTACACCCCCAACAAAAGGAGATTTTTGGTAGACGTGGCCAGGACCGAGCGGTGAAGGGGTCTTAGAGGGAGATGAGGGAGGGAAAGTGCTGGTTTTCAAGGGGCATGGATTTGCAGCACAGCAAAATTCGCTTGTAAATGCAGGTTGAAAAAAGCCAGCTACCACACTTGCAGCCCTTGCTGGGTACCCGGTAACTGGGGCCAGACGGGTCGAACGGGGCTCGGATCTGGCCGCCGCTGTCCCAGCGAAAGGCTCTTGGAGCTTACGCAGGGGCGCGGGGGCGACTTTGAACCCCCTCCCCATCCCCGGCAGCTTTGTTATCGGGGCTATTGTGGGGCCAGCGGAGCCAATCCCCGCCAGCCCCGATTCAAAGTCCAGGTGCCAACCAACTTGAACTCTCCAGCATCCCTGCCGTGAAGCAATTATTCCCTCAGACACATTCATTGTTCTCATTACACCATAAATTGTGAATGAATTAAACATGCACTTACCACTATGCACCACAGCTGTCAAGGAAAATAACACACAAATATCGCACGGGGCTGGATCCTGTTCCCACTCCTCTCCCAGGAAGGTTCGCTGCTCGCAGGGAAGGAGGCAGCAGCCAAGTTTGCTGGAGCTGGTATTTTCTTTAGGGCAGGGCCAAATCTCTGTTCTCACTTACAGCAGTGCAGGGCAGGACTATCTCCATTTGATTTGATGTTTTAATTGTGTTGGTTTGTTGGTTTTTTTTTTCTTCTGGTCAGGTTTACATCACTGTTGTGTAGAGGGAAGACTGGCCCTTGAGCTTTCTGAGATCCCAGTTTGACCTTGGGACAAAAAATCCTGCCATGGGTGTAAGAGGACAGATCAGGTGTCACTTTGGGCTGGTAGAGACAAAACCACTCACAGCCCCTGTGCCACCAGCAGCACGGTGCCTGGCCCAGAGCCCCCCAGCGCAGGGGTGCTGGGCTCACTGCCACGAGCATCCCAGCCCACGCTGGGGAATTTCATTGTATGTGACCAATAGCTGGCGAGGGAAGCTGTAAAATAAACGTAATTCAGAGTGCCCAACTTCATCTTACAGTGCTATTTAGATATATATACGCTTTCCCAACAAGGAAGCACAGGCATTTGTTTATTTTCTGATCTCCGCTCCATGTCCACGGAGTTTACAGCGCCAGGAACAATCTCCTAACGTGTTGGCAGATAAATTCCCCGATTGTCCCTGCTCCAAAGAGGGGACCTGGAACTCGTGGCTACCTTGGGGTACAATGTCGGGATTCACCAGACAGGATTACAGAGGGGGCTTTTCTTCTGAGTGCGGGAGCTGGAAGTTTGTCTGCATTTCTCTTCTTGCACCACATCTCCAAGGAGTTTTTCACTTTCTAAGAAGGATGTTACCCACTGAGCTATTCATAGTAGTTAAATGAGAAAAGGGGTTAATAAAATACATGCTAGAAAAAAGAAAATAAGATTAGAAGGACTGATGTTTTGGCTGTGAGGCCTTCTGTGGGCTGTGGAGAGAGGGGGGAAAAAAGGAACAAGATTATTATTTTCTTTTCTCTAGCTCAAAGAACTTCATGGCCAGAATGGCACCACTAATCCAATTTTCTTTCTAACAAGTATTTTATCAACACCTCTTTCTTTTTTCCCCCTTCTAGTCTCTTTCCCCCAGACTCTACACTGACATATGATTAGTTGCATTAAAATTAAAGTTTCAACTACTGGAGTCTCTGCTCTGCAGAAGCACTAGCAGGGCCCACAGGAGCTGGGGACCCCTGAGATTCTGTGCACATCTCCCCCCACACACGCATGCCCATGCACACGCAGTCGTTGCACTTTTGGGCACCTGGTTTTCTCTCACCAACCACAGAAAAGTATCTTTTACAGCCGTTCGGCGCCGTTTGGCAGAGGATCAGATAGCAGCTCCACTGAAAGCAAACAGCCGCCTTTCCGAGGGAGTAAATATTTCGCAACGTGTTACTTCAGTGTTATTTATTATGAACATATTTTCCCTTTTATCCGGGGATTTGCCAACTCTTCAGAGTCACAAAGCCTCGCCGCGGCCTTGCAAAGGCTGCACCTCTCCTCCCCCCCTGCCATGTCAGGGGGGACCCGGTGAGGTTTCGCCAGCCCTGGCTCCGCTCCGGGAGAGGAGGACATTTTGCAGGAGCCTGGGATCACCCCCTGCTCTTTTAAAGGCAGGGGACACCTGAGATGGGGGATTCGGTTTAAGCGGTGGCGGTGGGTCATGTATCAGAGTAAGAAGTTGCAGTAGGACCAGTCTGCCCCAGCATGCACAAGGCACAGCATCCTGGGGGCCTTCTGGGGCAATACGTTAGAGGAATGGGTAAAACATGGGGAAGGGAGTTGCTCTCTCGTTATTATCTGCCTTCTCAAACCTGATGGAGGGAGAGAAAGGGAAGATCTTGTGTAGTGGAAGGTGCTGGAGGAGGAGTGGGTGGGGGAACCGCCAAGATGATCCCCAGAAGATGACCATTTATATTGTGTGGGGGAGAAAATTAATTAAAGCCTTAAAAGAGCCTGATTGATCTTCATTAGCCCGTGACTCCTGTCTGGCTGTGGGAAACTGCTGCTACATGGAGCCCCCACTTTGTGGAGGTGTGATGGGGCTGGGATGGCGAGAGGTCCCGCAGCTCCAGGAACTATTGCTCTGAATATATGGTCTGTTGGTGGCACTGGTTTTTCCCTCTCCCAAGGATTAAGGTTTGCCTGGATCTAGGAGAGGACCCAAGATAGGGCCCGTCCTGAGAACCAAAATAGAGTGCAGACACAGGTGCAGCCTTCACCCAGGTCAGTCCCAGCCCCCTGGGAGGAAAAAATTCCTGTGCATTTATCTGGGGCTCGGTGCAGGGAGCAGAGCAGCACAGCGGGGTGTGCTCAGCCACCTCCACAGCTTTGCAGAAGGATGGGGACATTTTAGAGCAAAGTGATCTTCTCTATTGTATTTGACTCTGTTCTTTGATATAATGAGCTGGGAAAAAAATAATTAAGTAATAATCATAGAGCAAGAAGGTACATTGCTGCAGCTAGCCCCATCTTATGGGATGGGGCTCAGCCCTCTATGGGTTGAGCCCTCGCTCCCGACACAGCCGGCTGGGAGCAGCCGAGGAGGCTCCCCAAGAGCTGGGCTGTGCCCTGACCATCTCCGGGCAGGCTGTCTAGCAGAAGGGTTATTACAGAAGCAATGAGAACTTGAAAGTGTTTCTTTCTTCCTTCATTACCTTCTTATATTACCTCCCTCCTGCCTGAGTATCCAGGTGCTGATAATTGGCCAAACATCAGAGCAGCAGGAGCGAGTGGCTCAGCCCCATCCTCACCGCCACAATTCAGGATTTCTGCTTAGCCAGGAATTAGCTGGGACAGGAGTTGTCCTGGTCCTCCTGGCTTCCTGCACGAAGGGTTCTGGAGGTAGAGGAGCAATGACCCAGAGTGGCTCAGTGTACAAGGAAGCCATCTCGGGGTGTTCCCATTCGTTTCTAATCCTTCTTGGCACTTGTCTTCACTAGAAAATTAGACCATGTTGGAACATGACTTTGCTTCAGCATATTAATTACTAGGATGATTAAGATAGGTCAGCAGTTAAGTGTAGACAGGCATGGTCATGCTCAACGTAACGTCAGGTGATGGGAGTTAATGCTGCGATTCCAATAAGATTCACTCAGGACTAGATGGCGTAATTACAACCAACTGACATTTTTTTGGTCAAATTTGGATTTTGATGGGAAATCAAATTTTCTTCAAACAGAGAGGAGTTTCTAATTCATGCTTTTTTTTCCTCCTCCATGGCAAAGATGAAACTCCAGGGCCAATTTCAGCCAAAAAAACAGAATGTGTAAATTCTGCAATGCAGCAGCGATCCGTAGCGGGTGTTGTTGTGTGGGATGCCTGGCACTGCCACTTCCCAGCCACACGTGTGCTCCTCCGCTCCCCCATGCTCTCCTTGGCCAAGCACAATGCTCAGCCTTTCGCAGGAGTTGCAATCTAGGTCGATGGAAAAGCGTAGAGCATGAGACATGGAAACTACAGCTCCTATGTTGTATTGCAATTGAAAAAAAGAAGCTATTTGGTTGCAGCATAGGGTTCATCAGGATTTTTTTAAAAGTCAGCCCAGTTCTCTTTGGAAAACCCTTCCTGCCAGTTCTTTTTCATCTGGTTCGATATACAAAGACCAGCAGGACCCCATTTAGCCAGCAAACAACTGGCCGGCCGGGTCTGTGGCAGCATGAGCATCCCCAGGGGTGCATCAGCAGCCAGCCATGCCCTCCCTCACTCCATGAGACTCAGTGATCCACATCTCGCTGCGCTGCTCTTGGAGGAGTCTTCATCCCAGATTTGGCATTTGATGTCCCTGGCTGGTGTCACCTCTTCCAGCAGACCTCCTGGTCTGGACCTGTGGTGCCACGAGCCCGCTCCACGTCCACCCCTCGCAGGGCAAGGCTCCCACAGGCACGGTCCTCTGCATCCCATGGAGGCTGTCATTAGCGTTTCTCAATCAACGCTTTCTCGTTAGTGACTGGGGCCAGTGGGAGCTCTGAATGAAGGTGGAGCCAAGCCAGAAAAAGATCCTCTCCTGAAAAATTATAATGAAAGCAATAATGGTTGGGTCCTTGAGCAATGCCTGCGTATGACAATCGTTGTCTGGAGGCTACCTTAATTACGAAACAGTGTTCTCAGCCTCAGGCTTCACAGTCTCGGTGCTTTTACTCTCTCTTGAGCAATATTTTATTGCTATTGTCCTCAACCTATTTCATAATAAGTTCAGAGTATCTGAAAGTTATATGAAATAGATGTTTGTTTTCTATTCTGTGTGCACAAATTTCTTGTATTGTTTTGGGGTTTTTTTTAATCGGTATCTGAAAGCCTAAAGCTGGGATTTATCTAAAGGATTATAGGAGAATTAGGCACCCAAAGCCAATTGATTTTTCACTGTGAATTAGCCAAGTGTCTTTGGAGGGCTGGAGATTTTGGTCTGCGCTCATGGTTTCAGATCCACCTTGTACCTTCTTGGTAAAGAGACCTCAGCACCTCTTAGGTGGCCTTGAAAAGGTGCCGAAGCAGGAGCAGTCAGTAAGAAACTGCAGGTACAAGGAGGCAGATGTGGCCCTGAGACATTAAACTGCCTTTGAAAATCTCCTTCTGACTCCCTTAGGCTCTTTTGAAAATGCCACACTAAGTTACCATCAATTTCGATAATTAAGCACTGATTTAATTTTAGAGTAACAATAATTGTCAACATTTTCCAACCCAAGCACCTTAAATTAGACACGCAGATCCAAACGTTGGCACCGGATCAAAGCGAAGCGGTGCGATTTTCGGAGATGCTGAGCACACGCAGCTCTCGCTCGACGGTGTTGTAGGTTGTGCTCGGGACTTCAGAAAACGAGGCCATTTGGACTTGATCCCCTGCCAGACTCGGCGTGCTCAACGTGCGTTTCAACACCTTGCTTTAGGCACCTCGGATTAAAAAATATTAAAAAAAAAAAAAATTGGCTGGGAGTATTACACCAATTTTCCCCTGACGGAGTGAAAGCAGAGGTTGGCTGCCTTTCTGCAGGGAAAGTGCTGGGTCGCACGCTGGAGTCCTCACGGGGCATGAGAAGGGATGTCACCAGCGTCCCCGCTGACAGACCAGGACAGCAGCCGTGTTAATGCTCTGCGCCCCTTTCCCTGGGCCTGCCTTCTGCCAAGAAGGGACTCCTCCATCCTGCGGCAGCTCTGGGGTGGGTTTTGGGAACTGGGGAATGGCCAAGGACCTTTTGTGGGCCAGTGGGGTGCAGGTGGCAGAGATGTTGCTGCTCCCGGGTGAGGGCAGAGACCCCCTTGCCGGGGCATCCTACGTGGGCTGGGCAGGAACAGCCTGTATCCTGCTGCACATCTCCTGGTGCCACAGCTCGGCCCAGGGACCGCTCGCTTTGGGGTGGGGGGTCATTGCTGGGGGCTGGGGAGGGCAGTGGGACCCCGGTGCAGGGGACCTGTCCCGTCTCCGTCCCTGCTGAGGCTCGGCAGGGTGAGGTGCCATGGCGGACATCAAAGCCGTGATTAAGCCAATACTTTAATCGTATCTCCGTGCCTCATTACTCGTCCCACGCTTTGATGAGGGCTTCACCTCTCCGTGCTCTCCCCACTCCCAGCCCCACCCTGAATTAGGGCTTTCGCTTTATTTTTAGCAGTGATTTGGAAATTGCTGGGGCTCCTTTTTTCTTTCTTTCTTTCTTTCTTTCTTTCTTTCTTTCTTTCTTTCTTTCTTTCTTTCTTTCTTTCTTTCTTTCTTTCATCCCCCTTTTTTCCCCTCTTTCTTTCTGTTTTTTTCTTTATCTGTTTTGAGTTTGTTTGTTTTTTTTTTTTAAGGATCATGTCAGAGCTCGGTGTCCCTCTCAGCCCCTCCAAACCCCCAGTCAGCCGTTAAGGGAACATTCACACCTATTTTCCTTGCCTTGTCTCCCCTTTATTCTTATGAAGCTCTCATTGATTATTGCCCTTAAATTCCTCAGTCCGGTCATAGATAAAAGGATAACCACTTCAAAGCAAAGTGTTAAGAGTTTAACCTCGAGCTAAAAGAGTGGACAACAAGGTAATTGAGGGTAATAACTGATCACAGACCTACTTTCAAAGGCACATGCAAGCCTCACTTTCAGATGGCTTTAATTTTATTAACATTTGTAGCAGCTCTAGATGCTTTTGAATCATTACAAACTTCAAAGCTTGAGGTAACACTCCAAATGGAGAACCTGACACCAGGTTTTTTGTTCAGACCCACATCATATTGATAGTCTCTGTTGCAAGCATGTAACATCTCTTCTCAAACTATAAAAACCTAGCTGAAAAAAATATTGCCAATAGAGAAGATCAAAGCCTGAACCTCCCTTTGAATGATCCCAAAGAAGTCAAAACAGAAAACAACATGGAAAAAAAATGCATCTATATTATTCCAACTATCTTTATCCATATTTAAACTTCTCTGCTGAGGTGGATGGATAATTCTCCCTGAGTTTTATCAAACTATTTGGTTAATCATCTGTTTGTCTTTGGGCATTTGGAGCTGGCCCTTTTGCTGTCTGTGTATGAGGTGTTTAAACCCAAGAGTATGGAAATAGCAGGTAAAGGGACAACCCTGACTCCCCTGGGAGGGGAACCGTGTGAGGTAAACATGAAAAATACATTTAGAAACTGAAAATGCATGAACTAAAATAAAAATTAGAAAAGCACACAAGAGTCCTCCCATCTCCAACCCCTGATAGTTATTGGAAAAAAAGGTCATCTGTAGAGGCCAAGCTGTTTTACAGCCCCACAGGCGTCATCCCCCCGTGTTAGCGGGACGTGCCGTGGTCACCCCAGCCTGGGTTTGCCCCGCGGCTCCTCGTGCCTCGTCCCAGCACAACCGTTCCTGAGGCCGCGCAGTGAATCAGCCGAGGAATTGATCCAGGGTATAAATAGCCTTTTTCTTTGTCTATTTTTCGTGCGGGGGAGGGCTATTTTTAACTGGTGAGTTCCCTGAGCTAATGCAAAAAGCATTCACAATGAAGGGGGTGGCCCAAGGAAACGGGCTGTCCCTGCTGCCAAAAAATACATCCCGGCTCCCCCCTGCAGAAAGGTTGCTGCCACTTGGGGCTGGTGTCGAGGTTCCATGCAACTCCAAGTAGTCAGGGAGAACCTCCCCAGCTGCTTCAGCCTCCTTAAAGTCAGCAGGAGTAGAAAAATCCCTTGGATTTTTTTCTTCTTACTGGTTTATAGTGGTGTACAGCAGGTTTTATACTGGGGTAATCCTTTCCTCCTGATTTGCATCAGTGTAATAGCAGAGAGAAGTGTTCAGCAGGTTATTTTTTTAGCGCACTCCAGGACAAAGGGCTGGGTTTGAGTCGAGGCTATTTAAGAGTGTCTCAGCTGCTGAACGGGGCTGTTCCAGTGGTCATCCCAGGACAGCCCACCCTGGCTCAAAACTCTCTGGCTGTTCCGACTTGGAAATGCAGAGCCAAACCGTCAGCAGCTCCGAAGCACGGTGGCTTTACTAAAACTGTTGAAGGCAAGGGCTCGATGCTGATTAACCCCAGGTATCTGGCCCACAGGTTTTTATCATTTTACTTGCAGTCACGCATGACAGATCAACATTTCCAGTGTTGTCTGGTGTCAGGTGTATCACATAAGAGTCTCATTATCTGTGTTCACTTCAACAGCAGATGTGAGCGTGTATAAGCTTGTGGAAACGGCATACTTTTAAATGTATTAAATAACTTTGTTTTTAGCCTGCACTGATATTACATTCTTTATGAACTGAAATCTATTTAATATAAGCTGTTCTCTCTGTTCTCATGTTAGGTACGTGCCTGTGGAATGAAAGGACAATGGTATATTGGTTAAATCTATGGAATTTATGTTATTGTCTAAAGTTATGGCTAGAATAATAAGCAGTTATTTCAGCATTTCTGTTGTGCTTTTAATGAGTCTATTATCAGTTGCACAGACGGGGTGAATAAATGGGACCCAGTGCTAAAACATATGTTTCAAATGCCCAAGGCAAGCCCTGACTTACAGATCTGGATCTGTACAAAACGTGCTCAGAAATTGCTGCCTCTTGTTGCCAGTTTGTTTCTGCCTCTGCCCACTGGTGCTGCTGCCCATGCCACGCCGTCCCGGGGATGGGCATCCCACCAGTACATCCTCCACACCTGGCAGGAGTGTGGAGCAGGAGCTGCCCCATTGTCCTGAGTGCTGACCATCACCCCAACTCCCTTCAGCGGTGCTCGCAGTTAATTTAACCAACCAGGCATGTGAGTGGGGATCACAGTCATCTCCGCTGTTGCAAAGCTCTATTTCCATAATGCCATTTCCAAGCAAAACCCTTCATGTGTGATTAAGAGATAGGAGTGCTCTCCCTTCAGCTTGCAAGGGCCTTGTGTGGAAGCTCTCATTCACATTAATGGGAGTTACGTGCACAGAGGTAAACAGACCCATAAATACATCGCTAACAAAATCCTCAGAACCAGTATTTTTTATAGATTTAAAATACTGCAGCAGCGTAGTTGTCCTGTAGCCCTCACAACCTGACTCTGCATTAGGTGGGGGAGGATTTCAGCTTTTACTGCTTTCTAGGAGTTTTTAGAACTTCCCCCAGGTGGAAATGTTCCCATTACAAACCAAGCCCATCTCAGGAAGAAGCAGCTGGGACTTAGGAGGTGACAGCAACCTCCTGCTCCCCTCGGTGCTTCCTGCCATGGCCACCATCCCCTATCAGGGGCTCCCACTGCATCATCACTAATGAGCTGATCTGCAGGTTTTATTAAAAGACCTTAGAGGGGGACATGGGACATGTGGGAGGGAATATGTTGGCCTTTTCCAGTGTAATAATAGCAAGCTAGGAACTGCTTCAGTCCTCAACAGGACACTCATGGGGATGGGTTGAGTCTTGTACAACCCCAGGGGCTGGAAAGGTTCTTGGAGGGACAGGAGGACCGTGGGGAATGGTCAGCCTGGCAAATGCAAATGCTACAAAAAAGGGGGGGGCGTTGTCAGTGGTGTTGTGAAAGAGCCAGGAATAGGCTCTCAAAATACAGGATAGTCAAGTTAGATTTGTTTTCAAAGGGAAAAAAAAAAGAAAAAGTGTTTTAATTTCAGCCATGTTGGGAAGAGAGGGAGAAGCCCAGAACCAGGTTTCAGTGACTACAGCTGGGGACTGCAGAAGTGGGGATGTGGTCTAATAGCACTGCAGTTTCTCCTGATTTTCAGTGATACAATGAGGTTCCCAGATCCCGCAGTTTCTTATGGGGAGAAAGGACACTGGGTAAGTGATTTCCAGGCTTCTATGAAAGGCTTAGAAAGCATAACTAGCAAAAGGAGAAAAGATTAAAATAATATTTTGATGGTCTCTCCCACAGCATGAAGATTACTACTTTCTACTAAAAAGAAAAAATCATTAATGACTTAATGAAACGTATGTCCAAAGAGACATTTTTTGGGTCTAGTCTGGAGAGAGATTGATGTCACACTTACTGAGCTTCCCCTACATTTAATGAAAAAGGGAAACAAAGATGCCAATATTAATTGTTTAATCTTTCTTGAAAGGATTGTGGTGGAGGTTTCCCCAGTGGAAGAAAACACCTTTTCATACAATCAATAGAGCTTTGGCAGAGGAAGATACAACCTACTAAAAAAAAAAAAAAGTAGATAAACTGGGAGAAGGGGGAGCAGAGCAGTGCAATCTGACACTAGATGAAATGGTACCAAAAATTTGCATTTTGTGCTCCTCAGGCAGAAAGGGCTCGACAGACCCAGTGCCACGACGCCCAGGCAAAACTCTCCCAAGCACCATCCAGGTATTTGCTTGAGAGCAGGATGGCCCCACCATAATAAACATGTTTCTGGATGTTGCTGCCCCTCTAGAGGCCAATGGCTGGCGGCTGGGTGTCTGTTGTGCCCCAAAAGCAAAATGAATTTTTTCTGGTTCTAGTTCTAGAAAATTACGTCAAGAATTGTGTAAATGCTCCTGATGCGGAGTGTCAGGTCCTACAGAACAAATCCTGATGGCCACTCGGTTGCTGGCTTGAACAAAGGTGGACATGAGAAGCAATCTTTAGGTCTTTTCCTTCAGTTCAAGGCCATGAGGTAGAGCTTAGTACTCAGCCTGTCTCCATCAGCCTGCCAGTGGTGGCTTTTGTGAAGGAGAAACCCAACCAAAGGGCATTTGTTGTCTTTTAGGGGACTGGGCTGATCTTCCCTACATCATGGGAAGTCCCATGCCAGGTATATGTTTTTGGGGTGTTTTTTAAGAATTATCTATCCATCGCTTCCTCTTTTAACTTAAAAAATCTGCCTTCTGGTTCCTCTCCAGTTATTGTCCCCTCTCTCTGACAGATACTGGGGATATTCTTCTCAGTGCTGTTTCCAGCATCGAAGGGGCTCAGATATGGGACTCGGTTGTGTGACTCTTTGTGTACAGGAAACTCCAGTGACTTTGGGGGTCAGGTCTGCATCTGCGGATCCAGTGGGCAACATGGGGATGAGGCTTTCTCCAGACAAAGTCCCCTCTCTCCAGTCTGTATTTCACACCTGGAAATACAGGCATCCTTAAAAAAAAAAAAAGGGTTTCTTTTGCGGCCTCAGTACTGGTCCAGCTTGTGAGAGGCAGAGTGGAGGCATCATCAGCCCCTGACAGCACCGCGAGGGCTGGAGTCTCATACCCTTCACTATCCTCCTTGATACTGAGAATTGAATCGACAGGCAGAAACAAACCGAAACAGGTATAATTTTAAGGTACTCAACTTTGACAGTGCAGCTAAAAATAACTGTGCATAAAGGGTTTGGGTTTTTTTTTCCCTTTGGAAGTGAAGAGTTTTAATTTGACTTTGTGATCTAAAAGTTTTCCACTAGTCAGGAAAGCCTATTCACTCGTAACCGTTGTCTCTCCTCCTGCTTTTTCCATTATCATCATCCTTTAAGGGCTGTGTGAACCAGGATATTCAGGGTCCTGCTGTATGTGTGGGATGCCCAGTAGCAGTCACGGGTCAGAACGTGCTGTGCCAGCTGAGCAAGCACCCTGCTGCATAGGAAGGGTTAAATTTCATAGTGCAGCTGCAAAGCCCAATTTCTGTATTTCCTGTTAATGACATTATTGCCTACATAAAACCATTGAAACATGTTTCTTTCATTTGTTTAATTTCAAATTCTGAGCACACTAGCTGGAAACTATGTTTAATAGTTAAACTCAAAACATTTGGATTTCCTTTCCTCGCTGAGATTTGCAGTGAGTACACTTCATACTTAGTTGAGTTTTTAAGGAACCATTTTTACACAGCTATAGAAGCCAGCCAGAAGACAAAAAGGATTATATTGCAGAATCAAATCACATCAGTTCAGGCTAGTAACACATCATATATTTCACTTCCTCCGCAGTCATGCCAAGATACCATCAGACCCGAGTCGTTACCAAGCTGGCCATGTTCTCTTCCAAGAGCGTACAGCCTTTGCAGAACAAGAGCCAGCACACCCCACTTGCTCTGTGCACGCAGGAGAAGGACTTCCCTGAGCATGCATGGAAAAAATGTTCCTGTTTCCATGAAAAAATAGGATGGAATCTGCTTCAGGCCTCGCTAGCACTGATGCTCCCATCACCTGCGCATGTTTCTCCTGCATTCTTGTGCCAGGTTCTTGCTGCCAAGTGCTCTCTGGGCAAGGGCAAAGTGGGAGCGCAGAGTAGGCAGGATGAGTGCACGTGTCGGTGGCTCTGAATCACTTCAAAGTTGAAGGGAAGTCCTTAAATCTGAACCCATTTGGCAGATAAAGATCCAAGCTGCCAGAGACACATTATTTGCTGATGCGTTTAGCGAACTGCCATAAACTCTGCAAGGAGCAGGGGGGATTTAGCCCTCTCAGGGTGATGGACACCTACAAGGTGATGTGTAAAGCTTGGCTGCTTGCGTGATGGTGTGTCTAAAAGTCACTTCACAAGCACTCACGGGATCAGTGCACGGAGAACCCAGATGAAAACTGGGCTTAAACCACTTTACATTCAGATTCTCCGTGGCACGTATGTACTATATATGAAGCAAACCCAGAATCAATATTCTGCCTAGCAGAAGCAGTGAGTAGAGATGGAGCAAGGAGGAATGTGGCCCTGAACAGGACTCTCTAAGGAGTTATCACCTGATCCTGGCAAGAGGACCACACTCAGTGCCTCTGCCATAGCATCACGGATATGTCCCCAGCAGCCACAGCAGTGCTCAATTTTCCATCAAAAAATCCATATTTGACTAAAAAATTTCATAGGACTTCTGTGTTACCTTCCAGGGCAAAATGTGGGCTCTGTGTCGCCTATGAAGAGCTCAGCTGCTAGGACTAGAGAGTACACAGCACAGCTGCGTACCCTAGCTGTGGTGTTTGCACCCTTTCTCCCATCCCAGTGGCACACAACCAGGTGAGCAGTTGCCCATCATAGTCTGGTAGACCCAGTCTCCTACCAGTTACTTAAAGAAGAAGCTGGCAGAAATGTTTCGTTCCTGCATAGTGAGGAAGGGGTTGTGGAAAAAATAAGTCATGGGAAATTGGTCATAAATATCCTCATTTGCCTCTTTTGCCCCCACCCTCTTTTCAGGCGCTATTCCGTGCAGGTGAAGGAAGCAGTTCAGAAATGTTAATAGATAGCAAAGTGCTTATGTGTGTTTTATCAGCTCTCATAGAACGGTTAATGCTGATACGGTGCCCCTTTTAAGTCTAAAAAATGTGGCCAAGCGTGTGCAGATAGCAGGGAGTGCGCTGAACAAAACATCAAGGAAAAAAGTCTGTAGGGGGGAATGGAAATGTTAAAAGGATTATAGGGAGAGAAAATGTATCAGACTTATCTGGCAATACTTGGTAACAAAAGTACGTCGGTTTATGAAATGAACTTCAAATCCCATAAAACTAATTGTGTGTTTTCTTGTCTTATTTTTGAGTATCTCTGGCAGCGCTTTTTTCCCCCACTGCAAAAGGATGTCTGCATGTGGATAATATTCTGTGCTTGCAGTATATAGAGAGATTATATAGCCGATTGGTTTTATACCTCTTAAACTAATGATGTTAAACTAGTTTATTAAAAAAAAAAAGAAAGAATAACTTCAAAGGTTCACATGTGGGTTGCAAACCTCTCATGTCTTCTGTATACAGGGCCTTCCTCTTATTTTGATCAAGACTGTTCCCAGCACTTCTGTTGAAATACTTGCAAGCCTTTGATCTTGTTATCAACATGACCACCAGTGAGAGCACCGCCGCTTGCTGAGCGTATGACAGAGCAGATGACGTCAGCCGCTGTCTGACTAACGCCGCTTTTGGGTTTAGATCGTCCTGTCGCACAGGTCCTCCTCGGGCTGCGCTTATCGCAGAGGAGTCTTCCTGACAGGAAAATTATTTATATCCTGAGACCTCAAGCCCACCGTGGCTATGCATTTTGCCAAGGTGGGAAGAGTCAAGAGCACTGCTCGCCCTCCTCTTGCTTGGCCAGGGAAGGGGAGGCAAAGGGATGGAGCGAGGAGTGGGGAGGGGAGAGGTTGGAGGGGTCTTGGGGGGGGACTTGGCCCCAAGGGGGGGTTGGTGAGAGGTCTGCATGGAGAGGAGGGAGCTCAACACGCTGGTTTCATCCTTCCTCCATATTCTCCATCAATGTCCTTGTGATCTGATGGTAGTTTTAGCAGAGGAAGCACTTTTGAGGTGCATTAGTAAAATCAGTGTCGGGCAGCAGCAGCGTGCTCTGGTCTGAGCGGCGGGGGCTAGCTGGGGTTTGGGTGGAGGCATCTCTTGGCTTCGTCACTGCTTTGGTGTTGCCATAAGGAAGGCGCTTCCCTGGCCCTCAGTGTCTCCCTGCTCACAGTGAAGGACACAGACTTTGACCTCTGGAATAGGACTCGTAGTTCATGACAAGCACAATCTCAGATTTAGGCATGACTATTATTTGCTGAGGCTGTTAGATTTGATTGTGCTCCTCGTACCGCTGTCATCTCCACAAGGCCACATACAGGGACAAATAGAACAGCCCTGGTGTAGTCCTCAGAGTCTTGAATTCCTGGCGTTTGACCCAGTTTTTTTGCTGGAAGACAACAACCTGGAGACCTCTCTTTTGGAGCAAGACACCAGCAAAACATCTGCCTTGTGGGCAGAGAAGGCAGTGATGGAGCCAGCTTAGTCGGGTGCAGTTAGGACAAGATGGGGTGTTGCGTTATGAGCCCTGCGAGTGTGGATGGGCTCGTCTGTCAGTGCTGCACCGAGGGATGCTCTTAGACCAGCACTTGAGTCCTTAATAGCTCCTACTGCTTTTTTCTTTCCTACTTTTTTTTTTAATTACCTGCTCTAAAAAAGCTCTCACAAAAAAAAAAAAAAAAAAAAAGCACATTTCTCTTTATTATGTAGCTTCACTGTGAACTGACTCTTTTCATCTAAAATTATTCCTTTTTGGTGCCGCAATCTGACTTCAAGCTTCTTTGCACTGCCTCTGAACGTGATACAGAGCAGCAGCCAGCAAGGAGAGGATGTGTCTGGCCTTTGCAGCAGCACCATGAGGGCATTAGCACAGCTGGGTGATGTCACTTTATACAGCTTTTTGCAGTAATTTTCTCACACATTTACTGAATTTTCATCTAAAATGCAGAAGGGCTAACAAATAAAAAATAAATAGTTAACTTTCCTTCTGTTCAGCCTGGGAATTCAGATTCAAGTTTAGACTGGAAAATCAGAAGGAAATTCAAAGATACTCTGCTTTCTTGATGACTGCAGCTGCTACCTGAACACAGAGATTCCCTGTAGATCTACGAACAAGGACTTCCAGAAACGGATAAAGATGAAGAAAACTCTGGAAGACCTTCTTGTACCTGCCACCGCCTGCCTAGTTCATCGGATTACTTTCAAATCTCCAGCACTACGTGACTCTTCCCCGTTGACAGGAGGAGAAAATAGACTCCCTGACTGGACATGCAGAAAATGAACGGGGCCACCGCAGCTTCGGGGAGGACAAACTGCTCTGCGGGCACTTCCACACAAAGCCACGTCCCCAGGGGCTTGCCCTCCTCTAATTTTATTCCCAAAGCATCTCTTTTTGGTGACTGTCATAACGAGGATGGTGGGCTTGACGGGTCTTTGGGTGGGCTGCTCTCATGCACGTGTGATCCCAAATAATGCAGTTAATTAAGTACCTGGCTGAGTTACTCGATTGCTTGGTGCACTCCCAGGGCATTGGTGCAGGGCAGTATTATTGCACAACAGGACTTGGAGAAAACTAGTTGGTTAAATGACATTTTTATGAAATATAATGAATGATACTTAATGAGATTTTTCTTCCAAAGTGGAAAAGTCCGAGGTTTTCAGCCTCCATTATAACAGCTTAATTTTCTGTGCAATGGTAGTAAATGGGAGGCAGAGAGCTTTTTATGCCAACATTGTTTCAAAACAAATTCAAGATCTAAGTAGCAGGAGGTGATCAACCCACTTCTGGTGGTCGGAGATCCTGGGCTGGAGGTGTTCTCACTGTCACCGTTGCAAGGAGCCCAGGGGACACAGGCTGTTCATTCTCCCAGGAAGGGATCTTTTTGTATGGCTCCGTAGCATCTGGCATAGTGGCATGTCGGTACTTGGCATCATCATCAGCAAAAGTATTAGTAATTCTAATAATTCGTAACTGCTTGCTGTGCCTAGAAATGGCTTTTACCACTCGTCTCATGGGTTTGGCAGAAAGTTTGCTTTCTGTGCCCAATGGTAGCCATTCCCAGGCCTGAAAAATGTATAATTGGGCAGCAACAACAAATTCACCCACATGTTATTTCATATTATTAGCCCAGGTTGCCCAGTCCAGGCACCTATTAGCTGGTTAGCTCCTCGCCGCTCTGCGTGGCTCTCAGATGGGTTCAGCCATCCCAGAGCTGATGAAATTGCAGCTTCAAAGGCTGCCACGTCCAGGGCCACCGCGACACATGGCCTCTTTGGTGTTTTGCTTGTCATCTTGGTGGAGACAGTGGTTTGAGCAGGGCCTAGAGGAGAGGAAGAAACGGGGAGCTCTTCAGCACAGGGCGAAGCCAAGCACTGTGCTTAGGGATGTTGCAAACCAGTTGCTTTTTCAACGGCACATATAGCGAAGGTGGGTTGGGTGGGAAGGGAGAGGCTTGGGTTTACGGCCACAACTCTGGTTTCTGTCTTCCCATTTAGGATCAGGTGAAGCCCCTGGGACCAGCGTTGGGGTTTCCCCAGTGTGGCCGCTGCTGGGGTCCCATGCGCATCGTCATTCCCCTGGGGTTTCACGCCGGGGTCCCCCCTCGCTGCGGGGCTGCAGGAGGTTGGCAGGGCAAGAGGGAGCTGGGTGAGGCTGATGGGAACGAACCTCAGTGGTGGGAGCAGGGTCTGTCTCGGCTCCATTTCTTGGGGCTGTGGGTGGTTTTGCTGGCTGGCATGGGCAGCTCTGCACTCTGTGCTGGGGTGTGGGCAAGGGGAGAGGGGCTGGTCCCATGATGTTGCTGTTGCATTTCCCAGGAGATGCCACAGACGATGTTCAGGCACACCAAAAATAGAAGGTGCCATTTTTTTTGCCAGAGGCATTGCCACATGCGCTGCCTGCACTCCCCTGCCTGCCCTGCCCTGCCCTCACCTTCCCGGCCCCATACGCACGCATGCAGCAGGCCCAGCAATTGAGAGGAAGCGGGCTCATTTGCCAAAGCTTTTTCCTGGGAAAAGGGGGATCATGGGGTGCTGAGCTCAGCTGCAAGCCTGGGTGCAGGGAGACTTGGGTCTCCCTAGGTCGTGGTGCCCACATCGGTCCCCGCCCAGGGGCGTGAGGAGTGGGGGGACATGGGGTCTGCTGCTACGTGTGGAAGTGCTTTCAAGTGTGGGGCTTGATCCCAAAGTCTTTGCTCGGGGATATGGTAGAGAGAATCCATTTGGAGCCTCTTTTAGGATTTGCAATCTAGGACTTGATAATAATAAAGCAGAGCTTGACTTCAAAACCTCGCCCTACCGTGGCATTACCCTCCATCCTGCTCTGCCACCCGGTTTTGAGCTCCGCGCCTGCACATGAAGCTTGGCCATGTTTGCTGCACGCCGGGGAGGGGGAACCGGAGCTGCAGGGTCGGGGGTGGCGATGGCCAGGCGGAGAGCAGGGCCCGGCCACAGCCCCGCTGGTGGGGGCCAAGGTAGGCTCCCACCGAGAGGGAACCACGAGCCCCCGCGTCCAGCCTCGGAGCAGGATGGGGAGAAGGGCTGGAGGTGCCTTGGGTGTGGGGGACAGGTTTGGGGGCCAACCCCTAATTAAAACCTTTTGTATGAAGTTAAAAAAACTCCATTCCGTGTCTGTTTAATATTTAACAGATGGGGGTGGGGGGGGGGGGGGGGTGAAGATGTGAACACAACTGCAGACAGAGTTTTGCTGATGTGCCAGTTATATTGCAATCAGATATTGTTTAATTAATATGCAGAGCGAAAACATGCCTTCGGATTATTTATTTAAAAAAAAAAAAAATGGGGACCCGCCCCATTTTCTCCCAGAGATGAAAACTTTTCTCGAAGTTTTTATGCCTGGGAGTAACCTCCCGCCCTGCAGTACTCCGCCTGGCCAGGGGAAGAGGCAGCGAGGTGCCGCCGCGGCCCGCGGCAGGGTGCGCGGAAGGGCGCGGAGCGGCGCGGAAGGGTGCGCCTGCGCCTTTAAGGCGGGGGGCGGTGGAGCGGCGGCTGCCGATCGCTTCCCTTTGATAAGGTCCTGGCAACTCCGTAGCCGCTCCGGGATGCCGAGAGAAGGGGGCAAAAAATAAAATCAATCCTTCCCCGAAATATAATTATTTTATTTTCCCCACGAAAGGTGACACCACCCCCCCACCCCTCCCTCCCGGGCAGAACCTTCCCCCCGTGCACGTCTCGCACCGGGGATGCCGGGAGAGGGGGGGGGGGGGCTCCCCTCGCTTCTTCTTCTTTATCTCTATTTTTTTTTTTAATTTTGGAGGGCCTGTTTCTTCCTCTTTTTTTGTGTGCGAGCGCGGCGGGCGGCGCGGGGCCGCGCTACCGCCCTTGCAGGACCGCTCCGCCGGCCTCCGCTTTGATGCGCGCAGCGCTGGCGGGGAGAGCCCGGGGCGCGGGGGGGCGGGGAGGGGCGGGCGGAGGGAGGGGGAGGAGGCGGAGGAGGGACCAGCGCTTTTGTATTTAAAATAAATAAAATAAATAACCAGGGGAGGGAGAGGAGGGAGGTGCGGATCGCAGTGGGCTCCTTCCCTCGCAGCCCCCCTCCCGCCCCCCCCCTCCCCTTCCCGATGCTCTCCGATGCGGTTGCACCGCCGGGGAGGAGAGGAGGAGGAGGAGGAGGAGGAGGAGGAAGGACAGCGAGGGGCGCGGGGGGAGCGGGGCCAGCCTGCGCGCTGCCGGCGGCGGAGAGCGGCGGGGCCGCGGGGCGCGCAGCGAGCTCCGGCTCCGCGGTGAGTGGCAACTTCGGGGGCAGCGGGCCGCGCTCCCCGCGGCTGGTTGGTTTTGGTTTTTGTTTGGTTTTTTTTTTTTAAATACGGATTTTTCATTTTATTTTTAATTTTTTTTTTTTTTTCTTCCTGTGCGCGCCTTGCGGTGCCCACGCTGCGCGGGCGCGGTGTCTCCGCGGGCGCGGCCGGGGTCGGCTGTTGCACAGGGCTCGGAGGATCCAAGTCGCTCCGGACTTTTTCTCCCCCCCCCCTCCTCCCTTCCTCCTCCCCCCCCCCCCCCCCCCCACTAGTTCCAGCTCCGACCTCTCTCCTCCCAGCCCGTCGCCATTTCTGGAGCAGGTTTTTATTATTATTTATTATTATTATTGTTATTATTATTTTGCACGCCCCTCCAGCGCCGGGAAGACCGGCCGGCTGGGGTCGGCGCCGCCGGGGCTGCCCCCCTCTCCCCCCCCCCCCTCCCCCGGTGCTCCTTTCTATTTATTTTCCTCTTTCCGGAGCCGGGGTTGATGGATCCCGTCCCCGGGGGGGCGGCGGGCGGGGGCGCGGGGCCACCCGCCTGGCCCGGGATGCCCCGCTGCGCACAGGTACGGCCGCCGCGCCTTAACCCCCCCCGAATATTTTATTTTTTGGGGGGGGTGGTCCCCTGCTCCAGCATCTGGTCTCCGCAGAGAAGCGCCCCAAAAAGCCGCTTTCCCGAGCGGGTGCGCCCCGTCGGGGAGGACGGACGGAGACAACACACACACACACACAAAAAAAAAAAAAAAAAAAAAAAAAACGGCCGCCCCCGGCAGCGCGGGGCTGCTGGGGCGCGCAACGTGCGCGCTGGAGGAGCGCGAGGGGAGAGAGGGTATGGGGGGTGCAAAATGGAAACCAGATGCCGGAGCAGGGACGCCCTGTGCTGCCGTGAGCTGTCGGGGGGGCCCCGCTGCCTCCCCCCCCCCTTCGGCCCCGCTAAAAGTGCGCCGGGAGCGGAGCGGAGAGTCGCGATCGGGCTGGCGATAGAGCCGCGCTCCCTCTGCCCTGCCTTTCTCTCTCTCCCTTTCTTTTTTTTTTTTTTTTGAATGTGAAGAGTTGAAAAGCCTGTTTACTTTTTGTCTTTGATGTTGGGAGGATCTGGTTTTGATTAGATCAATACTCCTTTTTTCTCTTCCCCCCCCCCTTTTTTTTTTTTTTTTTTTTTTCCCTTTGCAGAGAGGAGGCTCAGAGGATCCCCTGCTGACTCCAGGCAGAGGCAGGCAGAGGCGCAGGCAGCTCCTAGAGGAACTGGGAGCCCCTCTCCCCACCGGGCTCCGGAGCCATGAGCAGCGCTGTGGTCCTCACCCACCTCCCAGACCCCAGCAGCAGCTTCAGGGAAGACGCCCCCCGACCCCCTGTCCCTGGGGAGGAAGGAGAAGCACCATGCCCGCAACTCGCCAGCTCGTTTCTCCCCAAAAGCCAAAGCTTCAAGGCCATGCCGGTGCCTCCTGCCCCGCGGAGGAATGAGAACGGACTCGGGGAGCCGGAAGGCAGCGCATCTCCAGACTCCCCTCTGGCCAGATGGACCAAATCCTTGCATTCCTTGTTGGGAGATCAAGATGGTGCCTATCTTTTTCGGACCTTCCTGGAAAGGGAAAAATGTGTGGATACCTTAGACTTCTGGTTTGCCTGCAATGGCTTCAGGCAGATGGACCTTAAGGATACCAAAACTTTACGAGTAGCCAAAGCTATATACAAAAGGTACATCGAGAACAACAGCATCGTCTCCAAGCAGCTCAAGCCTGCTACCAAGACCTACATAAGGGATAGCATCAAGAAGCAGCAGATAGATTCTATCATGTTTGATCAGGCACAGACTGAGATTCAGACTGTGATGGAGGAAAATGCTTACCAGATGTTTTTAACTTCTGATATATACCTCGAATATGTACGGAGTGGAGGAGAGAATCCTGCTTACATGAACAGCAATGGACTGGGGAGCTTAAAGGTTGTCTGTGGCTATCTCCCGACCTTGAATGAAGAAGAGGAATGGAGCTGTGCAGACTTTAAAAACAAAATCTTGCCTTCGGTAGTTGGACTATCCAGCAAGACGTTGAGGGTTACGGCGAATGTCAGAGCTACGGAGACGATCGAGAACGGATACAGGTAAGGGAACCCCTGGAAACTGCTTTGTTTTAACTTTGAGGACTTTGAGAGTGCTTTTTGGAAGGCTGTTGGGGTGGCGTGCTGTGGAGCTAGCAGGGAGGCTGGGCTTCCCGTGGGGCTGGGAGCACGGGTGCTTCCCTGCCCCTCCAAACACTGGAATTTGGGGGGCGTTGGCTGGGTTTGGTGTTTTTTTTTTCCCCTTCTGTACAGAGGAAAACAAGATACTGTGCTCTTAAGCCCTGTTGGCTCTTTCAGTTCTCTTGTAGATCAAAAACTTCATAGCAACTATGTCCTCCGGACATACGTTAATTATTGGTTCAACTTTCAAACCTATTAAGAGCAGTAGTAGAGTGGATCATACAGACGCATGAATAATGTAACCTACTAGTATCCCCAACTCCACCATCAACCAGTGTTTAACTACGTTGGTTATGTGGGAAGCAATTGTGCGGTCATGGAGGAGGAAATGTATGCACTTATTACATCAAACTCTGCAACTTGCACAAAATCTGCTTTTATTTTGACTCTGTGTGTGATGTACAGCCTCTCCCATCGCGTTGGGTGTTGGTATCGTGTCAAAGCCATTTAGGGTGGCTTTGAGCCAATGCATACAGGAGGATACTTAAAATTGAGTACTTAAGGTAATAGAGATGTTCCAGGTAGAGAGTAATAGTAGATCTTTGGTGCTTTCCTGTAGATCTTTGGTGCTCTCTTGTTGACCGTGTGCTCAAAGTTAAACTCATTAAAACGTGGTTGTGTCTAATGGCAGCTCCTGAGGATGTGGGGAGTGTTGTGTGGTGACAGGGTCTTCTTGTGCCCTTTGGCTCGGGGTGCATCTGTCTTGCCCAACCCTTCTCTTTTGTGGGAAATGTTGATGGCACAGTGGTGTGAGGATGAAGAAAGTAAGAGCCATCTCAAAGTGCAGGGGGGGATGGGGAAGAGAGACTCTGATGAGCAAATGATGAGTTGTATAATCCTCTGAAAATGTATTCTTTCCTCTCCCCACCCTTGCCATAAATGTGGATTGTTGAATCAGGGCTGAGAGGAGAGGGCTCCGCCGGCAGATGTGCGCGCTCCTCTGCTGGCCCAGGAGGTTGGGGTTTGGTATGGTGAGTGTTTGACATCTCGTTTACAGGAATTTTGAGAGTGTGACTGTGATTCATGGACATCAAAGGGCATCAGGCTTCTCCTGGGGAGGCTTTGCTGGAGTGTGCCCTCCTCTCCTGCCCTGCAGAGAGCTTCCAGCTGTGCCGGGCTTCCTGGTGCCGAGCCGCTGGGAGCTGGGGGGGGGGTCCTCTTGCCCGTGAGGGTGCTGCCGAGCCAGAGGCCTCTTTGGTCCTCTCCCTCTCCTGGAGGCCCTCCCTGCCAGCGGAGGGGTGATGGAGGGCTGTGGGTGTGGGCAGGAGGGATGCGCTTCGTCCCAGCGTGCCCTCTGGACCTCTCCTGCTGTGCGGGGGGGGCACTCGCTGGCAGCTGGTCTGGGGAGGACTTGGGGTTTGGGATCCTCATCTCGTGCCTGAGTGTTACTGTCTGAGCATCTGCTGTTCTCCAGAACTTGGTTTGAACTGCTGCCCTTCGCTTGCTTTCCAGGAGGGGGATGTTTGATGCTTTTATCTCTCAGCCTTTGTTGGTATGCAGTGCTGGAAGGGCTTGGCTGTAATGTTCTACCAGAGCTGCAGGCCCTGCTAAAAACCCACATGTGCCTTGTCCGGGAGAGCTCTCGCAGAACAGTGGCTGCTTGCCTGATTAGCGCTGGGGTTTTTTTTTTTCCCCCTTCTTTTTTTTTTTTTTTTCTTTTCTTTTTTGTCCAGGGATTAATGCAGCTTGCTCCTCACATGTCAGATCTACCCTCCTAGGACATTAGGTAGTGCATTTTGCTTTGATCACCTTCTGTTGAATTTCCAGGAGCTTTTGCTCTCCATGGGGCCAAGAGATCTCAATGCAAAGTGAGGGAGGTCAAGCTGAGATGCTGCTCAGTTCCTCCCTGAGCTATCCGTTTGTGAAGCCACTTGTGCGTGCATGTGCTAGAAGCTGATGAGCATATGGATGGGTTATCTCTCATCACTCAGCGTTTAGGATTGCGTTTAGGATTGGAGCTGAAGCTTGCACAAAGTCTTTGCTGGTGAGTGGCCAAACCACACCTCCCTCCTCGTGTGTGTGATGGTATTAAAGAATTTCTGCTCAGCGCGTTATGGTTTTGAAGTGCTGTGCAGGCTCTTGCCATTCGCTTCGGTGGGTTTCAATGTGATTATACCAGCAAAAGCCGGGAGCGCTGGGCTGAGCACACCTGATGGTGGGAGCAGAGCGATCTCGGGCCAGCCCGCTATTTGGATGGGAGACCACCTGGCAGTCCCAGGGCACGGAGTCACGGCCAAAACCATGGCAAACCACAGAAACTGTACAAGTTGAAAGACTTTGTTTGGCCCCAGCATCAGTGATGGACAGGAACAGGAGAGGTCAAGTGAAAACACAGTGTTTGCACCTGGCTGCAAAACGGGCGTATGCATGTAAACTGCTGGTTGTATATTTGGAGCCCTAATACAGGGAATATTTTAAATGTAGAACCTCCCTCTTGTCCTTCAGAGCGACTCCCCTCCCCTGTAGGTTGTGGTGTGGTTAAAACTGGCCTCCCCATGCTGCGCTGGACCTGGCCCCATGCTCCAGGAATTCCAGCTATTATTTATACGCGCTTCTAAATTTATCACGCACGACTTTGTGTACACAGAGAGCGCTTCTTCCTTTGCAGCGCCGCCGTGTAACGTGGTTTTGTTCAGTCCAAGGTGGACTCATCTGCCTCCCATTAAGCTCTAACATCAGTGGGACTGGCCTTGCTTTGAGAAGGCTGGGGCTTGCAGATGGCCTTCTGCCGGCTCCCAGTGCTTCCTGGCCTTTGAAAGGACCCGCCGGTGGAGCTCCTTGTGTGTGAAGTTATTGGAACCAAGTTTGGCTTCAATTATCAAAGTAAATGATGCCATTGTAAAGCTATGCTCCAAGCAGTGTTCTACAATTAGAGCATGGAAGCTGTGATTAACATAGTTTTGCTAAAATATACTTCTTTTTTTCAGGTTTGTGCACGCGTTTTTTTCCTTTTTTGTTTTTAAACCCATGATTGCCCAGTGATGTCTGTCCCAAGAAAATACTTAATGAGATTCCATTTTGCCTCAAAATGCTCCTTGTAGAATTTCTTCTCTCTCTGTATAAAGCTGTGGTTTGAAACTGCCAGAGTGCTTTTATTCCTAAGAAGCAGAGTTTGACAATTAAAAAAAACCCCACACTCTGAAATTGCACCCTCATAACAGGGGATACGACCAAAAGCCCCTGAAATTTTCAAGGCATTATAATACCTCTGATATGTCCATTGCCTAACATAGCATATAGAGAGTTACATGCTGTGTGTCATCACATCAAGATAAGAATAGGCCGAGAAACATCAGACATTCTCCTTGAAGCTCCAGAGCAACTGCTACCTGACAGCTGAAAACACTTTGCATTTTGAGTTTGGAGCTGGGGTGTGTGTTTGTGCGTGTAGCATCTGCGGCAGGAGACCACCGCTTTCCACTGGAATTTAAAACCCTTGCAGGCAACTTCATGCATCTGGGTGCAATTACTGTAGTAAGGTGGTCAAAATAAAAAAAAAAAAAAATTAAACATAACAAAACAGCCCCCATTGGTTTTCTTAAAGGATTGGGGATCTCTGTGAGATGGTGGAGTGTGGGGGCTTACTTTTAAAAATAGGTGAACTTTAGGGATTTTTTTTTTTTTTTTGTTGCTCCTGAGGTGCTGGTATGTGAATCAGTGCTGCAGTCCAGTACTGATGGGAAGATGAGTTAGTTCTGGCCACTTTCTCTAATTGTCTCTTTCCAAACGCTGTGTTTGGACACACCTCCTCTCCCTGTGCTGTATTCATAGGGTCCTGCTGCCTCCGCCCCCACCCCAGCCTCTCCAGCTGGAGGAACATGGCACATCAACCCTCCTGGGTGCAACCAGGGGTGGCACAGACACCTTCCAGCAAGGTGGTGGTCTTGTGCTGGGGAGCATCCTGCACCTTGAGCCTCAAGGAGCATCCTGCACCCTTGAGCCTTGTGGTCCTCAGATGTGCTCTCAAGACCTGAGATAGCTCTTATAACTATTTCATTGGAAACTGCATCCCTTACACAGTTGACCCAAAAGCCCCCCAAGGCCCTAGGAAGGGTCACTTGGACTGCACATCCCCCTGAATCAGAGCAGGAGGCTACATGGATTTTAGAGGAACTTTTTTGTAGTAGTAGTAGTAGGATAACTTAGCTTTCACCCACATGTGGAATTAATTTATCTTTGAAGATTTAACTTCTTTCCTGTGACATTCCTTACTATCTCATTTTTTTTCTTCTTCCCAGATATATATTTTTTAACATCTTGATCTCCCCATCAGAAATGCCTTGGCCTCCTTCGCAAAGGAATGCAGCCCCGGCTGGGCTGAATACCTGCCTGCAGCCAGCCCCGTGCCTCTCATACCAGAGAGGCCTATCTTCCCCACCATGCTTCCCCCTCCTTTTTTTTCTTTCTTTTTTTTTTTCCCCCTTTTTTTTTTAAACTTAAGCCTTTGTGGAGGCTCCTGTTTTCAGTGCTGGCAGAGCAGGAATGCAGCGGGGACGCGGGGTGCCTGGTTGGTTGTGAGGGATGGAGAGCGGGGCGGTGGGAGGACATTGCTGCTCACTTAAACCCGGCTGGTCCCCTCCAACCCCCGTGGGGGCAGGGAGGTGGAAAGTCCATTAAAAAAAACCTGCCAAGCCTGCTGGCACATTCCTTAGGCCCCCAAGTCCTGGGTAAGTGGCCCTAATTATTAAAATCAGCAGTCCTTATCAGATGACAAGGCCTTTTGCTTTGATATACAAAGGCAGCAGCTTAACAACCCCATCTTTCCCTGGAAGAGAAACAAAATATGCACCTTAACGTGAGGCTTTCAAACCTCCCTGCATAATCCCCTTATCACCTGCCAAAGATATGTATATTGATCCTGGCTGGGAAGTTGGAGTAATGGGAGGTATCGGGCAGGGGATGCCCCGGTCCCCCCCTCCCTGTGCGGTGACCTTGTCATGGTGACCCTGCCACGCTCCGTCACACAGCTCATGTCACTGCTCGTGAATTTTTCACGCGACCGCTCTTGGGTACTCAACCCAAACATCCAGGCTGGGCTTTGGGTTTGCTTCTCCAAGTGAAGCCAAAGGTGTTGGTATCGGTAACCCATGTGCCCATTAATACAACCCGCTGCTCCTGTCCTCGCATCCCCCATCCTCCTCTTCCCCGCCCAGCTCTATGCACAAAACCACAAGTGGAACAAGTAGTAGGTTCTTCTAAAAATGGGCCTTTTTATTGCATGGTTTTATAATGCCAGGAGGATGGCACCCATCTTTGGGAGGCCAGGCGTGAGACAGCACATTTCAGCCCTGTCCATGACGCATGGTGGTCCCGCTCCAGTAATTTCAGGCAGTTCTCTTGTTTCAGGCAACACAGATACCGTAACTTGTATTCCCAGAGGGGCCCTAACTCCTGTCTTCAGACTAGACTTAAGCATTTATTAGCTGGTGCCTCAATGCCTTTCAGGGGGACTTGAGTTACGAACTTCTTGATCTTTTGCCAGCTGATGCCAACAGCAAAACTGCTGACCTCTGCAGCGCAGCATCAAGCTGTAAGGACCAAGTTTTTGAAGGTATCCAAGCATGTAGAGGTGCTTCCTGGGTTTTTCTACAGCACGCTCCCATTGGTAAAATCAGCGTCTTCAAAGTTGGACTTTGGGTGTATCTAGACAAAGTGTGTCCTGGTTGCTGCTGGTCTGAGCAGTGGATGGTTATGGCTTCTAAAGAGGTCGAGCAGTCAGCGCGCGTGGTTCGCGTAAGGAGTGTGCTACCATGAAACTTGTGTGCTTTTCTCTAGCCCAAGACTGGCTGATAACAAGGTTCCCGTTTTGCTTGTCCCTAGGTCCTTCAAGAGGAACGATCCCATTAACCCATACCATGTGAATTCTGGCTATGTTTTTGCCCCAGCCACCAGCGCGAACGATAGTGAAATATCTAGTGATGCCCTGACGGACGACTCCATGTCAATGACGGACAGCAGCGTGTAAGTATCTCGTGTCGGCCGGGTCCTCTTGGGATGCACCATCTGTGACTCAGTGGTGCCGATGCACCACGGGGAGTGATGGGTCCAGGCTCATCACCCGACTTCTGCTTGCCGTTGGCTAGGGGCTGCCAAAACCGAGGTGTGTGCCCAAACCGAGAGGTGTAGCAGGGCATGGTAGCCTCGCTCTTCATGCAGTCGCCGGAGGTATCGGATGGAGCAGAGTAATGAATCCCTCTATTGCCATATTGCAACCGAGCAAACTTGTTTTCTCCTATGCTAATGGTGGTGCCTGACTAACCCAAGGAGCGTATCTCCCTGAGCCTTTGTCTTAAGGCCAGGCTTCCTTAACTAGTTATCAGTCATCAAAGAGGAGGAGATTACTTCCTGTAGGAAGTACTTTCTGTAATTAAGGTTTGTCATTAAGGTCGGAAGGTACATTAATAGGGCCAGTGACCTGAAGGGGCAAATAGCTGCTCATCTAGTGGCTGGGGCAGTCTTCAAAGAGCCATTTGAATGGAGCTACATGGATCAGGTCTGGGTGTTTCAGGAGTGTAGGGATGAGGGATGAGAATTGTCTTTTCCTCCTGATTCTGCTGAGAGGTGTGCAACTGGGAGCAAGTCGTTTGACTGTTCTTCCTCAGTTTGCTTTCCCCAGCAGGAGAGAAATGGTGCTTTTGTGTCTGAGGGTAGAGGAGACAGTAAGACTCACTTAGTGCTCCTAAGGACCATTTTTTTCAACTGGGCAGAAAGCAGATGTTGCCTTTTGCTTTTCATGATCTTCACTTAAGTACAAGTGCTCTAGAAAAGCCCACCTGTAAACAGAGTGCTGCATTCCTGGTCTTCATCTCATAAGTGAAACTTCTCCAGTGTCTCTGTCAGATGTGTCCTGTGATTACTGTGTACTCCTCGGAGAGGTTTGCATGCTGGGTTTTTAAAGTCAACAGTGCTGCGTGAAGATGCACAACAGAAAACAGGATTTACCAAAAATCCTTGCATAAACAAAAGCGCTTTTTTTTTTTTTTTAATGCACATGTGTGTTTTGAACTGATATTATGGAAAAAAATAGTTTGTTGTCCCACCAGATTCCCTTATTGAACAATATTGGCATTAAATGAAAGAGCTGAATCATAGGGTGACTTCTTTATTTCTTCTTACTGGCTCTGGTTGTATGTGATCATGTGTCAACAGAGCATTCATTGGGTTAGTCATTTCTGGACCAGTGTAGGGTCACTTGGGATTCACAGGGCTAGGATTATACCCTCTCTTCACAGCAATGCCAATTGTAGGCCTTATACAGATGAGAGCACTGAGTGAGAAATAAAGTGCATGGTGGATGAAAGGCTTAACTGAATCGCTTTCAGCCCATTGTTAGTCCAGGGGAGCTTAGCGGGGATGAGAGGGCAGCAGCCCGCTTTGAAATTTGCTTGAACAAGTGAATAGGAGCTCCCCATAAAGCAGCGCGTGAAAGGAGCCTGCCTGTTTTTTCCTGCCGTAACAATAGCCCGCGCAGGCTGTGAGAGTTTGGGGAAGCTTGGCTGATTAAACTGCCCGCAGCTCCAGGTTGGGGGGCGGCGAGGAGGGCTGGGGGGGGAGCGGGATGGCAGAGGTTGCAAAAAAGGAATATTTCCTGCCGCAGAACCGGTCCCCTGGGCATCCCCGGAGCCACGCTCCATCCGCGGGGCTGGGAGCCGGCGGGCACGCCGGGGTGTTGGGTGGTTTTGGAAGTGGGAGAGGTAAATTGGCAGTGTTGGAGGCTGGGCTTAAAGTTAAGGCTGATGTAAAACTTCCTTTGCAGAGGCGCAGGGCTGCTGCCAAGATTGCAGTAAAACCTTTGGGATTCGCAGCTTCTCCTGGCACCTGGCTCCGCTGGTTGCTGAAGATGCTGTGAAGGTGTTTGGGGCACAGACCCGCTGTGCTTTCACAGGCTGAGCCTGGGCGCTCTTCTGCCTGCGAGGTTTTACCGCCCTTTAGCAGAGGACCCGGGTTTATTCTGTTTCGTCAGTGCGAATGCAAATTAGTTCTTTTGGCTTATATTGGTATCAACTGAAGAGGAAAAACTTGTTCTGGAAAAGTCTGTCAGACATAGCAGTAAAGTGATGGTTTTTTAAAAAATAAATCTAAATCTGAACTGTCCTGGAATTAGGAGAGGTCTCCAAATAATGCACGATCTGCCTTTTTTATTTTATTATAGATGGCAGGGATCAGTCTGTCTGTATATATTTTGTAATAGCCACAAAGCATCATGCAAATTTATATTTCCATTTCTTGATTGGGGGGGGAGAGGAAAGGGGATTTTTTTTTTTATTTGCTTATATCTTATTTATGGATTTACTTTGGACACAGGGGAATGCTGCTGAGCAAACTTCAAATATTACCTTATCTTACAAACCAGGCTTTTGATGTTGGCAAGATCAGAGGCTTGTTTCAGAGCCGTTGCCAAATGAAGATGGGAGTGAATGCATATGCGCATGAGTCTGATATTTCAAAGCAGCAGTAAAACTACATTCAGGTTAGGTCAGGCACATCTGAGTCAAAAGGCTAAGATAATTGGCTCAGCTTAAATGGCAGCTGACTGGGTAGAAGACTTCAAACTAGTGTTTCCCCCAGAAACAGATTGGCTTAGCCCCAGCCTGGTTAGCTGAAATGTTTATAATTAAACTCTACTATTTGGTGCCTAAACTCTGTAGCTCTTCAGCTCGCAGCTTTTAGTAGCCAAGAAAGTGAGTGCAAATGTTTGCTGCTGGAGCAAGGGGAGAGGTGGCACCTGGAGAACTGGGGTTAACCTTGTCCTGCCCCAAAACCTCTGGCCAAGCTCAGCCTTTTCATTTCAAAGGCACTTTCTCCTGGGCCAGGGCATCAGAGTTCCCCCCACCCTCCCTATGTCTTGCTGTACTGAGCCTGGCTCAGGTTCCATCCATCTGTCCCTGCTGCAGTCAGGGATCACCCGCTGGTCACCCCTTCAACCCTGGCGTTGTCTGTTTTCCCCCTGGTTTAGATGCAAGGCCTAGGTTTAGACTGTACTCATTAAAGTAGTGGTAAAAGCCCCTCCCCAGTTCCCAGGCTGACTTTCCTGGGCTGCTTCCCATCCCAGTGAAATACCTCTTTTTTTTCCTAATTTTTTTAAATTCTGCATTGTTACAAGTTGTAAAACTCTTCTGACAATGCAGGGCTGTAGAAGCAGGGAGCAGGAAGTTTGATGTGGGGCTCTCCAGTGCAACCGGAGCAGTTTTAGGGGGAAGGCGCAGCCTTCGTACCGACCTCAACGAGAGCAAATCTTAAATAAAATGAGGAGCCACGCTCTTGGGTCGGGATTGCTTTTCCTGCTCCGAGCCACCCTGCCTGGGAATGGTGTGAGTCCCCACTCCTGCTCCATAGCCTGTCCCAGGACTGTCCCTTTGGGCAGGGACGGTCCCCTGGGGCTGGGAGCGTGGGGACATCCCTCAAGGAGATGTTCTCCCAGCTTGGTGACCACAGCAGAGGGGTTGGGGATGGCATCTCATGCTTGCAGACCTGGAGGGAGGTGGGGAGCGCAGGAGGGCTGCAGGGCTCCCTGTTGTCCCTTGGTCATGTCCTTGGGTGCCTTGCATGGAACGCGCAGACCTTCAGCTGCTTCCCTGCTCTTCCCCATGTGGCCTCTTGGACTGACATTTGTAGAGGACACCTCCTTTTTTACTGAATGTGTTAATGGGATTAGTCCCGTATGTATGTATGCATGTAAGGCGCTCATACTGGCATTTTTACTTACCTTTAAAATGCCTGTTTTACTGGTTATTCCCAATATTGAAGGTCCTCCCTAAGAGACCCTTTTCTCGGTAAGCCTGAGTGAACAAATGCTTCTCTGAAGGTACAGATGCTTTGGTTTTCACCTTAGATTTGCTTTTCCCCCATCCTCCCCCAAAGGTAGGGCACACCATGTGCCCCAAGCCCTGTTGCCCCCTGGATTTGTGGAGCAGAAATGCTTGGTGGCCACCAGCTGCTGTGGTTGGTGGCCATGGCCAGCTGCGATGGCTGGTGCGTGCTGGGCTGCCTCCCCAGAAAGTGCTCCAGAGCCCCGTGCTGTGCAATGGGGACATCAGGACAATGAGCTCCTTTTGCTTGTAATGTAACATGCGTTCGTGGACCATGTCTAGAGGAGGCTGATGTTCATCTTAATGTGGCATTAAGGACTTCCTCTGTGCTCCCAGGGCGCTCTCTTTTATTACAAAGATTTTTCCAAGTTTATTAAGATGAAATTGTTCTGATCTTTCACTCCAGGTTGATCTTGCTCATTAAAACAATGCCAACTGAATGCTTTGGCCAAGATTCCCACAAAGGCCTGCAATAGTGTGCTTCAAACCTTGAGTGTGGAGTGATGGCATCTAGTCACCCTCCTCAGTAGAAGGGACCCGGTGTCTCCAGGAAGGCGTTACCTTGTGCCTTGTCTCCGGCTGCATGTCCAAAACATGTCGAGGTGTGCCCACCACCACCATGGCCATGGGAGCTGGCACACAGGGACGCCGTGCCATGTTAGCTCCTCTGGTAGTAGCACGTGGCCACCGCTGTCTGCTCAGCCGCCGCTGCTCCTCCTTGGGAAGAAGCTATTTTCTCCACTTAGGAGATGAGTCAGGTGTGGGGGCAAGTGGATGAAAGGGACGGGACCGGAGATCAAGGTTATTCAGCCAGTCTGAGGGAAGGGGTGGAATTAGACATTGAGGGAAGGGGTGGAATTAGACATTCAGGATCTCCAGGCGTGCTCTTCCGGCTGTCCCCGCTGTCTGTAGAAGGCCCTTTAATCCTGAGGTAATTTTTTGCGTGGCCAGATGAAAACACCCCGCGTTGCCTCGAGCGGGCTGTGCAGGGTGCTGTTCCCACTAGTACTCCTCGCTTGGTCTCTTCTCATGGCTTCCTGGCCATGATCCGATGTGGCCGAAGGGAGCGGCGTCGTGCCCGGAAGGTACGGCCCGGCTTTGCTCATGCCTCGTGGTGGCCTGCCTGTGCCGGGCAGCCTCAGGGCAGAGAAACATCCCGGCTCTTAAGTAGGGCTGGAGATGGGGAGCAGCCTTTTGCTGCCCATCCATCTTCAGCCTCTTCCTTCTTGTTTCCACTGTGCCAACACTCCAAGGGGTGTTCCAGAGCTTGAGGAAAGTTGTGGTCTTAGAGAGTGTAATTCAGTGGTGAAAAAGCAGCAGAAATAAATGACAGAAGCAGAAACCTAGCACTGGAAGGGCCTTTCTGTAAGATGCCTCAGAAGTGAAGCTGATGGGATCTTTGGGCGTCTTCCCACGTGGAGTTGCCTTCAGCTTTTCAGCTTTTGCTTAATTACTGCACATCCACGTAGATGGTGACACAGACACGTCCCAAGCTGCCAGATGTTTGAAGCTTCAGGTGATGTTCAGAGGGCTCAGCACCTCTGGGAACGTGGGCCTGTGGCGTTGCCTGGGTGGTTTCAGCGGTGATGGAGAAGCATCTTGGTTAGAGCACGGGGAAAGCCCTGACTGATGGTGACCTCTCTTCCATGTGCAGAGATGGGATCCCCCCGTACAGAATTGGGAGCAAGAAGCAGCTCCAGCGGGAAATGCATCGGAGTGTCAAGGCCAACGGTCAAGTTTCTCTACCTCATTTTCCGGTAAGTTCAGGTGGGAGCTGCATGTTCTGGGATGGCCGTGGGAAATGCTGGGACTGGGAATGGGCGCAGGTGGAGGGAAGGGAGCAGGGGAGGAGAGCGTTTCCACCCCTACGTGATGCCAGAGAAGAAGTGCTGCTTGGTGTTGGGCAGGAGCCATGTGCTCTCAGCATCCTTGCAAAAACACGCGTGTGTACAGTCACATTTTGGTCCTTCCCTGAAAATCAGGTGCTAATTAGGGCTTCTCAGTGAATTTGTCCTCCTGGTCTAAATCCAAGCATAGATGCCCCGGTTGGGTCTAGTGAGAGCCTTGGCTCTGGCCACCACCCTGACACCTCCACCAGTGCCGAGCAGACCGGGGCTTGGCCTCACGCGTGTCACCAGCAGCCTTCGAGAGCTCACTGTCTGTAAGGTGGCGGGAAGCAGGATCGCCCAAAAGAGAGACATTTGCAGCAGATAACGTGCCTTGCTCTGAGGGGATCCGATTCGCGGCCTTGCCGTGCTCTCAGAAATTAACTCGCTGACTTGCTAATTCAGTTGACTTGCAGACTCCTGATTCCTGCAGTGAATAAACTGTTTACACAGACAAGTATAAACTTATCTTGTCTTGAGATTAATATGCTAAAATTCCTCTTTCTGCTGTCTTAAGCAGCAAGAAATCATAGATGGTGTGGGGGGGGGTGGTTTATGTGGTTTTTCTTTTTGGTATTTTTTTTTTTCCCCCTTCCTCCCTAAAGAAAGTTCTATAGTCTGAGCTTGTAAATTAGATTATTTTGTCCCAGGGCGTGCAAATCGACTTTCTCTGTAAGGCAGTGCTTTGATCAGGGACTGAATAGAGCCAGCTTGTGTAAGAGTGACAATTTCCAGCAGAGTGGCCTTTTTCTACCCTCACATCATTTCTGGAGCTAAGTGGTTGCCGGAGAGAGGCCCCACCTCATCTGGTGGGTAGTATGTGAAAGAGTTGGCAGTTCAGCTTTCTGCTTTCAGGGGGAAAAAAAAAGAGGGAGAGAGAGGGACAGTGGGGGCGAGGAGTGGGGTGCGTGGGGGTGGCAGGAGGGAGGGCAGAGTTGGGTGGGTGGTTTCTTTTTCCTCTTTTTTTTTCCTCCCCTTTTCCTGCCATGTTTGCTTCTTTTGGCAGAAATTCGCGTTTCGCCTTTTTATATTCTGCACTTGATTTGGAGATGTTCCCTTTTTCCCTTGATAGATCTGCTTGAGGCAGCCAAGCTCAGCAGTGTAGCACCGCTAGCCTGCAGCAGCTTTCTTCATTTTCTGTACAAAGAGATGGAGGGGGGGGGAAGAGATCTAGGACACTGTTGAGACAACACTACCTCAAAGGTGCCCAGTGTGTAGCCAGGAAATAAATTACCAGCACTTCTCTGATCTGCAACCGTTTGACTTCTTTTTTTTTTTTTTTTTTCCTTTTTTTTCTTCTCCTTTCCCTTTTTCTCCCCCATCTTATTTTTTTTAATTTCCAACTCCTTTCTGTTTATACTCACTTTATTCCTTGAGTTAAAGTCTCTCCCTCCCACCTCAGAGGGTTTTTTTTTTTTTTTTTTTTTTTGATGTTTGACAACAGTCTTTGAAGATTTTCTACTTCAGAGTAGCTACTGATGGGCTGGTTGTACTACAGAGAGAACAAGCGGGGTTCCTCAGAGTGCGACCAACTGCTCCTGCCGAAGGCAAACGCTGGTGGGGAGGATGTCACTCCATGAGGCCACAGCACTAGCTCATAAAAATCCAGAGCAGACCATGCCTAGTTGCGGTCGTCTTTTCATCCAAACATGGAGACACAACAAGCGTAGCGGGGCCGGCGATGCTGCTCCGGCTAAGCGCCCGCGCCCCGCGCCGCCCGCTAAACATGCCTTATGCCTTCTGTCCCCGCTCCTTGTAGAGGACCCACCGTCTTCCCAAGGAGATGACCCCGGTGGAGCCGGCTGCCTTTGCCGCAGAGCTCATTTCCCGGCTGGAGAAGCTGAAGCAGGAGCAGGAAACCATGGACAGTCTGGAGGAGAGGCTGCAGCAAATCAAGGAGGTAGGAGGATTAACCCTCCCGGGGCCGGGCAGAGCTCGCTGCTTGCTGCCTGGCTTGGGGGGCGTGGGAGGGGGCTCTATCCTGCCCATAGGGAGGAACGTGTTTTGACCACGCTGCAGTTCACGAGCCTGCGGTGGGGACATCCCGGCGCGTGCCTCGCCGGCTCCACGTCCTCTTGCATTTATTTCTCACCATTGCTTGGCTGACAGGACGAGGAAAAGGAGGGCTCGGAGCTTCCCACCAGCCTGCAGAGCAGTCGGGAGATGGTGAACCCTCAGCATCCGCAGCACCCGCTCTCGCTCCTGCCCTCCGGCAGCTACGAGGAGGACCCCCAGGCCATCCTGGACGAGCATCTCTCCCGTGTGCTGAAGACCCCCGGCTGCCAGTCGCCTGGCATGGGCCGGCACAGCCCCCGCGCCCGCTCCCCCGACTGCCTGCCGACGGGCAAGCTGCAGCCCGGCGCGGCCTCGCCGGCCATGTGCGCCTTGGTGGGTAAGGGATTCATCACCAAGCAGACCACCAAGCACGTCCACCACCACTACATCCACCACCACACCGTGCCCAAGACGAAGGAACAGATCGAAGCGGAGGCGGCTCAGCGTGTCCAGTGCTGCTGCCCGGCGGGCAGCGACTACTACTGCTACCCCAAGTGCAAGGGCCACCCGAAAAGCACGGACCCCCCTCTCCCTCCGCTGGAGCCCTTCGGGTAAGTCGCCAGCGTCTCTCTTCGTTGCACCCACCCCAAACCATCGCCCCGTCATCCCCCTGCGACGGGGCTGATGGGCACAGCCCCGGGGCAGCGCAGGGGGCTGACGGTGGGCTCCTGTCCCCTTCTGGCCATCAGCAGGACGGGGATGCTGCCGAAGAGGCCGGGCAGAGGAGCGGACAGCGTCGCCCTGCCCGCCGGGGACGGGGGGCTGCCCGGCCCCGGCGGGGTGCAGCTCCCGGGGGGCGAGGCGGACCGGGCGCAGAACGTCTGGCAGTGGATGCTGGAGAGCGAGAGACAAAATAAGCACAAGCCCCATAGGTAAATACGCAGCTGTCTACAGCAATATCGCTCCCGGTAAATATTTATATATTACATGGGCTGTCTATTTTTACAATCGCTAAAAACAAATGAGACTCTTTGCTCCTCCGGTTTAATATAAAAGCTGTTCCGCAGAACCAGAAAAACCACAAAAATGTCATGTTTTTGGCAATAAACCTCCTTTCATGTTATGACAGACTTTTGAGAGGGAGCGAGCAGAATAGGAGCTGCTATTAAAGTCATATTTTCCAGCTTTTCTAACCCGACTTCTTCCCCTCCCCAAGCACACAAAGCACAAAGAAGGCCTACAGCTCCGACTTCGCCAAGGGGGCCCCCGGCCGCCACCACCCCTGGGGGACCAGCAGCCACCCGCGTGGGGTGCAGCCCGCCCACCCCTTCGTCCAGGACCCCGCCATGCCCCCGCTCACCCCACCCAACACCCTGGCGCAGCTGGAAGAAGCGTGTCGCCGGCTCGCCGAGGTCTCCAAGCCGCAGAAGCAACGGTAACGGCCATGGAAGGGGTAGTCCTGGTCCCGCGGTGGGGTCTGGGGAGCAGCAGGGGTAGGGAGAGGTTTGCTGGGTGCTGGTTGTGCTCATCTTCAGCCAACGCTCGGGCTGATGGCGGGCAAGGTGGTGGGGGAACACGGACCGTGTCCTCCCCGTCTAGGTAGAGGGTCAGCCACAGGGCCAGGCTGTGGGGACGTGTGACGGCATGGCTTGGCCGAGCCCCAAGGATGAGCCTCCTTATTCCAACCCCACCCTACCCCAGCTCAAATAGTTTGAATCCTAGACTATTACTTCCACTCTTTTGATGGCTGTAATTTGCCCATTTTTCCTCTGGGACGGACTCCAGCTACATACCAAGTGGAGAATTGGACTGGTTATCGTTCATTTGGGTATGGAAGGATAAATTAGCCCACAGCATTTTTAATTCTTCCTTTGATTGTTTACAACATGCGAGGGTTGATACAAAGAGCCAACTTAACGACCCACAGGAGACTTCAATTAAGAAGACTGTATTTCAACAATTTTTTTTTTAAAGTTTTTTTTCTCTTTTTTTTTTTTTTTTTTCTTCCTCTTCCCCACTTGCCCTCCCCCTCTCCACTTCAGATGTTCAACCTCAAATCAGCAGAGGGATCGAAACCACTCCGCTGCCGTTCAGGGGGGAAACACCCCTTTCTGCAATGCAAGTCTAACGACAGAAGAGTGAGTATTGCACGCGGAGAAAAGGATGGGGAAATATATATATGTCATAATTGTATTTTCATTAAATGGATTGTGCTTTGAAAAGAGAGGAAATTCTTATATCTGAAATTTCGTCTTTCAAACATTCTTCTTAAAGAAAGAACAAAACATTTTCAAATCTTGTCTCTGGCTCTTTTTAACTTGCATTCCTGTAAAGTGGACAAAGATTGGATTAGTCTAATTACAGGATGGTTCTTTTAACAAGAAATCTGCTACAGAGAGGTCTAAAATGGCCTAAATAATTAAAGTTTTCTTTCTTACCCTCTTCATCTTAAGCAATGAGTAATGTTTGAAGTCCAGACTGAGCCACCTGACTAGAGCCTTTCATTTTTAATTGGTTGACCTTAAGTCCACCAGCTGTCTTTGCTAGCAGCTTTTTTTCTGAAGCCACTCTACAAAGACTTAGAACAAATTAGGAAGACTAAATTACTGCGGACTAACACTTTGTGACCTTTTGACATGCCAAGTGTACATTGCCTCAGAAGCAGTTGTAGATTTGGCTGCATGGTATTCACTAGAGCGTTGCCATCTTGCTGGGTAATATTGTTTTAATTATTCTTTAAGAAGGGTTTCTTAGTGCAAACGACAAGATCCAGTTAATTTTGTCCTCACCAGGGAAAAATAAGATTACCTGTGTGCTTCAGGTGAAGAATCTGGCAGTGGTTTTGCTTTGTTAGCTGTTGGTGGTTGCAGGTGGTTTTGTGCAGGAGAAGGAAGCTTGGCACATGCTGTGTATGAAGGCAGATGAAACGAGCCTTTTAAAATCAGATGTGTACAATACTGGGGCTCACTAGGTCGAGGTTAGCCCATGGCGAGCCCTACGCACGCTCACCTGGCCTGCAGTCCTGCTCTGATGCTTCCAGCAAGCATCTAACCTCCATCCCTCAGTTGTCCCATCCATAAAATGGGCTGAGGGCTTTGCTGCCCGTGGCTGGGTGCTTTGCAATGCTGAGACTCCCACCATCACAGCGAGCAGGAGCTGTTGTGGGAGCCCAGCAAAGGGCTGTGCAAACGCAGCATGACAAATTCACAGCGAGTACAGGAATATCTGACTTCTCGGGTCACACCCAGGGTATTTCTGACCAGCATTACATGTGGCAGAAACACTGCTGGATTGAGTGCGGTGAAACAGCCTGTTCTCAAATGGTAAAATAGAGGGTTTTGTGTGTGTTTTCTGTTTTTCAGTCACAAAGAGCCAAAGAAACTGCCAGTTGTTCACACCTCTCAGTCTAGTGAGTTGGTTGTCACCTATTTTTTTTGTGGAGAAGAAATTCCCTACAGGAGGATGTTAAAGGCCCAGAGCCTGACACTTGGGCACTTTAAAGAACAGCTGAGCAAAAAGGGAAATTACAGGTAAGAATCTCTCATTTGTTTGTTCTTTAGTATATCCTAATAAGTCAGAAGAATCAGCAGATGTTTTGCAGGTCTACCCGCAATGACACATTTACCTTACTCTTCAGAGGCTGTAGATCTTATATTCTTCCCACTCAAACCAAGAGCAACCTGGAGATGGAGAAAGGGGCCCTGAGCAGTGGCTTGGCTGCGGGGCCACTTCCTCTCCATCTCCCTGCCCAGCCTCCTCCCCCAGTTGCATGAGGATGCAGGCTGGCAGGCTTCACGCTCCAACCCTTGTCCAAAAAACCTGAATACCAGGAAAAGCTGGGAAAGGCATGGAGCGGTGGGGTTCAGTTTCCAAACTGGGATCAGCATTCATCTTGGTGCCGGCCTCCTGCTTTTCCTACTCATTTGATTTTTTTCATTTTTAATTTTTTTTTTTTTTTTTTGTGCAATGGTGTGGCCATAAATGGGGCCTCTGTAAGGTTGGGATGTTGCATCTGAATGGACATGCAGCTGAGGTGCAGCGAGCTCGCTTTTCTCTTCATTAGGGAAAAAACCTCTGCCCTGGAGGGAAAGCTCCACCAGCAATACTGAGTTCCTCCTCAAAAAACGCCAACAAACCCTGCCTGTCTGGTTTCCAGGGCCCAGCTCCCAGTTTAACCAGTTTGCTGCTTCCCCTGCTCTTCTAGTTCCCATGGCAGTAGCTTCACGTTGGCTATTTTTGCTGTACTTTCCCAGCCGTTCTGGCCACTAGTGGGATCATCTGCTGGTCACTTCTCCTGCAGGGTGAGCAGGAGAGGGAAGTTCCAGCTTGAAGTTTTGAATTTGCACTGAATTTGGTGGTGCTTCACAGAGCCAGAAGGCTTGCCCTGGAACTGGCAGCCTCAGATTTAACCTCCAAATGGTCATTTGGGTTTGGTACAAGGACTTTTCCAGCCTTGTGCTCCATTTCTGGCCTGTCTCTAGCTTTGGAAAGTCCACCTATGCAGATCAGAAGTGGGTCACCCAAGGGTGCTCTTGGGCTGGGGGATGCTGAGCTGGGATCTGTCGTGGCTGTTACACGGTGGGGCTGGGGCTGAAATACTGCCAGTCCTTCCCCAAAACCATCTTTGCAGCCCGCCCAGCTGCCATCAGATGGCAGCAACCTGCAAGTACACCCAGCCTGGACAACCTGCAGGAGAGGTCCCTGGGCTTCTTGCACCCTTGGGCCATTTTCCAGCCCCTAAAGCCACTCCCAGCCAGCTGTGTTCCTCCTCTGGCTGATGCAGCCTCATGCCCCAGTTGCAGACCAGTCTCCGTGGCCTCACCACTGGTCTGCCACTGCTCCAGTGGCTGTGTAGTGTGTCCCCCCCCCCCAAAAAAAATCCTGTTTGTTTGTTTTCTATAACATTTTTTGTGTGGTGCCCGAGTGCAGGAATAGGCTACTAAAACCTCTGTGGCCCAAAAGCCCCTCCAGGTGCAATTATTTGTGCCTTGTCAGACTGTAATTACTTTAGAAAATGTTTTTAAGTGACTGACAAGGATGAAACAACGTTTTGCTTAGATCTCACCCCTTTACACCTGGGTAAAGACAATACAGAAATTTATAAAAAGAACTTGGGTACGTGCCCAGTATTTTATCTTGCACAGACACAAGGTGAAACTAATTACACAAATGTGTGTACCTCCAGGGAATCATTTTCATCTAAGCTTTGACTTTTGGCTGGACTTTGAGTGAAACTGCGGGTGACCTTCAGGGAAGAGGTCCGCAGTGCCCAGAGTAGCGTGTGTGTTACGGGGAGGCACTAACTAGGCTGCTTTGGTCACATCTGGCATTGATTTCTTTTTAAGGCACATTTAATAAGCATGTCTTTGAAGCCGTTGCCTTTCATTTAATGCACAAAGACATGCAGAAATGCTCCGCTCTCCAAATTCTTTATTGATTGGATCAGTTTGCGAGGCGGGTACCTCGGGCTCCTGCGATGCCAGAGCCGCACGGCCGGCCCCGCCGTGGGGCAGCCGCCGGGAAATCGCCGCTTTGCTTTCCTTCCCGCCCCCCCTACCCCCCCCCAAAAAAAAAAGGAATTAAGCAGTGATTTAATACTGATGGCGTTAACAAAAAACAAACATACATGCACAAAAAAACTGGGTGGTGTCGGGTAATCTGAAGATGGCAGCGGTTCAAAACAGAGCTGTAACGCCAGGCCTACTCGCCTCGATTGGTGCCAGATGTCCCAAAAAATAAAAAAAAAAAAAAAAAAAAAAGAGCAAAGCTTGCCACATAAAATATGTTTCAATGGAAAGCCCATTTCTGAGCAAATAAGAGCAGAGTGACTCGTTTGAAGATGATGTGGGGGAGGATTTTTTTTTTTGCTTTGCCTCCTCTTTTTCCTTTTCTTTTTTTCCCCTTTTCTCTGTGAAATAAGGTTGTAATTATGTAAAAGGTCATAGCGTGTTTTCTCAAATAAAAATTTTGTAAACATAGCCAGCGCTTGGGCTTGTGGAGGAAGTTATTGGGAAGAACGGCTGTTATCTGGACAGGGGCGGAGAAGGGGAAAGGGAAGAGAAAGTTCTTTGTAATTCATTCAAACTTTCCTTGGGTTTTTTTGGTTTTGTTTCAAGGCTGTTGGCCTGGGGAATTGTGGCCTTGACCTGCAGCATGAAAGTTGGTGGGAGTTGGGCCATTGACTTCAATGAGTGCAGGCTCCGAAGGACTTAAATAAGATGTTTTTCCTTGCTGAGCCATTAAAGACGCAACATGTGTCAGTTCAGCTTGGAATGACTTTACAAAAATAAATCCTAACCATACCTTGACTAAATGGAGCTGGTTTCATTGCGTTGACTAAAAAGCCAGCTTTTATCCCCTTACCAAAATAATTTTAATGTACCCTAAAAATAAATAGATTTGCAAGCCGTTGTTACTGAGTATTTTAAAAATGTGTAATAGAACAGTCACTAAAAAAACCCCAAACAAATTCTAAGACCCTGCGTGGCTCTTTCAGTTTTAATAGTAGAAGTGAGCTTAATTTGATCTCCTTTCCCATCCTAAAAAAATACTAACTGCAAACCCATTTCCCCTGGCAAACATCTGCCAACTCCAGTTGTCTGGAAACTACAGGGGAGGGGTATGGGAGGTGCTGAATTTTTTAATTTTATTTTATTTTTTTTGTTGGTAATGCATCTGATGAAGGTTTTTCCATCCCTGGCGATCGGATGGCAAAGCACTTTTCCAAGGGAGCAGGCATGTCCGAGGAGGTGTGCGGCGGCAGACGGACAGGCTCCCTAAATGCTACCCCTCTGAATGGAAGCCCTTCATTTGTGCATATGCAATTAAGCAGCCTTAGAAGGAAGAAAGCTCCAAACGGGATAAAAGGAACCTTTAATCAAGAAGCTGAACGGTCTAATTCAGGATAATAGAGGGGTCCTTACTGTTTGACACAGGAGGGGTGGGGGTGCTTTTTGTCTCTGGGAGCGTTGGCTTCATGATCTAACGACCCGGAGCAAAAGAGCAGGAATGCAGGACACTGCTACTTGACCTCCCCGTGTCACGTCCCGCAGGCTGGACCAGGGCTGCTCCGTGCCTCTGCCTGCTAGGAAGCGTCGGGAAACACGTCCAGGAGTTTCTGTCACTTAAAATGGAGACGTGAATTAGGCATTTGGTTGTTTCAAATGTGAGGCTCCCGGGGTTTTTTTTTTTTTCAGTAGGAGTACCACAGAGTTTCAGCTTTTGCGTTGCAGGAAGCTGGGATGGTTTTCTTTTAATCCATCTGTATGCCTAAAAAGCCTCTCCTTTTAATAACAGTTGCTAATTTTAATGTTGGGCTTCAGCTTTGAAACAAGAAAACACATGAAAGAAAGAAGGTGGGGAGAGAGGGGAACCTTAAGAATGCTTTGCTTTGAAATTCTATTTATTTATTTTTTAAATAAGATATTTGGCCAGAAATCACCACGCTTTCTAATTTTCTTTACGGCCAAGGATATGCACTGCCAACGTGTGTAATTTACGCACTGTAGAAGCTGTTGTCACCGCTGAGGAGCTTGCACAGCCCTGCTCCCTCTGTCCCATCGCCATCCCTGCAGGCCCGGGGATGCTTTCATGTTGCTGGACCTGAGCAGCTCTGAGGTTTTCCTGGCCACGCCGGGCGCTGGAGGAGCATCCTAGGAGGGAGAGATTGGAAATGTTGTGGTTAAAAGAACTGCCAAAGCATCCTTTGCTTTACCTTTTGATTTTTAACTGTGTTCTAATTCTTCTTACCACAGATACTACTTCAAAAAAGCAAGCGACGAGTTCGACTGTGGTGCGGTATTTGAAGAGATTTGGGAAGACGAAACCATCCTGCCGATGTACGAAGGAAGGATTCTTGGGAAAGTAGAAAGAATCGATTGATGGCATCTGTGTTTCTTAAGAAAAGTTAAGCTAGAAAAGTCTTTGGACACACAACAGTAGTGATGACAAGGAAAGAAAAAAAAAAAAACTTTGAAGGAAAGTTTTGAACCAATGAAGAAAAATAGTGAAGTCTATGAAGACTTTGCTGAATTAGCCTTAGAGGAAAAAGATGGCATTTATTATTCATGAGTTGGGTACTGAGATGATAAAAACCCTGAACTATTTATTAAAAACATGACCACTGTTGGCTATTGGAGATGCAGACCGTGTTTGAGAGACTTCCATACATAATATATGATTTCCTGGGGATCTGAAAACTATGGACTAAGAGAAACTGTGTATAGCTTACCTTAACAGTAATCCCTATTGATATTTATTGAACAGTCTGTTTTCCCTTAAGTCCAGTTTTTGGATATGCTGCTTTAACAATGGAGAAGAGAGGGGCTGGGAAGTGGGGTGATGGGAGGAAGGATTATTTTATTTTTTTACATTGTTCCCACTATCTAAAATTTAGGAGTTTGGCTATGAGCGCATTCGTGATTTTTTTTTTTTTTTTTTTTGAAGGGGGAGGAGGGAAGGAGTGACGTTGTGCCCAGTATTTCTCCGAGTGAAGATAAAACTTTTCTAAAGAAATAATAATAATAATAAAAGCCGAAATAAAAATACTGTCCTACCATTCATCTAGAGACCAGTGCATTTTAATCTATGCTGCTCTAATTTGAAATAAAGGTCTTAAGCGTTTAAGATGTTAGATGCAATATTACAACAGCAATTTGTTATTTTGTCCATGGATTTCTGCGGTGTGAGGTTTTTGCTTTGCTGCTGTCAGTGGTGAGGGTACCAGGTGGTGTCCAGTGCCTCTCTCGGTCGAGGCAAGGGAGAGCAAAACCCTGAGCCTGGGAGAGCTGTAGAAGCCATACAGTTCCCGTTTCCATACTTAGCACACCAAAAGGACACGTTGCAAAAGCCGGGTTAAAAAACCCGTATGTATTCCACGTAGCTAGCTAATTTTGTTTAGCCATTCTACTTCAATGTTAGCACAATTGTATTTCAGTGGCGTGTAACTACGACGGGGCGTGTTTTCAGATCGGTGTGGAGCGCGTGATTCGTTGTGTGGTGGGTTTTGGTTGGGTTGGTTTTTTTTTTGTTTTGTTTGGGTTTTTTTGCCTTACCTTCACAAGACCCATGTGAGCCCGTGGGATATGTGGGCGAAGGCGCTCTGCAACCCTTGGCAGAGCTTCGTGTGTGCGTGTGCGCGGGTGTTGGGACAGAGCGACCCTTTCCCGAGAACGACCTTGCATTTCTACAGTTGGGTTTTGTGTTGATTAAGTTAATCTGTGCATTCTGTTTGCCATTGCTACTTTGTATAAGTCTGTATATATTGTAGAAAATGTATGGTGAAAATATTAATACACTATCTCTAGTGTTTTTAAAATTTAATCAGTACAGTACCTGTGCCTGCATGGTGTTACGAGACCATGCGTCGCCCTATATTCAGGGTTCAAGCTTTCCCTTGTTTGTTTAAGGGGTTTATGTATAAATATATTTTATGCCTTTTATTACAAGTCCTGTACTCATGACTTTTGCCATGGCATTTTGTTCTACTTATACTGTAAATTATGCATTATAAAGAGTTTCATTTAAAAAAAAAAAATTACTTGGTACAATAATTATTGTAATTAAGAGATGTAGCCTTTATTAAAATTTTATATTTTTCAAATTAATATTGTCTGACTTTTTTTTCACCCTTAATGCCTTAAAAGGTTTCTTCTCATGGATGGTGGTAGCTGGAAACAAGAGCTGAGCTCTGCCCTGCCCTGGCCAGGGCTGTTCCTACTGGGAAGTGGTTGCAGCTCAAGTAGGCAAGGCAAGGGCTGGGGCTGCTCTCTAGTCCAGTGATTAAATTGTCTACGGCTCCTTCAGGTAACTCAGCTACAAATTTAGCGTGGCCTTATTGCCCAGGCTGCACCGCCAAGCCTGCCTGACGGGGAGAGGCCGGGCTGATAGAGGAGTGGGGACTTTCTCTTCCCCTGCAAGTGGGATGAGGGAGCCAGGGTGGGATGTTGGAAGGGACATGGTGGCCCCGGAGCTCTCCCACAGGGCCGTGGCACATCAGAGGGGTTCATCGCTGGGTGATGAAGGGTGGGCACAGCCTCACCCAGCTGCGATTGAGCCCGGACTGCTCACCTCCATCACCTGCCAGAGCAAAACCCAGCTTTGTAAAGTCCTGGCTAATGTGGCTGCGTTGGCCAAGACAAACTGGGGAGAGATTCGATGGAAGCGGCTGAGCAGGACAAACGCTGGGGAGATCTTACCCCTGCGCCTTCCCTCTTGCTGGTATTTATGGTACAAAACCTGTTTTATAGCTGAACGAGCTTAATTTGTTCCTGAGGGAAGCTGCCCATACCAGGGATGGATTTGTCTCCCAGCTGTCGCCCAGACCTTCCCCGGCTCAAGCGAGTAACCCTGGGAAAGCAATTGTGGAAATGCTTTTGGTCTGTCCTGTTGATAACCAAAGCCAGCCTCTTTTCTTTTCCTAGTCCAATGGCACTGACTAGTTTTTTGTTGGTTTTTTTTTTTTTTTTTCCCTCTCTCTCCACCCTATTTTTTCTATGAGGTTTTAAATTATCTGGGTTATTTTGTGTGTATGAGAAGACTTCATTTAAAACATCAGTAAAACTTCTATCAAAGGGCTCAACTTCACACCGAGTACACAGAGCTCAGGACTGAATCCTGCAGTTCAAGGGAGCTGCAGGCAGTTTTACACATTTAAATGGATGGTGCCTTGTTTTAAAAAAACCATCTGAAGTTCATGGGGTTCATCTTAATTGATAAGCTGGACATAACGGATGGGTGTAGGGAGACTTCAACAACATAAGGGAAGAAAGATAATTTTTTTTTTCCCCTCTCTCTTTTTTTAGTCTGCCATCAAAGGTTGGGAACTTAGCACTACATCGTAGTATTATTTTTCTTCTGCTATTAAAATGAATCACACTGTGCCTAATTCTTCTTGGGAAGATGAATGTGTTTGAGGCAGCTTGAAGCCATTCAGTGCCTCACAAGCCTTTGCATCTTTCTATCAATGTTCCAAAATACTCACCTCTGTTTTTTGGATGTCTGTAGAAACAAAATATAAAATGGCTTCAAATACATGGCAGGCTGTTTAGCGGAGATGAAAGGGTATTTGAATAGTCTTTTTAAAATGAATGAAAAGTGAATACTCTCTTCTGTTTCAATTATAAGTGGGACATGGAGCTCGTTAGACACCACCTTAATATCTGACACTCTGAAAATGTTCACCTACCTTCAGCGTTTCAGAAACATTTTGTTTTTTAGCTTGTCTCGGGATAAAGATCGTGATTACAGGTCTGGCTTGTCAGCTGCTAAATGGAGAGGCAGCGTGGGAAAGTTCTACTGTTACAGCTTAAAAAGTGTAACATCCAACCAATTTTTTTTAAAATGGTACAGAAGATGAGGAGCAAGCAAGAACCTTATTTTGACTGAAGTTTGGGTTTTTTTTAGCTTAGCTTAAGTTTATCAGGTTTAACAAAAGCTACGTAAACTCATACTGAAAAAAAGGGCCCATAGAGCCGCTTGCAGTGTTACGGTACCTGCCGAAATGTCCCAGCTTGGGTCCTTCCAGAGGAGGGACACAAAATGTCCCAGTTTGGGTCCTTCCAGAGGAAGGACATCAGTAACAAGAGCCCTGCTATGCAAATTAAACCCGAGCAGGGCTCGAGTGCTGCAGGAAGGACGGCGTGAGTGAGACCTAACCGCTCCATGCACTTAAATCACACTAATACTTAACACTTAGAGCATTTTTCATCTTCAAAGCATGCTGGAAACATTCATTAAGCCCCACAACACCCACGGAGGTAGGTAAACCTGCTTGTGTTAGGCTGTAGTGCAGTAGATAATTGGCGGCGTGGCCGGGGCAAGCGGTGGCCGGGCGAGCTTTAAAGCTCTGCAGGCTGGGTCATGGGCCAACAAAAACACCAGCCCTGGTTACTGCACAATTAAAACACATTGATGGACCTTTAACGGTCCTCAGGAGCATTTGGGCCACAGAGCCCTGAGGGAGCAGCAGGTTGGGATTCATGGGCATGCATCGCCTAGAGGCTTTTTTTTTTTAAAAAAAAAAAACACTTTCCCAAGTGTTTCACAGCTGGGATTTGTTGGGGGTGGGTGGCGATGAGCAATGGTCTTGCTCAGTCCCAAATAAAGGCTTGAAGTGGTGGGGAGTGGGGCTGGGCTGTGCTGGGGAAGGGACAGCCACGGGGTCAGTTGTCTCTGAGACGAGCAGGGACGAGGAGCCTGGAAACGTGCGTTTTGCTTTTCTCAGCAAAAAAATAGGCCACACTTGGATGCAAAAAGCATTCCAGCCCTTGCTTGCAGGCCTTTCCACTGACTGGTAGATCACAGCAGATACAAGTGACATATTTTGTTCTTCTCTCTACCCTGAATGTTTGGCATTGTCTGGCTCAAAGGGTGCAAAATATCCCAGTCAGCATCCAAAAGATGTACGAGGCTGCCCCCAAAATCATGATCTTAGAATAAAATGAAATGAAATAAATAAAATAAAATAACCAGTCCCCTCAAGTCATGATTTCCACCTCTGATTTTTCAATTCCCAGCATTTGGTGTGAGAGTGGGAGGCAATTACGGTGTCAGTGCTGGAAACCAGCGGTGGCTGAGGGAGCTGACTCACGCTCTCCAGCGCAGCCTCACGGGGCAGCTGGAAGAGGTCTGTGCCTTGGGGAGAGGTGCCTCGGCCCCGTGGCAGGGTGGACAAGCATCCCTGATACATGAGCCTACAACCAACGGTGGTCTTGGCTGGTAAAAAACATCTGAAAGTCCTGGCAGCCCCCCTGGAAGTGAGGCAGGGAGGAGGGACACTGTCTGCCTCCCAAAGCACTGAGGACCGGCTGGGGATACAAGGGCCAGGCAGCAATAATCTGGGGATCCTTTCTCCAGGAAACCAACACACAGAGTAAGTGATCTGCCACCATCCCACAGCCCCTCTGCACCATCAGAGGGGACTGGAGGCTCCCATCCTTCACAACACCCCATTTATAGCATCCCAAAGCACATCAGCTCTGTCCATACCCTCCCAGTGCTCTTCTGCAAACCTGTTTCTTAGATGGTAAAATAAAAACGCCAAAACAGTGACAAAAACCCCCTCTCCCTTCATGAACATAAAGTCAGCCTATAGCCTGTATGTTATTTTTAATGGCGCCAGCATTGGGGAGGGTGCTTTGCGTTGGTGAAGTCCCATGAAAACTTCCTCCTTTTCTCAAGTGCCGGGACCAGCAGCACTGCCGGTTCCCCCCAGCCTTTCCCAGGTCTCCCTGAGGTCGTTTTCTCCCCTCCACGTAGGGAGTTTATTCCCTCTAAACCCATGAGTCAGTCTTGAGCTGGCTGGGCTGGAGCATCTCCTGGTTCACACTCTGCCTGGCTCATATTGGCAATTTTATTCCCTTCCTCTTTCACCTTCCATTAACCTCATGTTCCTCAAACACGTTCATCCAACTACTCCACTCCAGTAGCAACCTCACATTAATTAAAAAGGAAAAAAGAAAGGAACACTCAGTCTTTAAACAAGGTTCCTATCCCATTGCTTTCAAATGCTCTCTCAATCACAGAGCCCAGAAAACACCCACACAGAGGAGGCTGGAGAATTATTTAAGGCAAATCATCTTCCTTAGCCTTCTGAAAAAAGAGCAGACTAGTTCTGCATGGTGAAAGCATCTCTGGTTCAGGTCCTTTCCATTCTTCCTAGCAACATCCCTGATTCCTGCCTGCAGCCTTGCCCAGCCTCCTTGCACAGCCCTGCACACACACTCCTTTCCCCCTTGCCTTCATTAGCACACTGCTAATCATAACAAAGAGTCCCAAGCTGAATTTTTCTAACATTTAAACCATGGCATGCCATATGTTTTAGCCTCTCTTTTAAATTAAATGAGTGTTGTGATGCGTTTAATCTTCAGGGAGCATCGAACCCCCATAGCGAGAGAGGAGGCTAATTTTGGACATCAGATCTAGGTGATAGCATAATTTCAGACAATTTTGGCTGACCTCCCTGGGCAATGCCCTTCATCTCTTTCATGAGGAGATCTATTTTTAGGGAAGAAAGCCCATTAAGTCTTGCCTTCCTTAATTCAGCGCTTCACTTGATAAGATTTGACAGGTACATCTTTTTTATTTTTTATTATTTTTTAAAAAGAAAACAGAAAGACCCTTTGGGAATTCTGGCTTTCAACATTTGTCTTGGGCCCTGCAGGAGTCTGGAACATCTCTGAACCCTACAGTTCATCCTGCTTTGAAACAACTGCAACGTCATTCCTAATGCACGTCGCCAGCGCTGCCTCCTCATCTGCAGTCGCAGCACTTCCAGCTCCCTGCTCCAGCTCCCACCGGCGTGGCAGCTCTCCTCGCCTTCCCCTTCTTCTTGCCTTCCGCTGTGCCGGCTCAAAGTGAGCTCTCATTCCCCCCAAATCCTTCAAAAGTCAAAGGATAAATGGGGTGTGTGGCCGGGATGCTCCTACCTTGGCTCTTCCCTTTCCCCGCCGCTTGCAGAGCTGCTTCCCAGAGAAGCACTGCAGCCTCAACACTGTCCCTGCCAGGGAGCCCAGCTGACCCCTCAAGGTCTCATCCAGCCCTAAAATATGAAGAGCAAGAAGTCCAGCAAAAACCCTCTTCCCCTTCAAAGTATTTGCAGGTGGCTGCAGCAGCCTGGCAGAGTTTAGAACAACAGGTTTGTGCCTTTTCCAAAGCTCTTGTTTCCTAAAATCCTTTCATCTCTAAAGGTTTCTGGTAGCCCTACAAACACAACATCCTTTCCAAACGTTTCACAGCAAGTTGAGAACCAAAGGGTCTCTCCTCTACAGGTACAAACGTTAAAGGATTACACGGCAGGTGAGGGATCTTTGCCTTCAGAGACCAACCAACCAACCTCCCACCAGCCCCAGCAGGACAGAGGCGAAGGGCAGGGTTTGGGGATGGGACACTGCTCCTGGGACAGATGCTGTAAAACCAGCTGGTATCCAGAGATGATTCAGGAATAACGAGGGGGCAGCTGATGGAACACGTCGGTGGGGACCCCGCTCCAGCTGGAACAGCTAGGGAGGGGTTAACCCTGCCCCGTGTTGTTGCCGTGCAAAAACCAGGCAAAGCACCAGGGTTTTGCATTGAGATTCAAATGCCCAGATCAAAGCAGAGCTCCAGGAAGGAAGGACCAATTTAGGTTGGAACCAGAGAAAACTTTCTCAGCTAACTTCTGGGAAGTGAAACAACCAGGTTTCAGAAAGCTTCCATCAAAAGGGCACCTTGAAGGGAGACGAGTTTCTGTAGGAGCAGAGGAGGTGGCCCTCTCCCTCTCCTCCCAGCCAGGGAATTATTATTGGCCGCTGGATTGCTACACACCCCATTACAATGCCCGCCTCACTCTTCTGAAGCCCCAAAAGCCCTTGTTCTTCCACAGCCTTCCAGAAAAGGATGAGCTTGAGCGAGTCCTGCAAACTCAGCCCAGCGCTGGTGCCCCTGTGCCACCCAGCACGGGTGGCATTCGTGTCCCGGCGCTGCCGAGAGCCGTCGCGCTGCACTGAGCCAAACGCCCAAAGCCTTCAGAGACAGCTCGTGTCCAAATTGGGCTTCACGGCCTTTTGGGATGGCCTCTGGCCCGTAATTCAACATTTGATGAAGTAGCCAAAATACTATTTCCAACTTTTTCTTCCTTACTGTTTATTCCAAAGCAAACAAACAAACGAAAAAAAAAAAATGTTTGAGAGTTTAGCTTTGCTGATTTATGGCTCTCTGCTCTGTCCTTTCTCCTTCAAGACTCACTGTCCTGACCTTGGTTAAGTTTGGGAAGAGGAGGGCAAGCTCTTACCTTGCCTCCGTGACAGGTTGCCAAAGTAGGGAGAAAGTGTCTACTCACTCACTCTAGTAGCGTGTAGTGCTTTTGTGTTTCAAGTCTTTGTAGATTTGCAATGCCTTTAAAAACCCTTGCAACTGTCCAACATGGGGTGTTTAATTACCAGGTAAAAGAATTTTTTTTAGACTCCATTTAATTATTTGATTGCACAGTAACCAAAGAGTGTAAGAGGGCTGTAGCCAGAAGGCACTTCAAAGCAATGCCTTGATGTTTCTTAGTGGGCATTAATGGTTTCTGAAGGCAGGAGATTGTTTAAAAAAAATATTAAAACCCTCCTCATGATCCCGCCAGCAATCTCAAAAAAATGCATAAACACTGGAATCCTCTGCCAGGGAGGAAAAAAAGAGTTCAAAGGGATCTGAGAGTTTTCATGTAAAGTTTAGAGTTTAAGGCGTGACTGTTGGCTACGGAGCCCCACTGTTTGAACTCTTGTTTATTAAAAACAGTTTCCCAGCATTTCACAGGGTTCAGAAAGACAACAGTAAAGTGCAGTCTTTTTCACAGCACAGTGTTTAAAGGCTCCATTGATTTCTACCTATATGTTTTATCTTTTCTTTTTTTTTTTTGATCAAACGCTGAAGTTTAGCACAATATCCAAGAGAAGGCTGAGCTGGGTCTGTGGAGGAGAGAACAGCTCTGGAATAAGGGTTTGACTTTATTTTTTAAAATACTTTTTAACAGTTCACTCCAGACTCTTCAGTGCCCCAGAAGGCTGGATGACAGCAGCAGCAGTATTAGGAAATGACAACTTGGCTGGCCCCACACGCCAACTGCCTTTTTGATATTATCGCCAACCCTCCAGCCTTTATCTGAGCCTGAGCTCTCAATCAACATCCAGCCAAACAATCGGCCACTGGGAAAAGAAAAGTCTTTTTTTTTCTTTTTTTCTCAGGGTGGGAGATACTCTTTCAGCCTGTCTTGTCTGGACATGCATCTTATTTTTGATGAGCCCACCACCATACCAAGAGTGATCTCATTCTTTTCTGTGCTTATACGTCTCTCTTTCCTGTGGCTTCAGCCGGCCTCATTTGCTTCAAAAATCCTACTTTTTAAAGTCAAGGGTTTTTATCCAGGAACGAAGTGAAAGGGAATCTGCAGCATGTTGCAGCTTGGTCCTGTTGGCCATGGCTGGGTAAGAGGTGGGCTTTGAGGGGGGCAGCAGCTGGACCCGCTGCATGGTTCACAGCGAGATGTAATGATTCCTGCAAGGGCAAGGAGAGGAGCACAGAGACACACAGGAGCACTGGGAAAATCCTGGGCTGTCCTGGGAAAAAAGCTTACAGCTGAGTGTTTTAGCAAGTTCTTAAGTCTAACTGGAGAGATCTGAAGATAACACAGCTCAGAGCCGCCCAGGCTTTGCCTTTCACAACAGAGGCTATCATCCATCCAGTGCAGGTCTAGAAGTATTGCCAGAAGACATTATAAAAGGCACATTAGGAGCAGAATTAAAGTAAACACAAACCAAAACAAACAGAAACATCTGCTGAGCAGGTAGCCTGAGAATAAACTCCTTATTAAAGCTGTTCTCCAGGCTGAATCCTCAGCTCCAAGTCACCGGGGCACTGCCAGGTGACACCGGCCGAGGTTCTGACGCAGGAGAGAAAGAGCTAATAATAGTGTCGTGTCAAAGCCCGGCTTTGCCTTGCACAAACACAGCAGAGGGAAGGGAAAATAGAATGTGCAGGAAACAAACAGCGTCTTGTTTGAGTCTCTGGGCTCAGTCCTGCCAGCCTGCTCTGCAAACGTGGCTGGGAGCTAAGAGAGACCCTCGATGCTCTGGAGAACATCTCCGTGCTCAGAGGGCTGCAGGCTGGATGGGGGAGGACAGAGAGAGGATTTCTAGTACTCCCTCGAGGGAAATGGGTGTGTGTGATAGAGTAAGGCAAGTTGAGGTGAGATCAGAGCCTGAGCATTTAAATCACACTCAGGATTTTCCACCAGAGGAGTCGCGTTCAAACCTAAGGACAAGAAACACCGTCCTTGAATTGCAGTGAGGCACCGCATGTGAAAATGTCTCACGTGCTTTACAGTTACGGAGAGAAACTCAGGTTTTAAATACAGCGGGGAAAGAAACTCAGGACAAAAAACCACAAAAAACTCTAAAAAGGAAGGAGCACCAAATTTCTTGCTCTAAGCAGCTGATGGCAGAGTGCTGCTCCAAAGATGCTGAGGTTATTCTCCTGCCATCCCCACTCACAGTAAAAATCTCCTCCTTCCAAACTCTGGGGATTGATGGAAAATATGAACTTAATTTTGGGTTCTGTTTTCCTTAAATCGGCGCAGTTCCAGTAAAATCAGATTAAAATACCTCCAGTTCCTGATGTTTGGGGATATTTAAAGTCAGATCAAAGCACTTTTAACCAGTCCTTTTGGTAGCACGTTTGATGAGAAACACAGGTGCACTAATATATGAAGCTAGCAGCCGGGCTGATTTAAATGCTGCCTTGCAATTCTGCTTCTGATCCCCTTAAATATCAGCTGGGGGCAGGGGGAAGGAATGGGTGGATGATGTTTTAATAGAAGGCTACTTTTTTTTTTTTTTTTTCTGGATGCAATTGGAGCTGCTTCACTTTCTGCATGAAAACTTTTAACTTGCTTTATTTTCTTCCTTAATAATGACAAGAAGAGACTGTCAGACAATGGAGAGCCACAGAAAGGTAGAGGGTAAAATGATTTACAGGCCATAATCTTTCAAGATGTTGGCTTGTGCTCATGCTTACAAGGAACCAAGCTGAAGCACCACGTCTCATGCACAGAGCCGAAGCACAGACACCTGAAGGTCTAACCCTGATATGCAGATGACTTTTTAATTGTTTTTGTGCACGCATGCAGAATTAGCCAGTGCTGGTGGAACTCTGGGGTTGAATCCTGCTGCGTGGATCTGTGCAGGTGAGGAATCGGGATCAGGGGGGGCTCAGCCCCTCGGCCGTGCTCCCACGTTAGATGGGGAATGCTCTCCAATCCCCACAGAGCTTCGCAGGGGAGTTTCAGGGGTTTCCCTGGAGGCATTTAGCTGGGAATTTTTGGTTTTGGAGATTAGAGAACAAAACCAAACCCAACTGCACTCAATGAATATAAAGGGGTTTTAGATAATTCTCTGCAGAGTTAACCCAAACCCGGGCAGTGCTGGGGGTGTAGGCAGCAGGATGCAAAGTGAAGCTGTTGCCAGGGCACGGACCCTCCCCTGGTGTTCTGGGTACCCGCCTTTGTCAGGGATCTCAAGGTGACACATTTCACCCTGGAACGCTTGGTGCTCTCGGGTCTTTCTTGTCCTGCCTCCAAACAATACCTGCTTCGCTCAAAACACGCCCTTTTGCCCCAAAACGAAGGCAGGTTAAATTTAACCATTTGACAACACCAATTAAAAGTTGTTACTGTTATACTTCAGGAAAATCAGTGTGTTTCTTACAAAGAGTTCAGCCCTGTTTGTTGACAAATGACGTGACCCCAGCAATTCATCCCCAGTGGGACAGGATGGGAAGTACTATAGGATTTTCTCTGCTGGGAGCTTTCAAGTTTTATTGTGTGCAATTAAAATGCAGATGAATAACATAGTAAAATAATAAAATGCTCCTCATAAAAGTGCCCCAGTGAAACAAAACTGTCAAAACACAAGAGGGGAAAAAAAACAACAAAAGAGAAAACATTGCTTCCTCTCAAAAAATCATGCAAGTTTAAACAAACTCATTGTTATCAGGAGATAGCAAAGCCAGTGGTTTAGTTACAGCTTCCCACCTGCTCGCCTACGGCTCCTCAAGAAGGCGGCTGGGGCTCGCAGTGGTGGCTGCCCCACAGCCCTGCACAAGATGAGCTGCCACGCAGGTCCCCAGCCCCACGTTGCCCCCAGGACATCTCAGCCCCAGCACCACCCCGGCCACACACCACTGTCCCCACCTTCACACCCAGGTGGCACTGCCTTGTGTGGGAGAGAAGCGCAGAGACACCGTCCTACCCCAAATCAAGAGCCTGCTGGGGCTAATTGCTTTCGCTAGTGTGCAATTACGAGTGGCCCCTAAGATTCAGATTTGTGAACTTTTTGTATTTTTCGTGTGATTTTGCTGCAAAAAGGACAACTGAAACCTTGCTGGCACTGCATGATTAGGGAATTGTTGCATTCATGTAAGATATATTCTTTTAACCGAGCTACTGTCAAGTTATTTAATAAGAGGCATAAAAAGCACCAGGTTTAGACTGTCAGCTCAAGCGCTGAAAAGTCAGAACACACCAGATTTGTGATTCCTGTTTAAACTGAATGCGTGGACTAAGGAGAATAAAGCCACGACTCTGGCTGTAGCCATGGGGTGGGTGGTGCAACGACTGGCACATAGTGGGGACACGATCCTGCCAGCATTGCTGCCCGGCCCCCGGTCCCCTCCCCAGCAGATCCGTCCATCGTTCCCAAATTCCACCTGGACTTTTAGGGAACACGTTTAACCCCGTGGTTGAAAGCACTGTAAAACCCTAATAATAATTTAAAAAGAGTGATGTTTCTCTTGTGATAACGGCAAACGAGGCCAATAACGGAGAAGAAAAATAAACAAGATGCACAGCCTGGACATCAATGAAGAAATCAGATATTGAAGCTGAGTGGCAGCAGCTGCTTTGCAGTGCTCTCCTGGTGGCTTTGAGTCCTACAGCTGAGTGCTGCTCCAAGAAACCCAGGCAAACTGAGGTGCAATTTGGATAACGTACCTGCACTTTGCATTTCAGGTGCTGATGCAGCAGTGAAGTAAGGAAAAACCCTGAACTGAGAGTTCTTGAAGGGGATACGCTGCTGGGAGGTAGGAGTTTACTCCAGTCTGGGTTTGCACACTCTAGTAGGTGCCATGGCACATTTTGGGTGGGTATTGGAGATTAGATGATCATCACTACTAGACTTTATCTTGCATTAGCTTCATCCCCGGGGCTCAGAGCTCCCCTTTTGCAGTTTATCAGAGCAGGTCCCAGTTCTGCACATAATTAACCATTAATACTGAGACACAGGCAGCTATTGGCAGGGTCACAGCCTTGCACTAAACCCCAGAACAGGTGATTGTTCCTGTCTCGTACAGCATTAAGTGAGCTGGAAACCTGAACTCTGAGCAGCGGCACAGGCACAATCCATGGCTGAGTCAAGTGCACCAAGACACCCCATAACATCCCCAAGGGCAGCGAGACACACCAGAAGGTCCTTTGGTCGACACAACCAGTTTGCACCCCTGTGTCCCCTGTATTTCCCTGTCACATCAGCCACTGTGACCTGTGGTTCCCAAACCCCAGAGGGAGCTCTCCAGATTTACATCACTTGAGGGTTTGTTCCATGTGGAGCATTTCAGAGCAGCTCCCATCTTCCTCAGTGGCTCCTGCACTTACAGTTGTGATTTTTCCCCTTTTTCATACAGTCATTGAACTCCTGTTATCTCCCTGAATTAATATTAATGGTTTCCTTTAAGCTTCTCCTTTAGCTCTTACTCCTTCCAACAACGTTTTGATGATTTTGATTCTACCAGACTCCTATCTTCTCCTGTCCTCATGCTGCTTGTCTGCCTCTAATCCACCACGTTTCCCTGAGATAGCATCGGTGGCACTTGCTGCGTGGGTGACCCGCAGGGGCTGCGTGCAGGGGACACAGAGCACGGCAGGTTTGGGTGATGCCCTCAGGGCTGCTGTGTGATGAGGGGTTGGGAGGGATGCAGGGACAACACTGGGGCCGTGTCAGGGCACCCACCACAGGTGCAAGGAGCAGATCTGAAGCCAACTTGGCCAAGTTACATCTGCCCCAGCTTTGGCCTTACGCTGCTAAATAGATGGAGATTAAATTGCTTGACAGATAACCAGACTCTGTCTAGGTTTGTTTCTAATGTGGAAGATGTGGTGTTTTGCTTAAAAGTTGATGAGAAAGTTTAATCTGTGAGACAAATATGAAAAGCCAAATGCAGCTCATCCCACAGGGTGCCAGTCATCAGGACATCAGAGTTTGAAAGTGAGCATCACAAAAGAGAAAGGGCAGGAGGAACTGCTGACTGTGACCCCTGCTTTCCCCCGAGACCTTTCCCTCCTGCCATATATCATATTGCTTCTTCCACGATCTCTGGGTCTGAGGCTGAGAAGGCCACTCATGAACACCTTTTCAGGACACCTTTTCTAGACTTTTAGTAAGTGAAGACAAACTCAAGTGTTTGTTTCCCAGGAGTGGTTGCAATGAAACAGCAAAGCTGCTACTTTTGCACAGCACAGGGGTCAGGAGCTGCTGCCACAGGAGGGGACACCAAGTGATGGAAGTTGTTCCCTTTCCCTCTATCCCTCTCAATTACTGCAAAAGCGTCGCAATCGAATGGGGAAATCATCTTAAGCAGGTTTTTCTGCTCTATAATAAAGTCTGTAGAGGCCTTTCTAATTATCAGGGGGGGCTCTGTGTTGCATCGAGCCTGCCTGCATTTCTCAGCAGCTCCCAAGGTACGTGGAGACAGATGCTGTGGTGGGGCCTGACCTGCTCCGAATTCTGCCCTTCCCACCTCCCCCAGAATGGGCTCATCCCACGGACAGCTTACACAGCATCTCACAGAGAGCAGCGGGTACACAAATCCCACTGGGCAGCCTGTTTGGGGATGTTTGTGGGCTCCCTCAGTGCTGGAAAGGCAGCTCACGTTAGGCACTGTCGAGGTCTTGAGTGACCAAGCTGGGCTCTGAATTTTGTCCAAGATGACACAGAAACAGGGTTTTTTTAAAAATTACTTTCTTTGAAAACATTGAGCAATACCCAAGTATGTGCAGATTGGGACTTTTGCAAAATGCTGCCTCACGCCAGCTTTCTGGGATGGAAACCGAGGATGCTGACATGTTTGGTCCCAATTTACTAGGCTTAGCAATGCTTTTAACCCCCACCCCTGCCCAAGCTGCAGCCTGCTCAGCCTTTCACCCTGTCTCCCGCCAAGGGCTCTCTGCAGATGTTGCTGCACAAAAATGCTGAAACAGGGGCCACATGAACAGGCTCCAGGGAGGTTTTTTCCCTTGCACAGCCCAAGAGGGATGAGGCGATGCCCATCCAGGTTATTACATTAGTCTAAATCCATCCTTTCACCACTCTAAAGCGTTTGCTTAAGGCAGAGCCTTCTCTTGGGTCCAGGATCTCTTTCTTGCATTTTATGAGATTTTCCTAATTATGGAATCTCTTTCAATCTAGACCTCCTTTGATCATGGCTGGCCCCAGAGAGAAGTCATCTTGTCTGGATCGACTGAGAAAAGAAAGAGATGATAGACAGAAGTGACCTGCCCGGGATGACTAAGAAAATATGTGGCAAAGCAAAGATTTGAACACAAGCTTTGCACAGCCACATCTTTAAAGAAACCTCAAGACAAGCCTTCCTCCCAGCTTGTGATCAATCACCACATCCTTCCAGGTAAACCACATTTCAAACGGGAACTAGAGGTGAGCAATCAGTTAGCACTTTCTGCAGCTATTTTTCTCCCCTGGTACAGGTGGGACGAGAATGGAACATTTCTGGTGTAATCTGAACATCCAAAGGGAATTTCTGAGCCAAGACACATAACTGGTGCAGGAGAAAGCCATCCCAGTTAACCAGCACAGAGGAGACCCTGCTCCAGTTCAGCTGACAGATCACAAAGGACTTCTTATAAAACCCAGTTAGATGAGATTTCTTCAGAAAAAGGCTATTTTCAGTGCCACTCTGATTATCTGCCCTCTGTTGTCTTCCATAAAGGATACTGTGAAGTTAATGATCCAGCCGTGGAATTTTAAATAGCTGCTTCATGACTAACAACATGTGCTCTGGATCAGCTTGAGCCTGTATTTACATATTTCCCATGATAAGTCAACATATGGTTCTTGTCTGTAACGTGGAGTTGCTCTCTTCATATTATTACCATTTATTTTTTTACTTCTTTTCACAATTACAGGGGGAAAACCTTTTCTTATAATTATTGTTAGAGAAAGCACCGTACATATAAGAAGATATTAGGGTAACGAGAATCCTGCTAATGGCCTTATTTTGATTCCCACTCGATCCTGAGCTGGTTTGTCATGCAGGGGCTCAGGCCTGCGCTCATGAGCACCGTTGGACGCACAAGGTCAGCTCTCTCCCCATCACGACACAGGACAGGGTTCCACAACCCTCCTTGACAGCTTGGCAGTGGAAGTCTTTGGGAAACTTGCACCAATGGTTTGAATTCCCTTTTGAATTTGCAGTTTTAAGTACATAGATAATTTGTACAATTGTTGTTGGGTTTTTTTTTCCCCTCTTCCCCCTCTATTTCCCTCCCCACATCAAAGCATTGGTTAATGGCCGGATATAAACATCCCAACTGCTCTCATGGCACAGCTAGAATCGCAGGAACTGGCATTTTCCAAAATCCTGTGTCATTTTTCCCAGTGCTCTGCTTCCCCGACTCCCCTCAAGTCCTGAGGCTTCACCTATTTCCTTTGGGAGATTATTCCACATGGAAATGGACTCTAACCATGAAGAATTTTTTCCTTCAACCCAGTCACAAAGATTATTTCCTTTATTTAATCTTATTACTCCCACTTGAACCAGGCTAAATAATTCCCATCCTCCCTGGATATTTACACCCCTCGCATACTTGCAGACAGATACTGTATCCCACCCTTAGTCATCATTTTGCCAAGCTAAACATATGTAACTCTTTTAATCCTTCCTCATAAATCAGTCCAGGCCTTTCATCGTTTTTATTGCTCTTTTCTGAATCCCGTCCAATTTGTTGACATTGTTCTGCTCTTTAGGTGCTCAGAGAATGGATAGTCCAGGTGAAATTTTACTGGTCGCATGTTACAATGTTAATTAACACAACTTCCTCTCTGATTACCTGCACGCAATTTGCAGGACTGAGGTTTGATGCTGCAACCTCTATTGATAGGAAAAAGGACCCACTGATGTCATCACTCAGGCTAATGAACAAGTGGTCCCGGGATCAAGCCCTTGTAAACCTCAGTTATAACCTGTTTGAGGAGGTTTGGTGCTTATTTTATCCTGCGGAGGTCACACATGTGACACAACCATCAGAGGGTGATCCTGCAGATGGGGCTGCATTAGGGGATGGATTTTGCTGAGCAATATTTGATGCTCCAGAGAGGTCAGACAAGAATTTGGAGCCCCTTTGAAAATCCATCTAAATCCTACTGGTGGTAGGTCTGGGCAGTGCAAGTGTGTCCAGGGTCAATCCCATCCCATCCCCCGGCAAGTCCTGCACATCTCACGCGATGGTGCTGCCGCAGAGCCGGCGAGTGTAAATGTGAAAACACATTATGGCTCACAGCTGTGAGCAGGGCATTGAGAAATAACCAGTACACCCATAAAAACGCACCGTAAACTCAATGCAACAAAGTGTGCACTCACGCCTGTGCCGCGTACGGAGAGCCGAGTGGCCCATCCGCCTAAATCGGGGACTGACTGTGGCATTTTGGGGTAGAATAAAAGGAGTGAAGAGACCTGCAAGGCTTCAGTGTGAAACAGGGGAGATGCTGGGCTGACACATGGGTCACTCTGGATTCACACTGGTTTGACCGGTGCTTAGTAATTAGTCTGTTCAAAGGACGAGTCTCCTCTGGAAGGAATTATTAGCACAGCTCAAATGCCTCCAAGATCCGTAGGGTGTTTAAAGTTATTTATGGATTGCTTGTATTCCATTAACAGCAACGCTGGGGTTGGGCATGGGGGCAGAGGCTTCCATTGGGCAAAGGGTGGCAGCCCAAGAGCCTCTGTTTTTTTCCTCTTGCCCGGCCATGCCGTTGGCATCCCTATCTCCTCTCCTGCTGCTGCCCAGCAGCCAGCCCCTAGCTGGGGACAGCTTTATCCCCTTCCCCGCTGCAGACCTTGCTGGTGCAGAGATGTGGGGGCCTGATCCCCAGCTGCGATCGCCCCAAAACCAGTCTCATCATTCTTGGGGCATTTTATGCCTCTTCCCCCTGCCAAAACTGCTGCAGGGGGCAGGAAAGGGCTTGTGCAGAGAGGGAACAAAGCACCCTCCATCACCCCAGGGGTGCCTGGGGAGACCTTTGCCCCATGCTCAGCTCCTAACAGCCAGCGCATCCGAAGGCAAACTTGGCCAATGCTCCTTTTACTGCAGGTTGGGGACGTGCTGAAAGGAGGTGGCGCCTCTGGTGAAACCAGGGAATAGGGGAAAATCAGTTCCCAGCCGATGGTTTGGGTTTTTTTAAGAGAGTCCATGCTGTGTTTGGCACCAAAACCTAATTTGCTGATTACAGCTTTGCGTGGGGCTCAGGCAGAGGCGCATCACCAGGGAGCCCTGTCCCTCTGACGCAGCAGGAGGAGGGGTGATCCTGCCCAGTTTATGGTCCCATCTCTTTCTCCCCTCTGCTGAGGGCCTGCACCCAAGGCCCTTCATGCTACAAAGCCCCGAGACTTTCTGCTGTAAAGCTCCCCGCCTTCAGTACAAAGTTAATTCTCTTTGGTTCTCAGCGATGCCACCATTCATAACAAATAGTCCATGATCATAAATACCACGGCGAGATCAAAAGATTCTTAAACAGCCTTAATAAAAAAAAAAAAAAAAAAAAAAAATCAGAGAAGTGCAATTTGGTTCTGTTCTTCACCACTTTTCTTCTCTCCTCTTTGCGGAAGGTGACGGCTACGTAACTTTTACATTTCAAAGATCCACATCTCATTGTATGTAGAGAGGCAGGCTGAGGGCTTTGTGTTTTCCTCAGTTTTGTCCAGCGGTTGTCCCACTAACCAGCCTCCTGCCAAGGGAAAGGGATTTCTCCCTTCGCCTGCTGACAGCATTTTTGCTTTGAAAGCGAGAGTTGACTGCTTCTTAATTAGTGCTGTCATGAGCTGGTCACTAAGGGTTGGGAGTCTCGCGAAGGAGCTCAGCTATTCACTCCTGCTCGCGGCTGGCGCGTCCTGGGGATGCGAATCCAGCACAGCCTCCGCTGCTACTGCCGGCAGCTCCTGGGGATTCTCCTAATGGCCCGATTTAAACCATGAAACACGTCTCAGAAGCCTTGCAAATAAACGCAGTGCACTTTCTAAAAAGCGCAGAGATTGATATGTTATAAAAGAGAGTTTCCTTTCAGACCCCAGGTATCCCGAAGTGCTTTACAAAATAATGTTAGGGGCCTGCCAGCTCGGATTCTGCCCTTGCGATTCTGCTCGTGAAGCTGCTCACACAAATACAGCTCAACCATGCAAAAAAAAAATCATTATACTCTGAAGAATATATATATCACCTATTTGCAGAGGAATATGTGAAATTATTACTAGCACTAGTATATGTGTTTATTACAAAAGCACCTAAAAAGAGTCACGGGCCAGGTGGTGCACTGTGGTATTTGCTACACAAAGCAAATGATGGGACCATAAAATGACAGCAGTGTCACCTCCAGCCCTGTCCTCCATCACTGTCCTCTTTCACCCATGAAGTACAATAAAAGCAATTCCACCAGCCAGCACAACTTCCACAACCAGACAAGTGCATGCACCTAATGCTTTATAAAATTCCTACCTTTTTTCCTTTTGGCTTAAACAGTATTTTATCTTGAAAGTATTAACAGCAAATAAAGATGGAGACTTTTTGACCAGACTGTGTTGCAGTCAGCATCTCTCCATCTCCCATAGTGCAGATTCCCGTCTGATTGCTGGGCTTACAAACATGCATATTTTCCTTTGTGTGTTGGTTTGAATCCACACAAAATACAGGATAAATTTCCTTTGAAGAAAGTGGGAAAGCAGTATGGCAACAAGCCTAGGTAGGTATTGAGTTACTTTCTGTAGTTCATATTTTCTCTAATGAGAGGCTTGCAAGAAAGATATTCCTCTGGTCACTCTTCAAGTCAGACAGGTATAACAACAACTACACCAGACAGGTATATGTAATCTAGAGATGGCTTTGAACCAGCTCCCAGGGTACAAGCACTCCTGAACTTTAAAGGTATTTAGATCCAAATCTGGATCTGTGCTTTGTGGTTGACCATTTATCCCACTCCCCCACCACATTATGTATTTTTATTTTTTTTCCAACAATGACCCAGATCAAAACACGAGACGTTAACAACTTTCGACTTCAAGGCAATGGTTGGCATCTCTGTTTTCTGACTTTACATTTGTAAAAATGAGAAGACTTACACAAACGTGCCTAGCATATGACTTGCAGCATTTTCCTGAAAGTATTACTCCATTTTGCAGATTAGCCCAGCTCAAAACACTTAAGAAATAAAATAAAATACAGGAATGCAGTAGGAACACATGCAGTAGATGCAACAGCTTGTGTGATTCCTGTGCCAGAGCACTTATCAAATCAAATCCTTTTTTTTTTTCTGCTAGGAACAGAACAGTAACTTCCTAGTGATTGAGACAACCTCCAGTATGAGACTGGAGATGAGACAAGGATCCTGAACCAATAGAGGATTCCCTGACATTAGCTTGATACCTTCCTGGGAAAAGCAGAATTTCAATTAATTTGTCAAGAGATTTTCAGACCAGGAGAGAGGGTAATAAAGATACAGAGTTCAGGCCAAAGCAGCTCCCCAAAGGCAGTCCAATAACTTTCAGATCTCGGATGAGAACAATTCTTTTAATCTTTTAACAGCATTTCAAATTTATTACCCTGCAGAGTGATTGCAGATACTTTGGGTAAGTTCTGCCTGCGTAGCTACACCTGCCTACACTAGCCACGTCAGGGGTTTCTGCTCCTTGACTGAATAAGCTTGCAGATATCCCACCCCGAACATTTCCGTGAGTTGAAACAATTCGTTCCCATGAATTCATTATGGATGCAACTTTGAAGTTTTCCTTTTGTGAGCATCAGGGTCATTAAGAGTCGTTGGTTGCAGCAACTGCAGGAAAGGAGTCGGGATTCAGAGGGGTCAGGACAGCCAAGGAGTTGAGGTGTGATTTGTAAACTTGATAATCAGCTTAGAAGAAAGTGTCCCACAGGATTTTGTGGCATCACTTGTGATGTTTTCACAGTGGATATGTATTACAAGAGTGGACAGTGGGATCTCTAAAATCTTTTAGGTCTTTTATCTCTACAATTACATTTTCAACAGGCTTTAAACATACAAGACCTTGCATTAATTTCCTCTCGCAGTGAGAGAAGCACCCATGAAACTACAAGCTAAATTTGGCCCTTGAGCTAGATTTGGTGGCTCTTGCAACCTGGAAAGCCTAGGCTGTGCTAAGAGGGGGGAAAAAAAATTCTTGGAAGAGGAACTTTTCCTTCTTTTGAAGTCAGAATGGATTTGCAAGGGTCTTATGTGATGAGGGGACATTTTTAAGTAGAGGGGATATGTGTATAATTTTAACCATGTAAATAGCCCTTTGCAGCCTGGGAATCTTCAGACTTTTCAAGGCTTTAAGAAGTTGGCACTGCATACTTGTTAAAATCAGTTTAACCACTTGCCAAGAGGTTTAAAGAAAGACGACACCTATTTTGCATGAATAGTAATATTACTCTGATGAATTTAGTGATACTAATGGGAGAGCTTAAAGAATATGCTCCTGCCCATGATGGATTTTTTAAGGCAAATAATAAGGTTCTGGAGGGTGTAACCTAAAATAGACATTTCATAAAAGATTCATCCTTGAACAAAAATGTCATGAAAGCATGAAATGAAAAATAGACGACAATCAGAATTCCTCTTGAAGTGCTTTGTAGTAATTATTTTAAAAAATCCTCACAAAAGACTCTTTTCAATTGCAGAATAGCAAGTGAGGTCTGTATGGTTCAAGGCCAAATAATTTCTGCAATGGAAAAAACAGCTTCAGTTCTTCAGTTCTGATGTAAGGTATTTTAAATGGGCACGAGCTTCAATTATTGCTTTCTTTTCCCCAGCTTCTGTGGGACATGAATTGCCCACAGATAAACCCCCTGCTCTGCAAAGTGATGACCAACATCATTTGCAGCTCTAATGCTCCCGATTCCACAGTGACACCAAGTATCACAGCCTTTGGATTGGGGTCAGGGGGCTTGTGGCACCACATATGGGGCTGGAGACCCCTCTTTGCCACTCTCCGTCTGGTCAATGGAGCCTACTCGTGGGTGACAGAGTAGACCAGGTTGGGAAGGTTGGACCCTTTCCTCTCTCCTGCCTCCATTGTGTCCCGCTGGCACCCCACAGACCCCACAACCAGTTCTTTGCTCTTCCAGTACATTGCTGGAGGATGAGAGGTGGCCATGGAGCAGGGGAAGTGCTACACTTCCAGCCCTTGTCCTCCTCATTGCTTCAAGGAGGCAGCCATGAAAGCAGCATCTCCCCAGCTCTGGAGAGGGGTGTCGTGGAGAGAAAGATGGGACCAGCACAGATGCTTAAGAGCCAAGCACAGATGGCCAGACACCATGGTAGTAGCTAACAGTTGTGATCAGATGAGCATCTAATGACAGCGCTACTGATACTGTCTTTAGAGATCACCTTAAATTACTATCATGGTGGAAGCACATCACCAGCACTGTGGTGGCAGATCTGCTCTAAATGAAGACATTTTCCTATGACAGAGTCACACTTTTAAGTCATTCATATCGTAAATATGGTCTGGAAGGTGTTAGCAACTGGATAAGCAGCCAGGATTCATCCCATATCAAAGGAACACTGCTGATCCATACCACCATGAAGCAGCTACACACTGCTTTCCTACCTCGGGTCTTAGTGGTGGCCCAAGTGGAAGCTGGTGGGAGCAATATGTGTGCAAGATAACCCTCAAGTAGCTCCAAAAACCCAACTGCCAGCTGAGCCTACTGTGCTTCCCCTTGGAAATGGGCCCGTTCCTGCCTGTTTGGGGCTTTTTGTAGCGATGCCCAAGCAGCACAAATGGGTGAGAACCAGCCAGTAGCCCGCTGGCACGTTGGCGAGAGCTCACCAGTGCCTCGACATGCAGGGTCCTGCTCAGCGGGGAACGACAGCGAAGGGCAGAGCGAGCCAGGCTTGGCTGCCAACATCTTCCACCCATCCTTCCCTATCACCCAGGGCTATTTCACACTGTCTGAGCTCACCATGCTTTCATCTCTTTATTTTCCCTTCTCATGTCTCATGCAGGAAAAGGCATTTCCTGAGCTGCCAAAACCCAGCCTTGCTCCGCCGTGAGTGCTGGATGAGACCTCTGCATCCCTGGGAGTGAGCACAGACCTCGGGTACAGCCACGATTTCCCAGCTCCTCAGCAGGGAAGAGCGACTTGTGCATCCACAGCACGACCGGTTCCCATCCCAGAGCACGCCCGTGCCTCTGCTGAGCACCGAGACGTGCCGGCCGCCAGCAAGGGGCCGTTGCCCTCTGTTTGGGGGGTCGCTCAGTGGTGCAGGGTCAGTCCCCAGGGAGAAGAGGAGCAGGCAGAGCAAGACAAAGAGTTGACATTGCTTATTGTATCTACAAATGTTGGTGTTTTTTAATGTATCCAAGACTATGCTGTGCCTGCCTTGCCCAGAGGAGCCGGACTTACTCCCCAGCATCCCCGAAACGCGGATGACAGGGGGGTCATTCTTTGCTCAAACAATAGCAACTTGTTCACAGCTCGATACCAGGCTGGTAAAACTCTGAATTTTCAAGTGTGTTTGAGTTGGGGCTTAGCTAAACAAAACTCATTTTCTAAAGCAGGCCAAGGGATTCTCACAGGCTGTATGCCTCTACTGCCCCAGCTCAGACCGCTCCCCCCATCCTTTCCCCCAGCATCCTTTCCCCTCTCTCTTCTTGTTTATGCTGTTCACCCCTTTGGCAATTCTAATTTTGCACTGAAAATCCTCCTGGTCCTTCTTAAACCTAGGGCTGACCCACATTTAAGACTGTGGTGCTTGAAGCCGAACCTATTCCCCTCCAGAAGATTTTCATTTTAAGCTAACTGCTGCGCTTTGTTTCCAAATGCTTTATTTAAAATTGCTTCAATGTGTAGCTTTCTTAAAAATTATTTGCTCTTTTCCGAGGCTTTTCTGGTTTTGGATTTTTCCCTCCTAATTTTTAGGACTTCTCTTTCTTCTTTCCTGAGGAAATACTACTCCCTGAACCAGATCTCCCGCAAACTGCCTCTGGACTTTCCCGCAGATGCATAACCTCTCTGTGCCTCAGTTTACATAGGTGTAAAAACCCAGGGAACATCATTTCCCTGCCTCAAAGAAGGACGGTGAAACTTAATTAAACTAACTAACACCTACAAAGGGATCCCATATCCTCAGGTGGACAATTTATATGGAAAACGCACTTCTAAGAGTGCTACAAGCGCTTCAAGACGAAGATATAACAACAGGAGATCACAGGGACTTGGCTGCGCTCCTCCTCCTCCAGCAACAGCACGGTCTGTGCATCTGTTTCCCCCCAGGGACTCGCTCAGAGCCTGTGGAGGGAGAGCAGCGAGGGGAGCAGGGGAGCTGGGCACCCGGTCTCGCCCCCCGGGGTGCTCTCTGGTGGGACCCACAAGTCTGGTGGGACCCAGCAGCGGCGGCAGCGCCTGCGCGCAAGGTTTGTGCTGGGCTTTGGTGGAGCTCCTGGGCTGGTGCTGGAGGGAATGAACAGCTCGTACAGCAGACACCGGCTCTCCCCTTCCTCCCAAACCCTTTCAAAGACCTTGGAAAGGAATGAAATGAGGCGCCGCTGTGATATGACAGCAGGAGGAGAAGCGCTTACGATTGAGGAGGAGCAGGAGCCAGTGAAAGCAGTGAGGTGCTCAGCCTGGGGATCAGGCAGCTCCTGTCCTGAGGCGGCAAGGGAAGCAGCGAGATGGCGCAAGGCCTGGAGAGGAACCAGGGACCGTGCTGGAGGCTGAACCCCACAAGCCTCCGGGGAGGAAGAGGTGACCCAACATGCCGCGGCCGGCGGGCAGGGCCATGCCGTGTGGTACGAGCCTTCCCTGGGGGCTGTGCTGCACCCGAGCACCCACAGGAGCCACCACTCCACTGCCGGGCCCCAGGGCAGAGCGGCCGCGCTGTCACCCGTGCCTCGATCTGCACCGAGCGTCACAGCGGGGGACAGTCCGACGCAGAATGAGCTGGGGTGCGAGGCTGAGCTGTGGGGTTTTATGGGTTCGCTGTGGGGTTTTTATGGGTTTGCTCCTGCCCATGCAATGGCTTTTTGGAGAAGCCTGTTGTGCCTCACTCCATGGCACTCTGATCTGTTGGGCACCGCTGCCGCCCTCCTCCTCCCGAGGCATCAGGTAACTCTTCTCAGAAGAGGTTAACTATGTTAATATGTATGATCACAACCCCAAAGCAAAAAAAAAAAAAAAAAAGTTATATTTTCTGAGACACAACATACCTGCCACTCTCTCTACTACATGATAAACACAAGCCCATGACTCTTCGCAAGTACAAGGAAATGAATATTTCATTGCAACGACGTTCCAGCCACCTATGACAAAAATAATTAATGACTGCTTAAATGGCCCCAACAGGTGGGTTTTTTTAAGCATATGAATAGGTTAAACTTTATTCCCAGTGAAAAGGAAAAGCTATAGATCATTTTGAGCTGGAACAAATAGATATTATATTATCCACTGTTATGTATTTATCTAAGTCAGTAATTTCTGAATGACTGAAATAACCTTAACAAGTGCTGTATTTTTCCTCAGTGCTTCCAGAGACACTGTTCTACATTCTTCAGGCAGAAGAAAACACTATTTTTGGTTTAAAACAGCTTCACAACATGCCAGTGGGAAAGGAAGCTAAAACAACCCCAGCTGAGAGGAGCTGTCTGCTGCCATCACCACGCAGCAGCTACCAGCACCCACCAGTACCCGCAGTAACCCTGTTCCCAAACAGCCGGATCTGTGACAAGAGCGGCTGGGATGCCACGGGATGAAAAATGTTGTTCTAGATGCAAACAACCGTATTTATAGTTAGATAGGAATATTGCACGTGCTGCACGTAGTATTGCATTACTCTCTAAGGACAATGTTGCCAACAGAGAGGCTTTGGCACGGCTGCTAAAGTCCGTGGGTGCAAGCGCGTTTTTTTGGCACCCGTGTTTTGAAGGGACTCGCCCCGTGCTCCCTGGCAAGCATCATGCTGCGTGCCCGCAGGGCCAGAACCAACACAAGCACCATTGCCACCAAGGAACTGCCCGTTTCTTGCTGATTTAGTGCTGCCTACAACTAAGATTAGAGATAAAAACCAAAACAGTGCACAAGCACTTAGAGACTGACCAAAACAAGCGCAGGAATAGGAGCAGCCCTGCGTCCAGGCACCCCTCATGCTTTCCTCCCTCTCCAAGCCAAGAGCCCACCGTGAACCAGCAAGGATGCTACGCAGCAAAGCCAAACAGCGTGAGCTGTTGAAGGAGGAGCAGCAGGACCACTGCCACATCTAAGCGCTCAGGAAACCATTGCCATACAAAAAAGATTGCTTTGTAAAAAGCCTGAAGGAGTTCAATTTGTTGCCTGTGTTCAGAAACCTCAGGTTTCCCACGCTGGGGCTTTACTCTGCCATTGGACCCTCAGCTTAACACTTCCCACTGCCCTCAAGTGACAGCAAACCCTTAGAGCCACTGGCCTCCCTCACTGGCTTTTTAGGAGAAGCATCAACAAGAGTTTTCCCACATCCCTTGGACACTGGTGTTTTCTTTTGTAATTTCTCAGACCATCTCATGTGATTTAAGCAAGAATTGGGCCAGCTGCATGGAAGAGTTTGGGAAATCCCTGTGTCTCTGTGCCAGACAAGCAAGTCCCTGGTGATTGAGGATCACGGGTGATTAGAAATATCTGAGGTGCACTAGTTATTGTTATGTGCTGCAGGTTTATTGCCAAGCGTTGCTACAATATTTATGAAGTGGTTTGCATTCATATGCTAGACTGACACATTTTGAGAAGTCATAAACAAATCATCTTTTCAAGTGGAATTTAAAGCTGTTTTGCAGCATTGTGTACTCTAACAGCCCCATCACTTTTAAGGCAGAAACGTTCAGAGTTCAAGTCCTGCAAGTGCACTCACTGCTCCGTTACTACCATTAGCAGCAGTGTTACCAGCTGGATAACAGGTCTAGAGCCCAGCTTGCCACCCGTACCACATCCATCCAGCCTTTTCACAAGCTCTGGTTTTAAACTAGGCTGTATTTCTCCTGAATGGCTCTGTTTGGGAAGGCATTTCAGGACCTTCCTTCCCTGAAGGCTACAAGCATCTTCTATGTTTCAGCCTACGTTTGCAAAGTGAACTTGGGCATTTTCCCTGCCTGCGATGAGCTGTGCTCTCTGAGCACATCCTAACCTCTCCTTACCAATCAATTTTCACTCTGCCTGCAATGAGCTGTGCATTTTCCTCAGTTTACTGCTCTGCCCCCAATTCCACTCTTCCTTTCAGTTCCTACTGAGCAGGATGGAGACCTGGTGATGCTTTGCTAATTTTCAGACAGCTCCAAAACTGGACATAAAAAACCACACGTATGGGCTCAAGCACCATTAGGCAACCTCAGCGCTTAACTCCAAATACAAGATGAGTCTCACTGGAAAGCAAAAGCTAGCAAAAAAATGCCTCTTAAAAGGCATTTAAAAAGTAAAATACAAACTTCATACAGTCACCATGGGGATAAAATCTTCAGCTAACAGTTTAAACTGTCAAATGTTAACACATGATGCTATTTATTGCCTTCCATTGGCTACCTTCAGCACATCGCCCACCACTCTAATGGCCATCCTGTTATTAACCATGGTTTCATGGTCATTAACTTGAGTTCAGCAAGTCACAGATTACTTTATTAGGCATGACTTTGATAATCACCATTTTAATTACACAAGCTGTCCTCTACGCCCACCCTGAATGCAAGCTATTTTTAAGTTGAAGCAACATTATCCTTTCTACTGGGCAGCTCAGAATGCTGTCACATGGGGCTCTTTGCCAGCAAAAGAAAGTAAATAAAATAATTCAGGGTAGGAGCTTACCCATTTCTGTGCTGCTTTGAGGTACAAGCCACATCTGATAAGGCAGAAGCGAGACCACAAGAACCACATTCTGCTCAAGGTTTTAATGAAAAGACTAACAGAGAAAAGAAGGGAGATGGGGCTCAGTTGACAGACTGGATCAGGCTCATGGCCACCAAGTCCAACAGCTGGTCAACAACAGAAAACTCTCTGCTTTAAAAAAAAAAAAAAAAAAAACCAAAAAAACCCCCAAAAAACCCCACCAGAAAAAAAAAAGCCTTTTACAAGCTATCACGTAGCAAGTGGCTGTACAGCAGGTTGTACCAGGAGCAAACACCGTGTTACATTGCTAAAGCATAAACTGTTCTGCTGCAAATCCCCCCCTCCTTATACCTTTACAGACCCCTAAGCTGTTGTGTCCAAGATGGGCAAATGAACCCTCTTGGCTGGGTCTGACAGGAGAGAAGTGATTCTCTCTTTCAAAGAGAACGTGGCTTAAAACTAAAACCGAAGTGAGAGCTATGCTAGTCATGCACTCCAGAGCTGGCCAATGCCTCAAGTGCAAAGCATCGTCTCCCTGCACTATCACCAATAACAGAGAACAACTGTTCTTATCGCTCAGCATCTAGGGGTAAGAGGTTCCCTCCCCATTGCCCAGTCAGCTCCTCCAACACTAACCCTTACAGACCTGGATTTCCATGTGAATAGGTGACCTGTGGGGAAAGACACCCCCCAGCATTCTGCCCTCATTCTTCCTCTGCACTGAAGACAGTACAACTT